>NC_064231.1:12915158-13630991 GCF_023101765.2 Spodoptera frugiperda | reverse complement strand
CCACCACCTCCTCCACCACCACCCCCAACTAGACCACCACCTCCTCCACCACCGCCACCAACTAGGCCACCACCTCCTCCACCACCGCCACCAACTAGGCCTCCACCACCACCCACAACTAGGAGACCTCCTCCGCCACCACCACCTCCTCCAACTAGACCACCAACTTTAAGGACAACTGGCTACACTTACCCCACGCCACAAGTACCTTTTACCTACCCAACAACAACAAGAAGGCCTTACATTCCACCTGTAACACAGCCTACTACTCGTAGACCATTTCCTCCAGTAACATATCTGCCTCCGACTACGACGAGGAGACCTCCTCCTCCACCACCACCACCAACTAGGCCACCAACACCTCCGCCAACTAGACCCCCGACTTACAGAACACCCTCCACATACCTGCCACCTCCTCCACCAACAAGGCCTCCTACTCCTCCGCCAACAAGGCCACCTCCTCCACCCCCCACGAGGGCTCCCTCTACATACCTGCCACCTCCTCCACCAACAACAAGGAGACCTCCACCACCTCCACCACCACCACCAACTAGGCCACCCCCTCCTCCACCACCGCCACCAACTAGGCCTCCACCACCACCCACAACTAGGAGACCTCCTCCGCCACCACCACCTCCTCCAACTAGACCACCAACTTTAAGGACAACTGGCTACACTTACCCAACGCCACAAGTACCTTTTACCTACCCAACAACAACTAGAAGGCCTTACATTCCACCTGTGACACAGCCTACTACTCGTAGACCATTTCCTCCAGTAACATATCTGCCTCCGACTACGACGAGGAGACCTCCACCACCACCACCACCACCAACTAGGCCACCAACACCTCCGCCAACTAGACCCCCGACTTACAGAACACCCTCCACATACCTGCCACCTCCTCCACCAACAAGGCCTCCTACTCCTCCGCCAACAAGGCCTCCTCCTCCACCCCCCACGAGGGCTCCCTCTACATACTTGCCTCCTCCACCCCCAACACCACCACCAACAAGACCCCCGCCCCCACCACCACCACCACCGACCAGGCCACCACCACCTCCACCACCACCACCGACCAGGCCACCACCACCCCCACCACCACCACCAACCAGGCCACCACCACCACCACCACCACCACCGACTAGGCCACCACCTCCAGTGACACCACCACCAATCAGGACAACAGGCTACGACTACCCAAAACCTAAAGTGGAGTTTACTTTCCCAACGACGGTTAGACCTCAGACCCGGCCCCCGATCTATATTCCTCCAAAAACAAAAGCACCAGAGTACCTTCCTCCCCCTACGACCAGACGGCCAGTATACACACCCCCTCCAACTACACGAGCGCCCCCTGTATACATTCCCCCCTCGACTACCCGAGCGCCCCCTGTATACATCCCTCCCCAAACCACGAGGCTTCCAGTCTACATTCCCTCCACGACGAGAAGACCATTCACGACTCGACCTCCATTCGTCGAAGACAAGGGCTATTTCTACGACCGACCATTGGTACCATTCGTATTTTAACTTAGCTTAGTGTAGAAACCTGACGCATCATTTAAAAGTAATATGATACAATACATCACTCGTGTTGTTGTTTGTAGTTGCAATCCCAACTCGTACAAGTGTAATTTTTCTTGTGGAAAAAGTATTAATTTATACGAAATTGGTATTGCAACTACTGACAGATGTAATTTGTTAGTAGTCACAGAAACAGCAATATTTCATTATCGACATTGAATCAGCAAATACATTAAGTTAATGAACTTAGCAAATTATCTGGCTTTAACAAATCATTAACTGTCACATTAAAGAAGACATTTATTTAAATTTTACTACAAATCGTAAATATTGGAATTGTTAAGTAATGAGAATTAATTGATGCGATCAGGTATTAAATAAGTTGCCATAAATTGTGATACCAAACGAGTACTACGTACTTACAGTCGCAATAATACTATAATAATACTTTGTTAATAACTGTTTGTTTATGTATTAGTAACTAGTTATATATATTGTAACGGTAATACTCATAAAAATCGAAACGCGGAAACACTGCCTTCAACTAATTCTACGTTTAAGATTGTAAAATATTTTTTTAAAATAAATAAAAATTAATAAAATACTTGTAGTTTCTTTTGAACCTTTTGATAATGCTATAGCAGTCGACAAATGACATGTTACAGATGTCAGAAATCGCACATAGTCTATCGACGAGCAAATCAACGGATGACGTCATAAAATCCTACATCGCACATATGAAGTTTACATGCAGATAAACATGGATAGAAAATCCCAACGAAGAACGGTGGGACAGAAAGCCCACCAGGCATGATCACCTCGCCTGGTCAGAGCATCCTCCTTTTCGTAGGGAACTTTACTCACTGTTCTCTAAATTGAAAATGAGAAGAACATTTAGAATATCCTATCTTGATTTTACTATTAATTGCTACGTCATTGAGCGAGGCCTGTTAATGAAGACGATAAGTACACATACATAAATTACCAATTCCAATACACAATGACAGCACTTTTGTATCCATTCATCTTATTGAATCCAAGATCACTGTGAAAGTACAAGAAACATTGAATGATCATGATTATTCTAACCAAAAACTAAGTTTCATTTTCTTATACTTCTTATCCAATAAATCAACGCAGATCGTTGAAGCGCGACGCTCGACGACGCACTACTAATTCATTATCCGACTTAATGAGCTACGGACTTAGGAATTCCAGTGTTCCTAAGTGAAAATTCAGAAAGAAAAGAATGACATGTTGATGTATTAGGTCTGTTATGCATCAATTTATCAGAACATCAGAGGTTCATCAATCTTGTATATAATTATATGTAAAGTAAGCGTCAACGTTGTCAGTTTTGTATATAACTTTACTTACTATGCATGTATTTATATATGTACTCGTACATAACAAATTGGTCTGTCTTCATGCTATAGTGACACGAGAATGGCATTAAGACTTAGGCCATTGTGTCTCATTGAAAATTGCTTCTTTTAATTGTTTTTTTTTATTTTTGTTATTTATTCGAAAAAATCTATTACCAGGATCAAATAAAGTGAAGTGCGTTTTCTTCACAAGGAAATATGAAACAAAGACTATTGATATCGAAACTAGGTACAGTTATGTTATGAATCCCAATTTTGTTAAAGCAAATGTATTGCCATATACCAAGCTCCAATTAAGACCCCGTACCATAGTTGGACATTATCGACTACCCCATCAAACATCAAAACATCGAAACCCTATAAAAAAGTGACGCCGGTATGCCTTTGAAGCTCGGAGCTGCGGACTACCTAGCGGGTTTACCGGGGCTCCGGCTCGAAAAGCAGGAGAAGGAACGGGGTAGTTTTTAGTCAGTATGAGTATGACACTCTCTCTCGCCTCACCCAAGGCGGGAGAAGTTATTGCATGATATTACCCCTGAAAAAAATTCTATTAAAATTCTATTAAATCACCACGTAACAACAGTTTCCTCAGAGAGAGTATAAATACAAAGCAACAATGTATCACGGTCCGTCACAATAAATCCATTAAACTGTATTACTTCCAGTTGTCCATCATTGCTACGTATCGACAGCCGTATGGATTAGAAAGTTCATTAAAATTGTAATAATTGTAATCAGTATACTGTAGACTGTAGGCCTCTTACGTAATGTGTACTGTAACTGTAAACAATACACGTGAGAGTTTTTGTTGTGTTCTAATTCTAATAATGTTTGTAATTGAAAAAGGTTTGTTTAGATAATATCATTTGGATAAATGATTGCAAAGAATGAATATGGTTGGTGAAATGTTTTATTGAAGTTGTAGATTATCAAAAATTTTCCTACATCCCATATATAATTTTACCTGCGAATAAACATGGATAGAAAATCCCAACGAACAACAGTTGGGTAGAAATCCCGCCAGGCATGATCACCTCATCTGGTCGAAGGATCCAACAAGTCCCTGCAAAAAATAATTATCAAAGAGTTACAATTATTGTTACACTGCTATCAGAGACAAAACGAAGCAAAATGCATTTTAAAGACAAATCTGTCTTCAGATAGTACTTATAAGTTGTGCTATCCTTGATATTTATTCATGGTTTTTATGCTGCCAGTATTATAGTAGGCCTTATAAGTCTCTCAAAAGTTGACATAGCGATCTTATTCTTCTTCTTCATAATCTTCTTTGCTGAAGGTAAAGTTCATAGATTTTCAATGGAACGATGTCCATCGTGAGACATCCTGAATGAAGTTGTTAGCATGGCGATAGTGAGACATCCTGAATGAAGTTGTTAACATGGCGATAGGTCCCCTAAAAATATAACATACAAAGATATTAAATATACCTATACAAGGTAGTACTATAAAGCAGACTAGAAAAAAAATCAGCATATCGACCTCCTCATATCCGAATAAATTCGAAAGATTTTCCACATTACTGCATTGTTATAAAGTCGATTTTTGAAAGCTTGATTTTTATATTAGTGCTTGGCAAATCTATGGTACCGCTATAGATAATCCTTTGAGAGCAAAGAGCGTAAACTGAAATGAAACTTGATAATAATATATTGCAGTGGGTAATTAAAATTGATAGCAATACGAAGCGCTGCACTCAACCGCGGTAAGTGGAGCTCGTTCGGTGCTATCACAATGTGCTGAGATAAACATCTCTAGAGTCTTAGCGCATTAGGATAGGTATAGACTAATACAGAGACTGAATAATGTTTTGTGATATAGGATTTTATGAAGGACTTAAACTTTAAAACTATGATCGCAAACCCACCTGCCAAGCGCCAAGAGCCAAGAGATTAGTGCGGGTCTGCGGATTATGAACAAGGGTGTCTCGCCGCTTGGCCAGAACCAGACCCGTGCGTGCGGCGCGTCGCGTTCCGGGCGTGAGGTAAAGAGCCGTCAGACCACCACAGGTGGGGCTCAGTAGGGCTGATGCTTGATCCGGAGCTGCGGACTACCTAGCGGGTTTACCGGCTCGAAAAGCAGTAGAAACGGGGTGGTTTTTAGTCAGTAAGAGTCGGACACTCCCTCTCGCCTCGCCCAAGGCTGGAAAAGTCATTGGACGATTTTCCCCTCTTACAAAAAAAACTTAAGAGATTACGACAGTCCTCTTACGTGGAAGAGGCGAGGCCATCATCTAGCTGTGGACAGTAATGCAATAAGGACTGAATTACTGCAGTGTTCAGTTTTTAGAGCACATAAAACAAAGACTTGAATTACTGTTCAGTCTTTGTTTCAAGGCGTTAGTCATTTTTGATGTGTTTAGCTTATGAAACCATCGTCGCAAAAGTGTGCTAGTAAACTACTATCCTGGCTTCATTTTTTTTTTTCAGAAAGACATGTTTGTAACTTTCATGCGTGAAAAGATTGATGACTTGATGAAGCGAAAGAAGTAGTAGTTATGTATGTAAAAATCGTAACAATTGGTGTTCCATAGTCTCTTTCTATCCCCACGGGAGACTGACATAATGTCTGAGGTTATGTATGTAAATAGTGATCTTATATACTTACCCTAACACAATTAAGATTTACGACAGATTGATACACACCAAAGCTCACATAAACCAATAGATAATCGCATTACACTTATGTACGTAGATATTAATCGTTACTTACTCGTATTATAATGAAATATGGTTACTTTAATGATATTTTTTGTTTACAATTTGACTTTTATGTGACACGTTATTGCTTTAGAATAAGATTTGTGGTTAAAGATGATTGTATTTGTAAATGCTATCATTTAGATTAGATGATAATCTCCGTGAATACAATAAAAGTCTGTATTGCATTATCCAAAAACGAATCACACGATTGCACTAAAAGACATAAAACATAAGTTTAATCGTAACATTCACTTCACACGCATAGAAAGCGATTTACAGCCAAACAGACAAATGGTCATAAAAGTGTAATTTGTCCACTAAGCAGTGGATGTCCGGCCGTGACATGATGCAACATGTCAACGTCACAGAAATTCGCGATACAACACTCTCTACACTTACCCAAATGAGCCGAGCAATTTATGAGATAAGAGCACATAAAATAAACAAAAATTGCCCGTTTATTAACCTTACAATGTAAGTTTTGAGAACATAGGTAGTGATGTGAATACATTACATATTATAATTGCGATTTTCACTGGTGTTACGAATATTCGGTCGTGTGGGAGCGGTGGCCGGCACGCTCCAGTGCTCTGCGTCCGCGCATCGTGCTGGCTAGTGCTGGGAAAGTTATATCTATAGATATCGATATGTTTTATTTTCACGAATGTAAGATAAACAATGAGAGTAATATATTAAAAAAAAACGGTTTGAACAGCATGCAATAAAAGAATTATGGTTTTTAAATTAAAATATGTGAAAACTCTTTTAATTGCCTATTGTTTGATGTATAAAATATTTTGTGAAAATGTTTCAATTTAGTAAAACTAACAATCGAAATATTAATCCATCTCAAGAATCATAAAAAGCGGAAGATTCATATATCAATTAACTCTAAATTTAATTTTAAATCACAATTAATATTATTCAGAGACTTTAAATAAATGCATCTACTAGAGTAAAACAAACATATTATTTATCGATAACAAACAAACACTAAAGCCCCAACCCTACAATCTCAAAGGAAAACATTATCGTAGCTCGAAGAATCCGTCACATTTTCTAGTGCGGACGCGGCGCGTGCGCTCCAACTCACAAACAAACCATTCTTGCAGTAGTGATGTGTCGGTAACATGTCTAGTGAGGGCTCAGTGACGTCCAGTGGATCCCGGATCCGACAATTCGGGCTGTACAGGACTATCGATGCTAGGACCGAGGAGTTTTTAAGATCTTCCAGGAAAAGGCAGATAAGGCAAGGATGCGCCTGCGCTGCTATTTCTACCGCGATCACAGTTACCGTTGTCGTTGTAAGTATTGTTATATTTTATTTTCATTTTTTTAAGATAATTATAATTATATTTGTGTGTAAATGTTGTGTTAAATTTTTATGTGAATGTGAAGTCAAAGGTTTGTTTTAAATGTGTTTACCAAGTGTTTATTTATGTTTTGTGTATGACAAGCAATAAATAATTTTATATGTTTTGCATACTTAGTTAATGAATTTACAAAATAAATGTGTAAGTGTGTCTCACGTACTTGTATTGGCTAAAGCGTAGGTAAAGCAGACGGTTATGAAATGTTCTAATGTTAAGGATAGGACTAAGTAAAAGCCATGAAGGTCGCAAAATCGTAAAATTTTCGATTTCAGAACTTACTAACATTAACATAAAGGATATTATTGTCTTAGTATGTTTTGAGTGATAACTTGATTAATGTAAAATGTATATCTGTGTAGAAACCTGTGTAATTGTTGATGATATCGACATAAATGTATTGTCTTATGATTAGTGATACTTTTAGTGCTCCTCTCGCCTGTGATTTATGATATTGTTCCTAGTAAAGGCATTCTAAATTTGCGAAATCTATGATTTTGTTACAAATAATAATGCTTTAAAATTAAAGGGCATAATCTATTTTGCAATGTCTGATTAAGTTAGTAGGTGCGTATGACTAACTGATAATTTAATATATTTGTCGTACAATGCGTTAAAATATGTAAATAAATCAGTTAAACAAACAGATAATGCTGTGAAATAGATCTTTATGTAATAAAGCTAAAATGTAAAGTTGAATATGTCTCATTACTTTCGATTCAAGAACTAACATCTTAACACACGTTTTATTTGACATTTTCAATTCTATATTATGTACAATTATTTGATGATAATGTTATTTTTGAATACATTTAAATAGTGTACGCCTAATGGGCATTTTGTGTTACTATAATAAAAATTGTAAGTCCTATTGTATAACCAAAAAGCACACATAAGCAAAATTAAATACTTTGACTTAGGTAATGATCAAATACTTTGAGATTTTAGGTTATGACTAAATATAGTTTTAACAATTACGAAATACAAGATATGTTCTTAAACTAATATATTTTACACGTATAAAAGAATTATAAAGAAAACAAGGACTGAGAAACCAAATATAGACCTGAATATTGTTAAATAGCTACTATTTTCAGTACAATTTTGATTACCACGATAAAAATACAAGTCATAAAAATGTCTAGCTAAGCCTTTCAATTGTCGAAAGAAGCCCCGACGGCCAATGTAATTGACAGAAGAAAGCATAACATATCATCGCAACAGAAACAGCTGCAATAAATTAACAAAGGAAAAAACTAAAAAGAGGTTTGCAAGGAAATATTATCAGCAGCACAGTAGTGACAACAGCATACGAATATTGTTTACAAACTAACATATAAACACATTGTCTCAAATTATATAAACATTGGCCAATGATGTAGTGCCCATTGTAATTTTTGTTGTGCGTTTAAATTAATTGTTTGGCTCGGTACATACATTGAGAGAGCCTACATTTTGTCAAAGTATTTGATTACATAAAAGTTATTTGTGTCTTGTATGGCTATTGTTTCAGTTTACTGTGTTTATTAAGTCCGGTTTATATTGATTAGGCACTATGTAAACTATTTGTTTATGTGTAAACCTGTCTTGAGCATAGATTGACATGTTTTTATTTTAAGATTTAGTTAAAAATGTTGGATAGTAGTTACATGAGTTTTTGTTAGTAACATGGAGCTATAAAACATTTTCCAACTAGAATCTTTTGAAAATAATAAATACTTAAATGTAATGTTAACTAAATCCGTTTGAAAGTATGAAACACTAGCTTCTGCCTGTGGCTTCGCCTGTATTTCCGTAGGATAAAAACTAGCCAATATATTATTCCAAACCATAACCTATGATGATAATGATATTGCTGATCGAAATTTCATCCTTATTCGTTCAGCCATTTCAAGTAACAAACATATACACAAACTTTCACATCCTTATATAATATTAGTATGATTAGTTATTCCTTCAGGTCTACCAATTAGTAATGAGTTTCACAGAACAAACAATTGTTCACCGACAACCAATATCCTTCCAAAATTAACAGACACAAAATAATCATAAACTAGTCATAATTTCCTTTGATTTTGTTATGGCGTCAGTACCTCGAATAATATTCCAAACACGTTGTCATTTGTGTACACAATAGTTAGCGTTTGTTGCCTTTTTGTCAACTTTTTTATTTGTAAACACTTATTATACAGCGATTAGTTATTCGCTTCCTTTATTAACGCCACGCCATTTTTAGCGATGCGCGTCCGAATAACCAATTTAGGTAAACGTTTTGCCTGTTATTTAATTGAAATTTAGTATTGCCGCCGATCAAATAACGATATTAGCACAGTTTATTAACTTATGAATTATTTAAAAAATAGGCTCTCGGTACCCATAATTTGGCCCTTCTTTAATATTATACCGCCAATCGATGGAGCTATACAACCTACATAGCTGCGTCCCTCTTGCACTGATCAGTGATCGACCATTCTGACACAATTGTAATAGCAGACTAAGGCCCCTGGTCGCTTCATGTCCGACTAGGGCGCCCTCTGCCGACGACCTTTAATATTGTCATTATTGTTTTTAGTACTGAATCAGCTTAGAGTTAAAAATGTTTTGATTTATTGGAAAGTTACTATATAAATTATTAAAACTTCAAATCGTGGGATGCCAAAAAAAGAGTTTGATATGTAGTACTTTTCATATTTTGGATAAAATGCTTCTTAATACATGAGACCTATTATCTAATTATCCTGGTCAGTGAAAACTAAGTGCACACGTTTGCACTTAAACGGAATACATGCGTGACATTTACAGCCAAATGAAACATTATCTGCACACGATATGTTAGTGCGTTAAAAAGTAAATCACTCACACGTTTATTGCCCATTACCTATTACTGTTATTAATTCATAATCATGTTGTCATCGGCAGTTAAGTATTAAATAAGTTACTACTTCTTGTATAATTTATGAATATTATTCTTCTTTATACTTATATGTCATTGGGAAAGGTCTATGTTCAGCAGGGTGTCTTCAAAGTCAAAGACAAAATTATTTCAAATAGAGGAGGAAGGCAATTTTGCAAAGCAAGTTAGCTTTGAAAGTTAGAAGGTTGAAACTATGCATGTATGATCCTGGATGAGATAAGCACTAAATAGAATTTCCCTAAATTCCCTCTGGAACGGTAAAAACGCAAATCACCTATTTGTACTTATAAAGTCGCTGCTAGAAAGCTTGTTTAGTATTATAGTCTCATTTTTTTGAAGGGAGAAAATCATCCAAGTTTTTCTCCCGCCTTGGGTGAAGCAAGAGGGAGTGTCAGACACTCACTGAATAAAAAGAATCCTATTTGTCCTTATGCTTTTTGAGCCAGATCTCCGGCAATCCGGTAGTCCGCAGCAGCCAGATATAATAAATTGACACTAAGACTATTCTACTATCAAACCTTATCTATCCGGATCTGCGGACTACCTAGCGGGTTTACCGGGGTGGTTTTAAGTCAGTAAGAGTTTGATACTCCTACTCGCCTCGCCCAAGTCTGGATAAAAAAACCACCACTCAGTAAAGACAGTTTCTAGAAACGTCTAGGTACACCATCAAGAATGTCTGCCGTCCATCAACATTACTGTTCTACTTTGAAGGGCAAGTTGTCGCCGTAATTATAGGCATGAGAGACTCGTCAACTTTGTCTTTGAACGCTAAGCTACATGTGTGTGTTGTGACGCATCGACGTCCGTACACAACCGTGACCACTTTCCACCTCATGTACCGACATTTGAGTACATTTATACTTTAAATAGTAAATATGTACGGTTATAAACAAACCACTTTATTTACTATTTGCATTCTAAATTACGTTACGTACATTAAAAAATGTACGTTTGTTTTCAGTTATTTTTGAAATAAATAATCACTTGAATACATATTGTTATTTATAAATCTCTCACTGAATTAGATTAACGAATCACTGCTGTATTCTTACTCGGAAGAATACGGCAGTGATTCGTTAATAGCAGTAGCCTAAGGAGTAGTTTAAATGTCTCTACATGCAATAATTACTTAAACTATTTCTTAGTACGGTAACGATTTGTTTAAAAAACAATTTCTGAGGACTGCATTAAGTACTCATTAAATGATTCTGAATACGTTTGTCAGTCTCATTATTTTTACTTATTTATTTATGTATTCTTAAAAACAATATTCTATCCAATAAATGTCAATTTTTATTACTATTTAGTGCGTGTAGGCCACATTAAGCACGTATCTATTGCAGATACATAAAACAGCGATAGAATTCTTGGAACACCAGCTCGCGTGGTGAACAGAAATATACCACAGATAAATTATGGAAATAACATAAAATGCAAATATTTTATCTTCGAGCTGAACAACGTATGTACGTAGTTAACATATTGAGTGTGGTGTGCATACTTTCTGCTTTCTTCATCGGAGCAGGCGCACGGCGTGACGTCACTAGATAGTCTCTTGGCTAGTGTTTTAGTGAAAGGTTTTAAGAGAATTTAATGATCCTTAACACTACCACTTACATTACGTTGTTAATTTAACAATTTTTCTATACTTAATTTGTGTAATCAGACTACAGAATAATACTAATATTACTAATGATTAAATGATAAGTAAAGAATAATAAAATGTATCTTAAGTATAATAGTGTAAAATGTTATCAAGTCAAACATCTACCAGTAATTTAAATGTAAAAAAAATAGAAATAACAAAAATTAAACACATAAATAACGAAATAGTAATTAACATATTATACACAAAGGCGTACGCAAAAAATTATAATATTCATATTAGAATCAAAATTATATTGCAAATTTACGCACTCATAAAATCTGAATGACACAATAATAGTTCGCAATAACAATCTGTAATATTATATAGACCGTGAACAATGACTTCTTTTACATAATATCTTGTAATAGAAAAATATAGTTTATACATACTAAATCTCATTCAAAGTCATAAAGATTGGAATCGATGACAAATAAAGATTATTATGACGTTTTATTGTATATTAAGTCTTATATTAACGAGCTTAGAGTATGTTTTTATTAAAGATAGAGATGGATAATGTTAATTCTACGTTTATGTGGAAATTCAAGGAATTTCAGCAATTTTCTTTTACGTGCTTTGCTTTTACCCGGAGGTTTGAGACCCCCGTCTTAAACCTCCGGATTCGGCTTTTTCAGAGTTATATAAACTTTCTAAGATTATTTATACACCACTGAAAAACATCACGAGGAAACCTGAGGTTATAGTTTCTAATTGAGCAAGCGTGGTGATTAAATAATGTTCAAACTGACACAGCCGTGGGCAGCGCTGATCACCTACCATCGGGTGACTCGTTTGCTCGTTTGCCACCTATTCTATAAAAAAAGTGGCCACTTATAAGCTGTTGATTTGTGTGTGATATGTGATGTGATGCTAAATCTAAGTAAAGGTTAAATATTACTTAAGCTTAGACATGATACATTGATTGTTGTTAGTCTCCCATGAATAAGCGATGATAAATTTTTTGATGATGAAAATAATGTAATAATGCCTCGTTTTGTGTAATGACTATTGAGTTATTTATTAACTGTTCATTTTCACTAAGATTTTATGGTTTTCTAATAATGTGAGTTTAGTAACATCTCTCTACCTACGTTTGTGGTAAATCCTTCCTACGTAACTAACAATTTATGACTAATTGGTAAGTGTTTGTTATTACTTTTTTATATTTTTTTGCTATCAAATGGTACTATCGTTATCGTTGAAAGAAGTATAATTAAAAAATTCAATAAACATAATGTGTAAGTAATTTTTTTCTTTATTTTCAGACCGTGATACTAGTCTACGAGTACAGCATCAATTCACAAGCAACCAATGTCAATAAAAAAGTTACAACAAAACCCAACTGGATTGGTGTAATCAACGACAGCGATATCACATCCATAAGCTCTAAGTTTAATAAAAAAGTTAACTTTGATAGAACGACACTAAAATTATTGCCTATATTACTGAAGGCGTTAAACAAAAATCGGTATTTAGAGAAAATCTTAGAGGACTACTCGAGTTCCAGTCCACCTTTTGCAGGAAAAGATTCTACTGAAACATTTACAAGGAACATTTTTGCTAACTCCAAAAATTGGCTAAAGTTGCCAACAACAAGACACTACGCTGTTGATTACAAAACGTCACCATTAAGTTTCTGGAAGAATCCAACACAACGCCAAGATTATCTCACTAAAATAAGAAAGATAAGAGATTACCAAAGAATGTTGAACTATTTTGACAAAATGATCAATGATAAAAATGGCAGTAATCAGAGAAAAGACTTCGAATTCACTGAAAGGCCATTCGTTTCTGAGACAGCTCCCATGAAAAAATCCAAGCCCAGAAAAGTAGCACCGCATCAGCCTCCCGTACAATCAACGGAAGAGAGAAAGGAATATAAATCAGAGGAAAAGGGCGCTCATACTAGTTGCAGATGTCCGAAAAGATTAGGTAACTTGTTAAGTAAATTAATAGCCGGGATACAAGATATAATGCCTCATATTATCAATAATAAAGAAAGTTCTTCTCCTTGTAGTAAGACTAAATCAGTTACAGTCCCGACTCCACACAAAAGTGTTCAAGAAACTGAAAGAAAACCAAAACCCGATACAGGATTACTAACAAAAGAAGTATACACAGCGCATCCAGTAAGAACATATTTCGATAATGAACGTAAATCCAGGAGAAAATTTCAGAAACCAGAAAGATTTAAAACAACAACTAGTAAAATTATTACTTCAACTAGTACCACATATAGGACACCTTTAACTACTAGTACTATTACTCCTACCCGTACCACTACTAGTACCACTTCTAGTACGACATCAGACTCAACTACAACAACTAGAACGACTACAAGTACTACAGACACAACTCCTTCAACAACTTCAAGCACGGACACCTCCTCTACTGCTTTTACCACGCCTACAATGTTCACCTCCACAACTGAGCCCACTGCTACAACAACTGTTGACGATAAATCACTATCTGAAACTAAGGATAGTAAAACAAATTTTGAACAAAATACAGTACAGATGCCGACAAAAATGAATATGTTACTCTCTACCTTAGACGCAGACGAAAAACATATCTACGACTACGATTTCATATTTAAACCAACTGACATTTACTCAGAAACTTCAAAAAAATCAAACATAAAGACTCCAACAACAGAAATGTTTGTTCCAATCAAATTTATTGATTCTTCTCATGAAAGTACTACCACTGACAAATGGTTAGCAAGTGTAAGCTCACTTCGTCCGCGAATTAATGTTCCATTATTCAAAGAAGAAGAATACGATGATTACTTCATCACAACACCTAGCAAAAGTACTAGTGAACTGGAAAACTTCGAACTTCCTGATATGAAATTAATAAAAAATAAAATGTCAACAACTCTCAATAATCCTCAACCAACGGGATTTCGTGATAAAATGATTGGTAAATTGAAAACTACCAGTAGTCCGGCTAATAAACCGGAAGACTCAGATTTGGCGATGCGAAAAATGGCCGATTTAATATATTCGCCTCAAGAAAAAACTACAAAAGAAACAAAATATTCAACAGAAACTAGAGCTCCTGTTCCATTCTACGGAAGATACACTGATCCAACGTTACTTATTGACTTGAAAACAACTAATTCTATAGATAACAATAAAAACGCTAGAATCCCTCATTCAACTTCTTCAAAAGATACAAAAAGAATGTCCGAAGTGAAAATTGAAAATGAAGAGACAAAAATTAGCGGTGATGGACATATTAGTGAAAATGTATTAGACGATGAATTGCAAGAAGAATATGGTTATAGACTAGAAGTCACGACTAAAGTGCCCGACAAGTATTCAATGAGCCCACCCTTACCAGGAGATAGTAACAAAACTGGAAACGCAAATACAGTAAAAATGAAAACACCAAATAAGTTAGAACTGACAAAAAAGAAGGAAAAGCTCATGAACATCAACAAACAATCTAAATCAATGTTGCCTTCCATGAGGCCAATATACTTACAAATTCAGAGAAATAATGAATGGCGACAAGATGACCACGCCGATTACGATATTAATTTTAACAATAACATCTTTGATTTACCAAATATTAATTAGTTTACTCTAAATAAAATAATACTTAATCTTAATTATGTGGTATTCACTCTTTAAGATTTTTAAGGAATTATTATCGTATTTGGATCATTTGTTTCTTTGACCTCCGTTGGGGTTTGAATCTAATCCAAATTAATTTACATATCAATTGATATTCTTATTGAATAACTCCATAAGTTTAATTGTATATGACGAATAAAAATGTGTGAAGATCAGCGTCAAGATGCAGTTTTTATTTGCTGGTAATTTTTTTAGATGTCAATCCATGTTTTTACTTGTTTTCTGTTTATCTAAATTCTATTTGAAATCAAACAGACTACGACCTCTGTAGAAATTATAAGTTTAAAACAAAATTTAAAGATTAAAAGCGACAAACAAACCATTAAAAAAAACTGTACTTATGATGCAGTCAGTGTCTAACATTTTCTTTTTTTATTTCAGTAACTAATGCTCCTACACTTTAACAAATTGAAAATTATACACGTCAATAACAATTTTATCTTTCATTTTCAGGTAATTCTTCTGATCTACGAATACGCGATAGCTGTAGAATGGAGTTTAGTACAAAACAAACAAATCACGAACAGATCCGACGCCACCTGGAGGGACCAGCCTTTTGCCGACAGACTTGACCGCAGTTACTTTGGACTCGATCAAGATTATTATGAACGAATGCCCTTACTAATAAATGCTTTGCAAGAAAGCAGTTACTTTGACCCAACCATAGAAACAACAGGACCCTTCGCCAAGAGGCGATACAACATGACAATAATAAAACCGACAACCACGAAACCGACTTTTAAGCCGAGTTTAGTAAGAAGAACAAGCCCTCGACCCTTTTTCTTTGAATACAGAAGTCCCACTCCACTACCCTTTAGCAAAACTTACGGCTCAAGAAGTTGGATAGAACGATATCGAAACGAAGAAAGATTAAAAAATATTCGCCAAATAATAAAATATTTGGAAAACACAATTAACGCAAAGTCTGGAGACTTACATTCTAAGCCCTCAAGCACACACATTGCTTTTACAGGTGTTTATATTGAACCGATGCTAGATCATAAAGGCGTTGACACAGAACCCAAGTCAGATTTACAACAAGAAAGTTCAGAAAATATAAATCAGTTTAAATCGAACCATCTAGCAGATCCACTCTTCAATTTCAAACCAGAAAGTCCTGGAGAAGTTAATCTGTTAGCTGACGACTTTTTGCGATTTGCACCTGTTCCTACGCCGAGTCTGGATACTACGCACAAATATCCAATGTTCCGACAGATTCCATTCAACAAAAGGAATTGTCTGGGTAACAAATGCGAACAAAATTTTCCAAGTTCTATTGAAATAAAACCAACAGAGGCTCCACCACTGAGCACTACCAAATCATTTAGTGTTATGCTTAATTTGTTTCCCATTAAAAAGGAACCTACGACAACTGTGAAATCTTTAGATAGCATTTACCTTACAACTTCACGGCCTCTAATACAATTTAAAAGAAAGTCCAATGTTTTTCGACGAAGAATATTCACTCCTTACAAGAGACCGAAATATTTAAGTAACATTATAAATAAACAAAACAAAGTTGTGAAGCCTAAAGAGAATGAAAATAAAGAAACACCAACTGCAGAAGGTACACAAATGATAGTACATGTTAAAGTGTATAGTCCTGATGAAAAAACCGATTTGAAAAACGAAACAATCAAAAAGCATTTAACGATACCGTCAACACAAACCAATCCTTATACTACAAAGGCTCCTATAGAATTATCGTCATCAGAAATAGAGGATCATCACATAGGTAGCTCGGGTTACATACCAGTTGAAGCCAGTAGTACAGAACCAACTCTTCCAAAAGTGACAACCATATTACCATTCTTTGAATATACTACTGAGCATTGGCCAGCTCCAACTGAGGTATTTCAGTTTAATGCAGAAGACGCAAAAGTACCTAATCAGTATTTAGAATTAGAAAGAAGAAGTAATAACCGTCAAAATATACAGATTAGTAGACGGAATTCTGGCGAAGAAAAAGAAATCAGTGATCATGAAGAGCTGAGTACACTTATTGTTAAACTTAAAAATGAATACGTAAGAACCACTACAGAAGCTCCTTTGCTTAAAAGTACGGAGAAAGTAGAGGAAACCACAACAGAGTGGACGTATGTACCTCAAATAAATGGTCATTATAGAAACATTAATCAAAATTCAAAGAATGGTGATACTGAGTTGAATGCGAATCCAGAGAATAATAGAAAAAAACGTTTAGAGCAATCTGTATCGGGCTATCGTACTTATGTCCCAATGTATGTAGAAATTAAAAGAAATCATAGTCAAACTCCAACCAGTGATTCTGAGGATATTGTTGTTAACAAAGACAGTGAATAATGATATTCTTTCGTTGTGATTTTAATGTAAAATTTTCTATAGTAGTGTAATGATAATTTAGTTCTAATTGTAAATTTTAAAAGTACTTATTTATTTTCTGTGTCCCACCGACTTTACTTACTGCCCATTATTACGTGTCTCGTGCTGATTTCAACTTTGTGGGAACGTTTGTAAATAAAATAATAAATAATGGTAATCTTTGTTGTTTTATTTTGTCATGTGTCACAGTTTAGGGATCTTTTTATACCGTATGGAAAAATATACGACTTAATTTAAACCACATATTTGTTACCATCTTGGCTGACAATGTATGAAAAGTGAATGAAATTATTGAAGATCCAGATTATATAAACTTTTATGAGGATACACAATAAACCCAAATCCTTTTGAGTCATAGTATAATACATAAGTATGTAATCCGCTTTTAGCGCCACGATAATTTAACGGCAACATCCGGAACTAACGAGAATCGTGAAAGCTTCTCTACTCAATGCTCATACGCACAAACCGAAACGTTGTTCCGTCTGTATATAAGGCAGTTTGTTTCGCAATACATAGATGGCAGCACTATGTTACTTATTATTAAACGACTAATAAGATTTTTCATAAACCAGTAAGTAAATGAATAATAGTATCTAATGGGGGAGAACCCAAAAAGAAAACCTTTTTCAACTTAATATTAGGTATGTATGCCATCAGTTAAAAAAAGGTACACAAAGATAAATGTGGAAAGTACTTAGTACTTATAATCCCACCCAAAACATAAATGTGAAAGGCTTTCGATAATATTGGAATGCTTCGCCTATAAAAGTAGATCTAAATAGGGACCAAGTTCCATACACAGACCTCAGTTAAAAATGATATAACAAGTTGGCAAGTTTTCACACACTTTGTTATAAATTACTGTAATGAGTCAAGTATATAATTTTCTATTAAAACTTGCCAAGTTATATCATTTTTAACTGAGGTCTGTGTATGGAACTTGGTACTTATTTAGATCTCATTTCTTTTATAGGCGAAGCATTCCAATATTATCGAACTTGGCAACATTTATGTTTTGGGTGGGATTTCATTTATTTTTGTAAGGTTTATTTTCATTTTTTCTTATTTTACTTTACTTTGACTAAATACAAACCTTCGTAACGAATTTTTGGTCGGTACGACCATTGGATGATATAGATAATTTTTGGATAACCAAGCCAAACCACTTCATCCTACTCTGATTAGTTAAACAACGGACATACTTTTCACACTTTCCATAGCAACATACATTTTTGGTAAGTAGGTAATCGCCAAATCATATCATAGCACAACGTCATTGTACATATTGACTCACTCAAAAGTGAAAATAATGAGTAAGCGACATACTAGTCATCGATAGCATAATTTGAATGACGAAGTAAAAGTAGGTACCTTCAGTTCTTTTGTAAGTAAATAAATCGGATAAAAAGTGAAATAAAAGAAAAAAAAATGCTACAAGATCTGTGCTGGTCACGTTTGCAGCATGTCGGGCGAAATGTCGGCAAAACTTACAACTGAGTGGAGCCCACTCAACGTCAACAGAAGTTACGGCTGTCCCAGTATGAGGTGGCGGGACAAACTTGACACCTATGACAAGGATTGGCCGCAGAAAACTTTACACAGGGAGTAGTGGAAAGAGGGTAAGGAGGTGTTTGTCCTGCAGTGGGACGATCACAGCTGAAAATTACAAAATAATTAAAGTTACGTGATCAATAAAATATTTCAACCAATATTATAATGGAAACCGATGGTTAAAAGCCAGTTCTTTACATGGGACCCTTTCTCAATGACTAATATTGGATACCAAGCAAACAAATAAATCTCATTTATATATAAGCTCTAGTAACATACAATTTAAAAGATATAGGTACTTCTATATTCATCTATGAATAACATTGTAAGTGCATAACAAATACTGCACCAATGGAGGTCAGTGACCGATTAAATTAAAATTACAACGCTTGTCTACTGCCGGTATGAACCTGGCAATAATTTCGTTAGCATTTCAATTTGCCAGTTAAACCGTAAAATTTATGATCAAGGCCAATATGGGCAGTGAAAGATGAAATGTCTTAAACTATTTTTAGAACAAACATTGATTAGGTGATCATTCGGTATTTTAAACCAACTTGGCACCTGGGCTTTACGAGATTTTTTAATAGGTTAATTATAAAACCACTACTTGTCAGTGAATATAATAGTTACTATGTTTATTTTAATAAATAAACTATCTGCTAGATATAGTAGTTTCTACATTTTTACAGAGCTAAATACGTGAGCAATTCACACGCATGTGTTTTATAAGTCTAGTTGCATCTCGTTTTCCGTCAGGCGTCGGTTGTTACGTTGTTGCGCCAGTGAAAAACATCATCTTAGCGATGTGTCAGAAGTAAGGCAAACGATGCGATTTTCATTAATTGGTGACTGTCAGTTACACTTTATAGAAAAATACCGAACTGAGTACAATTCTTCTGAGTACATCAATTATCACTATCACTCTGTAATATCACCATTAATCTCTGACTAACAATCCATCACAGGTCTATGGGTTGGCTCCTTTACTTTTCTATAGTAAAGCCGGTAAATGAGCAGACGGATCACCTAATGATAAGCCATCCCCGCCGCCCATTGACACCCGAAAGGCCAGAGGCGTCACAAATGCGTTGCCGATTTTTTCTCACTCACACAACGCAAGCGTTGTTTCACGTCGGTTTTCTCTGAGGCAGTGGTATCACCGATCGAGCCGGCCCATTCATGCCGAAGCATGGCTCTTTACTTAAGAGGACTTGCCGTCTATGTTTTGTAGGCAAATTGCATTGCAGTTTGGAGTGCTATTGCCCGGTCTCTATAAAATGTGTAGTGTGTAGTCCCTTAGCCGATTCTTATAACAACCAAACAACAAGGTATACAATATATTTTCTTCAACATCCCACTTTTGAAGGCAGTCTGAAGACGATATGGTATTGACAATACATTAGGTGTAATAATAACACAATCCATTAAACTACTTCAAACACCCTACCAGCTTTAAAAGTTCTGTTACAACGAAAACTGAGATAAAAAGTCACACTAGTGCCATTTGGTTAGACCTTGAAGTAGTGACGAAACTTTGGATACTGTTATAATGGTCGCCAGTTACACATTTTATGAGATACCACGATGTTGTCGGTCTCATGAGATTGTAGTCCAGATTATAAAGATTATATACAATGTATTGTTTTAGAGCCGAGAGAAGATCTAAATAGAATCATTAGAAGACAAAAAAGGTTTTTGAATGCAATGATGCGATGCTCTAGATCTGTTTTTCCTTTTTTGGGAAAATATTAACTTCAACTAATGTTGTTCATTCAACGTTAAGTAAGGTTTGTCTGCTATCTCAACATATTATGCAAATTCACGTTGAGTTCTAAATAACTCTGTAACCAACAACTAGTCATGCATAGCATTTCTATTAGCACACGCCTGTACACCAGTTATTTTACAAATGCATTCAAAAAACGGCGCACCTACAAGTTTCAAACGGTCACTCCAATTTGACCCAAAAAAATCTAAAATGACCCTTAAAAACAGTGCCGGGAACTAAATTCCCTTAGTACCAAAACACTTCTCTGAATGCAACGGACCCCTTAGAACGTGACCTAGTAGACCTTTTCTCTCCCTCTAACACCATTGACCTCAAATCTCCTGTCTCACATCACGCATCTTAAGAAAAACCCCGTTACTTTTACCTGTGCAAAAAGGCTCTATCTGCGGAGGTAGAAAGACGTTACTGACTGGTTTTTGTTGTCTCTCTCTTTTATTTACTTTTAGTTTGTACGTAAGAAAGGGAGAGGTAGAATGCTAATCCGGTACCGTAGACCGGTGGTGCAAGTTTTTGACAGTACGTATCAAAGTTAGCGGAGTGTTTGAGTCGGTGTATAGTGTATTTAGTTTCGTTAGTGTTATTTAATATTTATAAATAAAAATATGTAATATTGTGCGTTTAGTGAAGTGATTTGTGTTTATAGGAAGTACTTTTATCAAGGTACGTGGTGAAACGTGTAAAATTTTGCAATAAGGCGTGTTTACACAATACTTTCTTTGCATAACATGTCAGTTAGTCATCAAGGTCAAAATATATCTCTTGTAGCCTGACCTTTAGGAAACGGATAGATTTATAAATTGAATAGAATCAATAAAAATCCAAAGAACCAGTAGGTACTGCTTATGTCATTGAGAAACTTGATGATATCATACATATTTTGCCCATAACAATACATTTAATTCGACACAGCAGTTTTTGAGTTTATGCAAGAATACATACTGACTGTATAAAAATATTTGATTGTGTTGGTTTCCGCATTTATTGTTCTTTTAAAATGAAACCTTATAAATGCTTACCGGCACACAAACTACGAAGGTTTTAAAACTTTATACCAAGAGTGTATGATGATGTAAACTCCTAATGGATTCTTCCCTAAAGAGGTAGGCAGAGGTTTAACAGAGTAAATACAATTATAGTTTGCTAGTTAATTAAGAATTTAATATAATATCTAAATCTAATCCAATTACGAGTAGTAATACGTTCAATTAAAGAAATGAATTTGTATGTCAACTACCAGTATATGGCAATAGGTTCACCCCCATGGGACTTATAACACAGATGGTGAAAAGTGTGTGTACATTGTATAGCGGCATTACTTACCGTCTTGTGCACCTCTGCCTACCCCTTCGAGGATAAAAGGCGTGACGTTGCATGTCAACTACAATACCATGCATTAGGTAAATAATACAAAATGATAACACACATTTAAAATACTTTAAGCTAGCCTTCTGTTAGGAACAGACAGAAGAGATGCTATTGTATACGTACTCACTTTTTGTCCTTTGACAAATCTTCATACGTTTTTCTATGTCTACCAATGAGCTAATCATTTGATTATATTTTCATCAAACAATATCAACAATATATTTTTTTCAATGTATTTACTTTTCCATTTCAAATAAGACTTCGTTCATCAATCCAATAAGACGATGATGTGACCAAAAGGTTTCGGAACGAGTTCCAAACGGTACAATTTGTATGTCAGTGGCGCAGCGGAGACATTCGGAAACAAGACACGCGGTATGTCACGCAAATTGCGGTATTTAGGTAATATTATAGGCTTGGTACTAATAAACTGTTATTGAACATGAAGCTAGTTATTAGTGTGTTTAGTAACGATATACTTTTCTATCATGATGCAGATAATACGAGTAGGGTAGTGGAGTCGCTGTTGAGCTGTGTAATTGTTGTTTGCTTTTAGATTTCGAAAGTCTCTTCTTTAGAAGGAGTACGGGTCTGAAATTATTTCTATATTTATATGTATTTATGTATTATAATACTATAAAGCTATATAATATAACGCTCAAGAGTCTGTTCGTTTGTTTGAAAACGCTAATCTCTGGGAGTAATGGTTCGATATGAAAATTTTTTTGCATTGGATAGCGCATTTGTTGAGGAAGGCGATAGACAAAATAAAACATCACGCTGCGACTAATAAAAGCCCAGCAGCAGGGTGAAACGTACGTCTCTCTATGATGGAGTCTCGCAGTAAATAACGCAATCATAATAGGTCACCCCCTATGACATAGGACTTATAACACAAATGGTAAAAGTGGGTGTACATTGTACAGAGACATTACGTGCCGTAATGTGCACATCTGCTTACTCCTTCGGGGATAAAAGGTTTGACGTTGCATAATAGGTCACTTGAGCAAGTTGGACCAATTAAATCCGAGTATGATAGGATAGAAAACAAATAACATTCTTCTAATTGCAGTTCAAATTATCCTTTTTAGCATATGCATAATCGTAAGTTGAAAAGTCAAATATTAATTTCATATACCAAACCGCAAACACTACTGCCTTCCTTTCTAGTTTATCAAGGCCTTGAGTGGAATATAATATGAAGAACAATGACATTACTTCGAGTTTTAAATAGTTCACGCAATACTTTGTTTGGACGTTTCACATGCTTCGTAGTGGTAATATCAAACCTCTTCAATGTGTGTAACTAATTACATTGTAGTGTTTTTGTTACTGTGCATTTAAACCGATATATCATAACATCACGCAGATCACTTCAATCCCATTTTTATCTTCAGTTCAATTACAATTTTTGATTCATACTCGCCGATTGCCGGACAAGGAACCTGTCGGTTTTTTCCAGCTTCAAATCCTGGGTCGAGTATAATAACATTAAAATTCTAGTAATAATTCTCTCCATCTCTCTATGACTCTGGTAATATGATAATAACTTTTGACCCTCCTGGGATAAATAGCATAAGTGACCAACATTGGGACTTGCTTTATAAACGGCCTATTTATTCCTTCAGGTAATATAAGAGGTCTTAGTACGTATTTATTTTACGTTCGACGAACAAAACGCGACTGCATTCGGCGCTCTGAGTAAAAGAAACTAATACTAAGTATGTTAAAACTGCGCAAAATTACTTCGAAAATATTCTACACACGTACCTAGATATTCTTGAGATTGCGATACCATCAAAAACCTACATTTATTCCCAAAACAACACTATTATCTAGCAAAATTCTAGTCTAACTGCATTGATACGAGTATTGTTATAGTCTGCTACTCCCACACAAGATGTTCGGTCACCCCATAAGGAAATGAAAGCGTGAAGATATTGGTAAATGTAGTTTTATACAATACAATGGTCGAACTGGTCATTGTGTTCGTATAGTAGGGTCATTCCGGCATTTTGTATGAATGATGTACATGTGTGTAGATTTGTAGATAGGACTAGTTTCTCGTTCCGTGTCCGTAAGGAAGAGAAAGAAAGAAAAAGGAAAACTAAATGTAATAGATCAAATCTACACCAGAATCTGAATTCAATGGTAATTAAAAACCGAAATGAATAACCGATCTTAATCCAAAATCTCTGGATCGATCTAAGTAAGAATTTGAAATTCTATAAAAACTATGTATATTCCTTAAGGACTGTAGGGGAGAACTAAAAGAGGATTTTCCTAAATTCCCACGGGAACAGAAAAATGGGAATCACTTATTTATGCGAACAAAGTCGTTGGCAGATACTAGTTTGTCCATAAATAAGAAGTACTGAATGATATCCTCGAAAATCTGTTTATATCTATTGTATTGGATATATATTGTTATGTAACGGGATTTATTTAACTTTAGATTTTAAACGTTAATCAGGTACTATTTTAATTGGTAACTTTAGTTAGAAAAATCCATCACTATTTTTTTAAAAGCATACCAAAAAAGTGTTTCATTCACAGAATCAATGTTTGTTGAGGAGCTGTGAGAGAGGTATCAGTTGCTAAGTAATCGCAGGTTCTATGCTCAGCCGGAACAAATAATGTATCTACAGGTAGTATTTTCCGGTTCACACAGTGTCGGGATAATATTAGCATTTACACTTGACAAGACCTCAGGACAGTGTGATATTTTACTTTTATTTTTAAGAAAAAAATCATAAATTTTTTGGTCTCCTTTAATTCCAAGTTAAAAAATTACAATACTAAATGGGTACTCAATAAGAAATATATTGTAATCAATTGAATTCAAGTCTATGGGAACGTGTTGTAGCTAAGTACCAATAAGTATGTTAGAGTACAACTCAAGTAACTAGTAGCTTGTTAGCTCATCGCGTTAAGTAACATATTTCCTTCAACTAAGTACGATTACACGGAAAGTCGAACACATAATCACTGTATTTTCTCGCACATTAAGATGCTATCTTACTTTGTATGTCTTCATTACAAACTTAGATTCATCTTTTAAGGAATGTATTTGATGATTGCTATTTTATACCTATTCTAACCGCCGTACTCTAAATGATTTAGGGTCGGTTCATATCTGACGGAATATGCACCGCGTATTATCGGTCACGTAACGCCAGAACAGACAAATGTATAGAAAAATAGTTGACCATTCTCACTCAACCAATGATACGTTAGTGCAACCGATGATACGCTTGACGTATTTTACGTCAGATATAAACCGACCTTTAATGTAGTAGGACAAAAAGGTAAATTATTTTTTATCAATGTTAATCACCTCACTACGAGAATAGAGCAAAGGCTTACTTTTTCTAACCTGGAAGTAATACCTATACAAATTATACCATAGGTAGGCTTGTATGTATACTGGTGCCCCTTACAGGTGCTGAGGGTGGCCACCGGGGTGGTTTTGGTGAGGTAAAAATCGCACTCCATAGTCTTTTATCCCCAGAAAGCTAGGCGCCTTTTGAAGGTTTCCTACCGTTACAAAAAAAAAAGGCTTGTATTGTATACAAGGTAATTGTATAAAACGTAAAGGTTCGAAAGTTTCTTATAAATTCAATATTCTAGGTTAGAAGCAGTAACGCAACGCCATTGTGTGTCGACCTCGTGTCACTGAACTGAGCACAATGCTCGTGGGAAATCACCATAATAATTGTTTGACTCCTTCGTTCTTCGAGTAACTGCTTTTTGCAAAGGAGGAACTTCGCTGTTAATTCTTTTGTCTGAACACTTTTTTGTTAAGTATTGATTTAGGCTTGCTATGTGTTGATTGGAGTGGCGAAAACCTATTTGATCCAATATTGGACGTTAATGTTTTTCCTACCAACTAAATAATGTTTGCTCATGTTTATCACAAACTTACGTCCATGTTTAAATTTCAAATAGCAAATCATAGGTATGTGACCATTGGCTTGCGCACGTAACTGTTTGATGAGGCACTCGGCTAGTTTCAAGCTATACTAAAGGCTCATATTCATGACCACCATTCTGCGATACACGAGAAAGCCGAAAAATATAATAATTAATTTAGTGAGTCTCACAAAAGTTATAATAAAAACTTATCAAGTTATCAGCTAAGTAAGAAAATCGTCAATTTTCAAATATTCGTCGTATAAGTCACTGAATGACTAGACAGTGAAAGTAGTTAGAGAGAACACCTAAATAAACAAGAGTTTGGTATCGATAGTTCTTTGTTTTGCACAATAAAACTATTCTCTAGTTCTAACTCATTTGCTCTAGATGCCAATTTAAGATGGCCGTATAACTTTCATCATTTATTTGATTGGTAGGTACTATTTCGTTGATCTAACGACCGCAAGCGCAATAACTGATGAGCATGAAGCACTTGGTATTAGGCAAAGTATTATTAGGTTGTTAGATTTCAAATACTAAGTAGACTGTGAAGGCTTGAATTAGGTAGTGTATTGAGATTGTGTACTTATTTTTGGTAACTATATCAGATGAAAAATTTTTTATAAATAAATTGTTATTTGTGCCTTTGGGCCTTTCTCAGTCTTTTTGTCTCCTGCGTCAAATTCACTGAGGGAAGAGAAACTATCGTTTTTCTCTTATAATATGTTTTCTTTCTTTCTTTCACATCTAATCTAATTCAAATCTTCTGATTTATTTCTTTGCGGGATCCAAGACAGTTATTCAAGTTCCTGGGACTTCAGTATTCCGGTGTTGTCATGGTTGTACCTATTGTAAATCCTGGCTTACAAGAGTTGCAGCCGTTTCGAGAGGTCATAGTGCGCTTGTCCGATAAAAGAAATCTTAAATTGCAATGACATTGTTATACTATCTTTATAAAATATACTATAAGTGTTATTACACAACAAAAGAACTAGGTATTAAAAGTAAGTAAGTACCTATAATTACAATCAATTAATATTCTTAGCATGACCATCCATAGTATCGATATAACACGCATTATGATAACAATTACTAAGATAATTAATAAAACTGTTTAGTACACACGACACGTTACGTGTGACGTCACATACATACTCAGCATTTTACGATAATATCGTTTCAAGTAGTATTTACGTAATAAGATCATTAAACAATTATTCTTATTAAGGTAATCGAATATGACATTACGCAGAAGCAGTATATAGGGATCATTTTATGTAACATTTCGAGATTTTTGACTGCACGGTTGGTGCGGTGGCTGGGCGACCGGCTGTCGCGCTACGTGTAGCGGGTTCGAATCCCGCACGGATCAACTCTTTGTGTGATCCACAAATTGTTGTTTCGGGTTTGTCATGTATATGTGAACTTGTATGTTTGTAAGCGCACCTACAACCCAGGACAAAAGCCTAGTGTGGGTCAACGGTTTAAAAGAAAAGCAATAACTATAAATTATTATAAATAAGTATGTACCTATCGTCAACTTTATGTATTGATAGTAGACGATTAGTTTTATTTAAGCCAATTTATATTTGTTACGGAAGCTCTGGTGTATTAAAGTACTTTCATCTCTATTTACTAGTAGTTGTAGTCTATTTTAATTTAAATTCAATTACACCATTGTCTATCAATTCAATTATGGACTGCTATTAGAACATACATAATACTAAAGCTTCCATTCTTACATTGAGGTGAAGGGGATGTTTAAATGTTAGCAATCCAGTTGACTTTGACATTTCCTTATGTAAAGATTGCACTAACATATACTTAAATTCTAATTAGGTACGGTACTTATTTATACCGATTTTATATAATAAAATAAATCTACACTGAGGAAATCTATACTAAAACTAATTTTAACATAGGATGCTAATATTTCTGTTAACATAAACATATTTTTAAAGAGTAATACTAATGGAGTTTCTTACTCCTTCTTCTCTATTCGAAGCTACACTTTGAAACTAGCACCTAGCTTTACTGACGAACAGACTGATTTACTATTATTTATTCATTTAATTGATGATGTTTCAAAAGTACCATTTATTTAGTTAATATAAAATAACAACATTAAAACTTTATAAATCTTTGGATTGATGTTAATTGAGACATTAGTTTGTATCGAATTTCCAGACACGATTAAATAGGAATTCGAATTGAAATTCTTTATAAATCTTAGCCGTAAAGTTTTGTTTTTGATCCTAACATAACAATATCTCAACTAAAACTATTTTCAAAAGCTGTCGACTATCGTGAACATTATTTTAATGAGTGACTTAATTCCCCAGCCACACTTCTGTAGCGGTCAGACCGACACTCTCGCCTCCTTACATCAGTGTTTTGTTTTGCAACACGATGGTATTTAGCCGATGATATCTAGGCATCGTTAGCATTTGTTTTTGTTACATTGTGAACACAATAGAACATGTTCTGACATGGTTTACAAGAGTCACTGGATTGTGTCTTCCATAGATTGTGTAGTTAGTAAGGTTATATTTGGCTAT
Source organism: Spodoptera frugiperda (assembly GCF_023101765.2). Classification (NCBI taxonomy): domain Eukaryota; kingdom Metazoa; phylum Arthropoda; class Insecta; order Lepidoptera; family Noctuidae; genus Spodoptera; species Spodoptera frugiperda. The sequence goes on along the minus strand of NC_064231.1, from coordinate 13,602,238 downwards.
TTTTTTGATGGGGGAAAATTATCCAATCACTTCTCCCGCCTTGGGCGAGGCGAGAGGGAGCCCCAGTAACCGGCAGTCCGCAGCTCCGGGTCGGCATCAGTCCTATTGGGCCCCATCTGTGGTGGTCAGTTGGCTCTTTGAGACGGGCTTCAATTCTGAAGGGTTTACGAAATATTCCATGAAAAGTTTTGTCTTGGTCGAAGCAGCTTTCAAAATGCGACAGCATCTTTCTTTAAAATGTAATGTAGCACATATTTCCCTAGCTGCGGACTACCTAGTGGGTTTGCCGGGGCTCCGGCTTACCAAAAGCAAAAGTAGGAAGGGGCCACCCCAACCTACTTTTGCTTTTTAATCAGCAAGAGTCTGACACTCACTCTACAGCCTCGTCCAAGGCGGGAGAAGTCATTGCATGATTGTTCTCCCTTAAAAAACTCATATGTCCCATAGTTCCAGATTAACTTACCCAAGTACTAATTTCGAAATCGAACTCAATAGTACTTAAGCTGACCCAACTACGTCATAATAATTGCGGCTACTAAACCCACAAGGTAGTTGACAGAGCAACCATTATACATTATACAATCGCGATTGTTCGTTTCCCTAGATTATATCCGCGGAGATATGAAACTGCTTGTTAATGGTGTATTACAAACTAGTTAGAATGTCACAAGACAGTGGCCAGACGATTGAGAAATAATATAAACTAAAGCGACAGGTTGGTCAATGAACACATTGCGCTATGTATTTGTTCTATTAAACACACATAGGTATGCACAAATATGCAGAAAAGAGAATATTTATGTTCACAGCTTGATGTTTTAAAAATAAGCAGCTTTATCAATGAAACCTATCAGATTTTAATCTAGTGCATGTGTGTATATAATGTAATGTGTGTAATATGTATTTGATTGGAAATAATTGCACAATGTACACCCACTTTTCACCGCTTGTGTTATAAGTCCCATGTAATAGGGGTGAGTCTATTATCATATACCGGGTACCATTCCAAGACTCCGTGCTACCAATAACTTTTTTGAAAAATTTGAGACCAAGGGGTTTTGAGTTTGTAAATAATCTTCTGAAGAATTTAAAAATAATTTCTGATTTAATTTTGCGATCGAAGGGCTTAATTTGTTATGATGGATTATATTAGTAACTAAATAGATTAAAACATTACCACTCCTACACATATACATAACATGAAAATCCGAAGTTTCAAAACGCCTAAAGCAACCACTATAAAACTGTAACCTAACACCTCCTAATACCGGTACACAGACACCACACAACTAGTTCACTAACTTACTTAACTTAGCAACTAAGTATAAAATTAATATTATGTATACTTACTTAAAGTTACGTATGAAAATGTTGATGCTTATGATGATATGATGTTCACGCACGAAGGGAGACGACCTCGAAAATATTTCGTATTTACATTATTTTTATATTTACATATAATTAGTGTGTTTGTGTTTTTAGTTTCTTGGTTCGTAGTGTATGTTTTGTTAGTCGTAGAAGCGGTGTATGGGAACTATTTCTATAGAAGGATTAATTATTATGAGGGGCTAGTTTATTAACATATTCAACTCAAGTTCCTGCAATAAATATAAAAAAAACTTTTATATAGCCCTAGGAAAAAACAGGCATAAATGTTGTTATTAGTTAAAGCATTACATCATAATTTTTTTCTACTTTACCGCTAATACTAAATATAGGAAATTTAATTTAAGAAACTTAGTATCTTAGTATCTTCATATTCTTATTCGGGATATTTTCTGAATTCCAGGATGGCAGAAATAATATTCCAGCGGCGAAAGATCCCAACAGTAGTATCAGACCCGAACCCTCTGATAATCCTCCTGATACTCTCTCTACTGCAGTCATGTTGGACACAAGTGATCAACAGAGCTCCTCACTTCGTGCCACAGATAGGAGACATGTCACAATTCAGTCTATCCGAGGACACACCTGTTGGAACACCGGTTTATCATTTAAAAGGTAAAGTTGGATTTTCTCTTCATACTAACTAGTACAACTGGTTCTGTATGATTAGATAGTCATATTTTTATCCTATGTAGGGTTGTGGTTTAGCAGGATGAACATGATATATTTCTAAATAACTATACTGAAGAATGAACCTCGATGTTTTCAATCCACAGCCTATAAGTGTGCTGCTGACCAATTGCCTCTTCTCGTAGGGAGAAGGTTTAAGATTAATGACCATGATATTAAAAGCTTTTAAACTGACATGGTCACTAACACTAAGATTAGAACTTGAGAAGGCATATTATCATGTTTATTTATGTCTATGAGTTGATCAAGGCATAAACGTGGTAAATATCCCATCTTAAGTTCTAATGTTAGTATTAATCACCATGCTTGCTCAATGCTCAATAGTAAATACAGGTACAGTTTTGTACCAAAAATGATTATAATAACTACTCTTTTTAAATTTCCAGGAGTTGATCCAGAGAATGGTCCGCTAAGGTACTCGATATCAGGGCAGTACTTCTCAGTGGACTCGCTGACGGGTGTCGTGACTCTCGCCAAGACCCTGGACAGGGAGGAGCAGAGCGCTTTGGAAGTCATCATCAGCATAACTGGTATGAAGTTAAACATAAACTATTAATAATAATGCTTAAAGTTGTTACCACCTCCTTATTTTCTATGGCGTGGTAAGAGCCAAATATGGAACTATACTTTTGATAGCGACTGAGAAGAAGCACCCTCAGATAAACTTAAAACTTTCTGCGATCTTCAACTTGACTGACAAAGTCAAAGTCGAAATCAAAATTATTTATTTCAAATAGACCTGGAAGGTCGTTTGAACGTCAACGCAAATATCACAATATGAAAAAAAAAGTGTCTGTCTGTCGGTCAGTCTTCTAGTGAAGCTATTTGCTTGTACCCAAGTGTCTGCCTGTCGATTATGGCAAATCTCTTTATCTATTTGCAGTAAACCGCTAATGTTGATAAATCCTTGTTTAAAAAATGAAGGCGATTTTTTTCACATTTGCAGTTTACAGTAATTCGTTTGGCCTCGGTTAGAAAGTTCCGAGTCAGTCCAATATACATACATATATGTATCTACCAGAAACAATTCTCACATTACCAATACTTCGTTAATTTGCTAATTGTTTCCGTCCGTTTCATTGCTTCGTAACGGTATTTTAAGGTTATTGCTTTTACAATGTAAACGGTTAACTTGTGTTTAACTTTTTTTTGTTTTAATAAAAATATAGACAGAATTTAGTTTTTGATGAGTTTTTCAAATAATAAAAAAAATATCCATATATTGCCTCAATGGTGGTGGTTTGCCATTTTACGTGGAGGACTAAGGGGGAGGCCTTTGCTTAAAAGTGGGAGGTCTTCCAGCTGATGATGATGACGATTGCCTCAACGCTTACCTATCTTTTCATACAGACAATTTACATATTTATATTGTTATATTTTCAAGCAGCAGTAATAAGATTATTATTTAATGTTTTGGTGATTTAAGTTGAGCAATTCAGTTACTAATTATTATTTTTATGTTACAGATGAAGGCATAGCTAACACTGAACCCAACACGATATCATTAAGGCGAGTGATACCAGTGAAGGATGTGAATGACAATCCTCCCATCTTCCACAACCGGCCATATATAGTCAACATTAGTGAAGCCACAACTGTTGGCACTGAAATAGAGGTAAGCAGAAATAGTAGAAATTAAAATTATGTTTAGAGTAACAATATTCATAAAACTTATCTCTATCTATATACCATATGGGACCAATCCATCTGTATCAGTGTTAAAACTGGCAATACAGTATCCGAACGATCATTCACTAGATAGTGCTTCACAGATTAGACTTTTAGATTTAATACCCAACCCAACCCAAGACAACAACAACGTCACGCCTTTTATCCCCGAAGAAATAGGCAGAGGTGCATCTGCACATTACGGCACGTAATGCCACTGTACAATGTAATTTGATACCCAAGACGTGAAAAGATAATTATAAAGAGAGCAAAGGAGTTTTAAAAGCATTTAACACAATGTGATACTGAGTAATAGTAAATTAATGCGTTACAGGTAAACCCAAAGATAACGGTAACAGATCGGGATGAAGGAGAGAATGCCAGAATACGAGTGACATGCTCAACCAAAGAGAAAGGAAGCGATTCTGAAGCATGCGCAACGTTCCGCGTTGATACTGACATGGTAAGTGAAGATCGCGTAAAACTAAAACAAAACAAAACAACAGATATGAAGTAACAGATTCTATAAAGAAGGTCACATAATAATGGTAATTAGAATCTGTTTCTAAAGTATACGAGTATAAAATTTTGCTTGTTTTAAATATTTTGACTGTAATTGTTTATATGATCCTAATTTTGACTGCACTGTTGGCGCGGTGGCTGGACAGCCAGCTGCCGCGTAGTGTACTAGCTAACGTGTAGTGGGTTTGATTCCCGCACGGAGCAACTCTTTGTGTGATCCACAAATTGTTGTTTCAGGTCTAGGTGTCATGTGCATGTGACCTTGTGTGTCTGTAAACGCATCGAAGACACAGGAGAAAATCCTAATATAAATAAATGATATTAGTCGTTTCTTGGCAACTAAGCAATTGAAAAGTAACGACAGTATTTTAAATGAATTATTTTCTATTTACAGATAACACCAAACGAATACCAAGTACGACTGTTTCTAAACCAGCCTTTAGACTTCGAGAGTAGATCAGCATACGTCATCAGTTTAGAAGCCACTGATTCATCAGACAGACCACTGAGAGCCCTCGCTAGTGTTTCAGTTGCTGTATGGGACGTACAAGATCAACCACCAATGTTCTTGAATGCACCATTTTCAGCTACTGTACCAGAAAATACTTTACCGGTAAGAGAAAATCACAACATCAGAGGCAATAGAACATTTTTTGTTTGAGATATTCTAAAACATGTTTTTAACTCACCTACTAACGTTGTACAATGAACGTCTTTTCAGAATACAAGCATAATGGAGATAATAGCTAAAGACGGTGACACAGCCAACCCTCGTCCAGTCTTGTTGACCCTGGAAGGTGATACGGAACAGTACTTCAAGTTACTACCCGACAGACCTTTGGGACGAGCTACACTGGTGGCTTCAGACATTCCTATTGACAGAGAAAGTGATGTCGTAATGCAAAATGGAGGCGTCTACAGCTTCTTTGTTAAGGTGATCACGACTTTTTGAACAACGAATTATATTGAGATTTAAGTAACAACAAACATTTTACATGTTTTAAAATAATATGTTTTGTTATTTCCAGGCTACAGAATTGATAAATAATGAAGTGCCATCAGATTTCACAGTGACCACTATAACTATTATCGTAACTGATGTCGATGATCATGTACCAAAGTTCAATAAAGAAGAGTTTGATATTTCTATACCAGAAAATATAGAGAATGGAAGTCCCATCCCTGGTTTGTCAATATACGTTGAAGATCATGACATTGGACAGAATAGTAAATATGATTTAAAATTGAGAGATGTATGGAACTCTGAAGGTGTATTTTCTATTAGTACAGACCATGGTGAAGGAAGAACACCGATTAGCATTAAAGTTAAAGATTCGTCTAAGTTAGACTATGAAGTAGATGATGATGAAAAACGACTATTTAGTTTCGACATCGTCACATCTGCTAATGGGATAGAATTATCGTCTGCACGAGTTAATATAAAACTTCTGGATATGAATGATAACTCGCCTGTTTTCCAAGAACCTACGTATAAATTTAACGTTCCTGAAAATGCAACTATTGGAACTAAAATAGGCGATGTATATGCTACAGATAGAGATTATGGAATATTTGGTGAGATCGAATATACTTTGACTGGGTTTGGATCAAATATGTTCAAGACTGATAAAAATACGGGTGGCGTATATGTACGGCAGATACTAGATTATGAGAAGCAGAAAAGCTACAGTCTAACACTATTTGCTAAGGATGGAGGTGGCAAGGGATCGACAGCGAGTATATTTATTGATGTGTTGGACATTAATGATAACGCTCCTTTATTTGAAGCAGCAGAATATAGTAGGACAATTAGAGATGGTGCTACTAGCTTTGAGCCACAATTCGTTATTCGGGTAAGTTTATTTCCGGGTACCTATATAATATTAATTATCCATTTACATATTATCATTGATAATTTTCTTGTATTTATTTAGGCTACCGATGCGGATGGTCCGACACAAGGTGACGGTCAAATTAAATACTCATTAGAATCTGACAACAGTATTAGTCGCAAAGGCAACGTGTTCACGATAGATGAAGAAACAGGAGAAATAAGCATTATTGAAAAAGTTGATAGCATGGACACTCCTCGAGGACAATATGAACTAGTTGTAAGGGCCACGGATTATGGTGAGTATTTTTGAGAAATGTGTAATATAGGATTAACCAGAATTTGAACAAAGCTTGATTATAACTTTTCATTTATTATTTCAGGTATCCCACCACTCCACAATGAAACACGAGTCTACATTCGTGTGGGCGTTCCAGGTAATCAAAGACCAACTTTCAAGGGTAACTACCACCACTACAAATACACCGTTTCACAAAATAGCCCCGAGACCACAGAAGACTTCACATTTGATTTAAATCCAATGAACTACAAGGCAAATATTAGAGAAGACGCTAAACCTGGACAGAATGTGACCATGGTCGTGGCTAATGATCCCGATGGACTTGATGACTTGCTTACGTATCATATTGTATCAGGGTCAAAGGATAATTTCGTGATAAATGAGAAGTAAGTAATTAAATGCAGTATAAAATAATTTAAGAAACTTTCTTATGACACTTTATTTAATTGTATTATTTTCTTTTTTCTAGATCTGGTCTCATAACTGTATCCAATGACGCTAATTTAGACAGAGATATCAACCCTGAAAGATATGAAATCATTGTATCAGCTGTCGATAGTGGAATGCCTATACCAGAAACAGCCACTACCACAGTCTTCGTTACTATACAAGATGTAAATGACAAACCACCAAAATTCAATGTGACTGAATCAACTACACATATTTCTGAGAAAGCAAAAATAGATGATTTAGTGGCACAAATCACTGCTTACGATACAGATGTCAATGCAAAGTTGCAATATAGTATTGTACAGCCAATAAAGGCTCTTTCTAAAGCTGGAGTTCAGCTAAAACCTAACTCGCCTTATGATTACAAACATATTTTCCGAATTAACGAAGACACTGGAGAAATATTTGTCAACGGGACTTTAGACTACAGTATGGCATCAATAGTTATATTGACAATCAAAGTTGTGGATGTTAACGCAGAAATCAACAAGGATAAACAATTCGCTCTCATAGAACATACGATTTATATACAACCTTACGCTGACAAAAATCCACAATTCACCAATGCCGGTTGGACTAGTTCCAATCCAGTAATATACCACAAAATTAAAGAAGAACAACCAATTGGAAGTACTGTACTTGTTTTGTCAGCTGAAGATCCAGTTTCAGGACATGTAGTGTCCAGTTACAAAGTTATAAATGCAGAAACTGGCCTACTTCAAGTAGATCCTCTCAGTGGTCAAGTGGTTTTAACCAAACACTTAGATTATGAAGACTTAACGACACCTAATTTAACTATAACAGTTAAAGCCACAAGCAATGACGGTAGCAAGCATAGTATAGCTAAAATTATTATAGAAGTTATGAACATCAACGATAATCCACCTATTTTTGAAAAAGACGTATGTTTTATTTTACTAATTTCTTAAAAATAACGTTAAACACGATGTACAACAATAATATATTCTCATTAACAAACTTATTTCCAGCTCTACAAAGTCAGCGTTTTAGAGTCCGTCAAATATCCAGAACAAATTGTTTTGGTCAAAGCTCATGATGCTGATGCCGTATTGACTGAAGAAGACAAAGCCAAAGGTTATTCAGATATTCGATATACGTTGAGGGGCGAAAATTCTGACCTGTTCAAAATTGATAATGTTACTGGATCTATACAGGTAAATAATTTAAAAAATATTGATTAACATTTTAAAATTTCTGTATCTTGGATCTATAAAATTAAAGCAATAATATTTCAGGTAGCCGAAAATAAAACATTAGATAGAGAACGACAATCAGTTCTTCGGATGGAAATCGAAGCAGCTGATACTCCAAATGGAGGAGCTGACAAGTTGAAGGCTACTGCCACTATTTTGGTAGATGTACTTGATGTTGATGATAACTCTCCCCAATTCGAGAAAAATATTTACACAGGTATGACAGTTACAGAAATTGTGTACTACGTGCCTATACTTTTACTATTTTTACAACTTCTTGTTCAAACTTTATCTGAATTTACAGCCGTAGTGCCAGAAAACGTGCCAATTGGTATAAGCGTCATAAATGTGACTGCGACAGATCCAGATGAAGGATTGGGTGGAGAAATCAAATACGAGTTTTTGGATGAAGGCGAAGCTAATGGTAAGTGAAATAAAGAGGACTTATTACGTGTATTAAAAGAATATAATAATAATGATTATTTTGTTTCTTAGGTCTATTCACAATCGACGCTGTGACAGGAGAAATTAAAACTCATAAAGTGCTAACTGGCCGTGGTCGCACAGATCCTTATAGACTGCTAGTTGGTGCCACTGATGGTGGTGGACATTCTGGAGACACTTCATTGTCTTTGTACATCGGTGACGTTAGTGCTAATGATGGAGTACCGAGATTTATCAGACCAGCTGCTGGAGAAATACTAAGTATTAGTGAGGTAAGACTTATCACTTAATACCAAAATTTTGTCAGCATTAAAAATTAAAACTGTTGTTATAGGTTTTGAAATAAAATCATGTTTAATCTTACAGAATGCTACTATAGGATCTGCAGTTTACCAGGTGGTTGCAAGTGACCCAGATGACCCAACTCAGCCTTCTGGACAGTTGTTCTACTCTATACAACCAAGCAATCCTGATGCCAAGATTTTTGCTATTGGTAAATATGTTTTTATGATATTTTCAAAATAAGATTTCATTAAAACATAATATTATGTATTTTTAAGGTCCTTGGTAGTACATATTAACAATTCATTTTTAATTCCAGATCCCCATTCTGGTCAAATAACAACAAGACAGTCGCTAGACCGGGAGAGAAAGGCCTCATATACATTGGTGCTACTAGTCACAGATAGAGGTCAACCACCTCAACAGAGTACCAGAATTGTCACTGTCATGGTCACTGACGTAGATGATCACAAACCACACTTTGGAAGAAACTCGGTAAGTTTGCTGAAATTATTTTATTATACATCAGATACAGTGGATGGTGAGATTTTTTTAGCTAAAGCAGTTTTTAACAAAAACTTATACGGTACGTAAGATGCTCACCCAAGACTTTTTGTATATTGTTTGTATTATTGGATTTTATTAGATTATGTTTCACCAGTTCTTGAAAACTGTATTTCTATCCGTGAAAACCTATAATTGGCTTTCTGACGTTATTTATTGGCTGCCACTATTTATTTGCCATGTATAGCTGTTACTTTTCCGTTAAATAAATAAAATTTAGAACAATGTACCTCCATCACTTCTACCTAACCGTAATACATGTTTTTTAATAAATTTAAAATTAACTTTAAAATCATAGATCTATACTATTTTCTAGGATGATCCCCCAGTTCTAATGACAGTAAAGGAGGAAGTTCCCATTGGAACTGTGATTGGTCAACTTGAAGCCATCGATGAAGACATAGACGAGAATGCTGCTATCGACTACGCAATTACTGGTAAGCACTAAGCAGTAAATTAACCATTTACAGCTACAGTACTTTCTTTAATTGCAATTAGTATTATAACAGACAATTTATCGTTCACAGTTGGAAATGACTTTGGTTTACTAAAACTAGAAAGGACGAACGACAGCAAGGCCCTGATCATAGCAGCAGCGAGACTGGACAGGGAGACAGTGTCGAAGCAACTAATAACTGTTAAATGTTTCAAGTATGGCACTAAGCCAAGATTAACAAAATCATATAATAGACTGGTAAGATATTTCCAAATGTTTACTGCTTACGATTAACAGGCGTGATCTTACGTGTTTGGTTTGAATTCAAATTTCAAGTACCAATTACGATAGTGCTTTATAGACTATGACATCATCAGGTATCAGATTTATAATAGGTTGTATCAACACCAAACATTTTTTATTTGTTTTTTTTTGAGGGACTCTTACTGACTAAAAACCACACCGTTCCTTTTCCTGCTTTTCGAACCGGAGCTCCGGTAAACCCGCTAGGTAGTCCGCACCTCCATCAACACCAAACTTGGAGTGCTTTTTTATTATATTATTTAAGCATTGCACTTTTTCAGGATCCCTCAGAAACTCAAGTATTGATCAAAATCTTGGATATAGATGATCACCTACCAAAATTCGAGAGTGCCAACATGACTGTTGGAGTGAGACTGAATGTACCAATAGATACCATAATAGCTTCTGTCAAGGCCATTGACAAGGACCCTGATGCAAGACCCATTAACTACAGCATTGTCAACATGACTTTTGTTTCACCGATCAAGGGTAAATCTTTGGATAACATCACTGATGTGATTGTTCTGAATAATATGACCGGAGATTTAAAGATTATGAGGAATTTAATACATTATGCTGATGGTATATTTAGGTGAGCATCTCTACTTATCACATTCTTTGCAAAGCAAGCTACGCTTTGGAACGAGCGCCTAGCTTCACTGACAGACAGACTTACAGATAATTCAATTTGACGATTCAAAACTGCCTAATTAATAAGGATTAATTGAAATAAATGCTTTGACGTTCTCTTGTTCTTGTACATGGTATCTCTATAAGCCCTTTTGGGGGGGGGTCTCATTCAATGACCTCTCCTGCCTTGGACAAGGCTAGAGGGTGTGTCACACTTTTAGTGACTAAAAACCCCTTAAAAGGAGGAATTAGGATCTACTAAATGACCTTGGAATTCTTAAATAATATCTTGGTTTCAGGTTGATCGTACGCGCTAACAACACAAATGATCCGGAACGATTCAGCGATATTTTAGTAGAGGTACTTATTCAATTTATTTGAAAACTAAATAAACATGCAAATCGTACGATACGAGTATATATGCAAAAAGTATTATAAAAGGTTACTAATGAGCAATTGCCACTCGATGCATAGTTCAAACTATTTGTGTATAAGTTTATTTAAATATAATTATTGTGCTTTAGTACGTTATAATGCATACTATTACGTACTTCTTCAAGATTATTTGCTATCATACTTTAAAATCGACGTCGACTAATGTTTTTGTTATTCAGATTTCAATATTGTTTAAGTGTGACTTATTAGTCTCTATATATTTATCCATTTACATACGCGGCTATTTAACGTAATTGTGTTATATAAATATCCACTCGATGAACCAGAGTTGAGTAATTTCTTATTATTTGTTAAGATTTTCAATAAGACTTATTATCATGATTACAAGTCATGAAAATTATAGATCTTATAAACCTTCAAGAAAACTTTACTCCTTTTTAAAAGGCCGGCAACGCATCTGTGACTCCTCTGGTGTTGCGAGTGTCCATGGGCGGCGCTAATCGCTTACCATTAGGTGACACGTCTGCTCGTTTGCCACCTGTTCCATAAAAAAGATCTACTTGTTTCTACATACATACATACATACATACATACATAACCTCACGCCTGTCTCCCATGGGGGTAGGCAGAGACAATAGAACGCCAATTGCCACGGTTCTTACACACTTCTTTCGCTTCATCAACAGTCATCAGTCTTTTCATGCATGCTCGTCGGTTAAAGGTACTTTTAATTTGGCCCTTTTTTAATATATTGCCAATCTGGTCGCTATATGTCCGTCTGGGGCGCCCTCTACCGACGGTCCCACTCATATTTGCCTTGTATACTACTTTCGTAAATCTGCTTCCATTCTTACTTTGTACATGCCAAAACCATCGTAACATTCCCTTTTCAATCCTTGTCACTACATCGTCTTTCAAACCACACTTTTCTCTAACAACACTATTTTTCACTCGATCACTCAGTTTTACTCCACACATACTTCTCAAGGCTCTCATTTCCACCGCATTAATCCTGCTTTCATGCTTCTTCTGCCACACCCATGATTCACTACCATACATAATTTACTTGTTTCTTAACTTTATGACTTCATCGTGCTAAACCAAAATATTAGATAAGGTATTTGATCCTATCAGACAGATTACAGATTACCTATGTTGCTATACTAGTAGATACAGTATTAAATGTTTATTTCCTAGGTTGTGGTGGTAAGAGAACGCGACCTCCTCCGGCTGGTGATGCCTGGTGGCACCAGACAGAAGTATGCTGACCTTCGGGACAGAATGTCGGCTGCTCTCACGCAAAAAGGACTTCGCATGCAGCTTCATGATGCCAACACAGCATTCTTTGCAAATCCAGGGTAAGATGTTATTGGTTAAAGCGCATAATTAACCACAATATAAGTTGAAGGCAAATCCTCCACCAACGTCAGTCATTTGTGACTATTATTAGTCTCTATTAGTCTGTTAATTAACTACGTATTATTACAACGTAACACGCATTTTCATCACTTTGTTAACTATTTCTGGGTTTAAAAGGTGTGACGTTGTGTTATTTAAATATAAACCTAAAATCAAAGCAGCATAGTATTATAAGAAACTAGTCAAGATTATGACAAATATTGATGTAGATACTACCTATGTATGTATAATACGTTTAACAAAAACCATATTGACAAGTCACACTCACTTAATGTATTTAAACTTTGAAATCTACTCTTGTAAATATCAAGGTCGAAATTATTAGGCGTTTAATAGTGAAACAGTAAATTTATATGCTTATGGGGTTAGCCACACTGTATAGAATATCTCAGGTCATTTAACTTAAGGGTAGCTATTATACCCGTGCGTACGGCGACCACCCAACAAACATACGACTAATTTGTACAACATATTAACTTTTGCTTTGTTTACAGGCCATGCTTCCAATTTAGGAAAACGGATTCTGGCGAAGCATTAACACCTAAAGCCATGAAGGCAACCATACGAGCCCTAGGAACAGAGTTCCAAGAGATCCTGGAAAACTTCAATGTTCACAACATCACCAGCTGTGGGGTATCGCGAACGAAACATTCGCCAGCACAGCATGCATTGCTGGCTTTGGCTGGAGTGCTGCCGTTGGCAGCGTTCATAGCCACCCTTGTATTGTGCTGCATGCATTCCAGTGGTAAGTTTTCTCATACTTTTATTCTATAAGAATTATGTAAGAATGTTATATGAGATAAGAGTTATAATAGCAAACTGTGTCTTTAGTGTTTACTATTGTGCTGACGTGCCTAAAAAAGATTTCTAATTTGAAATTGGCTTACATCTCTTTCCTCTAGTAATAAGGGGTGGTCCTTTATTCAGCAATAGACGTCCTACGATTGATTATGATGTTGATGATTACTTCTTACTGATTAGTCAAGAACTTTTGTAGCCTATTTAATGCATACAACAAAATTAGCAGCGCTTCTGATAAATCCAAAGCTTTTTTTAAACGATTTCTAATGAAACGTAAAGATTATGATGTGAACCCGCTTAAGTAAAGGAGGCTCATAGTCCACCACTGGATTCTCACGTTCCGGTATAAATCTAATGTCATAATGACACGTCATCTGTCTGTGGGTAGATACCTATACCGAGTGAGGTTAAGAGTCGGTTAATGCACTTGAACCAAAAATGTTTATACAAAAGTATTTGACTACACTTGTAATAAGTACTTTTGTGGAAAAACCAACGAGCAATGCAAACTTACGTCAATGGTCCCAAATAAGATAATAATAAAAATTGTATTCGTTTCTTATGATACGTAAATCACAATATTATTGAACAAGGATGTATATACTCGTAGTTTATTAATCTAGCGGTTACGCCTTGTTCGTACCTACTACGCTAGTATTTTAATAAGTAAGTATTTAGTAGCTCTCTCTCGCTTCGATTTTGGAACAGAAGCGAGAGAGAGCTGCTATGTACTCGCTACTAGACTAAATACTAGCATATTACAAACAAGTCATTAGAGCTTAACCTCTGAGAACTAAATATGTATTATAGGAAGCTTAAATAATATTAAACACGACACTGCCCATAGACACCCGACACAGTACAAGAGGCATTACAAATGAGTTGCCGGCCTTTTGTGGCTTAGGAATTTAAGGGGATCGGGGATTGAGATGATGGTAGAAGAGGCGGTAATTGGGCCTCCGGTAACCTCACGCACACGACGAAACACAACGCAACCGTTGTTTCACGTCGGTTTTCTGTGAGGCCGTGATATCACTCCGGTCGAGCCGGGCCCATTCGTATTGAAGCATGGCTCTTCCAAACTTAAAATCAGTCAGTAGAAAACGATTTAATAAGAAGTTCTTTTAATTTTATTCTTCTCTTCCAGCCAAGAAGAGGGCGCGGGAAGCCCTATTAATAACTAGAGAACCACCACCAGTGGCTGCCAGCAACATATCAGTGCCAACGAGGTTATATGCAGAACCTCTGTATACAACGTGATGTAGCCTCGGAAACTGAGCTCTATTATATTAAACAAAAGGTTGGTTTTATATTTTATTGTGTGTTGAGTTTTATGGAAATGTAAACATCAAGAAAACGTTGTATGGATTTTTTAAGATACAATTGTTACTGATATAATATGTCTACAGATTATATTGTTTTGAAGCTATTTTGGGTTTCCTAATATTTATAAAAACAGAAGAAACAAAGCCTGGTTAATCTAGATTAGTCAAGATACGACAAAGTAACACTCAAAATTAAATTTTCAGATGCACTTCATCATTTGATATTATTAATCTGTCAGTAAAGTACCTAATATCTAATTTTAATATTACAGATTTTATTTAAGTCAAGTTAAGGCTGTCGGGAAATGAGATGCCCAATGCCCATGTGTGAGACGTAGAGGTGGTGGTTTGTCAGTAAGAGTCTGATGGGTCCCATTCGTCCTCCATAAACCAAGACGCCGAAGCCCCCTCAGGCTTAATGAGGATTTCCCATAGTATGTATTCATACGAGAGTCTGCTATGTTTGTGTCATATCTGTAAGAATAAAAAAAACAATACTTAATACAAAAAAATTACTGTGAGTGAGATTATAATAGGGTAGATGACTAATTTTTATTTTAATGTCCGTCTTGTAGATTATTTTCAAATATTAGACACGTATTTTTTATTTTCTTACAGAAACAAATACTTTTAAAGATATATCGCTTTAAAAAAATATAACGTCACTTCTATGTACATTATATATGTAGAAATGACGTAATTGCTCCCACTGTTAAACTTTGATTCGTTTCATCTAACCATTGCTATCTTATGTGACAAAATAAAAAAAATACATGTCTTATGCATTTTCTTTAGCTAACTGATGGGCTAAATAGATTTTTAATTTTCATACCCCGTCATCATCCCTATTAAACATTTTAGTTGACTTAGGTACAAAAAATCATTACTTCTTGTTGATTATTTAAATAATTATGAGTTAGAATAGGTAAAAAACTAATGTAAATAATAACCTTGATAGGAGTCAACGTACTTGACATGTTTATTGTTTTCAATTATATTTTATATTTATTAAACCTAATGATAAGTTAAATCACATCCATATTATGTTGATAAATATAAGAATTAACTGTCAAAAAAATAAATAGTCACTATATTTTCCATTTATCTTCTGAAAGACAAAACGTATTCTTCATTTATGTTTTTACAGTAAATAAGTAAAGTAAGATATATATTGTAAATAAATTACGATTAGAAATATATCACACTAAGTGTATAATAAATAGAATATAATATATTAATTTAATTTAATGTTTATAAAAAGCTTTGTAAAAAATGCGAATTGTATTTAAAATAGTTTTTTGTTAAAATCATTTTGGTTTATGTCACTATACTGCATAATTTATATGTATATAGTAGACTATGCCGGATGTATACCTTGGTAGCAAATAAAAGGAGCGTTTTGCTTTTTCATTTCTTGGTAAATTTTATATGATACAAGTATTTTATTAATTAGTTACGTACGTTATGATAGGTTGTTCAATTACCTTAAAAATAAGACTTTCAGTATTCTTCAGTTTTAAAACGATTTTTTTCAGTTAGGTATAGATAGTTATTTAAAATGAAAAAAAATACTAGAGTCTCCGTTTTTTTGCTCCCAAGTGTATATTGCTGTAGATTTTCTAAAATTTGAATGAAAATCTCAAAAGATTCTGAATAGTTTCAATCTTATTTTATCTGCAGTTACTCGTAAGTACTTATCTTAGTTACGTTAACAAACACAAATTCTCACATATTTATGAGATTTCAACACGCTGATTGATGATTTTGGATCACGCGAATATGTATCTAGTTGTTCCATGCGAGAAGTGAAGTTTCGATCATAAATAAATTAATCCAATAAAAACACCACAAAGCATGAGAGTAAAACCACGGGCAATAGTTAGCTAGAACCAATATTTATTGACAAATAAAAGATACATGCCATACGAAACGAATTATGTAATGTAATGAATATTAAAATGTTTGTTGCCACTCAGATAAAAAAAAAAACATTGCCAATTTTGCCTAATGTTTATATTACAAAATAAATCCTAAGTCAGTACAAAATAATGTATTCTATAATATGTATTGTATAATAATGTTAAATATTCACATATTTATGAAGCACAAGCGATTTTTGGAACTCAATAAGAAATGTATTAAAAACTGTGTCATGATAATAATAATACCTTTTAGTGTGATTGTAATTTAGAAATACATTAATTAGGTTGTACGGCTTACTCACGTAACTGATAGACAAGATTCTTCAACTAATTTCAAGCCACAGCGGGGCCCTTAAATATGAGCATACGCGACTGTTGATGCGACGATTGGTATAATATGACCAATCCTTTTGACTTTTTACAGACCCTTGACGCGACTTGAAACTAGTTGAATTAACCTTGTCAAAAAGAAATTAAATAATTAATTTAATATACATATTTAACGATAGGTGTAGGTAATGTAAATAAATATTATATTTAGGTAATCTAAGTCATAATAACAGGATTACTTTCAGCCCCTAACTATTCATTATAATACATCTTATTTTAGTATCACTAGGATACTGTGAAAAGGAATTATGTATGTATAAATGTGATTTTCTTAGATTATTTAAAACAATCTATGTTTTTTACATTCGATTAAGAATAATATTAAGATGTATGTAATTACGTACTTAGATAAATTATTATGAAACCTATATGAACAATATTGTACCTAAAAAATAAATACTTCTATAAATATCTAATTTAATTTTAATTTCTATTATTTTCTGTTATGCATACCACCACCATATCACTGTTTTTTTTTTATTTCATTCGTTTAAAATATTACCATGACAATTAATAAGCTTAATTTCATTATTAGGTGCCAGACATTATTAAAGTAAAATAATAACGATATTTTACTAGGATATCACAAAAACTTTTAACTAACAAATAAAAATGATTATGAACACTATCGGAGGCAAAGGACGTATACTTCCCGTCTCGTCATGAAAAGGTGTGAAATGTTTTGCAAGTCGTTCCGTGGCCGCATCGTTACGCATAAAGTACATGAACTAGTCGAGCAACTTCAGCACAATACACAATGTCCGTACGCAATATAACTAACCGAAGCGAAATCGCTAACTATCAGTGTAACTTCATTCGGCATTGACGCGGCACGATGTACGGCATTTTACTAATATTAGCATTAGTTATAATTATCGCACTCGTCGTCGGTATACACCAAAAGAACACGAACGCAGTATGTCTCTCCAGAAGAAGGTTAGAAGGAAAAACTATAATAGTCACAGGTGGAACTGCAGGCATGGGCCTTGAGATGGCAGTAGATTTCGCCAACCGCGGGGCCAAGGTCATCATAGCCTGCCCTTTTGAAGACGAGGGCAAAAACGCAAGGAACCTCATCATACAACAAACAGAAAATCAGAATATTGTGTTCAAATTATTGAACCTTGCATCCTTAAAGTCTGTGCGACAGTTCGCCGCAGATATCCTGAGATCCGAAGACCGTTTGGACGTTTTAATAAACAACGCTGGAGTGGGAGCACCCAGAGATAAGTTGACTCAAGATGGACTGAACTTCATCATGCAAGTCAATTACTACGGGGCCTTTTTATTGACACTTTTACTTCTACCCCTGCTCATAAAGACGGGGAAGCCTGGTGAACGGAGCAGGATACTATTGACTACATCAGTGCTTCATAGAATTGGACAAATGGACTTTGAAAATATGAACAAGACTGACTACTGGTACAAGATACAGATCTATGGCAACAGCAAGCTGTGCCTCATACCTTTCGCTTCTGAATTATCGAAAAGATTAGAAGGCACCAATGTTGTTGTGAATAATGTTGATCCTGGAGCAGTCGGCACGAGAATATTTGACTCTGGGAGCAAAGTGTTAGGATTTTTCCTGAGAAATATTATAATCAATTTATTCAAGACTCCATGGCAAGGAGCTCAGACGGCGTTGTATGCTGCTCTGGATAAAAAAGCTGGTGAAGTGAGTGGAGCGTACTTCCGTAACTGCGGCCTAGCTAGAGCTGTGAACAGGGCGTATTGTGAAAAAACTGCTAAAATTCTATGGGAAGAATCCGTGAGATTAGTGCAATTGACAAATGAAGAAGTGGAACAGTGTTTTAAGTCGCTATAAATCTGAGTTTATGTACAGTATTATTACATGTGAGTGAATCCAAACGTGAAATTATTGGCAGACAGATCACCTGATGGTAAGCAATCAGCGCCGTGCATGGACGCACACATCAGACATTATTATAAAACGTGCGTTGCTATTTTTTTATGGGAGATTTGGGCCTCCGGCTGTTACTACCTTATTTAGAGACATTTGCGACTAAACTTGAGCCCGACATCGACCTTGCTTAAGGCTCGACGAACGATACAGTGACAAATAATTAAGTTAATTTAAGTGAGTACTTACAAAGCTAAAAGTTTTGTGATAATTGAGAAAGTATTTTTAGATTCTAGAATGGAATAAATGACTAAGAGTAAACTATTTATTTTTTGAGAGATCTCACTTAAGTGTCCTTTCGGTAAACCTAGAAAGGTAAGCAATATACTTAGGTAATATAATAAAACATACATAGTACATACACAAATAGTAAAACCGCTTTCAACGAGTTATGGTATCAGGGCAAGTGTAATAACGGTCAGGGTAAACCAAGGGTCAGATAGGCAGAAAATGCGAACGGCATTATGTTCTATGTATTTAAGTGCATAAAGCTTTTAAATAAATAAATAAAATAAGGTGGTAAACCTATTCAAACATCTGATCCGGAGCTATGGACTACCTAGCAGGTTTTCTTCTGCTCGAAAAGCAGGAGTAAGAACGTGGTGGTTTTTAGTCAGTAAGAGTCTGACACTCCCTCTTGTCTCGCCCAAGGCGGGATAAGTCATTTTCCCTTGTGATGTAATTTTCCCCACTTAAAAAGCCTATTCGAACATAAATATTTCACACAGTTACTGATCGGATGCTGTGCAATGTACTGCGATACGGCGTTGGTAGCCGCACGAAATTGTTCCTTGAGTACGTTAAGTGTTCCATCTCATAGGAGATGAGCCTGCTAACATAAACTAGGATACAATACCAGACTCCTCTCTATCTCGATTGCGACCAACAATTTTATGATCCTATGAAAAATTAAATGTTTGTTTTCCTTCGACAAAATTGTAGGAAAATTAAATGCTGTTTCAGATCAGATCATTTGTGTAAGATCAGGGTTAAAAAGGTTAGGTACATTGTATGTTTCATATCGAGATCATAATATGTGTCATTTGCATAAGTCGTAATAAGACAACACTTTGATGTTTCATACATAATTATAAGTGTTTCATAATTGCAATTCATCAAATATGACACTTTTGTATGGAAATTCATAAAATTTTTAACTATTTTTAATTATTTTTTGTGTGTATTTCGTGGAAAATCGATGATTTCCTTTAAAAAAACCTTTTTCTTACATTAGGATTTTCTCTTGAATCGCGGGTGCGTTTACAAACATACAAGTTCACATACACATGACACCCAAACCCAAAACAACAATTTGTGGATCACACAAAGAGTTGTTCCGTGTATCGAGCCTGCTACACGTAACGCGGCAGCCGGTTACCCAGCCACCGTACCAACCGTGCAGTTAAATTAATTTTACACACACATTAATTGAGTATCATCTAATTTTGTGTTTTGACGGTATTTTTTTTTCTATAGGTACTTTCAATTCAAGTACTTGGTGCATTTCTCTTTAGATAAAAATAAAACACATTATTTGTTTAATGTTTTTCTACCTAATTATTGTTGATAAGAAATATTGTTTAATTTAATTGATAAAGTTATATCATTATTAATGAAATGAAAAATTATTAGCTATTACTTAATGAAATAGTAAACTGCGACCATTATCGTATTGCTAAACTTGTTATATTAAAATACAGTTGTTTGAGTTGTCGTTATCATCTAAGATAACGGATATTATTATTGCTATACTTAATAACGTTAATATTAATCAATTATTGAAGTGTGGGAGTTTTCATGCTTCGGCACGAATGGGCCGACTCGACCGGAGTGATACCACGGCCTTACCGAAAACCGACGTGAAACAATGCTCGCGTTGTTTTTCGTTGTGTGAGTGAGGTTACCGGAGGCCCACTATCTCAGATTTATAATATTAGTGGATATCACACGAATGTTATAAATCTGTTTTTTTTTTTCGTATTACCTTTTCGTAATAATAACAAACCCTACAAAAATAAATTACGAAATCGAAGCTGTTCTCGAGATTTACGATTAGCAACATCTTTATATTTATGTATAGATTTTTATATATCTATTTTGTATTTTTTTACTTAAATAGGAAGTAGATTTTGAATTTGAAAGTCACGTCTTTATACTAGTTTTTTTGAATTTGCATTAACGAGTTGACATTTTTGGATATTTAAAAAAAAATACGTGACGATATTTTCGAAAATTTAAATTTAAAATTGATCTGTGGATATTATTGAACAGGTCAGCAAAAAATATATTATTCGGTTTTATTTAACATGATTCATTAAAACCGTTTAACATTAAAAATATTGTTTAAAATATATAATATTATATTAGTACGCAACGCAACGTCACGCCTTTTATCCCCGAAAGGGTAGGCAGAGGTGCTCATTACGACACGTAATGCCGTTATACAATGTACATTGTACACCCACTTTTCACCATTTGTGTTATAAGTCCCATGTAATAGGGGGTGAGTATAATATATTAAGTAATTAAATTAAAAAGCATTTCAACGTTGAAACAGCATCAGTGAGATCATCATCAGTTGAAACAGCATCAGTACTTTAGACTACAACAAGAAAAGAGGAAGACAAGTGAGTCGTTTTGTTTGCTCAACTTTATTTGTACAAACATAATAATAATGTATACAGTGCCTACAACATTCGAGTACGACAACATTACATCACATTTATTACTAAGAACTTGCTTGATAGAAAAGATGCAGAAGTACGTTTATCTTAATAATACACTTTAATAAATACATATATATACAAAATCTCGATCGTTCGATTTAGATCATGGTGGCAAGCCTAACTAGCCCACTACACAGAAGATATTACGAATGTATGGGCACAAGTTAGTTAGCGCTAATACAGGTTGCATTCTCTGCTGAACCCGATGAGAAAGGCAGACAGACTCGCAATCCTTCTCCTCATCCGGAAACCCCAAAAGACTGGCTACGCACCTATAATTATGTGATGAGTAAGCTCGTTTATCGCTATATCCCAAAAAAATGGGGATCTGAGCTTGATACTTTTACCTAATACCTAAATACTGTTTTTTGATGTCGGAAAATCATTAAATGACTTCTCCCACCAGACGAGAGGCAGTGTCTCTTACAGACTAAAAACCACCGTTCCTACTCTTTCTCTTCGAGCCGGAGCCTTGGTAACCCGCTAGGTAGTCCGCAGCACTGGGTAATTTCAATAAATACTTGGATCTTTTATCATGATTAGCGAAAATAAACGATTTACTCAACAAAACCCTTCAAATAAATCACATATTGTTAATTTACGTAATGATTGCAAATCATTAAGGTACCCATTGTACCTATGTCAAGTGAATATTAACAAAATGGCTTCCATAATGCACATCGTTATTTTTACGACATAAGTAGGTACTATGCTTCTATATTGCTAGTCTGTCTTTAATAGTTTTTATGGAATTCTGTAATTTTAAAAACCGTACAGAATTCAGTTCTTATCGCATAGTATCCACTGCTGAGCAAAGATTTCTTGTCATACGTAGAAGGTTTGAGCATTAATCACCACGCTTGCTCAATGCGGGTTGACAATTTCGAACTTATAATTAGAAATTATAAGCCCAGGTTTCCTGATGATGTTTTCCTTCACCGTTTATCAGTACATAACAACTCTGAAAATGTTATATTGGGCCGTTGGTGAATGACAAACGTCATTCACTTGAGATGACGCACGCATGAGAAGCGGATGTCTTTAACCTCCGCGAAACCACAACATATGGGCAAACTTACCATTACTGACTTGGAATCAGAAAGCGTCAACAATATAATCCAGAAAACAAATAGAATAGCTACTGATGGTCCATCGCATAATCTCTCTCCGATCGAGTCGGATCAATAAATTTTCAGCTATTCATAAAGACTGTATGAGGACAAAGAGAGTGCATGTGCACTCAATATTTTTGCCCAGTACACTAGTCACTTCTGACATCGGCCATTGAACTTTTTTCATCGAAATCATTTAGAAATACATTATTAGATAAAAATTAAAAAAAGGATCCAGTTTTGCTAGTCCTTTAGTGTTTCTGACGCAAACACATGCTATTAATATAGAAATTTATTACTTCTCATTTATATTTCATTGCGTAGGCCCTGGCATTATCCATTATCATAATTATTAAGGCGCTTTGCACATGGAGCAACTATTACAGCAACTTATTGTTCCAGACTCGTGCATTTTTAAACACCTATTTGGGAGACGAGAAAATTGTCCTGGCAACTTATAACAGTTTATAGGTATACCAGCGATTCGCCCCAGCTTCGCATGGGTGCAATACTGATATGCATTATACATATAAACCTTCCTCTTCAATCACTTTATCTATTAGAAAAACTGCATCAAAATCCGTTGTGTAGTTTAAAATATTTAAGCATACATAGGGACAGAGAAAGCGACTTTGTTTTATACTATTGTAGTGATTAACTCGAGTTTTGAGTTGCAGTGATCATTAGAAACATTGCCAGTTTTCTGTTCCTGTAACCGATGAGTAAAAATTATATTCCTAATTTTCACCACTAGCAATTATTATTATTACAGGAAACTTTCAAAAAGTTGATAGTTGTCCCAATTTGTGCTGCTCTGTGTGTACACCCCCTTAATTTTTTCAAATTATTTAGTGATATTTCTTAATATTCTTTTATATTGCTTATCATGTGAAATCCGCAGTCACGTGTATTCTACCAAACATTTGTTTTTAATACAACTCGTTATACACCGTATCCTTCTAATGTCAAGGTACATTATTAAATACATAATATTAAGTAAATATTTGAGCTCAGTCGTGTGTAGGCCTAGTCTATTGTCATAGTAAAGTGAAAAAAAACTGGATGGTAATGTGTTTTATTTACATATTGTAATTATTACCCACGATGTGGTGGTGCGTACTGACGTCATAGTATGTTTGAATACCTTTAGTACCATTAACTCTGCTACTGCTCATTGCTCAAATACTTTTAGGACAGAAGTCCTAATAGGCACCCAGCAGTGTTGCAGTTTCAGTATATTAAATTACACTGCACGGTTGGCCTAGTGGTCGACTGCTGTCCTACGTGTCTCGGGTTCGATTCCCACACCGGCCAGTGCCAATAGCATTTTCTGAGTAAAATTACCATTATAAGCTCGTAGCCAAGAAGCTCGGTGCCTGCCCTCTTTTCGGTCGTGTAGATCTGCCATCCCGAAAGGAAAGGTATACAGACATGGTATGACTTCGGTGATAGCATACTTTTTATCCCACGGGAACGTGGGCGAAGCCGCTGGCAGAAGCTAGTATATAATATTTGTAACTACTTTTATGTTATTTATTACACTAGTCATATAGGCACGGAACTGCCTGTAGAAGGCGTTTATGGACACAGATACAATAGTAAGTAGTAATAGTATCGTATCTGTGTCAATGTATTGATTAAGATAGTTATCTATTTTTAAATAAGCATAAGACATTCAATGTATTTTCTTAACTAAAAATAACACATAAAACCGTCTTTCAACTATGATCCTCCTGAGATATCAAACAAACAATGTAAGATGTATAGAGTCGACATAATTATGTGATAATAAGAGGTAGGTTTGGATGGTGTTGGTCATGAGTTTTTTTTGTATGAAGGTTGCCCAATGTCCTTACTCCAGATAGTATATTTGAAGTAAGACCAGATCGGCTAATTAATTAGACAGGTTTATAAAAATCTGTAATAAAACCACCACTCACAGCTTCGCAGTTCGGTTGAAACCTGCATCGACATCGCAGCGATGTCCGTTGTGCTTTTTATTGTACTCATTGCTATCATCATTGCGCTGTCTGTGGCGCTCTACCAGAAGACCACAAACGCATTATGTATATCAAGAAGAAGACTGGATGGCAAAACAGTAATAGTGACTGGAGGAACAGCTGGAATGGGCCTCCACATAGCTACAGACCTGGCCCATAGAGGAGCGCGAGTGATAGTCGCCTGTCCCTTTGAAGATGAAGGTACCAACGCCAGGAAACAAATAGTGGAAGAGACTGGCAACGAGAACGTGGTGTACAAATACCTCGATTTGGGATCTTTACAATCTGTGAGACAATTTGCTGCAGACATCTTGAAGACTGAGGACAGACTGGACGTTCTACTCAACAACGCTGGAGTTTTAGTTCCTGGAGACTTCCTGACTTCAGATGGAATGAACTTTATAATGCAAGTGAACTACTACGGAACATTTCTACTGACACTACTACTTATCCCTCTTCTAAAGAAAACTGGGAAGCCTGGTGAAGCGAGCAGAATCATAACAACAGCGTCAGTGACACACCGTGTTGCAAAAATAGACATCGAACATTTTAATAAAACCAATTATTGGAAACGATATGAGATTTATTCTAATAGTAAGCTATGTATCGTCCTTTTTGCCCATGAACTATCAAAACGATTGAAAGGCTCGAATGTAGTGATCAATAATGTAGATCCAGGATTTGTTGGCACCAGAATATACGATTCTGCAAATAAAACATTAGGATCCTTCGTAACATCAGCAACGAAAATATTGTTTAAGACCCCGTGGGAAGGCGCACAAACAGCTTTACATGTTGCGTTGGACAAGAAGGCTGGAGAAGTGAGTGGAGCATACTTCATGAACTGTAGAAGAATTCAAGCTGCGAAACATGCGTGTTGTGCTAAAACTGCTAAAGTGCTTTGGGACGAATCAGTGAGATTAGTGAAAGTAACAGAAGACGAACTAGAACAATGTTTTAAGTGATTTCTTTTATTCTAGCTTAACGTACTTCTAGTCATGTATTATTTTGTATATAATGTGTTATAAAATATGTCCAGGGTATGGATCTTTATTTACAACAGTGAATCGAGCAAAATCAATTAATTGTAATATACATATAGGCAGGACCTACATTAGAGTCCTCTGTAGATAATTATAGACTAACAATCTTTAGGAAAATGAATAAAATGTTATGAAATTGATTAATCAATCATTTGCTGCAACTAAGCGAGTCTGTTGGCATTTATTTACCATGCACAATTATATATCGATAGACATTGACATAATTATCGACATAGATATCATTTCCAATGGTCGGTCCTTGTGATAAACCACTCACCAATTACACAATTTTAGATTTCGCTGTAACTACTTAAACATTCAGAATCGAAAATACTTGATTTAAAAATTTGACATTCAAACTCAAAATCTTGTGATGACCTTGCTACCTGCTCACCCAAAAGTCAAAGTCTCAAAGAATTTTAAATTTCAAATAACCCCCACACTTGACATTTTTGCAAAATAAAATTAATGACAAAATATAGTTAATAATATATTTTTTCTCTCTACACAAAGGATTATGTTTTTGTCATAAAAATATGATACAAAATCAGAAGCAAACATTAAGCTCATTTGTGAGAGACTGCGGTCTATACTAAGATTAATTAAGGATTGATTATATATTTCTACGGGATACGGAGCAAGCAAACAAAGCAGACGCATCACCTGATGGCAAGGGAACACCGCCACCCACTAATAACTTATTTTCTTAAAATTTTCAGTCTTTTATTTTTTTTAAACGTTGCTCCACATTAGGATTTTCTCATGTTTCGTGGGTGCGTTTACAAACATACAAGTTCACGTACACATGACACCCAGACCCGAAACAACAATTTGTGGATCACACAAAGAGTTGTTCCGTACAAGAATCGAACCTGCGACACGTTGCACGTCAGCCAGTTGCCCAGCCACCGCACCAACTGTGCAGTCGTATAGGATCTATCAGGAAAAAACGCAAAAAAAATATTACTAATTTATTTCGGGTGAAGCAAATTATCACATCGATACACTTACATTAAATTAGACTTCGGGACATTACTGAAACTAGCCCGGTCCGAGCTGGTAACTTAACGCATTTGTAATTTTTAGACTGTAAAACTATTAACTGATACATCCAATAACCGATCTTAATCCAAAATATTTGTATCGAATTTTATTTTTAACAGAAACTCTGTAGAACTAATGTCAAAAATCGATCTCAATCTAATATGATTTTGGATTGAGATTGGTCATTAAAATCGGCATTAAAAAGAAAAATGAGTAAACTAAAACAAGAAAGTACCTAATTGTTTCGGAAGAGCATCCCACGTTGTTGTAAAATATAGCTCTTATATCTAATATACTTAAAAAAGAGACTCGCGTTGTTTTAGTTTTGTAGTAAAGAGCCTCGTGAGCATAAATTATGCCTCGACATGAGCATATTTCTAAAAATTACAAGTACAAGAATCGGATTCTAAAATTATCCTCAATATACAGTGAACTTATCTTACATAATAGGGAACACGAAAGCTTAATAAGTTAACTAAATTACTATACCTAACAAAGCGCCTAAGTAAAAACTACAACCACCCACTTCTACTGCTTGCCTCATTATCGCTCTAGGCATACAAATCCTTCAAAAACAAAGGGGTAGATCATGACCCTTTCCACCTGCGGTGGTTGCACCTTCGACCCTCTTTAATGGATCCGAGGACAATGGATTTGGAGGAAAAGTTCTAAGACATTTCTAAGTGTGGGAGAGCCATGATTTTGCACGAATTGGCCAGCTCGACCGGAGTCATACCACGGCCTTAGAGAAAACCGACGTGAGGTAAACGAGTAGACGGATCACCTGATGGTAAGCAATCGCCGCCATCAGAGGCGTTAAAAGTGCATTCCAGGCCTGTTATGGGTTAGAAAGGTTGTTGGAGATTCGGGGATTGGTAACCCCACCCACACAATGAAACACAATGTAAGCGTTGTTTCACGTCGGTTTTCTGTGAGTAACGGTAAAGTAACGTAAAACCGTGGCGATTTTACCCGCATAGAGAAAACCAGAAAACGCACGAGCAGCCGCACTTGCAGTTTTTGTACGCAACTGATTACAAAAACGCACAGCACACAAACACTAAACCAAAATAAAAAAAAATTAAAAAGTACACACACACACAACGTCACGCCTTTTATCCCCGAAGGGGTAGGCAGAGGTGCACATTAAGGCACGTAGTGCCACTATACAATGTACACCCAATTTTTACCATTTGTGTTATAAGTCCCATGTAATAGGGGGTGAGCCTATTGCCATATACCGGGCACAATTCCAGACTCCGTGCTTCTACTGAGAAATTTTCGAAAAATGCCCAGCAATACTTTGCCCGACCCGGGAATCGAAAGCGACACCTGTTGTTCGGCAGTCGCACTTGCGACCACTCGACCAACGAGGCAGTCATGTAAAAAGTAATGGGTTCCAAAAAAAAAATTAAGGTGTACAACGCTAAACTTTTTGCTATCAGCAACAATTTATTATTAATTTTTAGGTTTTTGCAGAAGTAAATTTTTTTTGACAAATTATTTAAATTATTCATAGATTTATTTTAATCAGAACTGGTTCGCCTTGAAGTCCTTGAACAAACAAACATATCTCTAACAATAATACGACGATAAGATCAAACCATGAGAAATAAGGTTTATATTGGGGCAAAACAGCTCTTTGTGCCGCAGTGTATTAGAAGCTGGTGGCGAGTCTGTATCTACGAATATGTTCGTCATAGTATTTATAGTCCCTACTATTATCATCACCGCATTGACCTTGGCTCTGTACCAGAAGACCACAAACGCAATATGCCTGTCAAGAAGAAGACTGGATGGCAAAACAGTAATAGTGACCGGAGGAACAGCTGGAATGGGCCTCCACATAGCTACAGACCTGGCCCATAGAGGAGCGCGAGTGATAGTCGCCTGTCCCTTTGAAGATGAAGGTACCAACGCCAGGAAACAAATAGTGGAAGAGACTGGCAACGAGAACGTGGTGTACAAATACCTCGATTTGGGATCTTTACAATCTGTGAGACAATTTGCTGCAGACATCTTGAAGACTGAGGACAGGCTGGACGTTCTACTCAACAACGCTGGAGTTGGTATGCCTTGGAACTTGCTGACATCGGATGGAATGAACTTTGTAATGCAAGTGAATTACTACGGAACATTTCTACTGACACTACTACTTATCCCTCTTCTAAAGAAAACTGGGAAGCCTGGTGAAGCTAGCAGAATCATCAATACAGCGTCAGTTCTACATCGTATTGCAAAAATGGAAATGGAAAACTTGAACAGAATTAATTACTGGAACTACAAACTCAGAATTTATGGCAACAGTAAACTTTGTATCGTATTATTCACACATGAACTCTCTGAAAGGTTGAATGGATCGAACGTCGTAGTTAACAGTGTGGATCCCGGGTTTGTGGGCACCAGGATATTTGATGCCCTGAACATAGTTATAGGATTTATTTTAACGTCGATATCGACATTATTCTTCAAGACGCCGTGGGAAGGCGCACAGACAGCTTTGTACGCTGCGTTGGACGAGAAGTCTGGAGAAGTGAGTGGAACATATTTTATGAATTGTAGAAGGTACAGAGCTTCAAAACAAGCGCATTGTAGTAAAACTGCGAAAGTGCTTTGGGAAGAATCAGTGAAATTAGTGAAGTTAACAGAAGATGAATTAGAACAGTGCTTTAAGTCGTTACCCTGAAGCTGCTAAGCTAACCATTCAAAATGCGTTATTCTGTAATTGAATGTACAAATGAAAATGTAAGTTTAAATAATACGTAATGATTAATTGAACTCTGTCTGGAACACGTTATTTTCTTTTAATTCTCTCAAAGTCATATCATTGAGACCAATATAAAGCATTTTTGGGTTGCAATCAAAATAGAAGTGTCACTCTGTTGGTTAGTCCTCTAGTAAAGCATTTTTTCGTTCCAAAGTATAGATTCATATTAAGAAAAACGTGTAAGAAATTCCATGATTACTATTATTTCGTAAATTTTACGATGCAGTGAATACTTACCCTATAATGTATATTTTTAACGTGACTTAACCTAGAAGTGACGTCACGTGATATTTCAAATATATAACGTGTTACTAAAAGGGGGTATACATATCAAGTGCACGGTTTCTAGATAACATAACAAACGATACGGGAAGGGTTTTTTAAACTCATGTTTTCATGGTACCAAGTTATGATTTTTTCCAATCGCGCCGCCGCGCGAATCAAAATTAGGTAGACAGGTACTAGGCGATCAGATTGACAGAAGAAATGTTTCGTAATATTAGCGAGTGACCCCTGTAGTGTTGTGACACGTTTGTATGATTTGAAACCAAGAACTATGCGATACCAAGTATTTGGTACAATTTTTTTTTAAACATATTTTAAGCTTAAACTTTGTGTAGAGATTCTATTCAACCTGTATTCATCAGGGCTTGATGTATAAGGGTATTTTGTTACACGTTGTATGCATATTTGTGTATCTCCAAAAATATTTGTTTCTGTAAGAAAATAAAAATACTTGTCTAATGTTTTAAAAAAATCTACAAGACGGACACTAAAATAAAAAGTAGTAATTTACTCTATTTAAGGTTTGTTGGGAAATCGGGGATTGGGACGATTGAGAAGGGGATTGATTGGGCCTCCGGTAATCTCGTTCACACAATGAAACACAACACAAGCATTGTTTCACGTCGGTTTTCTGTGAGCAACGGTAAAGTAACGTAAAACCGTGGCGATTTTACCCGCATAGAGAAACTAGAAAACGCATGTAAGCAGTCGCACTTGCAGTTTTTGTCCGCAACTGATTTCAATGCCGTGCAATGTTACAAAAGCGTGACAGAAAAAAACCAACCACATTAGTAGCTAACACAAAATTAAGTGGTTGAACAAATAGAAACAAAGCTTTTTGTGACGGAAAAGTCCAAAAGTCAAAGTCAAAATTATTTATTTCAAATAGACTGAGAAGGCACTTTTGAATGTCAAAGCAAATTACACTTACAATATTAAAAAAAAAATCAAAATGTACTCTCTCTCTATACTCCATCTATACATCGGACTTGAAATCGTAAGTCAAAGAAAAATTTTAATACTTTGGTATCGTCCTGAATGAAACCGAAGGCGCTTGCAAGAATGCTATCGTTTATAAGTAAATAGTCTTTCATCCACGTTTTGCAATAGGTTGAAGGATGTAGGACAATTTTTCTATAGGTCATTTGTCTCTTCCTTCCTGCTCTATGCGAATTGGGACCTTGATGTCTATTT
Organism: Spodoptera frugiperda; assembly: GCF_023101765.2. Taxonomy (NCBI): domain Eukaryota; kingdom Metazoa; phylum Arthropoda; class Insecta; order Lepidoptera; family Noctuidae; genus Spodoptera; species Spodoptera frugiperda. The sequence continues at coordinate 13,571,172 of NC_064231.1, read as the reverse complement.
TTATCTCACTAATAACACAATTAGCACACTATACATAGTTGCAACTTCACTAGCTGCTGCCTTCGAGTTTTCTCTAATAAATCTTTGTTTTATTTCTCAATTTTCTTTTCTTTGTTTTTAATTCCAATCACTATAAAGCTATATAGAAGTAACCATACTTCTACATAAACTGACTAACTGACTTAGTAAATAAATAAATGTCTCAAATCTAAAAATGGGAACTATAACGTCAATAAAAATAATAATGTTTTTTCAGAAGTAAAAAAATGTTACAGTGGGATAAGGCATGATTTTTGTACATCTTCAACAGGTAACACAGCACACAAACACTTAACGAAAAATGCCTATATAAAAATAATGGATTGCAAAAGAAAAAAAAATGTGTGCAACGCTTATATTTTTGTGGTCAGCAACAATTTGTTATTAAATGATAAATGATATTTATTTCTGTAAATAGATTATAAAATAACACTTTTACACGTCAATATTTCAAATAGCTAGATGAGGCCGGCATTTCCTATCCGACTACTCTGAGAAGAAATGCCGAAACAAACTCAGAGGTCATAGTCTCTTTTAAAGTCCAGACAAAATCAATTAGAGATGTCGGAGAACCGTGCAAGTTTATTCTGTAGTGGTCTTTTGAGGAAAGAACCACAGCAGTTTGAGCGGACCTGTTCAGATGGCAGCACGGATGTGTCAGTTACAATTAACTCAGCTGACGGCTGTTGCTAAATGATCCGACGAACAATACCAACCAAAAGAACATTTGGGTAGGCCACACAAATGCTCACACTGTCAGAATATAATTAACTAAAAGTGAAATGACTAGGCAAACTCTCGCACGGTCCTCAAACTAAACAATATTTTATATTAAATATTTTAGGTAGTTTTATAAACACATAACAAAACAAAACCAAGTTTTTTTGAAAAAATATTTCATTTTTTTAAGAATGTTCTAGAGGTCTAACAACAAACAAACATATATCTTAACTATAATACGTATACAGATATAATTCTGGCCAAGATCGTGCAATGAGAAATGAACTTAGACAGGTTTATATTAAGGCAACGCAGCTCTACGTGCCGCAGAACATTTGGTGTTGGTGTCGAGTCTGTAGCTATGTTCTTCATAGTATTTATAATCCCTACTTTTATCATCACCGCATTGACTCTGGCTTTGTACCAGAAGACCACAAACGCAATATGCCTGTCAAGAAGAAGACTGGATGGCAAAACAGTAATAGTGACTGGAGGAACAGCTGGAATGGGCCTCCACATAGCTACAGACCTGGCCCATAGAGGAGCGCGAGTGATAGTCGCCTGTCCCTTTGAAGATGAAGGCACCAACGCCAGGAAACAAATAGTGGAAGAGACTGGCAACGAGAACGTGGTGTACAAATACCTCGATTTGGGATCTTTACAATCTGTGAGACAATTTGCTGCAGACATCTTGAAGACTGAGGACAGACTGGACATTCTACTCAACAACGCTGGGGTTGGTATGCCTGGAGACTTCCTGACGTCCGATGGACTGAACTTTGTAATGCAAGTGAATTATTACGGAACATTTCTACTGACACTACTACTTATCCCTCTTCTGAAGAAAACTGGGAAGCCTGGTGAAGCGAGCAGAATCATCAATACAGCGTCAATTCTGCATCGTATTGCAAAAATAGAAATGGAAAACTTGAACAGAACTAATTACTGGAACAAGGTTAGAATATATTGCAACAGTAAACTTTGTATCGCATTATTCACACATGAACTCTCTGAAAGGTTGAATGGATCGAACGTCGTAGTTAACAGTGTGGATCCTGGGTTTGTAGGCACCAGGATATTTGATGCCCTGAACATAGTTATAGGATTCATTTTAACGTCGATATCGACATTATTCTTCAAGACCCCGTGGGAAGGTGCACAAACAGCTTTGTACGCTGCATTGGACGAGAAATCTGGAGAAGTGAGCGGAACATATTTTATGAATTGTAGAAGGTACAGAGCTTCAAAACAAGCGCATTGTAGTAAAACTGCGAAAGTGCTTTGGGAAGAATCAGTGAAATTAGTGAAGTTAACAGAAGATGAATTAGGACAGTGTTTTAAGTCGTTGCCCTGAAGTGCTAAGCTGTAAGAAAATGTAAGTTTGAATAAATACTCAATTAAACAACCACAAGCATTGCCTTTTTTATGGGCCCTCCTCCTCTCTTATAACCTCATTTAGAGACATTTGCGACTAAACTTGAGCCCGACATCGACATTGCTGAAGGCTCGACGGTCAATACAGTGACAAATAATTAAGTTAATTAAAGTGAGTACTTACAAAGCTAAAAGATTTGTGATAAATGGGAAACTTGTTTAAGATTCTAGAATGGAATAAATGACAAAGTGTAATAAACTTTTAATTTTTTGTGAGATCCCACTTAAGTGTCCTTTCGGTAACCTTATAAGGATAAGCAAAGTTATTAGTTAATATAGTCAAACAAACATGATTTAAATGAAACTACAAGTAGTACTCGTCCACAGAAGCATAATACAACTAAATATTTCAAGGAAAACCGAAAATATAAAAATTTAAATTTTCAAACAAAATAAATGATGAAATTAATCAAGTATTAAATTCTGTGGAATCAGTTTTATATTTCTTTACCACCGAAGAGTTGAAATGTTGTAGGTGTCTAGGAATTTTACGGACATGCGGCGCAGCTGTTATAATGCCATATTTGTAAAGTTCAAAATATTAGCTCAACGAGAATAATGCACTTTTTGGCTTAACTACTGGGCCTATTTCGCAAATTTTTCGTATATTGTCAGACAAGATGATATCAAATCTGTGGTTTAAATTAAGTCATAAGAAATTTACCCATACGGTATATTAAAACGGAATTACTCTCAAGAAAATTGATTAATATTGAATAAATATTTTAAATATAAAATATTTAAAACAAATATGCAATAATGACATCTATAGTTAAGGCATGAATACAAACGCGGCTTACAACACATTTTATGATTTATTTCATTATGTGATACGATCTTTGTTTTCCTATACAGAAAATCTAGGCTGAAATGGATGTCTCGAAGTCTGAAAGTATGCAGTAAGTATAAATACCAATCAAAATCTGTTGCCAACAGGAATAAAGCGACTTGTAAAGTAATCAATGAAATTAAATCCAAATACCCAAATGAAGGTGAAACTGAACCTATTAATAAACAATGACGAAATCACAAATAATTCCCAAGACGTTTAGAAAATGTTTTCTTGACATTAACGAGAATAATACTAGTCTACCCCAACTAGTAATCTGACATATAACTTTATAATTTAATGATTATGACACTAACTATCCCTGAAGATTTGAAGTGTGGGACAGCCATGCTTCCCCATCCAATTATTCTTTAAGACGCCGTGGGAAAGACAAGTGTAATGAAAATTAAAGTAAACTGGGTTTTTCCATACTATTTGCCCATTGACCTTTATTGTATTGTTAGTGTAGCATGGCTTTCCGCAAAGTGATGCCTGATTCTATTCTATTAAATAATAATGGGTCTGAAGAATTAAATTAGTACCGGTTATGATAATATAATGAAAAACATTGTTATAATATCTGAACCATTAAGTTTCATCATCAACTTTTGTATAGAGTAAGTGATCTTTCCAGACGAACTAAAGAATACCTGATACCTAAATACACTTGCACGGTCTCACATTATCCTTTATTTGATTGTCTCGACTTTAAAAGAGATATGACCTCTGAATTTGTTTCGGCATTTCTTCACAAAGTAGTCGGATAGGAAATGCCTCATCTAGTTATTTCAAAGATTAACGTGTAAAAGTGTTATTTTGTAACCAACTTGCAGAAATAAATATCATTTACAATATTCCGGGGCAAAGATTCTCCATAATCTGTTGGTGGCTAAGTGCTACTACTCTATCTCTATAAAACCTTAGTTATGGGACAAATAACTCCTATAATATCGTCTTTCTCAGTCATGATGTGATCAGTGGTCTGATTGATGTATTTTTGTGTTTTATTGTATTTTTAAATGATGTCAGACTCATACTATCTGAATATTGTATGGCTTAAGAGCGGGATATGGCTGATCAATGTAATTATGCAACACGTGTATTATGCACAAACACGTGACCGACAATAAATATATAGGAATTTAAATTTGAATATTTGCGATGCTATTTTTTGCATCGAAGGTTATAAAAAGATATTTTTAGACACCAATGTTAACTACTATTTAAATACAGACTCGTGTGTCTATTAATAAACAATATGTTAATGTATATGACCTAACTTCCTTATCAAAATCTAAAAATAACTTGGACTTTAACTTTATTTTTGTTGGTACAATTTGAATATCTTATGTCATCAAACATTTTCTTATATAAACAAAAGCAAAACTTTTTCCTGATATAGTTACGTGAAGATAAACAATAAACATTTCGGGGTTATATGCTTAGTACAGTGCCCGCTCCCATTAGATAAAAAATATCCGATGTCCTTTCCGGGTTGAGAACCGGGCCAGCCAACACTTTATATCTTTTCAATTGTGTACAGTCTAAGTTTTTAAACTGACATGGTCACTAACACTATTATTAGAACTTATTACGGGATATTTGCCATGTTTATTCAATTTGGTGAGTTTGTGTACAGTCGTTTAGAATATAGACAGCCTCAGGATTTTAAAGCATAGTTCCCTTTTCCGTGTCTTATTTTATCGAGTCTTAAACTATTTCTGTACCAAACCTAAAGTCCCAAAGGTCACGGTTAGATATTATGATATTTTATTGAAATAAATAATGTACTCGAAATGTTTACTTTAACTGAAAATATTATTTCTGTTTGTAGGTGTAGAGGTCTTATATTTTTTTTGTATTCTCAAAAGTGTCTTTTTTAAATACAACTTATAAAGTATTTTTGTATATAAATTATGTATCAGATGGATATTTAATAAGGCGGTGGCGCCCTCTTTGAAAAATTGGTTGTACCTACTTAGACACAATGAGCTCATGCACAAAAACTTTGCTAAAGATTATATACAATAATGATTTGCATAGTTTACGATTCTATAAAGGATATTCAGATTTATTTTAATGAATAATATGTTTTTTCCTAGTAATACACATTTAGAGAACGATGAGTAAAATTCCCTAAGAAAAGAAAGATCATATAGGGGTACCTATACTATATTTTCAGATACTATTCAGGGTTTCCTTGATTAGTTTCACCTTAAAAAAACTCTGATGTGATTCGAAAACATACGAGCAAACTCGAATAGTTTACAACAAACCTACTTCAATAGTAGTCCATTCACTCAAATTTCTTTACATATAATCCAATATAATACAAACGCGCAACAAGTCGTCTTACTACCACTTGCAGAGATTTTGCGCTAGGCGTGAGGCAATTATTGCTTTTTCTTTTAAGGCTCTGATTGGTTGGTTAATTCGAGCCGGCCAATCTAATCTATTCCATCTAAGGGTTCAGAACACCAAAACTGTGTCGGTCCTAGAATGCTACCTTGGCATACTCCCGATCTCGTACTAAGTACTCTTTAGACCACAAGACGTTATTTGCAATTTCTGACGTAAATATATTTCTAAAATATTTGTTTATCACTAGAATTTGTAGAAAATGCTATTGACAAAACAAAAGTTAATCTAATATATAAAATTTACATGTCACAATGTAAGTTACCGTACTTCTCCGAAACGGCTTTGCCCATTTTTACCAAATTTTGAATGCGTATTCAATAGGTCCAAGAATCGGCTACTATCTATTTTCTATAACCCTTATATGTATTTCAACGAATTTTTTTGTATAGATTTTATATAATGAGGTATTATTTTTTTTAGAATGCAAAACGTTTGCCGTCTCGGCTAGTAAATAATAAATATGCATTTGTAAAACTAGAAACCATTCAATTTTAATAATCTAATGGATTAACATACTTTTAAGTATGTAAAGTGTAAACGTCATAATTTACTGGATTCTGCAGTGGCATTCTGCAGTCATTATTCCTTTATCATTTGCAAACCATAAAATAATATGTAATAATACTTCGAAACGCCATTTCTAAATACCCACTCATATATACGGTAATTATGTGAATGCTAAAATTAAAAAACTCGTTTAATCGTAATGGAAAAATAAGATATAAATTACCATAAACCAAGCCCTTTGAAAAACATTTTTTGAATGCTACACTTCACTATACTGATATTTTACTAGCTTTTGCCTACTAATTACAAGCCTAGTTTTAATACCGAGATCGAATTAATGGAAGAAAGAAAAATAATACTTAATGAGCAGGTTTATATTAAGATAACTCAGCCCTTCGTACCGCAGTACGGTAGAGGTCAGTGTCGGAGTCGTGTGCCGTCGCTATGTACGCCGTGATTATTGCACTCATTACTATTATTATCATCATCTTTGCGCTATACCAAAAGAAAAAGAACGCATTATGTATATCAAGAAGAAGACTGGATGGCAAAACCGTAATAGTGACTGGAGGAACAGCCGGAATGGGCCTCCACATAGCTACAGACCTGGCCCATAGAGGAGCGCGAGTGATAGTCGCCTGTCCCTTTGAAGATGAAGGCACCAACGCCAGGAAACAAATAGTGAAAGAGACTGGCAACGAGAACGTGGTGTACAAATACCTCGATTTGGGATCTTTACAATCTGTGAGACAATTTGCTGCAGACATCTTGAAGACTGAAGACAGGCTGGACGTTCTACTCAACAACGCTGGAGTTGGTATCCCTGGAGACTTCCTCACATCAGATGGACTGAACTTTATAATGCAAGTGAACTACTACGGAACATTTCTACTGACACTACTACTTATCCCGCTTCTGAAGAAAACTGGAAAGCCTGGTGAAGCAAGCAGAATCATATTAACTGCGTCAATGCTTCATCGTATTGCAAAAATGGAAATGGAAAACTTAAATAAAACGAATTATTGGAATAAGATTAGAATGTACGGCAATAGTAAACTATGCCTTGTGCTATTTGGTAAAGAATTATCAAAGAGGTTGAAAGGGTCCAATGTCGTGGTTAACAATATAGATCCAGGTTTAGCTGGAACCAGAATCTACAAATCTGCAAACACAGTGCTTGGAAACATAACGATATTGATTTTGAATTCATGCTTCAAGACTCCTTGGGAGGGCGCACAGACTTCCTTACATGTGGCATTGGACGAGGAAGCTGGAAAAGTGAGTGGAGAATACTTCATAAATTGTGAAATAGGTACACCATCCAAGCAAGCTTGTTGTGATAAAACTGCTAAGATGCTATGGGAAGAATCAGTGAGATTAGTGAAATTAACAGAAAATGAATTACAACATTGTTTTAAGTCTTTATAACTATCTTACTAGGTCTTAAGTTCTTAACAATAAATAGTGTTTACAGTGTAACAATAGTAAGTCATAGTAGTAATTAGAATGCGCTGGTTAATGGTCACGGCCGCTAATCAGTTTTAATTATTTGTAAATTTATCACTCTGATCAAAGTGCGTTTACTATTAAAACTTGTTTGAGTCCAAATAAACATTGGTGTCGCAATACGTTTGGATTTTTTTTATCATAGTAAAGGGCCTCTGCATATAGTTATAAGAAGTTGTAGGTCCGATGCGGTCAACGTATGTTGGGACTTGTGATTTGATTTGTCGAATGTTGGTGTCAATCCTTGACATTTATTTTCCTGTTCTAACTAGATTAATGTCATGTATTAGAGGGGCTGGTGAAATTTCCTCCATACAACTGTACGTATTTTCTTGGTTGTATAATCTTTTCATATGACCAAGGGTATTGTTATAAAATAGGCCTGTAACTACTATAATTGTATGTAAATATTACGTGAGCAAAAACATAATATTACCTACAAAGGTACAAAATTACTGTGCCTATAGTTACGTTTTTTGTCACTTCTGAATATTAATATCTGAAGGTTATTTAAGAAGGGTAACCTACAAACAACTGTGTACTCGTCCACACACGTCATTCGACAAAATTTATATATAGGTAGTATTTTTTTTAAAGAACGTTGCCCCACCCTTCGGTGGATTTTTTGATTCGATTGATTTGGAAATGTCTCCGGTATATGGCGATAGGCTCACACCCTATTACATGGGACTTATAATATTAATTGTGAAAAGAGAGGGGTCAGATAATACTGCTGGTTTTATTGATTATTGATTTTTAATGATTTACTCTTTTGTACTCGCAGATATTTCAGAGATTTTGTATTCGCACAGAGATCAAACATACACACATAATTATACACACTGATTTATTTATTTATTTATTTATTTAAAGTAAAACTTAATTTCCCTTTAAAAAGTAAAAAAATAATAAAAGTAACTTAATCTTAAAGTACCTAAGAATGTACTAATAATTCTAAAAAAATACGTCGCGTTGGGGGACCGCTCCTAATTATTTCTTAGAATTATTCTATTATATTCTAAAATAGAAATATAGCGGCGCGGGCGGCGGTGTAGAGTCCATATGAATGCGGTCCCCCAACGAGACGTATTTTTCTAGAATTATTAGTACATTCTTAGGTACTTTAAGATTAAGTTACTTTTATTATTTTTTTACTTTTTAAAGGGAAATTAAGTTTTTTGTCGGGGGTTTTTTAAATTTTTAATTTAATTTTTTATTTTATACTTTTTATAGGTAGGTTAGGTTAAGTTAGGCTTAGTATATTACATATTGTGGCGACACTGACAAGTGACAGTTGACAGATGACAGATGTCGCACATAGACTATCGACGAGCAAATCAATGGATGACGTCACAAATATCCTGCATCACACATATGAAGTTTACATGCGAATTAACACGGATAGAAAATCCCAACGAACAACAGTTGGGCAGAAAGCCCGCCAGGCTGATCACCTCGCCTGGTCGGAGGATCCTCCTTTTCTTAGGGAACTTTACTCTCTGTTCCCTAAAGTGGTGACCCCCGACGTGATTGAAACCAACCTTCACGGAGCAGATCAGCACCGTCATCCTCATCGCCACCTCCCTCACCCATCACTTCTCCGCTGAGCGGTAATCAAGTCGCAGCCAACCAGCATCCTCGGCCTCATCAGGGACCACCACACGCTACATCGAAGATATGCAGCCTGGTTCTTCCCTACGGCCTCATCAGCGTCAAGGCACAGCACTCTGCACACGGTCTGAGGACGTCTTCCTCCCGTCAACGCAGACGCCAGCCACTACGCACCTACCCTCGCAGCATCTATTCCCCGACTCACCGTGGGACACTGCGAGCCTCACTACTCCGACTCACTGGAGTATCACCCTGCACCGCTCACCCGACTCACTGGGCATTCAGCGGCACAGTTCCGACTCACTGGAACTAGGGATTCTACACTGGCTCTGGCACCGCTCATCTCAAGCATCGACAGCCGTCTCAACAGGATCGACCTCCGGTCTTGGGGGGGAGTGATGTGGCGACACTGACAAGTGACAGTTGACAGATGACAGATGTCGCACATAGACTATCGACGAGCAAATCAATGGATGACGTCACAAATATCCTGCATCACACATATGAAGTTTACATGCGAATTAACACGGATAGAAAATCCCAACGAACAACAGTTGGGCAGAAAGCCCGCCAGGCTGATCACCTCGCCTGGTCGGAGGATCCTCCTTTTCTTAGGGAACTTTACTCTCTGTTCCCTAAAATATACTTACTATAATTTCGATTCTTGTTAAGGTAAAGATTACATTCGAGGTCAAGCTCGTTCGCTTTTATTTTTATTTTTTTGACTTATTAATTACTAATTTTTGTTTCTACATATAAGTAGGCTAAAGATTACATTGGTGCAAGATTTTTTGTTTATAATAAAACGTTAAACTAAAAATTTTATATTTTTATTATTAAATTTTTAATTTAATTATTATTATTATTTTAATTTTTATTTATTTTTTTATTTCTGTTAATAAGACAAAATAATATCTTTCAATATCTTCTTTCATTGTGGTTTAATTTGAGACCCCATCCCAGTATATTTGCAGATCTTCGGCTAATCTCCCCACTTTCACCGCCCATAACTTTAAAACGGCTTAACCGATTTTCCTCAAACATGTCTAAGAACACTCGCACGTAAGTCCCCTTTCATACGAAAAAAACTAAATTGAAATCACTGCATCCGTTTGGGAGTTATGATGCCACAGACAGACAGACAGACAGACAGACAGACAGACAGACAGACAGACAGACAGACAGACAGACAGACAGACAGACACGTCAAACTTATAACACCCCTCTTTTTGCGTCGGGGGTTAAAAATAGTATAACATTACAGTTATTACACCAAAGCGTTATACATTTCATATTATTATACCAAACTAGCACACCAGGCGAACTCCGTTTCGCCACCAATGATTCTCCCTGTTTTTCTGTTTTTCTCTTAAATTTTTCCTGAATTTTCTTTGCTATAAACCTCACGGAGCCCAAGACCTTTCCAACGAATGCAAAACCGTGGAAATCGGTTCGTGCGTTCTGGAGTTATAGCGTCAGGAAGGAAAACCTGACTTATTTTTATATAATAGATTAAATTCGGCAAAAAATAATAAAACCATAAAATACAAATAGTAGAAATAAAAAGAATACAAAAAGAACAAACAGTAAAGGAAAAAAAAGATAACTTAAAAACTAAAATATACCAGTTAAGGCCAAACTATACAATAAAAAATTTAAAAACACAATTCAAAATAAAAAGTTACTGGATACTCTCACACAACTGCATGCATTGTTTACAAACAGTCTTCCAGTTTGATGCAAATATATCACACTTGGGTGATGATGCCAGAAGATCATTTAGCAGAGTGAGAGCACGAACAAGTGGCGAATGCGCATGAGATACCGTGCGGGCGCTGGGTACGGCCAGTAAGCAGTGATGGCGGGGCCTTAGTTGGTACCTAGGCACATCAGGGACAGACAGTCTTACCACCCGCGCCACTATTTCCGGCCAGTCGGAATTACCCCGTAGAGCTTGACAGGCAAATATAAGGAGGCTGTAATTACGTCTTCTAGAGATTGGAAATTCAGCATGCCTAGTAAGAATTTAGTTGGATATAGATAGGGATAGTAACCAAATCGTTTTTTGTAAAAGAATCTTAGAAATGCTTTTTGAACTCTCTCCAGAAGCAAGGCGTAGGTGCTTTCATAAGGGTTCCAGACGATTGCTGATGATTCAAGCTTGGATCTAACGTGTGCCATGTAAATGAGTTTAATCGCCAGAGGATTGTTGAAGTCTCGCATGTTGCGTATAACAAAACCGAGTCTGCGGTATGAGTCAGCAGCGAGAGCCCTCATGTGATCATGAAAGTTAAGCCTTGCATCAAAAAGTACACCCAAATCACGCACCGCGTTTACCCGTTCTATTGGTTCACCACCCAAATTATATTCAACATGTTTGGGACAATGTGCTGATAAACCTGTATATTGTAAACAATGTTCAACCACCAAAAAATAAGGTTCAAAGTTCAGCGGCAAATTGTCATAGGCTGTTGTGGTTGATGCTAAATGAAAAAAAAAATAGTTATAAATAGTATGAAATCTAAAATAGTGTCGCATAGAAAACATGCAATGAAATAAATCAGAAAATGAGTTAATAAGCAGCAGATACAGTATTTGCGTCAGTCAGGGTCTTTCTAAAACACGTGAAAGAAACTCCTATTACCATTGGATTATAGTAGTAACTTGCTTGACTATAATTAACTACGGTATTGTGTATTATTTGTAAAATGATACATTATAATGTCATCATCGTTTATCATATTTTCATTCATTAAGTAATTTTCGAAATGATACATTGGCATTCGTACTTATAACTTAATATGAACTTTTATGTCGGTCTGTCGGGATGCACTAATTCTATAGATATTACTAGTAGGTATACATCATATAATAAATAGTGCCTAACCTACGTTATGTGCGTCTTGTATTTTTTTGCAGATGAGCAGATGGACTACCTGATGGTAAGCAATTGGCGCCGCTTATGGACATAGTTTTAAAAGTGCGGTACTAGCCTGGACGTTTAGAATTTGACGATTAAGAAATTGCAAGGAAGCTTGTGGCTCCGTTAGCTTCATTCACATGGCGAAAAAATGAAATAACACAAGCGTTGTTTCTCACTTATCTGTGAGGCCGCGGTACCACTGCGGTCAAGCTACTTGAGCCTGGAATATACCTATAGTAACGTCGGTAAAGCTTGGTAACTTGGACCCAAATTCTATACCAATAGGAATCCAGAACAAAGTGTATGTATAATATTAGTTTTTCATTTTTCTATATCTTTGGGTCAAAGTTAAACCCCCTAGGGTCAAAGAACCCGATTTTACATAACATCTTAGACAATACAAAATGATTAAAAATCAAAAATATGTTGTTTAGTATTACCAAAACAAGTCAACAGCTCAACATATGAGATAACTCAATTAACTTATTTGTATAAAAAATAATAATTGGTTTCTAATCCGCGCGATAGATAAAGGTGTGAATGTATTATTGTATTTATGCTATTGTCAAAAATAAAATAATTAAATAAGGAAAAAAATTCAATGTCATATTTATGCAAAGGTTCCCAAAGTTTTCAGATTAGGTATAGCAATAGTAAATTTTTCACATGTTTAACACTTGTAAAAAAAATACTCTGCTGGGTTGTATAAAGATAAAGATAGATTTTTGCTTTTGGAAAGAGCGATAAAACAGCAGACTGATCACTTGATGGTAAGCAATCAATACCGCTCATGGATACCTTCTACACCAAAGGCGTTTCAAGCCTGTCTCCGGAATTTTAGGGGTATTCCGAGAGTTGATTGATGTGGATGGATGGATTGATTGGTCACCAAGGTATTAACACTTGATATTCGGTGCTGCAGACAACTTAACAGGTTACCGGGACTCCGGGTCAAAACAGAAAAAGGAACACGGTGGTTTTTAATCAGTAAGAGTCTGATCTGATCTCTCGTCTCACCCAAGCCAAGACGGGTGAAATGAATAAATGATTTTCCTGCCTCAATAAAAATACATTATCACTTGAACCGAAGTAGAACTCTCCCATATGGATTCAGTACAGAGACAGTAGTTATTGTTGTAAAAAAATATGTTTCTTAACGAAGCCATTATCTTTGAAACTTGTGGTCGCCTCGGTGAATAACTATGCAGGTTATTGTCTTAGTACTTACCAATATTATGGATATAGGAAGGTATACCGCTCAATACCTAAATGGCTAGTTTCAGTAAATAAATATATCAACACAGCGTAATTTGAGAACCACTGGCCTTATAATCCGAAACATAAGTTAAAAATCAATAATTTCGGATTCTTGCTTAAAACCTTGAATTGATGCTTCAAAATAGGTTTTTTTTTTACTTAAATTGATTATTTTTTAATTTTTTAAAATAATTTAGCTTCTAATAGTTCTGAATACGTCAATATATATTAGGTGTTTCAAAGACAAGTTTGATTATTTGAGAACTCTTTATTGGAACAAGATGTTAGTAGAATTGTTAATATTTTTAGTTATAGTGTTAATGTTATATGACCGTTGGTCTAGAAGGGAAGTGTACAAGTTGGGTAGACAGTTAAGTTGTAGAGTGAAAGCATACCCTTTGATTGGACACAGTTATTTGTTTTTAGGCGACAACCACAGTAAGTACTTTTTGTTGCCGTTTTCATTAATCACCCTTAAACCATGTCTTACCTTTATAGTGCTTTTCCACCAGAGATGTGCTATGCTACGTTGCTGTGGATGAATCATATTTATTGGCATATAAAGATTAGTATTGGTGGAAACAGACTCAAATAAGCTATGGATTTTTATATGGAAAGATGCGTACTAAGGATGCGTGCTATAAATGTCTGCTATCGATACGTGCTATGGATGCTTCCCTACTATCGATACATTGCATACTCGAGCTGCGCATCTCCCTCGCTCACAGCTATAGCATCGACATCAGTGGCAACGGTCACATAGTTTCACAGCTTAGTCTACATCTTCGTAGCATAGTTACATAGCACACCTCTGGTAGAAAAGCACCCTTACCTTCAGGTGACACCAAAACATTGGTGAAAGCTAAAATGGCGTTAAGTGTCACCTGTCTTAGATTAAAGGTTCCTTGAAAACGAGAGATGGTGAAAATAAGTATTGGTGTGTTAAAGTTGTGTGAAGTGAAGTCAAATCAAACAACATACAGTTCTTAATATATCGTCACTTATATTGTATTTCTAGAACGAATGCAAGCATTACAAATTCTTGGTAGAGATGCCTTGAAGAATGATAACGGTTTGTTCCCAGCGTGGCAGGGAAATTATCTGTACACAAGTGAGTAAATACTTATTATATTTATTGCCAAATAACTACCAGTGTTAGATGCTCATGACCCTCATGGTTATGAGCTTATACTAGGAACCTTTTCGGTGATGATAGTATACTATTGTTATAACCCCCGCGAATGTCGTAAGGAGCACTAAAAACCATATTATATTTAACAAAGATGGGGTTTACTGACGTAACTATTTGATGAGGAAGTCGACCTATAGCTAGATTCTTGAGCAGCATTCCGCGAACTACGACGCGGCGACTAAAACTAGTCTAGATCCTCGTCAAATAGTTCCGTGAGTAAGCCGAAATACATATCAATTAATTTAGTATGTCTCACGAAAGTTATATATTATTGTGAATAAATCTGATTGAAAAAGAGTAACCTATGGAGTTTCTTGCTCGTTCTTCTCCATAGGAATCTACACTTTGGAACGACCAAATAGCTTCACTAGAGGACTGACCGACAGACAGACATTTTTTTTTAATTGTAATATTTGCTTTGACGTTCAAAAGTGCCTTCTCGGTCTATTTGAAATAAATAATTTTGACTTTGACTTTGAATTTGAATGTAAAAATATATTTCCAGTGATCGTAGACCCTGAGGCTGCAGAGTTAGTATTAAAGACTTGTCTTGCGAAGGATGATATAATGCAAATGGCTACACTCTTTGTGGGCAATGGAAGCATATTCGCTCCTGGTAAGTGAATAATGCATTATGCAGCATATGAAGTGTACCTACAGCCAATGTTTAGTAGTAATATTATCGTATGGTAATAAGGCTAAAATAATATATATTATATGTAGTTATACATTTGTACAGTTGGAAGCCATGGAAAAACTTAAGGTGGCACAGCGAGCTATGGAACGAGCTATGTTAGGTGTATCACTGAGAGACAGGATCAGGAACACCGAGATCAGAAGGAGAACAAAACTCACCGACATAGCTCAAAGAGTAGCCTCGCTTAAGTGGAAATGGGCCGGGCACATAAGCCGTAGGGAGGACGGAAGATGGAGCCAAAAGGTGCTTGACTGGAGACCAAGATCGGGCCACAGGAACCGAGGGAAACCGCTAGCTCGCTGGAGCGATGATATCGCGAAAGCCGCAGGTCCGATGTGGAGAAGGAAGGCAAAAGACCGAAGTGTATGGAGTGCATTGGAGGAGGCCTATATCCTGCAGTGGATGTAATGGGCTGTAGAAAGAAGAAGAAGTAGTTATACATATATCATAAATTAATCGTGAATATAAATATAATCATATGTATAATGGTAAATGATGCAGAAATCGAAGAATACAATAGATATTTGTGTTCAAGGAAACAAAACTAGATATTTGACCTATGCAACTTGCCACAAGTTGCCTCTATAATTGAACATTTTAAGAATAAAAATTATAACCTTGGAAATGCTTGTACGAATATAAACAATATAAATAATATTTATTGTTAAACAACATTGAACTTATACATTGCAATATGGAGTGACTGGAAATTAGTGACAGTGACAGCGATGCGGACGAGTACTTCGACGCCTAACCACGCCTAACGCCTTTATTTTAGTTTTAAGTTAGTTTTTATTCCTTTTTTTTTGGTATTTTTAAGTTGTAAATAATGTGTTAGTTAATTTATTAGTGACCGATATTTAGACACGTCATTGTATTCGTCATTACAAATAACTTTCCCAAAGAAAATTTTTTGTATAATTATTAGTTTTATGTTTATCACAATAACAAAATTGTATTAGCACGCGCGCCTATAGTTCCAATATGCCTACTAGTCTTCCGATAACGCGGGCGCTGCTAACAGCTGATCGAGCGAAAGCACGCGCATGCGAAATGTTCACCCTGTATAGATATTTATGTCAATTAGCTGAACCTAACCACATAATAATCGATCCTAACGCAACTGGCGAAATTTCGCTTTAACAGTGTTAATTAACATTCATCCATTGAAACTTACACTTTACAGTTCCAATATGGCGACCTCGTCGAAAAGTCCTAGTGCCGACCTTCAACATGAAGAACTTGAAGTCTTTCGTGTCAATATTCGTGAGGCACAGCACCATACTTGTGCAGGAGTTGGGGAAAGTGACCGGGACTGGTCCACTGTCTGCCTTTAAATACTACACAGCTTATACCATGGATGCTATTGCTGGTAATTGTAGTAAAATTGATATGTACTGAGAAGATATCATAAAGATGATGATTAATTTGATGATGATCATGATGATGATGATGACCTATCTAATATGACAAAAACGTTATCATCTTTTAACCATAACGATTTTACGGTATTGGTCGGTAACAATACCGTAATTATGCCGAAATCGTATTTCGGGATTGAATGAGTCTTGGTTAGGGGTCACAAAATAAGACCAATTTTAAAAACTAATTTGTTCTCACAATTGTGGATTTGCAATAAAAATTACGATTTTTACATTCCAGAATCTACATTAGGATACAAGATGGGTGCCCAGAAATCTTCAGATCATCCTTTCATAAAAGCGTTCAACTATGGACTTCCGAAGTGTGCCGAACGCCTGTGCCAACCTTGGTTACACAGTGACTTGATTTACAACAACCTACCAGTGTACACAAGGCTGGTGAAACTTAAGGAATATTTATGGGGTTTCATGCTCGAGGTACCGAAACTCACCTATAGAGTACATACACACCTATAGAACAAATCAGATCATTAACTAGTCCTTCATTTCCAGTTAATCAAAGCTAAAAGACAAGAAATTAAGCACAGCAAAGAAAGTAAAGACACTGAAAGTAAGTTACATGTGCCACAAAACTAACAAAATCGAGGTTCCTACCAACAACACATACCTACCACCAACAGCGAAGTAATAAGTATTGCTATGAAAATAAATACAAATGTGTTTAAAGTAAATAAAGATAATTCTATTCCAGATTCACCAGAAGGAAATATTCAGACATTTTTGGAATGCTTAATAAGATCTTCTGGAGGAGACGATGGATACACAGATATAGAAATCGTGGAAGAGCTGATGGTCATCATGGTAGCTGGCAATGACACTTCTGCTGTCGGAGCATCTTTTATATCGTTGATACTCTCGAGGCATCCAGAAGTGCAAGAGAAAGTTTATGAAGAGTGAGTGGAGTAAATAAAAGATAATTAAGCAAGCATAGTAGTTAATGCCCATTTCTGTCCCCGTGAGAAATGTATTTGCTTAGCAGTGGGCACTTAGGTGGTCGATGTAGATGATGTTGCTAATGAGTGTTTCATTGCTAATCGGTCGAGTGTAGTGAGGGCTAACTTTCGCAAACACGAGACAAGTGGATTTGGTACTGGAAGAGTTAATTAATGCGTAGGAAATAATGTAAGACCACAAAAAATAAGTTTCCTTTTTCAACAGGTTACAGGAAGTGTTCGGCAACTCGGACAGGCTGGCCACCTTCGAGGACCTGCCTCGGCTAAAGTACCTCGATGCAGTGATCAGGGAGACACTACGATTGTACCCACCAGTACCAATCATCGTGAGAAAAGTGGAAAATCATGTGCTGTTGCGTAAGATTCTTTATATATTTTTAATGGTAGATTTAATCAATCATTGCATGATACGAAAATTAACGTAGAATTGGTAGGCTAGGTTCCTTCTCGTCTTAATCAAATTCGTCAGATGAAAATTGTACCTAAATCTTCTTTTATAGCAACCACTTGTAGACAGAAAAAAAACGAAAGCATTATTCGTTATTTGTTTTAGCTTCAGGCATCACACTTGTGCCTGGGACTGGAGTATTAGTCAACATTTGGGCTTTGCATCGCAACCCTCGCTACTGGGGAGAGGACGCGGAGCAGTTCCGACCTGAACGGTTCCTTGACACGCCACTCCAGCATCCCGCTGCGTTCATGGCTTTTAGTCATGGACCGAGAAACTGTGCAGGTTAGATTGTGAAAACTTTATTTCCACATTTAATAACTTAAAACTTCAAAGGGGGCATTAGCTTTTAATTGCATATTTTTTTAAGAAACACGAGCAGACATATCCCCTGGTGGTAAGCAATTGCCGCCGCCCATGGACACCGGAACACCAGAAGTGTTACAAGTGCGTTGCCTTTTGAGGGTTAGTAATTTAAGGGTTGTTGGCGAATCGGGGATTGGGAAAGGGGGAATTGGGCCTCCGGTAACCTCATTCACAGAACACAAGCGTTGTTTCACGTCGGTTTTCTGTGAGGCCATGGTTTCACTCCGGTTGAGCCAGCCCATTCGTGCCGAAACATGACTCTCCCACACTTTAAGTGTGTCTTACTAATTCATTCATCATTAGTCGTCAATTTCTAGGACATTCTGCATAAATTTGTAATTACGGCATTACCTAACATGCTTTACTGTTTCATGTATTCCAGGTTACCAATACGCCATGATGTCAATGAAAACAGTATTGTCGACGGTACTGCGACGCTTCAAGTTACTCCCAGCCGTGGCAAGTGACTCCAGCTTCCCTCCACTGCGACTCACCTTCGACCTGATGATGAAGGACGAAAACAACTTCCAAATACGATTAGAACCTAGAATTAAGTGTTGAATTAAACAAATCTTTCTGTCAGCTGCCAGCAGTTGCTGCTTCTATTTTTAAGATGTGATAGCTGATTTGTTATAACTTTCATAAGACATACCAAATTAATTATTTTGTTATCGGCTTACTCACGTTATTTTCCAAATATTTTGTAGTTAATAAAAAGTAAACCGTATTTTGTAGTTAATTATGTCTCACGATAGTTGTTATGAAAATTAAGTAAAATATTTTGCTTATTGTCGTTTTATTTATTTTTCCAGTGGCCTAGTGTCCAACTTGCTATCTTACTAAAATTTATTATTCATTTCGTGCTATACGCAAAGTATAGTAATGTTGTTTATACACTGAGCTCAAGTAAGAATTACGTCAAAGAAAAGCCAATTAAAGATTATTCCTAGCTAAGTTATCCTTATGTTTTTCGAAACTTATGAGAGCCGCTGAATGCAGGTGGCTTGCAACCGGCCTACTTGGAAGTTATTGGAGGCCTATGTTCAGCAGTGGACGTCTTATGGCTGATATATTATGATGATGATGATGATGAACCTCAATTATCCTCTTCATTGAGGGATGTCTTATTCCTCTTGAAAGGTGGGCCTAACATTACATATTATTGTCCTTTAACACATTGAACGCCGCGGTGGTCACTGGTGACCGACGTTAGCGGAGGATTTGCCTTCAACAGTTTTCTATTGGCAGTCAAAGACTTAATGAATATAACATATTGGTACATAGGAGGAGGAGGAGAGGAGCAGTTACAAAAATGCTGGAAAAATATACAATACTTCTTCTATAGCGCTTTTAATTGTGATTTTTTTTTAAATCATCTCTGTTGTTTTTCTACTCGAATGAATCAGAATATTATTGTAAGTACCTCATGAAAAAAAAACTAGAGAAACAACATAATAAAGCTTTTATTAATTTCAGATCCAATTTTATAAACACGAAAGAGGTAGACGAAGAATAACCACAAAAGTAGAAATTTTTATTAACTAAATAAATCTAAAAATAACTTATTTACGCTCGTTTCGATCTAGGCTCGACACATATTTGGAAACCATCTGCGTCTTTCATCATAAGGTCGAACTTGAGGCGCAGTGGTGGGAACTCAGCATTGCTATTAGGTTTTGTTGCAGGCAGGATCTTGTATCTTCTTAGCAACGTAGATAACATAGTCTTCATCGACATCATAGCATACTGATAACCTGTAAAAAATATATTACATATTATGAAAGAAGAAAGAAAGAAATATCATTTATATGTACAACAGGTAGAAACATTACACGCAAAATAAAATAAGAAAAAAAATAACAATAAAAATAAATGTCGATATACACAAAAATTAAAAACAATAACGAAATATTATTGTTTTGTGCCCGACGGTTGCATCAAAAAATCGTATCAAAATGTTGTACATCTGCATAAATCATATCTAATGCATAACCAATTATGTCTCGTCGTTGTCGTTCATCAATGACACTGAAGCCATCTACCGAAGATGAAGTTGCACCATGGTCAGAAACTGTACTGTACTGGGATGTCTACAGTAAATTATATGTATCAAGAGTCTTTCTCCAATGAGAGCGAAGCCTCTCCAGATAGAGAATCCAGGGCGTCTGCAGAGCGACTGGCAATGATTGGACGCCAGGAATCATACATCTAGCTCAGAAATACTGTGACTACATTCACCAGAGTAGAAGATAAAGGGGCTTAAGAGTGATTCTTAACGAAAACTGAGACAAACTGCAGTTCTTTTTTAAGTAAGGGCGTAACATTAAATTTAAATCTTACCAACACAGTTCCTAGGTCCATAACTGAATGGCATGAAGGCAGCTGGATGCTTAAGTTCCAGGTCAAGGAACCGTTCAGGTCGGAACTGCTCCGCGTCGTCTCCCCAGTAGCGAGGGTTGCGGTGCAAAGCCCAGATGTTGATTATGATACCAGTGCCGGGGACCAGTTTGATGCCACAGGCTGTAAATATGAGACACTATTTTAAGCATGCGACTATTTTATTAGAAAGTATAGAATTATATATATATCAGTTTGACAACATTAACAAAAATAATATAATAATAATTAATTAGCTTTATGCACTGGTTTAGTTCCGGTAACCTTCCGGGAATTTTGTTTCATCCCCTAGTAATAATAAATTATGGAAGAATTTTTATTTTGTTTTTTTTTTCAAGTAGTACCTCATTAAAACTATTATAGATGCTTTTAAATACATTTACTATGGAAATATAAATCCGACTAAAAAAATAATTATTAAAACCAGTTCAGCTGGTGTCGAGATTTGCCCTTAGCAACACATTTAGCATTCTTTTTTATATTTATAGATAATGGCTCGGTGTTTTATGGGGGGCCTTGAAAAGGTATACGAAAAATTTGGCTTGTGATTGTTCTATTTTGTTCACACAGATAGTTTCACCATACTTAGGTTCTTCGTCTGCTCTTTTATCTCTAACCACCGTACTCAGAGTCATTTAATGGCTACTTAACCCGGTCATTAGCAATTGGCTTCTATACGAAATCGTTACTAAAGATAAAGAATAGTTTAAGTAATCATTAAATATCTCTGAGGACGGCAGTAAGTTATCTTTAAGGAACATTCTTTAGTACTTACGTAACTGAAGTTCTTTTTCCACTTTTCTAGTTACTATCGGTGAGGTTGTGTACAACCGTTGTGTTTCCTTGATCACTGCCTCAAGGTACTTCAGCCGAGGCAGGTCCTCGAAGGTAGTCGGCCTGTCTGAGTCTCCAAATACTTCTTGTAACCTGTTAAATAAAATATTATAACCGTTAACCTATTCATGGGCAAATTAAATAACCATGTTAAAGAGCTATATAATATGTATTTTTCAGGTATTTTGCTTTAATTCAAAAAGATAAATAATTATTCGTTTCAAAGAATCGTTGTGGCCTGTAGGCTTAGGACGCCTCTTTGTCATTCGTAACGTGTGACTTTTTCCTAATTATACGTATGTATTTTCTGAGATTATTTAGACACCACTCACAAACTGAGTACGAAAACATCGTGAGGAAACCGCGACTTATAATTTCTAAGTATAAATTTGCAAGCATGGTGATTAATGCTCAAACCTTCTCCGTGCAAGAAGAGGCTTTTGGTTAGCCGTGTCCATTTATAGGCTGTTGATGTGTGATATGTGAATTTCAGAGTTATATACATATTAGACGAAATTGCAAGTACTACCTATGGATCTAGGATTAACAATAAACTTTTAAAAACGTTTTAAATAACTAATAACATTAGGGTATACTTAAACAAATAATAATATTTCTTTATAAAACTCACTCTTCATAAACTTTCTCCTGTATTTCGGGATATCGGGAGAGCAGCACAGACACGAAGGAAGCTGCGACTGCCGAGGTGTCAGTGCCAGCCACCAGGATCACCAGCAGTTCCTCTACTATTTCATCATCCGTGTACCCGTCGTTGCCTCCGGACAATCTTATAAGACTCTCCATAAACGTTGTACGGCCATTATCTGAAGAATTCAAATAAAAAAATCCTGTATTATGTTATGCTCCCTATCTTCATTAGGTTATGTTACTTTAACTTTGTGAGTGAATTACAAACTTTGTGACCGATAAAAGTAGCTTTTGTTACTCCTTAGTACCTGCCAATAAAAGTCCCGTTGCCATCGGTCCAACCATTTCAGAGATTAGCCAGAACAAACAAACAGATTGGCAAGAGTTATAAAAAATATTATTTTAGTGGTAAAAAGCGGTTATTTCAATATTACAAATAGGCACTCTACTTATACTTTTCTATTGTATTGACAAAATACAAGTAGATTGGCTTATTTCAGCTAATTTTTAGGTTAGTTTATTATGGTTCGATATATTTTTTTTAAGTTAGAGTTTGTATATCGAAAGTGGTTGACAAGTTCTAAATATTCTCTATTTATTTTACCGTACACATAAAAATATGCCTAGTATGATAAACTATTTTTTATAAAGGCATTATTTAACACCGGTCTTAAAACTATATCATTCCATTTTATATAATAGTAATGATGACATAAATATTCACTATTAATGTCAGTTTTAATTATGTTTATGAATTTATGTTTATATGGCCTATAGAACCGAAAGAAAAAATATTTAAATTTTTAATTAGTGGATCATTTTGGACGACCTTGTTGTTAAGTTAATGACAGATGTTTATCTTATCTTCATTAACTGGCAAATAACTAGTTTTATTTGTTACCCCTGTAAATAAAATATTCAAAGTTACACGATACTTACTTTCGTCTTGTTCCTTGTTTGAATTTTCTTGAAGTTCCTTTCGTTTATTTCTTATCAACTGAAATCATAAAAGTTGTTAGAAATCGCGCGCCTCAAAGAGCTATTAAACTATAACAGATGGGGCCCAGTAGGCCCGATCTGGAGCTGCGGACTACCCAACGGGTTTACCGAGGCTCCAGCTCAAAAAGCAGGAGTAGGAACGGGGTGGTTTTTGTCAGTAACAGTCTGACACTCCCTCTCATATAATACAAATTTTGAAGTTGAATGTATGTCAAGGGCACAGACCTAGAGTCCGTGAAGAACAAATATTTGTTGAAAATATGTTACCTCAAGCATAAAGTCCCATATATACTTCTTGTGTTTCATCAGCATTGAGAACCGAGGAAGATTCTTGTATATCGAATCACTGTGTAACCATGGCTGACAAATGCGCTCTGATACGCTATTGAGACCCATATCGAATCCCTTCAAGAAAAAGTGATCAGAACTTTGTTGGGCATTCATTTTATGAGCCATCGCTGTTTCTGAAATTTTATAAAAAGTGATTACCATTGATTTATCTTATGAAGGCGCCAGACATTTGCGCATTTATTAATCCAGTTATGACTTCTCCTCTTTGTATTTGTTTTATGAGCATAACTTGTCATCCATTTAAAACTTACGTGCAATAGAATCCATCGTATAAGCAGAAATGTATTTAAATGCTGGAAATGGTTCACCATTTTTAACTGTTTTTCCCATTTCCTCAATCAAGATTTGGCTTTCACTTGCAAATATAGTAGTGAAATATTTTAAATTCTTCATACTGAACATCGGTATTAAAACTTTGCGACGCGGACGCCAAATGGGCACTGGAATAAAGTCATTTTCATCATTATTTAAGTGTGTAGTGTAGCCATTTAAGTGTGG
Organism: Spodoptera frugiperda; assembly: GCF_023101765.2. Lineage (NCBI taxonomy): Eukaryota > Metazoa > Arthropoda > Insecta > Lepidoptera > Noctuidae > Spodoptera > Spodoptera frugiperda. Next base: position 13,547,100 of record NC_064231.1, on the reverse strand, counting down.
GAGAGTCATGCTTCGGCACGAATGGGCCGGCTCGACCAGAGTGACAACCGACGTGAAACAACGCTTGCGTTGTGTTTCGTTGTGCCAGTGAGGTTATCGGAGGCCCAATTCCCCCTTCTCAATCTTCCCGTTCCCCGATTCCCCAACAACCCTTAAATTTCCTAGCCACCAAAAGGCCGGTAACGCACTTGTAACACGTCTGGTGTTTCAAGTGTCCATGGGCGGCGGAGATTGCTTACCATCAGGTGATACGTCTGCTTGTTTACCGTGTTCCATAAAAAAATTGATGTTTATGACTAAAGAGATAAGGTTACGTAAATATCGTAGAATTTTCACCTGGAGCGTATATAGAACCATTGCCAATAAAAACTGAAGCCAATCTAACGAGGTCGTCTTTTTCCGAAATGTTTTTTAAGATTACGTCTGCTGCTTCAGCATCAGCAACAACTGCAACATTAAATCACATTGTAAAATAATATATAAAACATTTTATATGAAAATAAGATATTAAGTTATATTGTAACTTTCGTGAGTCATACTAAATTAATTGTTATGTCAGCAGAGCGACAGTCGCCTCGTCGTATGTCACGCAATGCTACTCATGAGAGATTATTTCTAGTATGGCTTGAAATTAAATAAAATGATTTTATTTTTCTGTAAATAGGTTACAAAACAGCACTAATACACGTCAAAAATTATAAAAAACAAATCTAGATGAGCTTTAAACTAGTTGTGTTCCTCATCAAATAATTACGTGATTAAACCAAAAATCATAAACTTCTACTTGTATGTCTCACAAAAGTTATAATATGAACATGTTAATATTTCTAAATATGAAACTTACTGGTATACAAATAATTTAGAAACCACAGCGATGACAAGCCATTTTCATGTTTCAATGCATCCAAGCCAACAGTCTGGAATGCTTTCAATAGTCCTGAAATTATCGTTGTAATGTAAATATATATAATATTTTTTTCCTAAATTTTGTAAGCGCAATTGTAACTATTGATTGATTTTTTTGTGATTACAGTGGTTATATAGGGTGACTCGTAATTCGACATATTCCTCTCGAAAGATGATAATACAACACCTACAAAATTAGCCCTGCAGACCCTGGTCCGAAAGTATAGCCACTTTTTAAAACGAATGATATTTCTCTCAGGATTAGTATTAATAAATGTTTATTAATGTATTGGCAACTGATAAAAACTAAAACAACTTAAATTAAACCGGTAGTTTTTACTAATTGATATTTTTGCAGTTCGGGATTTTTTTACCAAAACCAAAAATTTTGAATATCTCAGAAACTACCCATTTTGGGACCAGGGACATCAGAACTAATTTTTGTAGGAAATTTATAATATTAACACCTCCCAAGAATAATACGTCGAATTATTAGGCACTTGTATAGTTCTTATGCTGCATTTCTTATAATTTTTAGTTTTTTTTTTACAAAATAAATATGAGAAACGAAAACCGAAAAACGAAACCTTTGAGTTTTAGAATATCATAATTATTAATAATTTTTCTACTTTAGTTTATAATAGTATAATATAGGAGTTTAATATGAACTACCCCTTTAAATACTAACACCCAATAGTATGATACCATAAAACATATAAAAAAATCTTTCGATTCTATAACCAAAATTCTTATACATAATAATTTAATTACACACTGTGTTTATATAATTAATTATTTATTTATTGAAGTCTCATGCACTCAGTTGTAGGGTACACTAGGTGAACATAATGCCTCAAAATATACTTTTCAAATTAATGTTGCATTTACATATATTTTATTTATTAATGTTGCATTTATTACCTATTCGTACCGATAAATAAAATCTTTGTTAATACTTACTTATATTATCCCCAGCGAACAAATAACTGTGTCCAATGATCGGAAACGCCTTTATTCCAGAATTCAACTGTTCCCCTAACTTGTAGATAGCCCTCTTTGTCCAGCGTTGGTGTATCAATAGGAGTACAACCACCAGTAATATCAGTTCGATCAACATTTTGTACCACTTATAATAAATACACTTTTAAAAAAACTACTTAATATAGGTGCCCATGAATAAAAAAATTTTTTTTTTTTTTTGGTTTTTCCTCGCGTCTGTAGTCTACTTGCTACGAGTAAAGAAGCGTGTTTGATTTGGTTTCAAGCTTTTCAAAGGACACCCGAAAATATTACACAACACTACAAAAATAAGGTGATCGTACTGTCTTGTTTGAATAGAGGGGATTGTAGGGTCGACTTCAAATTGTTCAACTTATAATATTTGTTCTGTTAGTACTTAATTAGATATTGCTAGTTATTTCCCTAAAAGATTTTTGGTGTTAAATTAAAAACAAAACCTATATACTTAACCTTACCTAACCCTAGTTTTTTTTTTTGTGTATCTTTTCTAATTTACATCTGTATTTTTTTGGTATTGTTTTTTTTTCTGTGTCAAATAAATGTTTTTTTCTTTCCTATTAACACCTATGGGAGTCACAAATGCGTTGCTGGCCTTTTCGAAGGAATTCGCATTTTTCTGGATGGTTTAAAGATTGTTTTGGTGTGTGTGTAAGTTATAATTTCCTTGTACGTAGAATTGGACATGCAACTTTCAGTGGTCAACAATTGTTCAATCGTTCAACCATGGTGTTCTGCGAAAGAAGATGTAAACAAACTGCTGCAAGATTTCTGTTTGATCATTTGTTAAAATAAAATAAGTTCTAGTCATAATTAAAAAAATTATAAATTTAACCCTTCAATATACCGTTTAGTTATCGGTAAGGTAAAATAATGCGCGTTTTACCTACAAAATATTATCTGTACTGCTTGTTGGCACAACAAGAGGGCCATGGCAGCACTAGTAATTAAAATACAGAATCTAGTCTAGATAATATTAGCAGGCTAATTAGAATGAGATCTTTAACACCTTTTTTTTTTTTTTTTCAGGGGGGAAAATCATCCAATGACTTCTCCCGCCTTGGGTGAGGCGGGAGGGAGTGTCAGACTCTTACTGACTAAAAACCACCCCGTTCCTTCTCCTGCTTTGAGCCGGAGCCCCGGTAACCTTTTACGTTGTCCGCAGCTCCGGATCAGGCATCAGCCCTACTGGGCCCCATCTGTGGTGGTCTGGCTCTTTGAGGCGCGCGCGGAAAGATCTTTAACACCTACGTTGGTAAATCGGTTAAAGAAACAAAATATAGGTTTACTCTAAACTGCACCGTTTAATAGCCGCTACCCACATTCGCATGTGCAACAGTCACCGTGTTGGTTTTTTAATAAGTAAGGATACATAGGTTATCTAGACGTATCTAACGATATATACATGTCTAGATAGCTTAACTGGTTAAGAGGATATTATGTGGTAGTTAATAATACTGCACTCATAAATACATACATGCATAATATTATTTACATACATGATATGCACGGGTAAAACTACTAAAAATTAGAGACATAAAGATTGGAACTAGTGTACTAAAATAAAAAAAAAACAAAGATAAGGGGTAGGCAGAGGTGCACATTACGGTACGTAATGCCGCTATACAATGTACCTAGACCTACTTTTCACTATTTATGTTATTAGTCCCATGTAATCGGGTGTGAGCCTATTACCATATATCGGGCACAATTCCAGACTCCGTGCTATTACTGAGAAATTTTCGAAAAGCCGAAAAAAGCCCAGTAATACTTTACCCGATACGGAAATCGAATCCGAGACCCCTTGCCCGGCAGGCCTCTACTAAAAGGTGCTTTTTACCAAAAATTTGCGAAAAGACATAACATAGCACAGTCGTTACAATTATTAAGTTTTCTTAACTAGTTTATATAAAAAAATAAAACGCTAAAAGAAAAATAAAACGCAGTGAATATTTATAGTATTTCTAAACATTACTTAATCGGATGTCCGGGAAAAAATATAAATAGTGCTAACTAAGTCTCCGTTTGTTTTCTCTATTCTCTGTCCAAAGTTTAGGCTAATAAGCATAACCAATCACTGGTAATGACTAATGTTAAAGTCCAACCCACAGCGCCACCGACTGGACATTCAAGAATGCAAGACGTGCATATACTAGTTTTGCAATAGTAGTTATTTTTAGTATGTTGTTATTATAAATAGTCTTGTTATTATGTCATAATTGGGGGAAATAGTATAGAGAGAACTTTGGTTTAATGTCGTTTCCATTGTTTAACTGTTTGATTCCCATTAAACTCCATAAAATTTTTCACGCTGGATCTTTGATAACAATGTAGTTATCCACGTGTACCATTATTTTAACCTTTTAAAGCCTTAACAATGGTTTAATATATCACTATTGTTTACTAGTCTATACTAATATTATAAAGCTGAAAAGTTTGTTTGTTTGTTTGAACGTGCTAATCTTCAAAATTAATGGTCCGATTTGAATAATTCTTTTTGTTTTGGATAGCGCTTTTATCGAGGAAGGCTATAGACTATAAAACATCACGCTATGACCAGTAGGAGCCAAGTAGAACAGGTGAAACCGCGCGGAAGTAGCTAGTATATTATAAAATGCGATAGTATTAATTTAATTATTTATTTTGTTTGAAAATTTATTTTCAATTTTCGGTTTTTGTTAAAATATTTAGTTGTATAATGCTCCTGTGAACGAGTACTACTTTATATATTTTTATATAATAAATTTTTACTAGTACTATAAAAGATTTATTAACTTGACATATATATCCGCCAAACGAGTCAAAACAACTATGAAAATAATGTCCAATTAATGGTAATTAACGAATATATAAAAACACGCATTATGGTATACAACTCTACCTCAACTACTCGCAACGTAAGTAGTCCTATCTTATACAAAAAAAAACGTAGAAATAAAACCAGATATGCCAGATAGAAATAAAATATTTAAATTGTTTCTCTGTGTAACAGAAAAAAAATCACTTAAAACAATAATATAAATTAAAAGTAGATATTATTATAGCCTTTTTTTCGTGTAACATTTAAGTTTTACAGTTTTATTTCGGAAAAACTTACAAGCAGTAATTTGTGTATTTATTATGTTAAAACAATTATACGTAAATGTATTAAAACCGTATCTAAAGAAGACTAACATTAAGAAAAAAAAACATATTCCATACGAACAAAGCAGGGAAAAATGTTTAGTATGTACTATAAAGTCATATAGATACATATATACTATCTATTTATCATATAATTAACAATTCATTGGCGTCATTAAAACTTGTTACGATTCTAGAAACATTTTATCATTAATTAAAAAAATTACCTTCTGCGCCAAAAAAAAATACTAGCAACCATTATTTAATTAAGGGCCCATTCTCTTAGGTGTGAGGAAACTTGTGTGAACTCGCTTTACTCATGAATTTCAATTGTAAAGTTCTTTATGGATTTCATTGTTCAATAAAATATTAAAAAAGAAAATTCTATGAAAATAATCCACTAAAAAAAAATGAGAATCGCCTTCAATTTTATTTATTTAATCTTCTTTACATAAATAACTGTGAATGGCGGACTTAATGCCTTAAGGCATTCTCTGACAGTCTACCGCATATATTACGGCACGTAATGCCGCTATACAATGTACACACCCACTTTTCACCATTTGTGTTATAAGTCCCATGTAATAAGGGGGAGCCTATTGTCACATACCGGGCACATTTCCAAAATCCGTGTAACCACTGAGCGGTAAAAATTAAAAAAGCCCAGCAATGCTTGCCCGACCCGGGAATCAAACCCGAAACCCCTTACCCGACACGCACATACGACTACGCGGCTAACGAGGCAGCCTCATATTCCAAATCTGTCGATTGTAAGTACCTACCTAAATGCTTTGATGTCTTTTACTTTAAGTCTTTGACTGCCAATAGAAAACTGTTGAAGGCAAATCCTCCGCTGACGTCGGTAACCGGTGACCACCACGGCGTTCAATGTGTTAATCTATGTGACTGGCCTTAAATCTACATGGAAATTGTTAGTTCAGAACCTTGAAAAAGATGTAATAAAATTTTCAAAGATAAACATTCTACGTCTTTTATAACTTTGGTTAATTAATTTTCATTATAGTTTATGAATGGATACTTAAGTAGGGCCGCTGTCCTTGCTACAATGTCAAAACTGACGTAACTATAAAGTGTATGGGGTCACTCGTTAATCTATCAAGATCAACACAGCTATCAATAGGAATTATGACAGTATATGAAAATTACAAATCTATTTATTCCAACATTTAGATAATGAAAAGACACGTTTATTTATTCATATAAGATAATAATACTTGATAAAACGAATCAAAGTGTAGGAGTGGGCGCAATTATACGTCATTTCTACGTATAAAACGTACCTAGAAGTGACGTCTCGCGATATTTTAAGTCAATATATCTTCTAAAGTATTTGTTTCCGTAAATATAAAATACGTGTCTATTTTAAAATAATCTACAAGACGGACATTGAAATAAAAATCATCTACCCTTTTTCTCTAAGATGTCAAATTGCATTCTGTTATACTCTGCTTTGGTCATATCAAGTAGTAATATTCCTATTGATTGCATAATATATGACGTTAATAGCTTCTTGAAAGTACTTATGTAGTTACTGCTAAGGTCGTTAATATATTTTTACGCAATTCATGAATTCATTTCGGCAATCATTAAACATATCATATTACACTCGATGGCTCTTTTTGAAAGACTTTGGGAGCAGTTGACAACTGGTTTTGGAAACTGCCTCCTTTGAAGGAATGATTTATCTGATTGAAAAATGGTAATTGCCTCTCAAAGCATTACGCAACTGCAACAAGTTTTCCTTCAAGTTTTTAATTTATTTAGTAGGAAATTAATTACATTGAAAAACAAAAACAAATGGCGTCATTGTCATACATGTCATCCACAATTACGCCATCATACTTTGTGATAAGTTGAAAATTAGAATGAATTAAGACGAATTGAAAAAACTCGTAGGTAAATAAGGAAACAGAAAACAAAAATGTATAATATTTCATTGGTAATCCTACAATAACAAATTCAACACAAATAGTAGGAACGGGGTGGTTAAAAATTAAATTAAAAAAAAAACACTTCCTTGCTTTTATTTGAACTTAAAACGACACATATTGTTTACTGTTTAATCGATAAGTTAGCAGATTTACAAAAAAAAACTATGTCGCTTAAAATATAAATAAAAAATCTCAATTTCACAGAAGAAACAAAGATCACAAAATTTTACTTTTCCTTAGTTAGAGTAACTATATAAATTTAAAAGTTCACATAATATACGTACAAGTACTAGACAATGATAGACCTCATTGATCCTTTAATACTTCTTTACCTACCTTAAGCCTACTTTAGTACCATAGTACAAGTCATATTAAAAATTAATGAAAAATAGCAATTCAGTACCCTGTGTATTTCTCCTATTCAAACCCTTTTCACCAATTGTAAGGTAAAATTGTCAACATCTCTCATCATTATGTCAAATTTCACTCTAAAAGGCTTCAAGTCTTCGACATCAGATGGTGGGAGAACCACATACTGACGTAGGAGAGATGATAGAGCAGTTTTCATTGACATCATTGCGTATTGATAACCTGCAAAGAAAAAAAAATGCCATACATTCACTGCCATTGGAACGAAGGTCCTTTTGTCTAATAGAGAATTTTCTATATTTTTATAATATTGCCATGAGACATAGTAAATTAACTAAAAATTACGATTTACACACGTATTTTTAATGGAGTAAAGCTCTCTTAGTTTCAAGTCACACAGGGACTTTTCACCATGAGCAAAGTGCGCACGCGGCGACGACGCAGAACCTAAGAATTTTCTAGTATCAAATTTTGGTCGGTCCATTTTTGACGGCTACCAACGGTGATCGCACATTCGTTTTTGATGTCTAAAAGTGCCTGGCATTTATCTAGTTCAAATAAATAAGATCTCACACTACATTATAATAAGGCATATTTTTTCTTACCAATACAAGCTCTGGGTCCATGGCTAAAAGGCATGAAGGCGGCGTGATGCTTGGGTGGCGTGTCAATGAACCGTTCAGGTCGGAACTGCTCCGCGTCTTCTCCCCAGTAGTGGTGATTACGATGTAGTGCCCAGATATTGATTACTACTCCACAATTTTCAACTAGAGTGATTCCTGATGCTGTAATTGTAACGTATGCCTTATTTAAAATATGCAAGTGTTTCAAACGACTTAAAAACCTCTTAAATAATTGAACTTATAACTGGCTATAATACAATATTAGTTTGTATAATTTGCTGTGCAATTTCACTATAAAGTAAACAATGATAAGTTTAATATAAATCTGATTTCATTAAAAAATCATAACTACAAACCTTTTTTTATTATACATATTTAAAAATAGACTTACGTAAAGTTAATTCCTTGTCGATTTTCCTCGCAATGATAGGCACTGGAGGGTACAATCGTAATGTTTCTCTTATAACAGCTTCCAGATATTTCAGTCTGGGAAGATCTTCAGCCACGACTGGTCGTTTGGAATCACCAAATACTTCAAGTAACCTAAAAGAAAGAAATATAATATTCAATAATAAAATCATTAAATGATAAATGATAAATGATATTTATTTCTGTAAATAGATTATAAAATAACACTTTTACACGTCAATATTTCAAATAGCTAGATGAGGCCGGCATTTCCTATCCGACTACTCTGAGAAGAAATGCCGAAACAAACTCAGAGGTCATAGTCTCTTTTAAAGTCCAGACAAAAAATTAAAGATGTCGGAGAACCGTGCAAGTTTATTCTGTAGTGGTCTTTTGAGGAAAGAACCACAGCAGTTTGAGCGGACCTGTTCAGATGGCAGCACGCATGTGTCAGTTTACAATGAGCTCAGCTGACGGCTGTTGCTGAATGATCCGACGAACAATACCAACCAAAAGAACATTTGGGTAGGCCACACAAATGCTCACACTGTCAGAATATAATTAACTAAAAGTGAAATGACTAGGCAAACTCTCGCACGGTCCTCAAACTAACAATTTTAAAAATAATATGTGAAAACAAAAAAATATCGAATGATATTAATGTATATCATGTCAAATTGTATAAAAATGTAACTTGTGTTACAAACATTTCAACATGACCTGTGTGGACATTATAGCGGCTCACTCCCAAGCCTGACTATCATCTAAGTAGTCTTTAATTTTATAAAAAGCTTTACTATACAGTTTTTCTTTAATAACATTTTTAAATTTATTCAGGCTCAAACTTTGAATATCGCTGGGAATTTTATTGTAAAAGCGTATGCATTGACATCTGAACGAACCACTTATTTTCTTAAGTCTAGTAGTGGGAACAATATATTTGTTTTTACTTCTAGTGTTTATATTATGTATATCACAATACTTTTTGAATAAATTAATGTTTTTGTGAGCATACACTACATTTTCATAAATGTATTGAGAAGGAACAGTCAATATATTAATTTCTTTAAATAGTTCCCTAAGAGAGTGCCTCGGACTAAGATTATAAATTGATCGAATGGCTCTTTTCTGCAGCACAAAGACAGACTGAATGTCAGCAGCATTTCCCCACAGGAGGATACCATATGACTGATACTATGAAAATAACTAAGTATACTAATCGCGCTGTATTTACATCGGTCAAATTTCTAATTTTTTTAACGGCATAAGCTGCAGAGCTGAGTCTTTTCGACATCTTTCTACGTGTGGAGCTCCACAGTAGCTTAGCGTCCAGAGTTGATACCTGTAAAGACAGTATGAATCTACAATTTTCAACTCCTCGCCCTGATTAGCAATTGGTTTATCACATGTCTAAAATTTGGTGTTGTGAATTTAATGCATTTAGTTTTAAAAGGATTGATTCATTAAGTAATAAATTATTGGCACTAAACCAGCGTACTATTTTTGAGAGAGCACTATTGACTTTATCACTGAATTGTCATACGTTTGAGTTTAAACAATAAAGATGTTCATCAAAACAGTACTATCCCATGGTTATTTCAAAGGTAAGGTACGGATCTCATTAAAAATCATAGTACTAAACTTACACAAATACACATATAAAATAGACTTACGTAAAGTTAATTCCTTGTCGATTTTCCTCGCAATGATAGGCACTGGAGGGTACAATCGTAATGTTTCTCTTATAACAGCTTCCAGATACTTCAGTCTGGGAAGATCTTCAGCCACGACTGGTCGTTTGGAATCACCAAATACTTCAAGTAACCTAAAAAGAAAGAAATATAATATTCAATAATAAAATCATTGACTGTTTACTACATGGCGCTCATGAGGATTCATCCAATGACTATTCCCGCCTTGGATGAGGCGAGAGGAAGCGTCATAAGTTTACTGACTGAAAACCACCCCGTTCCTACTATCGCTGTTCAAGTCAAAGCCCCGGCAACCCGGTAGGTCTTCCGCAACTCCGTATCGGGCATCAGCCCTACTGGACCCCATCAGTGGTGGTCTGCGCCATACGCTAGGAATTGGAAAGAGCTATGTCTAGCAGTGAATGGAAACGGGCTGAAGATGATGATAATGGTAATGAGCAATGAGAACCTCCTCCTTTTTTTGGGAAGTCGGTTAAAAAACGGTTTTATTAATTGATGAACAAACTTACTCTTGGTAGACCTTTTCTTGTACATCAGGGTATCTTGACAGCAGAATAGAAGCGAAGGCAGTGCCTACAGCAGATGTGTCAGTTCCAGCCAGAACTAATACCAAAGTCTCTTCTCTCAGCTCCACATCTGAGTACCCTCGCTCCCCTCCCGAGGAGTCTATGAGGAGCTCCAAGAACGTCTTAAGACCGTCGTGTTTTATGTCTGCAAGATAAAGTACATATATTCTGGTTAATAGCATGGTAATTAGTGCCTTATGGTCTAATTCGAATTTATGATGTCATCCTTACTTTGTTCTGATTCGGCCATTGACACCTTCTCCTCTGCCAAAGCTTGTTTCTTTGTTTTAATTATCTAAAACATGAAAAAAAACATTTGTATTTAATGTGCGTATTAATCAAAAATGAATGTTTTCTGTACTGGTGTGATTTCTTTCTTACCTGGTCAACGAATTTACAAATATAGTTCCTACACTTAAGATGCAGTTTATAAGCTGGTGTCATTTCGTATATGGCTTGAGGGTGGAACCATGGCTTGCAGAGACGGTCAGCATCCAATTGGGTACATTTGTCAAAAGCTTGGAGAAATGGTTGCTCAGATTGTTTTTGAGAATTCACTAAAACACCGAGAGTTGTCTCTGGAAATAAAACACAACATACTATAAAAACGTAACCCTAAACAAAGACATATTTTATAAGTTATCAACTTAACAAAATCTCACACGATTATCTGAGATTTATGATGCGGATACTTAGCATTAATTAAGTGTACAACAACCTGTGAATGGTTAAAAAAATCTGTCTAATGAATGGCCTAGACGGCATTTATAAGGTTGTAAAACATATTCTCACACATACAAATACATCGCACATGGTTAGAGTCAAAATAATATTCTTTTCCCCGAATGCAAGTGCGACTGCCAGGCAAGGGGTCGATTTCGGTTCGATTCCCGGGTCGGGCGAAGAAGCGCTGGAGTTTTTTCTGTATTTCAAAAATTTCTCAGCAATAGCACGGAGTCTGGAAAAGTGTACACGCTCACCACTACAGTGGCAATCCGTGCCATAATATGCACCTCCGCCTACCCCTTCAGGGATGGATGATGATGGGATGATGGGGGCGTGATTATAATAAATAATAATATTTTTTGTGATTGCCTTACCGCAAACAGAGTCCATGGTATACGTCGTAATGTACTGCCATATAGAGAAGGCTCCCCTTCCTACAGCAGCTTGTAATTGCTCCACCATGATAGCGCTCTGGCGAGAGAAGATCTCAGCGAACTGCTGCAAGTTCTTGGGGCTGAAGGTCGGAGCTAATACTTTACGACGAGGACGCCAGATACTGACTGTGGAAGACCATAATCATCTTTAATAGAAGGACATAAAGTTGAAAATCCTATCAAATTAAAAGTATAGCTTGATTAGCAGGCACTTGTAATACAGTACGGAGATAATGCCCATGCTTATTTAAAAGAGGTACTAATTAAAAGAAATTGCTAGATTATCAGAAAAAGTAAAGCAATTTTTTTTTATTTTGCTTTACGCGTGATTTATTTCTAAAAACGCAAATTCTTCCGCGAAACACGTGGATTAGATATAGTTGAGTACCTTATTTTTGAAGGGCATGTAACCAGTTTATATCCAGTATAATTACGAGTAATCTTGTAAAAAAAGGTTAATAAATCTCTTCATTAGAAGAAACCATATTTTTTTCTTCAACAACTACGTATACATGTCAGACTTTTAGTGAATGTAAACCGCCCCGTTCCTACTCTTGCTTCGAGTGGGAGTCCCGGTAATCCGATAGGACTTCAATATCCCCCTTAGATCCAAATAGGTTACCTTTTAAGTTAATCTTATATTTTAAAGATATTCAGTGATACAAGAATTTTCTTTATTATTTTATTATATTTTCACAAATTATTTTCTCTTGAGTTTCGACGTCGGCTAGGCTATTCTTCGGATCTGTGCACTGCCTTACGGGCTACCGGGGCTTCGGCTCGAAAAGCAGGAGTAGGAACGGGGTGGTTTCTAATCAGTAAGAGTCTGACACTCGCTCTCTCGCCTCGCCCAAGACGCCCAAAAAAGAAGTCATTGGATGATTTTTCCCCTCAAAATAAAATCTAGGCTATTAGTTGGCTTTAATTGTCAATTCGAAACATCCGAAGTCCGCAATGAGTCAGCACAACCAATTGAGAGAATAATCTCGACCAATGACGGACGAGAATGTAATCGAGCCCACTTCGAGTGTTTAGCTTAGCATTACCTACACATTTAACTATTCTAATAATTATAGTAGCTGGATGTCCAATAGTACTTATAATAAGGTTGTACTGTACCCTTAATATAAGTACGGCTGGCTCAAATAAACCAACCAATCAGAGCGCCGAACGCGCTCTCGTTTCGATTACTTTAAACGTAAAGCAAACTGTAACTGCAAAGGGTATATTGAACAGAATGAAAGAACCTCGTATGATGAAGATGATGATCATACCTGGAGCGAAGATGCTACCGTTACCAGTCACGAACTTCAAGCAATCTACCGCATCATCTTTCTCCAAACAGGTCTTCAGAAGTAACTCTGCAACCTTTGCGTCTGATACCACTGTAAATAAATAAATAAAAACGTTTTACTACGCGAGCATAGGTCAGGTTTCAAACCAATCATTATAGAGTATCTAACGTCTAATTTATTGACCCCGGCTATACAAAACAAAGTTGATATCATAACCAGTTGTCTCTTTTTTCAATGGGTTAATAAATCTTATGTTATTTACAAATACGACTATGTCATTTGATGATCATGATGTCGAACGTAGATGGAATAGCGGTGAAATATCTACGAAATATCAGAAACCCATAAAAAATTAAACAACATAGTAAAAAAAATCTGTTATACTGTATTTATATTATGTTTTATCGCCTCGTTGTACTATGTTAGATTGCCTCGTTGGTCGACTGCCGGACAAGTGGTCTCGAGTTCGATTCCCCGGTTGGGCAAAGAATTACTGGGTTTTTTCGGTTTTTCCAAAATATCTCAGTAGTAGCACGGAGTCCAGATTGTGCGCAGTATAATTATGGCAATAGGCTCCCCCTATTACATGGGACTTATAACACAAATGGTGAAAAGTGTTTGTACATTGTAAAGCTGCATTTCGTGACGTAATGTGCACCTCTGACTATTAGGGATAAAAGGCGTGACGTACCATTGCGTATATTATGTTGTAATATGAGCGTTAAAGACCATGACACTGTAAATACTTATATAACTTAATTGTTGATGATAGCTACTTTAATGTGAACCTAATCGACCTTAAAATATAGTGGAAATTTATTTGTTTACAACCTTGAATGAGTTTATATGAAAAGTTTTGAGTTTTAGAGGTCTCGGTCTTTGAAACGTGTTATATGCACCTTTGATTAACTAATCTACATAATTATGTATATTACGTATATGTTATACCTACCTAAGTAAAGTCGATGACCTTGCCATATTGTGGTAACTCCATGCTCGCTCGCGATCGCTTCACGGCCCAATTTCTGGAATTTTGTCATTCGATCTGGAAATATAGTTTTAAAGGTTACAGGTTAAGGGATTTTTAGTTTTATTTGGTACTGCATTAAGTCTATTTCTTAGTTCTGAATTAATTAAGTTCTCGTTTCAAGCACGAATGTGCCGCTACAATTCGTTAGTGCGGCAGCAGTTGGTCCGGCCACGACACCAATCGTGCAGTCGTATTTCATTGTCATATATGCATTGTCATTGGAGACCTACTTCTATATCTATCTATATTCTAGGTTTTCCATGTATATTTTTAAAATTTGTACAAAGCAGCATGATCTCGAGTCATTCATGAGTTAACGTCGGTCAACATTAGCCGCGTTACCAATGAATGCTTTAAAGTTAATTTGTTCGTAAGCTCTGGCTAGTTGGTATATTTTTATCTCACTGCATAGTTTTTAAATACATAACATAGCTATATATCACATTTTTAAACATTCATACAAAATCTAATCAAGATTTAACGTAATTAAATTCTAAAAATTGCAACGCAGTACATAATTTATTACATGTCGTGTCGGTGCCTAGACTAATATCTATGTTTCAAATATTCTTAAGTATCTATGTAATTATGTTTATAAGTCCGAAGGGCTAACACATCGAAAAAACATCCATTCCACATCAGATTGTGGAAAATTAAAACCATTAACAGCCGTTTTTCAACAACAGTTTTTTTCAACAACATTGCATAGGCTTTGGAACTGTCCCTCCTACTCATTTCTCCGGTGTCGAGAGTACTTTTAGAAACATACAATTTCACATACACATGACACCCAGACCCGAAGCAACAATTTGTGGATCCTACTAAGAATTTAGTCCGTGCTGGAATTGTGCTACCCGTTGCACGGCAGCCGCGTCAACCACACAGTCAAACAATATATAAGTATCTATATATCGTCAATAGTCCTTCTTAATGAATTATGGTTAATATTACAGAGAAAATCACCCAAATAATAGAAACACAACACGTACCTTCGTCACTTCCAAAGAATATGTAAGCATGTCCCACAAATGGTAGCGTCATGTGGTTGGTGACACCGAGTTTATGGGACAGCTCGATCATCTTTCTCCTTTGCCATCGTAACACAAGGAGCCACACTAGGAAAAACAATAAAATTATCTGCACTAACATGATCAACTAGAAAAACAACAATTCTTGAAAATGAAACTTATTTTGTTAGACAGAAAGTTTGAATTAGCAAAAATTTTATCAGGAATAATTGATTTAATTCAGTAATGTAGTGAAAGATATGAAGGCTCATCAACTAATGGATGTGACAAAACAGTTTTGTGCGACATTGATGATGTATTTAAGTACACACAAAGTTTTTCTAGTACCTAATAGTATAAGTACTATTGAGAGATTCGTAGGAATTGAGTACCATCCAATTCAAGTGTCGAGGTTCAATTCGAATGTTACTCGTATGTTTTGGAGATAATGACATCACACCATAACACAACATGTTATTTCACAAAGGAGTCCTTAATAAAGAAAGTTCAAAATCGCATCCATGAAAACCATTGATATCAAAACTTAGTTTAAGAATCAGAATTACGTCGGTCGCTAAGTATATGTCGCATATAGCAGTAAACATTATTTTCTTAAATAAAATTTCTCATAATTACATTAAAAGCTATTATTGTTATTGCCACACATTAATCCCTATTTAATACAGTGTTATGCACTTCAATATGGGACAATTAAAAAACTATAACTGAACTGTAACTGTGATCCTTCCGTTTAATTTGTCTCTACTTCAACAAAATCGGTAAAGCAATTTAGTAGTAAAACTGACACAAACACTATTTTGCGTTTAAATTAAAGCTTAAGATAACTTAGGAAAGTTACAGAAGAAATAAATATTTGCTACTGCTCTTCATTTCAATAAAAATATTTGAAAAAGAAAAAAACTAGTATTGACACTAACATCGTATTACTTGAGTACTTCGACTGACGCAATATGGTAAAAGTAAATAAAGCTTAAGTACAACGCTGACGGTGAAGGTGAAAAAAGCGTAAAAATACTTGTAAACAAAATTTTATTTAGCAAATAAGTATTTAAACTGCTACTGAGTAACCAAACTTTCTATATCTTCCCTTAAAATAATTCAATACAATAAAAAAATATCGATAAGAATCAGTACTCGCGGCAAGATCTGCAATCGAGTACCTAATTAGACTCGAAGCCATAAGCACTTAAATGCTTATATATATCTTATATCAATATTTTTGAATGCAAAAATATTACAGGAGAAAGTTTTACGACTTAAGTTTTATGGCACAGTCGACTATAACCACTGAATGGAGTAACGATGACATAAGTACTTATTCCATTCAACGGATAATAATATACAAAAACATGGGTATTGTGACTTTTTACAATTTTGCCTCACGCCGCGTTATTATCATCATCATCATCAGCCTGTTCTCGTCCATTGCTGGACATAGGCGCGAGGTTTCTATAGCGAGAGACACGCCGGGTATCGTATAGAAAACTAAACAAGAATGCGTTCGCTCTGAGGGCTCATACTAAGGCTTCTACATTAGCAGAACGCCGAAAGCGCTCTCGTTTCAATCTCTTTAAATATAAAGCAAACTCTTACTAAGAGTATTGCTTTACCAGCGCAAATGAAACGACCAATCAAGGCACCGAACGCGCTCTCGTTTCGATATCGTTAAACGTAAAACAAACTCTTACTAAGCCCTCTGTTAAATTCATCGACGTCATATTTTGTTTGTTTAAACTTAAACTTTTAAACTGTGATCTCTAACCTACCTGTCACGCATTGAGATTAAGGCAAACATCATTGATCAGTCATAGTTGATCATAATATGCATCAAACCAGTTCATCTATTCATGTACTTACATATATGGCATTGACTGTTTATTTACTGTTAAATTCAAGTTAAAGTTACATTTACTACGCTATTTGCTTTACCATAAGGAGTACGAATTACACAATACTGCTAGGCCTGTTAGTTGAGTGGCTTGTTTATATGCTTTTCTGACTACCTCCAGAATTCCCGCAAGTTCAATTGCCAAACAAGAGGTCCAATTTTTGACGAAGCAAAAGTATTATTGGAATTAAAAAAAAAACAATTCTAGTAGGGGTAGGAACGGGGTGGTTTTTAGTCAGTAAGAGTCTGACACTCCCTCTCGCCTCACCCAAGGCGAGATAAGACAGGATGATTTTCAGCCCCTGTTAGCGCGATTATGTCAGATAGACTTACGCTGACCTGTGCTGTACCTATTACACTCGCCACAGTAAAAACGACTAGCCGGTCCTACGATTTACATAACATATTACAGATTAACAACTGATAAAAAGCGTGTAGGTACCTACATGATAACTGGTGAAGGGACCATTCGCTAAATTGCTTTCCTAAAACCAAAGGGGCCTCACAACGCTAAGAGGTCATTTAAGGTTACGAAATAATTAACCTTGAGATTATTACCAAAGTGGGTAGTTACTTATAATTACTGCAATATATTTTGATAGACATGTAGTGTTGAGAAGGAAAGAAAATCGAGTGAGCAAAAAATTATAAATTGGGTAGTTTCCTCACTGAGAAACCAATGGATCTTCTTGCTCATTCATCTCCATAAGAATCTACTAGCCTTTGTCTGCGGCTTATGTAGTCTATGTGTTATGCCAAACCATAATCTACCGCTGTTCCAAATTTCATCCCAATCCCTACAGCAGTTTTGACTTACATGATTACTGTTACTTATGTGATTGAGTAACAAACATACACACACAAACTCAAAAACTTTCGCATTTATAATATTAGTAAGATAAGTTATTTTGGAACGAGCACTTAGCTTTATTGTCGGTTCAACTGAGAGAAAATTTATGACGGTTTAGAAATACTCATCGAATAAGTGAAATATGCTTTGACTACGAATTTATTAATCTTTCAATCTATACATATAATAAAATCGTAGAAAAGTGCTGTCTGTACATTGAAAATAAAAATAAAAAAAATAGCAGGGGTTATTGTTATGTCGATGTCGAACCCAAAAATGTAATTAACTTTTTTTTTGTCTGTTTGTCTGTTTGTCTGTTTGTCTGTTTGTCTGTTCGTCTGTGCGCGCTAATCTCAGAAACGGCTGATCCGAGTTGGATGCGGTTTTCACGAATATATTGTGGGATGCTTAAATTTACATTTAGTGTTTGTTTCATGTCAATCGGTTCATAAATAAAAAAGTTATGTCAAATTAAAGGATCACGTCGAACATTCTATGCTTATACCATTAATCTCCGCAACTATTTGACGGATTTGGTTGAAATTTGGTACAGATATAGTTTAGAACCTTAGAAAGGACATAAGATAGTTTTTATTTGTTTTCTATCGTTTTTATTATTAGTATTTGTTGGGTATCGGCCGAGCGCTTCGGTACTGTTGTGGAAATAGTGTACTATAAGTCGTATGATTATTTGTCTGCAGTGGTCCTGCTGTTTCGTATATTCTAAATTGGTTTCGTTGTATTTGTCTATTAAAAAGTTTATTTGTTGGGTTTTCCTGGTTAAATTATTTAACGTAGGTTTAGTTTGATATCGATTATTAGTAGTTACTGTAGTTAGTTTGTTTAATAAAATTGTAAGTCTATAATTTATAAGTTAATTAGATTTAAGTCGTTTCTTTTAAATTATTTAGTTTAAGCTTGGTTATTATAGCATAGAGGATAGGTTGTAATATAATTTCTTTTTTAATTGTTATAAATTCGTAATTCGTAGCTTTCTTGAATTCTTTAGTTTTAAGTTAGTTTTCATCTTAAGTTCGGAAAGATTATAATATTTCTTTAGTTTAAGTCCGTTTTTAAACTATTTTTTTAATGCCCTAAGTGAGTATACATCTATTAAATTCAAACGCAGAGCTCATTATGTTGATTTTTGAGGAGTTCCCTAGAATATCTTCCACATCTCATTTTTGAAGAGATTCCGCGAAATCGGGAACTATGTGGTTAAAACCAAAAAATTGCCGGAAGTCACTATTCCACACGAACGAAGTCGCGGGCTATAATAAATCAGGGGCCTTAGTCTGCTATTACAATTGTGTCAGAATGGTCGATCACTGAGCAATGCGAGAGGGACGGAGGTATACAACCTTTGGATAGCTCCGTCCCTCTCGCACTGCTCAGTGATCGACCATTCTGACACAATTGTAATAGCAGACTAAGGCCCCTGTAGAAGGGTCAATTCTGTTCATTGAAAATATAGAAAAAATAAATAGCAGGGTGTTACTGGATCGATACCAAACCCAAATATGTGATTATAATTTTTTTGTCTGTCTGTCTATATATGTTCAGGCATCACGTGAAAACTAACGGTTTGATTTCGATGAAACTTGGTATAATTAACTTATTATCCTGGACATAAAATAGGTTACTTTTTATCCTGGAAAAATACGTAGAAAAATCTTTATTTTTCAGTTTTATTCTGCTCAACAGCAGTAGCTCAATAGAGGGATCTCCTTAATTATTATGGGCCTTGCCGTATTTGGGTCCAATAGATATTTATAAGATGTCATTTTCACAGTTACTCAAAATGGAGAAATAAAACTTCCACGCGAAGACCGACATCCGCGCGGACGGAGTCGCGGGCAGAAGCTAGTACAAAATAAAATATTAAAAAATAATGACACTTTATGTATCCAATGAGTATTTATGTACATATACATATAAATAAAACAAAGACTAAATAAAATAAAGCATTTTTAATAATATTTGTTCAAATTCGTCATTATTTATTACATAGATACAAATCAATCTGTATAATTAATTACGTCTCAATTTAAATATAACTGTAGCAATGAAACTCATGATTAGAATGGCTCGATTATATTTTTGTCAATTTATATATATTTTTTTACAATATCCTTATACTAAAATATGACTATTAACACCCTAAGAATAACATTTAATATATACAATAACAAATTAAAATTCCCTCTTAATTTACCTTATAAATATGCAATTTTTTTATTAGAATTTCAAAAAAATATAAAGTTTTGAAAATATTAATTTACATTTTAAAATAAATTACATAATTTACATTTTCTAGTAGAGCAGGAACTAACATGTTGCCTTCGAATAACTCATATTTAAAAAATAAATTAGTCTTTAAGTTTCAAAAATGGTTCAACTTTAATTAACATAATTATTAAACGATCAAACATTCTAATCATAAACATGCATTATTACCAAAAATATACTCCTTATGTAATTACTCCTTATAGAGTTACAATTTTTTGCAATGTCAAAGTCAAATTCAAATCATTTAAGTATTCCAATTAAAGCAACTAGATTCTCTAAGTAAATTGATATCAATAAATACCAAATGCATTTAATAGAGGGAGTTTCTTTCTCGTTCTTCTCCATTCGAAGATACACTTTGGAACGAGCACCTAGCTTCACTGATGGACTGATTCACAGACTATTATTTATTTCTTTATTTATTGTTGACATTTTAATGTAATGTTTAGAATAAAACCATAGTTTAATAGGAATAAAAGATTTGACTTTGACTTTGCTCTTATACACTACCTTAATTTTAATGCCTTGTTCACACTAGGCTAGTATATTAGTCAAGTAGCGTAAGTATTAGTAAAAGCTTAGTGCTAACAGGACATAATGTACACTGAATAAATTATTATGTATTTACTATTTTTATTTTATTTACCCTGGTAATTTATGGGTGGCCCATTTAGAACAGGGGGCCTACTCTCGAATCCAAAGTATTGTTTAATCTTCGGCCGTAGGTTTTATTGATTTACTAATAGAATTACTTGAAATAAAAAAAAACCTATTTATTTATCTTCATTTCATTCGTTCATTTTAGATCACAAAAGTTCGCAATAAAAAGAATTGTAGTATGTAATCTGCGAAGTTTCGGACGAAACTTCGTTTTTCGTTGAATTAGAGTAGGCCCCCAGGTGCGTTCACTTCTCTCCCTTAGTCCTAGGTTCAAGTTTGACCATAAATTCGTTGACTGGTTTCAACATGATGCCGAATTTGACTCGTATCCTCTCCTTCCCTGTCTTACCATCACCTGGTTTGATCCTGTACCGACGTACCAGTGTCGCCATAGCAGTCTTCATTGACATCATAGCGTATAGGTAGCCTGGGAACAATAAAAATAAGTAAATGTTCAAAATATTTAGATACTTAGTACGCCATTTCGGGTCGCGGTAAATTATCACTAAACCAGCACTCCTGGACGGGTAGTACTAAATTCTAACATCTTAAACATCTTAAGAGTGCGTTTCCACCAGAGATGTGCTATCAAGCTATTCTACGAAGATGAGCTAAGAGAGCTAAGCTGTGAATGGAACTCGAGTATGCAATGTATCGATGGTTGGGAAGCCATCCATAACACACATCTATAGCACGCATCTTTCCAAATAAAAAACATAGCTAGTTGAGTCCGTTTCCACCATGCTAAGCTATATGTGCTAATGAATATGTTTGGTGGAAACCAAACGCATCAACAGCGACGTAGCATGACACATCTTTGGAAAAGCTTTTAATTCTAATGTTCTCTTCCGTATAAAACATACCCATCTGAGTGCTAAACTAATATTATTATATTTTAAAGTCAGCATCAAACATAAAAAAAAACATTAAACAAAATCATATCTAATGCATATTTTTAATGTCTCATCCCAGCAGCGAATATAGGTAAACATACATATTTAAATAAATAGGAAACGCATTAAACATTTGCTGAGGTACTGCGATTGAAATTATATTTAAAACTACGTACAATGTCCACGAAAAAATCAACATTCCCCGATTTATGTATCTACTCAAAATAAAAGAAATAAAGCTAAACATTAAATTAACGAAATGGATCCACCTACTTCATAAAAAATTACAAAAATAAAAAGAAATAGTATCTATTTTTGTATAGTAATAAAATATAATTAATATAAATGTACGGGATGTTCTAAAACTCAACGTTGAAAGGTCTTGTGTCGAGTAAGGCTTGCTTATGAAAAATAGCAATTAAAAATAAAAGAGAATAATATTATAACCCTCGAAATTGGACAAGCTACTAAGCAGCCATGTATAAGGTATTAGATAAAACAATATTTTCCGAGCGGAAAAATGTTTGATTGAAAAATCTAATTTTAATCTCAATTTTATGCAAACTTACAGCTGGGTATCTCGCATTTTCGAGATTCTTATCTAATTTAAATATTATGACTGGACTAATTTGACGAACCCGGTTAACTTCGGAGCGCTGTAACTGAGTTTCTAATGAATGAAATTGAAAACAGTTGTAGGGAAAAAATTTTCTCGAAAAATATTCTACAAGATTTTTCTGAAGCCATTTATTTATAAAATGTAAAAAAAAAGTTATAGAACAAAAGAGAAAATTTTATTAAAAAAATTTCACTTTTTTACTTATAACTTCTTTAATTGTTAATTTAGGGCAAAAAGTTATATAAACATATTTGTAGGCAAAATAATTTTCTACAAATTATGATTTTAAAAAGTTTATTACGATGCATAGTTTCCGAGATATAGCAAAAAAAGTGTTTCCATCCCTTTTTCCAAGATGGCGGCCGAGGGACAAGGGTGGCGACCCCACAAACTTCAAGTTAAGCTTCTATTGACCCCCCCTAAATGTTCAAAAAATAAAATTGCGTCAAATTGCGTAAAGCTCATGTAACATTTCAATGGACTATTAGGAGTGTGAGCTACCTACGTCAATCCCAAGTGTCAAACGTAACTAGAAGTGACGTCACGTGGTATTTTAAAAATGGCGATTTGTAGAATGATTTTGTCAAATAAGAATACGTACGTGTCTATTGTTTTAAATCAAACTTCCAGACAGACATTTAAAATAATGTTATTGTCATCATTTAATTTTAAATTTATGTACCGGTACTAAGGTATCTGATACTGTGGCCAATGTATGGCAACAGACGCGCCTCTAATTACCTAAATTGGTTTTCAAACATAACTAACTAAAAGTGCTTATGTATTCCAACTATTTGTATATTACAATTTCCCGGCGTATATCTTTTAAACAAAGCCGACGTATCTTATTATAAGGAATATTATTTATTCTAAGTAGATATATTATATTTTGGCGTAACAAAGCGCACCATTTTATTTTAAAAATATAATTTATGGCATAGAATAAAATCCAATAATACTTGTATCTAATCTATTAGGACAATCGATGCTAGTGCCACATTGACAGTTGCAAACCCATTTATAGCTTCCATTACATCATTAAGACACCTAATAATACCTAATAATATTCAAACATTTGGATATAATCAAGTTTACAAGTGTATAATGACCTCAGCAGAGTGAGTGTAAGTGTTTAGCAAATAATTCGAACTAAGTATTGCATCTTAAGATTAATGTCAATATCGTTTTAATGCAAAAACTTAATGACATCCGTACAACGCGTAGTAGATACCGATACCGATAGATATTTCTAGGAAACATGGTAATTATATTTGGACTGTTTCTAGAATAATCTTTTCGTTTTATCTCCTGATTTATCTACCACATACACGGTTACACAGTAAGCTATGTATAACCAGTATAATCTGACCGTCGAATGTGCGGAAAGATCTTACAAAGCGAGACCATGATAAACTGGTTTTGTATAGGATAGCTAAAATTACTGTAAATTGTGCTCTCCACAATTCGTTAAAGTTGATCTCAAATTCTTGGTAAAACCTGATGTCGGATTGATTAGTCGTCCTACTAGTCACAATGTCCAGGGGCAATGAATAAGGTGCTACTAAGGTACTCGCCGAAGCACAAACATGGTGGATATATTTATTACTAGCTTCTACCAGCTGCTTCATCCGGGTTCCCGTGGGATAAAAAGTATCCTATCACCCAAATTCGTTCAGTAGTTTCAGCGGCTGAAACTAATAAACAAATTCAACCTGATTGACGGACAAACATCCAAACAAACAAACTTCTACACTTATAACATTAGTGTGATAACCTACCTAAACAGCTCCTGGGTCCATAGCTGAACGGCACGAAGGCGGCAGGGTGTTTGAGCGGGGTGTCAAGGAACCGTTCAGGTCGGAACTCCTCCGCGTCGTCTCCCCAGTAGCGAGGGTTGCGGTGGACGGACCAAATGTTCACTATTACACTGCATCCGTCTACTAATGTCACACCATTCGCTGAAAAGATAGAAGTATATTATTGAACGCTTTTTTGTACTGCTTTGTATTACATAGATTATGGAAGTCTGACAGGAAACGATCACCAGCAACCCCATGGACTGATGCCTGATCTGATGCGGACTACTTAGCGTGTTTACCGGTGTTCTGAGTCGAAAAGTAGGAGTAGGAACAGGGTGGTTTTTAGTCATTAAGAGTCTGATACTCCCTCTCCTCTCCTCTCCTCTCCTCTCCTCTCATCGCCTCGCCTCGCCTCGCCCAAGGCGGAAGATGTCATTGGATGATTTTTCCCCCTCATAAAAAAGCAACATCAAGGACATCTCAAGGCATACTTGGAACTGGCTCATTGTTTGAGCAGTCGCGAGCGCGAACGCCGAGCAAGACATTTCAGGTTTAACCCCAGGTCGAGCATTTTTCTTCTTTTCAGCGATAGGTACACACATGT
This sequence comes from Spodoptera frugiperda, assembly GCF_023101765.2. Classification (NCBI taxonomy): domain Eukaryota; kingdom Metazoa; phylum Arthropoda; class Insecta; order Lepidoptera; family Noctuidae; genus Spodoptera; species Spodoptera frugiperda. The sequence continues at coordinate 13,522,309 of NC_064231.1, read as the reverse complement.
CAGAGTGATTTATTATCCTAGTAAAAAGACGTCAAATAAAAAGTCCTTGGTTTGTTAAGAAATGAAAAGATTAAGATGAACTGCTGTCCACAGAGACATTTAATGAAAACTTAAACTACTCCTTAGTAACGATTTTGTTCCGAAAACAATTGCTAAGGAGAGGGTTAAATAACCATTAAATGACTCTGAGTACGGTGGTAAGTCCAGTTCGTTCTTAAAAAAAATATGCAAAGGTGACACTTACGCAAAGTGACATCTTTTTCAATTTTCCTGGTGATCATAGGTACAGGCGGGTACAATCGCAGACTCTCCCTGATCACTGCGTCCAAATACTTCAGCCTAGGCAGGTCCTCATGAGTTACTGGTCTGTCCGAGTCACCAAACACTTCTTGTAATCTAAAACAGTAAAATTTTAATTTATACTTATGTATGTAACATTAACATAACGCTTATTCAGTTTCCAAATAAGCCTAATGTTTCATAATTTTGTAGGACAGTCCAAACAATAATAGTATTCATCTACCCACTAAAGTTGCTAATGGTTGTAATAGTATAATCTTATTACTAAGTCTTAAACCTCCAGGCAACCATGACAAGTCAAATGCCCGTCTCAATTCCAAACTCTCTGATATTACTGAGATTATTTTCGAAACAAGCCTTTCAATACTTTTTTGATGCATTTGAGACCACACAGCCACTTCGTTGGCAAAGAATACTCACTCTTCATAAACTTTTTCTTGTACTTCAGGATATTTGGCCAGCAGGAGTGTAGTGAAGCCAGACCCGACCGCCGAGGTGTCAGTGCCAGCCAGTACGATGACCAGGGTCTCTTCCCTCAGCTCCAGGTTACCGTACCCCGCCGAAGACTCGATCAGCAACTCCAGGAACGTCTTCCAACTTTCTTTGGGCTCTGAAAAATAATGAAAATGAAAAGTATTAAGCTTTGTTTTGGTGTTAAATGTTATTATTTGGTGCCAAGTTTATGTCATTCGAAACAATTAGTTATGATTATTTCTTGGTAACGATTTTGGTCCCAAAACAATTGCTAAAGACTGGGTTAAGAAACCATTAAATGACTCTGAGTACGGTGGTTCTCTCTACATACAAATACACATGCAACACGTAGACTAGAAGTATCAATAGAACTCTCGATGTGGTTTTTCTGGACTTTAAAAGAGAACGTGATTGTGTTTCAACGTATCTTCTCAAATAAGTCTTGTGGAATAAAAAAAATCTTAGCCTTATCTATATCTTATAAATATTAACTTTCCTTAGACATACTGAAAATTAGTTATTATGATTTTCGGCGAACGTAACTATTTGACGAGGAACTCGACTAGTTTCAAGCCATACTAGAGAGGCGGCGACAGTCGCGCTAGTACTAAACTAGTTGAGTTCCTAGTCAAATAGTTACGATAGGAAGCCAAAAAACATAACAATTAAAATAGTGTAATTTTAGAATAAAGGCAAGTCAAGGTCCTTGTGGTCTATTCGCAGAAATAAATACCTATATGTAAATAAGATATATTATTTTTAGTACAGCAAGCTAGTTTTTATAAGCCAGACTACTGGTCTAGTGTAATATATTATGCCAAATCAGTGACCGCTGGCACTGATGACGTCAAGACATATGCTTATAGCATGTCAAGGAGAAAAATCATGCATTATGCATAAGGAGATAACAATTTTAGTCACCATAGACTTACTTTCATGATCTGGTTGTGCAGCCGCTTTCTTAAGTGACGCCCATTTTGAAGTTATTATCTGAAAAATTAAAAACCAGTTATTAAAATTATTTAAAATAATGTATTTGTATGTATTTTGTCATTGATTGTAAAATGTGTATACTGTGATTACTGGATATAAGAAGCGTTAAATGCTTCTATAGCATACACTGTATGCATGACTCAAACTGCTTTGTCGGTCGAGTGGTCGCTAGTGCGATTGATGGTCAAGGTCTCGGGTTCGATTCCCGGGTCCAGCATAGTATTGCTACGCATTTTTCTGTATATCGAAAATTTTTCAGTATTAGCACAAAGTCTGAAATTGTGTCCAGTATACAGCAATAATCATAATAAGACCCAGGATCTATTATTATTTTTGCCTGAAAGATTCCCATCTTATATGTGTCCCAATTGTTAAAGTTGTTTCATGAAATTACTTTGTATACTTCTGAACCGAACTTGTTTTGTTACTTTTTAGCTTTTTTATTTAATTTTTTGAACCTTACTTAATAACTTTTTTTAAGTACCTACCTTATCCATGAACTTCCAAATATACTTCTTACTGCGATCGTAAGAATCGAAGGCGCTTCGGCAGAAGATTTTGTTGATCGTGTCATTGTACAGCCACGGCTGGCAGATACGTTTGGCATCGATACGGCAGCAGTTCTCAAACGCTTGGAGGAACGGCAGCTCCGGGTCCAGTTGGGTGTTCATATTTATACCCAGAGTTGTTTCTGAAAGAACGTTACATTGAAATTAGGTTAGTGTATGGAAGTAACGAATATTATGGGAATTATTAAAAACATAAATCAAAAACAACATAAATAGTGTATGAATATTAAAATGTTAGATAATGAAAAAAAATTAAACCGTATTTTTTTTATTTTGTCATTTAAGTTTACAATACTGAGATAAAACTGAGTTAAGTTTAGTTTCTTTATTAATATATTTTGTGCTACAAGTTGCCGCTTGGAAGCGCAATTACTTGCAGTTTTATTGAAATACTGTACATGCATTATGTATGTTTCACAATAATACTAATTAAGTAAAAAATAGGTACAACGCATTGACAACGTTGACTTTCCAAAGTAGGTATATACTTGTTTTTGCTAGTGCTTCTAATCAAATTGTACCTATCACATTAATATTACTATAAAAAATGACAAAGTTTGTTTGTATGTTTGTCCGTCAAATACGCTGAAACTACTGTACGGATTATGATGAAATTTGGTATACAGAGAGCGTATGAGCTGACTTGGGTGAACTCGGACGAAGCCGCTGGCAGAAGCCAGTGTTAAATAAGAGTACCTATCAGTACTTAACAAACTCTTTAATGCGGATATTACCGACAAATAATGGGGATTTCAAATATAAATATTGAATGATAAATGATATTTATTTTTGCAAGTAGGTTATGAAATAACACTTTTACACGTCAATATTTGAAATAGCTAGATGAGGCCGGCATTTCCTATCCGACTACTCTGAGAAGAAATTTATGCCGAAACAAACTCTTTTAAAGTCCAGACAATGAAATAGAGGATAATGTGAGAGAACCGTGCAATATTATTTTTGGTACCTACCACAAACGGAATCCATGGTATAAGTAGAGATGTACTTCCACATAGAGATGGGACCCTTCTGTGTGGCGATTTGGAGCTGATCCGACATGACCTTGCTCTGACGGGCGAATATATCAACGAAGGAATTGAGGTTCTTCTGGCTGAACGTCGGAGCCAAGATCTTTCGACGTGGACGCCATATTGAGACTGTTTGAGAAAAGAAATAAATACATAGTTCATTGGATTTCATGGTTTAAGTGTGGGAGAGCCATGCTTCGGCACGAATTCGGCCGGTTCGACCGAAGTGATATCACGGCCTCACACAAAACCTACGTGATACAACGCTTTCGGTCCGATTTCCCCCCTTCTCAATCCCCGATTCCCCAACAACCCTTAAATTCCTAACGACCAAAAGGCCGGCAACGCACTTGTGACACTTCGATGTTACAAGTGTCCATGGGCGGCGACGATTGCTTACCATCAGGTGATCCGCCTGCTCGTTTATCGACTTATAGCATAAAAAAATTAAGGGATCTCCATCTCTTCCCAATCTTTCTTGGGAGAAATGGCATGTAATGATTTTTTTCATACATGAGTTAATAATGGTACTGAACAAACGTTTGGTCAGTAAACAACGTAGTTTAAGTCTGATCTTATAAAATAAAATCTTATTTAACTTACCAGGTGCAAAAATGTTGCCATTTCCTAGTAAAACCCTGAACATCCTCATTAAGTCATCCTTCTCTAAGCACGTCTTGAGGACTATTTCTATTATTTCTGGCTCTGTTACCACTGTGAACATATAATTAAGTATAAACATGTATGTATTATCATTTATCATAATTTTATTCAATTATCATTTACTACATTATAGTTCGATCAAAAATATTATTATTAGTTAAAGTTGACACGGCGCTCGATCGATAGATGGTGTTGATATCGAGATAGATCGCGCTATGGTCTCGTTACCTCAATTTAGTTAGGTTCGGCGTCAACAACACCCTAGCGGGAAAGCGAGTAAACAATAAACAGTGAGTGAAAAGTACTAGTGGTGTTTGTGTTTCTTAATATCCCTCTGAAGCCGACCCTCTGAGTTTCTGTTCATTATAAGTAATCTTAATGTAACAATGTAAGAAGATATTTATATTAAAGCTATTTATTTGCCTGAGTTTGAATCTCGCGGATCAATATTCCAAATTAATTGTTTGCTTTTTTAATGATAATTTATTTTTTGTTTTTTTATTAACACATTGTACGCCGTGGTGGTCACCGGTGACCGACGTTAGCGGAGGATTTGCGTTCAACAGTTTTCTATTGGCAGTCAAAGACTTAATGATAATTATTAGTATCTTATTTATGTCTTGAGAGGGCTCCGTGAATATGATGGTGGTTAATCTGTTTCCTACATAACATTGGCAATGCATTTAATTACCAAGATAGAGTAAGTGTCCCTGCCATTGTGCTATGATCCCTCCCGACTCGTATGACTCACGCCCAATTGCCTCAACCTGTTTGAGACGATCTGGAAATAAAATACATACATTTATCAGCAACAAAGTTTATATCTAAAATAAATGTTTTGTACATCATTTATCTATAAGTACTAAAATTGTCAATAAGAACTTCATCTTCATCATCATCATCAACAGCCTATAGCCAGTAAGATTGCCACTGCTGACCGGATGCCTTTTCTCGCACGGAGAAGGTTTGAGCATTAATCACCACGCTTGCATCTTATAAATTAGAAATTATAAGCCCAGGTTTCCTCGCGATGTTTTCCTTCACAGTTTGTCAGTGGTGTATAAATAATCTTAGAAAGTACATATAAAAATTAGGTAAGCGTCATAATTATAGGTGAATTTATCAATGGAAAGCGAAAAAATATAAAAATACTATTGTTTATGCATGCTAACTGTACGGTATCTTGAAAAAAACCTAAAGAACGTAATTTAAACCTGTTACTAACAATTGACAATCAAAATGTTTTTTTCTACATAGCTGTAAACTAGTTGTGAACATTATACATTTAAAATGATAATGTTAAAATGATATAATTGTCTACTTATAGTGAAAAACATGACGTGAGCGGTGTATAATAATTAACATAGTTCACTTTGGGTCAAATACAACAATTACACAACTTTTCTACAAATGATTTTATTCATTAGTTCGGGCATGAACAAGTTACCTAATATGCTTCACTGCTCTATGGATTGTTATTTTATTTGTAAAGTTATTTAATGTTATTGTAACTTTCGTGAGATATACTAAATTAATTATTATGTTATCGGCTTACTCACGTAACTGTTTGACGAAGAACTCGACTAGTTTCAAGCCATGCGATTGGCGATTGTCGCGCTGCTACTGATCGCCGCGTCGTGTGTCGCGAAATGCTGCTCATGAATATGAGCCTCTAGCATGGCTTGAAACTAGTCGAGTATCTCGTCAAACAGTTACGTGAGTACCTAAGCCGATAACATAATAATTAAGTTATTTAATGTAATAATATAAATATGACAAATTCAATAATGTTTGTTATTCCTTGTTTCTATAACAGAGAACCCCGTCTGTGTGTTCTTTGACAAAGTCAAAAAGGTATTACAGATCATTTGCCTTAAAAAATCACAGTAGTCAATATAACATTTATAAAATACAGTTAATAAACAAGTTTCAATATAGAAATAAAACTAAAATAGTAGTAATTCAGACTAAACTAGTCTGTCCAAGAGCAAGAAAATTCATTACTGATATTTTAATTTAATATTCTAAGGCTGCTTTTCCACCAGAGATGTGCTATGCTACGTTGCTGTGAATGCGTTTAGCTTCCACCTATCATATTCATTGGTAAACATAGCTTAGCACTGGTGGAAACAGACTCAACTAAGGTATACATGTATTTTTATATGGAAAGATGTGTGCTGTGGATTCCCTACTATCGGTATATCGTATACTCGAGCTGCGTCACTTCCTCGCACAGCTACTTTGCGGCGGCACATCTTCATAGCACATCTTACTCACACACATCTGCATGAAGCGGTCACATAGTTTCACAGCTTAGCTATTACATCTTCGTAGCATATTTATATAGCACATGTTTGAGAAAAAGCGCACTAAAAATCAAATAAAAACAAAGTTATTTACCCTCATCGGTCCCCAAGAACGTGTATGCATGTCCCACTATAGGCAGAGCAATGATTTTCCTGCTCAGCTGCCTTCCAAGGGCAAACTTTCTTCTGTTCCGCCATCTATAAACTAGCCAGAGTAAAAAGAGCACAGCCAGTAAATGCCACAGCATCTTCCTATACAACTATATACTTGCACCACCTAACAAAAGGGTTAGCTTATGAAAGTAAAGGTAACACGTTCACAACCGGCATTCGTGTAAGTTTTTCGTGAAATGGTACCTTATTTGTTGTTTTAGTTTACATAACTACATAATAATAATTGATTTAAATTTTGTCTATTGTTAACTTGTCGTTTGACGCGGATTTGTTCGTTTTCTTTTGTTTTCAGTTTGTTTTTTTATTCCGGGATTATCTGCAAACTTTATGTTGATCCTACCATGGTATGACATGCTTGAGAGCGCTGGCTTAGGTTATACATTGATGACTATTATTTTATAGACTACTAGGAAACCCGGCGAACTTCGTTTCGCCACCAACCAATCACAAAACTCCGTTTCGAAACACGATGTTCGCTGCTTTCCTTCTTTATTCTTAAAATTTTTCCTAAATTTTCTTCTGATGCAAAACCGTGAAAATCGGTTCGTGCTTTCTGTAGTAATAGGGTCAGGAAGGAAAACCCGACTTACTTTTATATTATACAATGTGATAGGGGTGGGACTTCTAACCCGTTAAGGCTGAGTACTACATCTAATTTTATCGACAAAAAAAATAATATGGGGGTTGAACCCCTAATTGAAAATATTGAAAAATAGTGATTTTTTCGGTAAAAATAATTCACAAATTATTTTTTTTCTCACCAAAACATTATCAAACGTTTGTCGTTTTTTTTTTTTTTGTTTCTACGACGCATACAACCTTTGATATCAAAAAAAGTAAAAAAAATATTAAAATAGCCATAATTTTTAGGGGGAATTCGACCCCTTCGACCCCCGACTTTTGTCGATAAAATTAGATGTAGTACTCAGCCTTAACGGGTTAGAAGTCTCACCCCTATCACATTGTAGATTAAATTTTACAATTTCAAATGAAATTCTAAATAGGCACCTATTCAGTACACAAGTAAAATGTCTTCTCTACTTTTCTCATATTATTTTTTTGTTTATGTATGATATGGGTAATATGTTTCTTTTCTTTCTACCCAATTCTCCAATTTAAAAAATTCAGCCAGACATTCGAAAAGACAGACAGAGAGACAACATTCCCAATTGTTGTTATGTATATGGGTAATATGTAAATATTTAACTATACCTAAGCCCTTGAGTAACTGTTGCAATTGTTTTAAAATCAATGTATACTCTCAAAGGAGGTTGGCCGTTGAAAATTGAATTTTAGATTAGCCATGAAAATATGTATAAAATCATAAATCTGACATTTTAGGTCATCCGGAAAGTAACGCCTAGTTTCATGAGCTGGACTATTTTTAATCCAATCACTATCGACATCATCATAGGCTTATAAGTGGACACTTCTGAGCAAAGGCTTCTTCTCCAACGAAGAAGAAATGAGCATTAATCACCATGCTTACAGGAAGTGGGTTGGCAATTCCCAGTCATTCAGATTGTCATCGTTAATTTAGACCGAGAGTGTCATTGGGCGAATCGTGAATCGAACCCAATTAGCGTAGCAGCTGCTACAGTAACTCCCTATCTATATCATACTTCATGTTTTTAATCCAAATTATGTATAGCTAACACCAAAAATATTGTAATTAAGATTGGGGTCGAACTTGTAGCTGTATACAATTATTATTCTGTATACTTGCATGTAAATTAGTGATTGTCTTGCACGTACGTATATGCACGCTACACACCTAACGATTTAATGGTGCAGTTTTAAGTGTAGATACAATCAGACCACTACAGATGGGGCCCCAGTAGGGCTACTCCGGTTCTCGACGGCCGTAGGTTTTATTGATTTACTAATGAAATTACTTAAAATAACGTTTTATTTTTAATTTAAAATCAAAACCTATTTATTTATCTTCATTTCATTCGTTCATTTTTGTTCACAAAGGTTCACAATAAATGGAATTGTAGTACGAAATTTGCAAAGTTTCGGACGAAACTTCGTTTTTCGTTGAATTAGAGAAGGCCTCCTGATCCGGAGCTGCGGACTACCTAGCGGGTTTACCGGGGCTCCGGCTCGAAAAGCAGGAATAGGAACGGGGTGGTTTTTAGTCAGTAAGAGTCTGACACTCCCTCTCGCCTCGCCCAAGGTAAGAGAAGTTAATAAATGACTTTCCACCCGCAAAAAAAGTATAAGTTTGCTTTACGTTTAAATAAACTCATTTTTTTAAACGTAAAGCAACCTCGTATTTGTGATACCTACATTTTAACTGTTTCCTCTATACACCATACGACTAAACGTTACAGCTGGACTGTACAACATTTTTTTTTTATGAAACGAGCAGATGTGTCACATGATGGTAAGCAATCGCAGTCGCCCATGGACACTTGAAACACCAGAGGCGTTACAAGTGCGTTGCCGGCTTTTGGGGGTTACGAATTTAAGGGTTCGGGAATTGGGGAATAGGAAGACTGGGAAGGGGGGAATTGGGAAAATACATGACTGGAAAACAGCACATTGCACAGTTCAAACGTAAAGTGTGTAACGGGCATTATGTAATTAATTCCTTTGAATATTTATACATAATTAATAACTATATGAGTAATTCATAAAAAACTAGTTTGTAATCAGAATAGCAAATAAAGTATAGTTCGAAATTGCATATTTAGGTATTGTTTTCGTTGGTCGCAGGTACTTATTATGTAATACATAAGTAAGTACTTATTTTGTGTGTAAATTCAAAATGAAGAAATACATAAACATTAAATGGTTTTTACCTAAATATTTATAATTTTAATCCCGACCCGAAACCGACCCGAAACAACAATTTGTGGATGACACAAAGAGTTGCTTCGTGTGGGGGTCAAACCCGCTACACGTTACGCGGCAGCCGGTTGCCCAGTCATCGCGGCAACCATTCAATCAAATATACCATTGCCTTCTCAACAAGTTATTCGGGACAAAAGCGTAAGAAAGATATTAATAAAATACTAGTTCTCAGAGTGATTTAGGTATCTTAATGCAAAAATGTTTTTTTAACCATTTTAATGTCTGTAGCACAATTGTTTACTGACGTCAATGCTATTAATAATACATACATTAATCTTTGTCTATACTTAACTTAGATACCTATTCATGTTGTACACTGACCTATGTATATGTATTTATAGTGCTTTCATATAATTTTTTTATGGAACACGAGCTGACGTATCACCTGATGGTAAGCAATCGCCGGATTAGGAATTTAAGGGTAGTTGTTTGGGAATTGGGGATTGGGAAGATTGGGAAGGGGGGAATTGGGCCTCCGGTAACCTCACTCACACAACGAAACACAACGCAAGCGTTGTTTCACGTCGTCCTTTCATGTACAACATTATTTATTTATTTTAAGTAAGCTTTATTGAAGAAATGAATACAGATTATCGATTGACACCTGTTCCTTACACTCAGCAGTATTGTTAATCCTATTGTTGTGAAAATCACATTATTTTTCGAACACATGCTTCTATAAAAGTACCAGCCGTGAGAGAGCCATTGAAACACACGCAACACACGACCTTTAGGAAGGGAATTGGCCTCCGGTAACCTCACTTAAATTCAAAGTCAAAGTCAAGTCGGGTTGCTGTGAGGCCGTGGTATCATTCCACATCGGTGTCGAAGGATGGTTCTCCCACGTGTATCTAGAAGAGTTGAGTATAATGTAATACATAAATATTTATTAATTTAGAACAGGTTATGTATAATTAATCTGTCGTATGTATATTGTTATCATATCATTATTACGTTTTAAATAAAATAGATCGACTTGGCCGGATCGATTCGAGAAAAGGATGGTACGGCCTTGCCGCTTTTTTTGACACTGCCATGCCCCCAGATCTTGTTTTTTTGTTTTCTGGTTTGGTTATTACTAAACTTTAACCATAAAATTGTATAGTATTGTATACTTTATCTTAGTTAGCTAATGGTAAATTACATAAAATTCACAAAGCCGATAATAAAATATTTTATTTGAAATACTGTGAAATACAATACTAAAAATAGTAGGTAAGTTCGAGTAACGGCGCATTCCAATAACCTACCTATCGGTAGATTTGCCTACCAGCGGTAGAATTTTGACATAAGCTCCATACAAAATGTGTCAAAATTCTACCGCTGGTAAGCAAATCTACCGATAGGTAGGTTATTGGAATGCGCCGTAAATCAACACATAAATTGGATTTATAATAATTATTATTTATTGTAAGTTCATATAACGTAAATTCTAAGATACGAAATAATTATATATTAGTAGTAGTACTAGACAACCTATACAAATTAACCCGTAAGTTTAGATACTGAGATGTAGGTACATTAGTTCCTACGTTTATTCTATTACCTATATTACATCCTAATGCAACCAAGAATAAATAAAATAAATAAACTATTTTCTATATTAAGCAGTAATAATAAAGTAACATTAGCTATTGTTTGGCGCTAATCACCCGACATAACGTCAAAAGTTATCCTGATGGGCTTCTGTTCTCTCTTTAACAAACAATAAACCCCTCTTTTTTAGGAAAAGCCCGCCACAACCTCCCACCTTGTAGATTCAATCATGAAAACACCGGAACATTGAAGGCCGGCGCATCCCAGGGTAATGAATGTCTGTCTTGGATCCCGCAACGAAATAAATCAGAAGATATTATTAGAGGAGAAGAAAAAGAAAACGATAGTTTCCACTTCCCTCGGTGAATTTAATGCAGGAGACAGAATGACTTAAACCTTAACCCCTTGTCTGTCGGTATATAAGACACAATAGAAAACACATTGTGTCTCGCGTAGATCTGCGTTCCGACAGACAACGGGTTAAGGCACAAAAGAGACTGCACAAGCCTAGTCGCCAAGCACCACGGAAATTTGACTTAAAACTACGTGGGTTCCTAATAATCCCCTCTATCGAAACTTTCCCTCTTTCTTCCCTCTACTTTCCAGTTGCACTGTAAATCTGTCAGCATCCTTCATCATGACGTCAAAAGTTATCCTGATGGGCTTCTGTTCTTTTCTGGATCCGTTCATATGCGCACCGGGAATGGACACCCGATACTTTCGGATCAGAGTCGCTACTGCAGTCTTCATTGACATCATTGCGTATTGGTATCCTGAAAAAAAAAACTCAAAGTCAAAACATTTATTTCAATTAATCCTTCTATTATTCATTTTGTAACGTCAAATTGAATTGTCCGTCAGCCTGTCTGTCAGTGAAGTAAGGTACTCGTTCCAAAGTGTAGTTTCGAATGGAGAAGAACGAGCAAGAAACTCCATCGTTACTCTTCGTATACTTCAAATAGAGTCAAGAGTACCGGGGCTGCGAAGAACCACAAGGTGGCACTTAATTATTGTGCTACAGATTTCTTAAACTGCACAAACCAAAACTAAATATGCTGACTAACCCAAACAGTTTCTAGGTCCATGACTAAAAGCCATGAACGCAGCGGGATGCTGGAGTGGCGCGTCAAGGAACCGTTCAGGTCGGAACTGCTCCGCGTCGTCTCCCCAGTAGCGAGGGTTGCGCTGCGTGCCCCAGATATGCACCAGTACACCACAACCTTGCACCAGCGTGATTCCTGACGCTGTAGAAGTGAAAATAATTTATAATATTTTGACAAAATATCGTTTTACGAGCCTTAATTTAGATATAACGTTTATGTCAATTTTAATTTTTTTGCGAATTATGTCTAAGTTTCGCCTTGATTTCGTCTATAACCAGATACTAAAGGATGATGTACCTATTTGGCATTATTCTCTATTTTTTATTGGCAAACTGCCAAGAGAAGGCATCATGAGAAACCCTTAAGAAAGAGGTTCAGTAGTAGTCATCTTCCTACTCAAGTACTCAGCAGTGGGAATAACAAAGTCACCAAAATAGAATTACGTACGAAGTTCTAGATCCTTCTCAATCTTTCTGACAACGACGGGCACTGGCGGGTACAGACGCAGTGACTCCCTGACGACGGCGTCGAGGTACTTGAGTTGAGGCAAGTCTTCTGCCGTCACCGGCCTGTCAGAGTCGCCGAACACTTCCACCAACCTGGTAAGTAAAGAACATAAAATGACCTTTATTAATTCACCGAAGAACCACATACTTACTTAATATACAATGCACAATTTTCATCTGAATGACATGAGATTGAAGATATCTATTGAGGTTGCTCATTAATTCTTCTCTATCCTACTAATGTTATAAATATGCAAGTTTGTTTGTTTGTTGCTCCTTCACGTCAAAACGGCTCAAGGGATCGAGTTGAGATTTGGAACAGGGATAGATTATGGTATGGAATAAAACATAGGCTTATTCCATAAATATAATATAAATAAAAAATAAATACGCTGGCAGAAGCTAATATAACTTATTATACCACGAGAACGCAGATGAAGAAGACTGACAGAAGCTAGTACATATCTATATTTCTATCACCGATGGACAGACCGATAGACAATCCTGCATTACCTTTGTTACCTACCTAAGCAAGCGCCTGCGATTGGCCGTGACATGACCAAGTAATGTGACTTTCCTCGACAGTTTATGATCAAAGAAGTAGCCTAATTGGCATTGTCCTACCTTTCCTAAACTCTGTACTTTTAATTTTCTTCTTTACTTACTTTAATTTGCGTCATTATAACCAACCATTAAGACAGCTACGATAAAATTAAATCTTTATAAAATGCAAATGAGATCACGTTTGTATAGAACTCAGATGAATTAATTTATGTTGGTGCAGTCAGCTAAAGTACTTGTAATGCAGGTAAGGAAATTATAATTGATTTAGTACAGAGTACAGGGGCAATCGCGTTGAGTGGCCTAGGTCTATGTCTTGAGGGGGGGTCTGGCAAGGCAGGCCGCCATGACTTCGAGGGTATTTCTCGCACCCTCGTACCCACGTGTGAGACGAGACACTGGGATGGTTCTTCTTTCCCCTTCCGTCTTCCTCAGGTGAGAGGGCTCCGTAAGGATTCCAGAACAATAAATGTTAATTGGCTAGTTTGGTTAGCACAAACTTAATGTAACTGACTTTTCCACAAATACTTTTTAATTATTAACAAGCGTAGTGATTATATGATGTCCATCCATTTTCTTTGCAAGAAGAGGCTTTTTAGCAGCGTAACTTTCACGAGATATTTAAAAAAATGTTATACATTTGTATAAAAAAGTAAAGACTCACTCTTTATAAACTTGTTCCTGTACAGCAGGATACCGCGCCAACATAGACACAGTGAAGGATGCTCCCACTGCCGAGGTGTCGGTACCAGCCAAAGCCAGTACAAGCGTCTCCTCTTGCAGCTCCAGGTCGGAGTAGCCTCGATCACCTCCAGACCCCTCTATTAACAGCTCTAGAAAAGTCTTTGATTCGCTGGAGTCTGAAAACAAAATGACATTAATGTTGACACTCGTACTAAGGCCAATAGAAATTCGGCACTCTAGAACATGATCCTTATAGCACCTACTTAAGTGGCGAGATGTGGGTATAATGTAGAGACAAGCATGTTCTCAGTCCAGTAAAAACAATAAGTTATTACCCATTAATCATAATTTTATAAATCACTCCACGCTCAGAACAAATTGATTTGAACTTCTTGTAAAAACGAAAACCTGACACACTAACATTACCTAAGGTAAAAACTTAGATGCAAGAGATAAAAACTTAGTAGATAATAATAATGAATTTATGTTCAAAGAAGGCCAAGGTTACAAAATACTAGAAAAACAATTACATAAGTAAGTAGGTAGCATGCAATTATTATTAATGCACAAGGAAGTATCAACTCATTACTTACTTTTATTCACACGATCTTTGTTTTCCTTTATTGTAATCCGCTTTGACTTAATTATCTGAAATTAATAGAAATAATTAGGTACATTTTTTGGCGAGAAACTCGACGATGCTGCTCATGAATAAATCTCTATCATGCCTTGAAACTAGTCGATTCCTCGTCAAACAATTACGTTAGTAAGCCGATAACCTAATAATTAATTTAGTATGCTTCACGAAAGTTATAATAGGATATAGATATGTAGATATATAGAATACATGGAGGCAGAAAAAAAGGACTGCCGTTCGATGGATCGTGGCGAGCTATCTATATTTTGTAATATTACAATATGACAACTTCATTATCACGCCAGCCACAAGAGGTCTGCTGAATTTAAACCACCCCCAAGGACTATATATAACCAAGTCAGCATTAACTATTCAATGAAAGAATCCAAGGAGAGTGCCAATAGAAAAAAGTGATAATACATCATTTAGATTTCGATAAATATTTATTACCTTATCAATGAAATCACAGATGATCCTCTTGGACTTCTCAAACGTCTCGTGGTGTGGCAGCAGCTTATACACTGCATCTGCATACAGCCAGGGTTGTACCATGCGTTCAGCTATCAATATGGAACACTTCTCAAACGCCTTCAGAAACGGCTCGTCCTCAGTCTTCTGGGCATTTACATTCACACCGAGAGCAGTTTCTGAGGAACGAACGAAAAAATAGTCATGAGCCAGTTACTACTAAATTCCCTTGTTTAGATACTTTTACGTTTTTTCCAACAAAATCGAACCCTCATCTCGTAGCAAAGCTGCCAGGGATTCACACACTAATATTATAAATGTGTAAGTTTGTTTGTTTGGATGTTTGGCCGTTAATCATGCTGTAAATACAGTATGGATTTTGATGAAATTTGGTATACAGACAGCGTATGAACTGACTTGGGTGATAGGACACCTTTTAGCCCACGCCACGGAAAAACGCGGATGAAGCCGTTAGCAGAAGGCAGTGTAGCTCTAAACGAGATCACAACAGAAAGAAAATCCAATAGTCCTAGAAAAAAGAAGTAACAAGCAATATAGAACAAACCACACACAGAATCCATGGTGTAGCTGGTGAGATACTTCCACACGGAGAAGGGGCCGCTGTCTGCCTCCGTCTGCAGTTGTTCAGCCAATACTGAGCTCTGCCGGGAGAATATTCTCACGAAGTTGTTCAGATTCTTCGGGCTGAACGTCGGAGCCAGGACCTTGCGCCGTGGACGCCAGATGGTCACTGTATGATAAAGAAGTGTTTTCAATACGCTAAATGCTTTTAAAACATAAGAGAAACATTGTAATCTTCTCTTTATATTTCTTCTCTAGGTATACATACCTAATAACAGTGTTAACTTATTTTTTTTCATCTCTCATTAAATTATCGTATGACTGAATATTTTTGCGATAAAACTTACCATTATTTTAATGCCAATTTTCAGCTCTATGCGAATTATGTCTAGGTTGCGACTTAATTTCGTCTACTGACCGGGCTACTAACCTGGTGCAAATATAGTTCCATTGCCGATGAGGTTTCGCGCAAATCGCATGACGTCATCTTTTTCCAATGAAGACTTAAGAATCACTTCCAAGTCCACTGGATCAACCACAACTGGAATAAATTAACCGCAAATCAGATATGCGTGAAGTCATCCTGCATCTAACGAACTACGCACTTTACCTCATCAAGTCTTTCAGTTTGTATATTCAGTATAAGACAGATTATTTTTTATTGATAACTGAGTGTACTCAAAGACCAGCAACGCACTTGTGACACAATGCTGAGCACGTTTCCATCAGGCCATGCTATCAGGCAACCGAGCTATACTCGTTTACCCCATATAAAATTGCTGAATCAACATGTCGTTTAAATAATACGACAAATTATAATGTTTAGTAATATAAACTGTCACTAACCAGTAAAATAATTGTCTCCCAACCACATATTAGTGAGTCCGCCATTTTTAATAGCCTCCCGACCCAGCCTCTCGAATGTTCGCATGCGACCTGGAATGGTTTAGAAAATTAAATAATATTATAATAAGTACTTAATAGGTGCAAGACACGTAACTGCTATATAAAAGGCCTCCTAATGATTATAATTTGATAAGTAGCTTCAAAGAAAAGCGAAAGAGGTACCCATGTAAGAGATCGTAGCAATTGGCGTTCCATAGTCTCTGCCTACCCCCATGAGAGACAGATATTAATAGGTGACAGGTGAGAATCCTGGAGTTAAAAGTAGGTTCCAAACCACTTTAGCGACCAATGCCACCATCGTTGATAGTTACTGCTCTTACTCAATCATGACTTGGTTTCCTTACACCTTAAAGCTAAATAGGTGCTTATTGATGCCATACTCAGAGACATTTAATGATTACTTAAACTATTCCTTAGTAACGATTTTCTTCCGAAAACAACTTCTAAGGACTGGGTTAAGTATCTAACCATATAAATTACTCTGAGTACGGCGGATAGGTAAATAGGCAGATAAGTACAAGGATGGCTATTTAATATTAATTTTCCTTACCATACTAGTCACAGTAGTATCTACCTACACTAAATGAATAATAAAGTATTTATTAACTACCTAAGTATCTATTAATTCATATAAAAACAACTAATTACTTACTCTCGCCGTCTCCACTGAATAAATACGCATGCCCTAATAACGGATACGCCTTGATGTCACATTTTATTTGTCTGGCCACTTGCAGGATGCGACGGATCTTGTACCATCTGTAGGCAAACCCGAGGGTTATGACTAAGAGGACGAGCCACAACATGGTCGCGGCAGACTCCGCTATGTACTGTGACGTAGAACACTAGTACTTATCTTATATACCTAGGTAACTAGTGACTAATTATAGAACTTGTTCTGTAATTATAGTTGAGGCTATATTTTAGAATAAACAAGTAACAGTGTCATAAAATAGATGTTAATCTGTATAAGTCTATACGTAGCTATTTTAGTACCTATAGATTTTAATGGGATAGAGGAAAAGGAACGAGCAGGTGGATCATCTGGTGGTAAGCAATCAGTTACGCCCATAGATATCTACCCCAAAAAAATACCCAAAACTCACAAGCCCAGGCGAGATGGCGATAAAATACAAGGGCTTTCAAGGTTCACTCACTACAAGGTTCACTGGAAAGACGTGGTATCAATCCGGTAGAACCCGGCACATCTCCCACGTGAAGAGTTTGCGTAAGTACCATCGCGTACCTATAAAGCTGTTATACACTTGATCATCGTGGTCATCAGGCGAAATGCCTACCTCTTAAGATGGGGTTTCCTCATTCATTCATCTATAATTCCCATGTCCAGCATGTTTTTCTTTAACGGTAGAAAATAAAACAATCTTACTGACTAAAAACTACCCTTTTTTACGAACATTTGAGTGCGTTTGACCTCAATCTTGCCTGATGGGAAGCAACGATGAGATCTAAGGTGGTGCACGCAAGCTCAAATAATGCCTGTTCACTCTTGCCATGAAAATCCCTAAAATCCTACTGCTTTTCGGGTCCCGGTAACCCGCTATGCAGTCCGCAAGTCCAATATTCAGCATGTTTGGCAGGTCGTTTGGTTATCGCATTTAGTTCGCCAATTCACCATTTCACTGAGAGATTCTCTCCAAAGTACCTTTATAAAACATAGCTCACAAAGAGTGAGTCTTTCGTGTGAGTATCAAACCCGCACGTTACCTACAATCTACATAGTAACCGGGTGCCCAGACACAGCGCTAATGAGCAAACATAAAAACTTTGAATGCAAAACAGAATCTGTAAAACAACTATTACAATTACTTAGATATTTTGCATAAGACATGACGCTGTTTTTGTCATACCTGCAAGGCTAGAGATCAAGAAATTACTTAAGATTAGTTGCAATAATATTTTAATTATTACGATGTGAATAAGATCGGTTGCTGCTTATAACCAATTCCTAAGTCGTATCCACTCGGGATAAAATAACTAAAAACAAAAAAAAAAACGACTCTTTCCATCACTATACAAGTTCTCAAGTGAGAAAAAATTGGGCATGAAAAACTGTTGCTGGCTTTTACGGTCTATAACTTCACCTTTCCCAACCTCTTCTATTATGATTTTATCTTCTAATCTTTTCTCATTTGGTTTGGTCATCACTAAACTTTAACCACAAATTGTATTATTTACTTTATCCAAATCAGTTTTTTTTTACGGAACAACCCGGTGAACGAACAGATGGATCACCAATCGATGGCAAGCAATCGCCGCCGCCTATAGACAATTGAAACACCAGAGGCGTTACAAGTGCGTTACCGGCCATTTTGGGGGTTAGAAATTTAATGGTTGTTGGGAATCGGGGATTGGGAAGATTGGGAAGGGGGGTAATTGGGCCTCCGGTAACCTCACATACACAACGCAAGCGTTGTTTCACGCCGATTTTCTGTGAGGCCGTCGAATCACTCCGGTCGAATCGACCCATTCGTGCCGAAGCATGGCTCTCCCACACTTAAGTTAATAAATAAATTACACAGAAAACACCTAAGGTATTTTATTTCAAAACCTGAGGATTACAATTAAAATAGTAGGTTTTATTTATTATTTATTTTATTTATTTATTTATATAAAAGGAATACAGCATTATATTTAAGACAATCTCCCACAAAACCGGTTTAGCGGTTTGACTGTTTATATAACGTAAGTTCTAAGATACTAATTTAATGTACCTATACATTAAATTAGACTTAACTAGACAACCTTTTCAAATTAACCCGTAAGTTTAGATACTGAGATGTAGCAAATGATTTGCAATCAAGAATAAATATAATAAATTAACTATTTTCCTATGTTAAGCAGTAATAATAAAGTAACATTAGCCATTGTTTGGCGCTAATCATCCGACACTTTGACGTAACAATAAACACCTCTGTAGAAACTATCCTTCTTTCTTTCCTCTACTTTCCAGTTGCACTGTAAATTTGTCAGCATCCTTCATCATGACGTCAAAAGTTATCCTGATGGGCTTCTGTTCTTTTCTAGATCCGTTCATAGACGCGCCGGGAATGGACACCCGATACTTTCGGATCAGAGTCGCTAGTGCAGTCTTAATTGACATCATTGCGTACTGATATCCTGAAAAAAAATACTCAAAGTCAAAGCATTTATATAGATTAATCCTTAATTTTTAAACGTGAAATTTAATTGCCCATCACTGAAACAAGGCGCTCGTTTCGTTTCTCAGAACGAGCAAGAAACTTCATCGTTACTCTTTTTATGCTTCAAATATAGTCAAAAGTATTTTGACTGCTGCTCCGAGGCTGCTGAGTCAGATCCACAAAGGTTAGCGAGGCTCCGGTTTAAAGCAGGAGTTGGAACAGAGTTTATTTTTGTCAGTAAGAGTCTTACAATTGTTCATGCTTCACCCAGCGAAGATAAGGAAGGAAGGAGACGATCATTATGATAATTATCCCGCCTCGAAAAAAAATTAGGAGCCTACCAAAACACTTGACTACATAATTTATGTATGACAACGAAGCATTGTTCAATAGAAAATAGCACGTATAACACACAAACAAAACCCAAATTGGATGACTAACCCAAACAGTTTCTCGGTCCATGGCTAAAAGCCATGAACGCAGCGGGATGCTGGAGTGGCGCGTCAAGGAACCGTTCAGGTCGGAACTGCTCCGCGTCCTCTCCCCAGTAGCGAGGGTTGCGCTGCGTGCCCCAGATATGCACCAGTACACCACAACCTTGCACCAACGTGATTCCTGATGCTGCAGAAGTGAAAATAGTAGAAGAGAATTTATCATATTCAAAATAAATTAAGTCATGTGGCCGAAATCGGAGCAGCTCCAAATATAAAAATTAATGTTGTTGACTTGATTTAAGTTTAAGTCCGCACTCCACACCTTGATGTTTTACCAGCTACCTAAGGATATGATGTAGGTTCCTACTTGGCATTATTCTCTATAATATTTTGGCAATCTACCAATATAGCGGATTATGGCAAATCTTTAAGAAAAAGGTTTAGTAGTAGTCATCTTCTTAACTAGAATTACGTACGAAGTTCTAGATCCTTCACAATCTTTCTAGCAACGACCGGCACTGGCGGGTACAGGCGCAGTGACTCCCTGACGACTGCGTCGAGGTACTTGAGTTGAGGCAAGTCTTCTGCCGTCACCGGCCTGTCAGAGTCGCCGAACACTTCCACCAACCTGGTAAGTATAGAAAATATAAAATGACCTTTATTTGTTCACCAAAGAACCACTTTTTTAAGGGGTGTAAATCTTCCAATTATTTCTTCCGCCTTGGGCGAGACGTGAGGGAGTGTCAGACTCCAACAAGGCCAGGGGAGGGGTAAGCCCTTGCAGGGGCTCCGCAGCTCTGCGCCGAAGAACTACTTCTCTACCTCCCCGCAGTTGGCGCACGGGGCGTCGAACGAGAGCAGAAAGTGCTCTCTTGCGACACCCTAGAAAGTTCCGGGGATGGCAGACTTGGGGAAACCCCGTTACCTATTTATTAAATACACATAAATACAGTTATAAAAGACCCAAAACGGAGGCGCACTTTGTGTCCATGCGTGCCACCGAGACGTAGCATGGATGAGATCGATACCTCACTCCTCTACGCCTTGAGGTGGGGCCTGGCAAAGCCACCACGTGTAAAACGGGACACCGGGGGAGTTCTGCAGATAATGGTATTAATTAAAAAAAGTGTAATACATTTGTATAAAAAAATAAAGAGACTCACTCTTTATAAACTCGTTCCTGTACAGCAGGATACCGTGCCAACATAGACACAGTGAAGGATGCTCCCACTGCCGAGGTATCGGTACCAGCCAGAACCAGCACCAACGTTTCCTCTTGCAGCTCCAGGTCGGAGTACCCTTGATCACCTCCAGACCCCTCTATTAAAAGCTCTAGAAAAGTCTCAATGTCGCTGGAGTCTGAAATAAAAATTAAATTGTTGAAATGATGGAAGGAAATAATAATAAGGAAACATGGAATACTGTTCTTATCTATGGGCGAGGGCACCTCAGTAAAAATAATGCAATAATTATTTATGCACAAGGAAGTGTCAACTAGTCACTTACTTTTATTCACGCCATCTTTGTTTTCCTTTATTGTAATCCGTTGTGACTTAACTATCTGAAATTAATAGAATTAACAATATTCTATAGGTACATTTTGGCAAAAGAGTCGCAAGTGCGGCTGCTGGGCTTGTCATGTCTTGGATTCGCTTCCATCGTCAGACAAAGTACCTATTTTCGGAGCTATTTTAGCACGGAGTCTGGAAATGAGCCCGGTATACGGCAATAGGCTCACACCATAGACGCACATGGGACTTGTTGCATTACGTTACGTGCCTTAATGTGCACCTCTGTCTACCCCTTTAGGGAAAAAGGCGTACGTAAAATATGACATCTTCATCATCACGTCAGCCACAAAACGTCTACTGCTATTCATGGAAAGAATACAAGAGTAAAAATTAAAAAAATCAACAATACACAAGTAATATTTATTACCTTCTCAATAAAATCATAGATGACCTTCTTGGAACTCTCAAACGCCTCATGGTACGGCAGCAGCTTATACACTGCGTCAGGGTGCAGCCAGGGTTGTACCATGCGTTCTGCTATCAATATGCAACACTTCTCGAACGCCTTGAGAAACGGCTCGTCCTCCGTCTTCTGGGCATTTACATTCACACCGAGAGCAGTTTCTGAGGAACGAAAATAATAGTCAGTTACAGTCAGTAATAATCAGGACTACAACTACAAAACTCCTTTTTTTGAAATAACTGAGATATTTTACATTGAACCAGGAATTATACTTAGATCTATTTTTCAGGTTAAGGTTAGTGGCGCGTCGTGTACCGCGCGCGCCTCAAAGAGCCATCAGACCACCACAGATGGAGCCCAGTAGGGCTGATGCTTGATCCGGAGCTGCGGACTATCTAGCGGGTTTACCGGGGCTCCGACTCGGAAGCAGATTAGGAACGAGGTGGTTTTTAGTCAGTAAAAGTTTGACACTCCGTCTCGCCCCAAAAAAAAGGGTAAGGTTAGTGACAGCATCATCCTATTATTATAAATGTGATTTTTTAGTTTGAATGTGAATGGATTTTGATGAAATTTGGTATACAGACAGCTTTTTAGTCCACGCCACGGGAACGCTGGCGAAGCTGCTGGCAAAGCAGCTGGCAGAAGCTCTAAATAATCCTAGAAAAAAGAAGTAACAAGCAATATAGAACAAACCACACACAGAATCCATGGTGTAGCTGGTGAGATACTTCCACACGGAGAAGGGGCCGCTGTCTGCCTCCGTCTGCAGTTGTTCAGCCAATACTGAGCTCTGCCGGGAGAATATTCTCACGAAGTTGTTCAGGTTCTTCGGGCTGAACGTCGGAGCCAGGACCTTGCGCCGTAGACGCCAGAGGGACACTTGTGATAAAATTGGTTGTAATATTAAAGGAAGTTTGTTTTCAACACGCTTAACCCTTTAAAAAAAGTAAGAGCAACCTTAAAACTAATATTCTCTTTACGTTTCTTTACCTCTATCTAGTGCTATAGGTTTTAAACGATATCATCTATCTAGGTATACCTACATAATAATAGCATAACTTATCTTTCGTCTCTCTTCCTAGTCTATCTTCTTTCATTTAGGTATCGTATCACATAATTAATGCTTAAAATTATAGGAATGTACTAAAATGACTTCGCTTAGTCCAACATTTTTTTCACTTGTAATACTTCTCTGTAGACACTGTAACAACTTACCTGGTGCTAATATAGTCCCACCGCCGACAAGGTTTCTCGGGAATCGCATGACGTCATCTTTTTCCAAAGAAGACTTAAGGATCACTTCCAAGTCCACTGGATCGACCACAACTGCAATACATTAACAGCAAATCAATTCATCCGTCTCCAATCACGTCAATCAAGATATGCGTCAAGTCATCCTGCATCTAAGGAACTAGGCACTTTACCTCACCGAGGAAGTAATGTTATAGAATAATCAAGCAAACGAGCTACTCGTTTATCTCCTACCCAATATAAAATTGCTGAATCAACCTGTATTTATACGACAAATTATAATGTTTAGTAATATAAACTGTCACTAACCAGTAAAATAATTGTCTCCCAACCACATATTAGTGAGTCCGCCATTTTTAATAGCCTCCCGACCCAGCCTCTCGAATGTTCGCATGCGACCTGGAATGGTTTAGGAAATTAAATAAGTAAGTAACAATCGTAGCAATTGGCGTTCCATCGTCTCTGCCTACCCATGAGAGACAGGCGTGCGGTTGTCTAGGTATTAGTAGCTTCAAAGAGATTAATAGGTGACAGGTGACAATCCTGGAGCTAAATGGTAGGTTCCAAACCTCACACACCTCTTTACCTACCAATAACCTCCTCGTTGATAGTTGACTGCTCTTACTCAATCATGGCTTGGTTTTCTTATACCTTAAAGTTAAATAGGTACCTATTTAGTTGTATATCAACTAGGCAGATAAGTACAAGGATTGCCAATTAATATTCTTTTCCTTACCATATTAGCTACCATATACCAGTGGTACTTACCAATTGAAGTATCTACTAATGCATATAAAAGAGGATTATCCGCCACACTCAGAGTCATTTAATAGTAACTTAACCCAGTCCTTAACAATAGCTTTTTTATGGAATAGGCCGGTAAGCGAGCAGACGGATCACCTGATGATAAGCAATCGCCGCCGTCCATGGAAACTTGAAACACCAAAAGCGTTACAAGTGCGTTGTCGGTCTTTTGGGAGTTAGGAATTTAAGGGTTGTTGGGAAATCGGTAATTGGGAAGGGGCTCCGATAACCTCACTCACACAACTAAACACAACGCAAGCGTTGTTTCACGTCGGTTTCCTGTGAGGCCGTGGTATCACTCCGGTCCAGCTGGCTCAGCATGGTTCTCCCTCACTTACAACCCCGTGTTTTCGGAACTAAGGAATAGTTTAAGTAATCAATTATGTCTCTGAGTATGTCAGTAAGTACTTACTCTCGCCGTCTCCAATGAACAAATACGCATGCCCTAATAACGGATACGCCTTGATGTCACATTTTATTTGGCTGGCCACTTGTAGGATGCGACGGATCTTGTACCATCTGTAGGCAAACCCGAGGGTTATGACTAAGAGGACGAGCCACAACATGGTCGCGGCAGACTCCGCTATGTACTGTGACGTAGAACACTAGTACTTATCTTATATACCTAGGTAACTAGTGACTAATTATAGAACTTGTTATAATAATATAATGACAGTTAAGGCTGTATTTGATTTATTAATAACAGGTAACAGTGTCATAAAATGGATCAGGGGCGTAGCTAGCGCCATATCTGCCGTATCAGTTATACGGGGGCTCCGTGCCCGGGGGCCCCAACGTACGTAAGGAAAACAATACTTAAACTTCTTTTTTTTTTATTTCGTTTCAGAAATGACAATTAATGTCCAAATTTTCCATTCCTTTATTTTCCGCGTAAAGCATGCGTTGAAACGGTCTGTTGGGTCTGTCCTATAATCATGCTCTACGAGGTGGGAATGGGGCATGGGAATTTCGAGAGGTAGGTAATGTTTCCTGAGGACAGATAAGGTAACGCCCAGGTGTCATCACTGTGATGTCCGCCGGAAGGTCACGGTGGCGGTTTACCCTGAATGGGCTGAGCACCGCCGTGTCCTCGGGAAGTGGTCGGCGACGGCGATCTCTCGCGTCCGGATCTGGTTCAGGCCAAAGTTCGGAGCGAGGGCAGCTGGGATGATGACTTCTCTATTTTATATACTTAACATTAATGAAATCAAAATGTGTTTATTATCACAATTTCCATACAAATTAGTTACGGGGGCATCCCAGAATGTAATCCGAAGATACTTGTGATGGGATGATTGATGAACATTACTTTTATACCTGCATTTGTAGATATTACATCACAGTTGTTAGACTAAGGACCGTGTGAGTTTTTGCCTCACCCCTCTGCCTAATTTTATAATCACCTACCTACTTTAAACATTAAATTGTTTTGGCAGTTTAAGAGTTTGTGCGACCTACCCTAGTAGCATTTTTGGTCGGATCATTCAAAAACATGCGTTAGACTGACATTAAAGCATACAAGACATGTCTTCGTAAAAACGTGTGACAATTTTCGAAAAAAAAAAAAACTCTATTTGATATGCAGACAGACAAAAAGTAATGAAGCTTAAATAAAAACGCAACATTGAATTTTCTGTTTAATAAAATATAAATAACAATTAATAAACTTATTTAATACCTTTACAAAATAAATAATATCTTATGTATAAAGCTTATAATGTGTATATAATAAAATATTTACAATATTTTCTAAGCCTTTTGCTTTCACAAGGTTTATTTCATTGCTTCTTATTTAGCCTTTTATTTTATTAAATATCTCCCATACTTGGACTATCTCTTGAACCATATATCCATTTATTTAGGAATAATACACAGTACAAATCACATCCAAATTAAAACATTTTATAAAAATAAATATGAGAAAGATAATATGTATAAATGCAATTCGTTCATACAGTAATGATAGTAATAAAATATTTACAATCAGAGATATTTAATGATAATACTTAAACTATTCCTTTTACAAGGTTTATGGTTCGAAAACAATTGCTAAGGTCTCATTTAGCCTTTTATTTTATTAAATATCATCCAATGACTTTTCCTATCTCTTGAACGAGGCGATAAGGATGTATGACTTTACTGACTAATAAACCACCCCGTTCACTTCTCATCCAAATTTCGAGCCGGATTTTATAAACCCGCTAGGTAAATCCGCAGCTCCGGATCAGGCATAAGCCCTGCTGGGCAAATCTGCAATTCCTGTAATATAATGATCGTAATGTAATTTATTGCGCGCGCGGAACGCTACGCGCCGTACGCACGGGTCTGGTTCTGTTCGGGCGGTGAGCTACCCTTGCTCGCCGTCCGCAGGCCCGCATTTTGGTGGCCGGAGATCGTCTCGCGATCCCCGACGCCCGGAGTGTCTCTCGCGACGGCTGGGGATTGCTAAGGTCTGGGTTAAGTAATCATTCAATGACTCTTAGTACGGCGGTTAGTCATTACATTAATAACATTTATAGTTACCTATGTACGTATGTACATACACCATATAAATATATTAAAATAACCTGCCAAAAATGGACGATACATTTAATAGGTCAAGTATGTTACACCTCTTTTTTAAGGCCGGGAAAATCATACTAATAACTTCTCCCGCCTTGGGCGAGGCGAGAGGGAGTGTCAGACTCTTACTGACTAAAAACCACCCCAGTCTTACTCCTGCTTTTCGAGCCGGAGTCCCGGTAACCCGCTAGGCAGTCCACACACCTCTATCCCTTTAGAATATAAAAAACATGATGTAATATTTTTATGTAAAAATTATTAATTAAAAAATGTAATAATTATGTATTACATATTTATAGTCTTAACAAGGCACAAATGGCATAATAACAATTCAGTTAACTATACAATAAGTACAATAACTGTATAATATCAATCATTAAATAACTGTAAAATGCATAACCCTTCTAAAAATAGTTGAGTACTAAAATAAAAGCATACAGTATATAGCAAAAAGTGGGTGGTTTTTCAACATTATCTAGTTGTAATTTTAGGTATTAGTTCCTAATTTTCATTCATTTCATAATTATGGACTTTGTGTCAAAATTCTATGACTCCTAGGTAGGTAGCAACCCTAATCTGCATTTACAGAAAGTAGAGACTAACCAATAATTAACTTTTAATTATCAATTTTCTATCACTGGCACTGTATAAATTCTACCGAAGTATAGATTTAGTGCATTTTCTTATTACCCTTTGAGAATAAACACATTTTACAAAATAGGAGTATTTTACTGTGGCGCCACTATCGCTTTTGGCAACTAAGACTAGTTTAACAATTTATCTTGCCAATATCACCATTTACCATGCATATAATGAAGACAAATGTCGTTAACTATGATACCGAAATTCTCTTACTTCACTTTAGAAGAAGACTAGAAAGTCTTTCAAACCTATGAAATTACCGTTTTTGGTAAAATAGTCACAAGTTATTTTTTATTATTTATAAAAATACCTTACAACCCTAGAATAATCGCTTATTATTATAAATTGGACTTAGTAATTGCAGGCATGCCGACATCGGCGTACATTTTGTTCCAAAAGTCAACTCTTTCTTTGTCTAAATTATTTGATAGTTTTATTTCTTCGTCCAATATTAAATATTCTTTATTTGCTGGAGAGTACGGCAGCCATTCCACGACCTCTTTTGTAGGTGTTGGGTTACTGGAAAAATAGAAAAACAAGATAGTTATTGATTACATTCAAGTTTATGAAAGGTAAACAGTATAATATACAGTATAAAATAGGGCTGAATCTATGTATTTAGAATTCCTTTGTATCTGTTAAGGTATGATAGAAATCGAGAGTCCATGTTTGTCTATAAATAAGGAATGTCAATAACAATCATTAACATAATTAATAATCACATACCCTATGTATTGACAATACAATCGCGCAACATAAATAATATCAAATAAATAACGCGATAAATAACAATACTATTCACTGTTAAGGCATTTTTATATAATGCTGATTTTTTAGTAAAGATAGGACAGAATCGAATAGACCATACATATTATGATTAGGGACTGAATGGGACATAAAGCCATTAGTTATGTACAAAGAAAACATTCAACTTACCCAGTCTTTGCGAAATCTGCCCAAAACTTAGTCATTTGATATATAATCTTTCGCAGCTTTTCATTTTTATCATAAACATTTCTACTGATTTCGCTGTGGAATAAATAAAAGAGATCATCGGCGTGACAACTGCCCTTCACGCTGTCCACTCCGAAGACACTTTTCAAGAAATTCAACTCTGTGCAATATTCAAACTTATACAAGTACACTGGGGCAAACTTTTGATAGAAATGCATAAATCTGTGAATTTGGTACGTGAAGTTTATATCTGTATGCAAATCTACTATGGCTTGACAGTCTTCTGTGGTCATATCTTTGTTACCAAAATAAAAATTCTTTATTCTCTGTCCTAATTCATCTAATGTTTCCTTAGACACCTTCGTGGCTATGTCTCTGGGCACAAAGTATGACGGCTGTTCATTCAGGGTCTTCATCTTCTTTAAATGGTCGTTGAGCATCATCAAGCCTTCTGCGGAGTTGTAACCAGTAATCATGGGCACTTTGCTTACTTTCCCTGCCAATAGCAAGTCTAATGGGTCTTCGGTTAAGAATTGTTCCTGACCCTCAAACTTTTTCTCTATAGTTGGAGTAAAGTAAATAGGTAAGCCTCTGAATTTCTCGTCCGCTGTCCTCGTTTTGAGTGAGAGCCTCGCTAGTTCCACAGCAGGGACTTCTCTCAGATAATTTAGTAATTCATTTAAATCCTTTGCTTCTTTACCTAATGCTTTCGCACCTCTAAATGCTCGTGCTACGGGCTCGTGGAACATCGACCAGTACGACAAACAGGACCCACTCTGTGTTATGACTTTATCAAACAATCCTTGTGACATTGGGGAGAGCATGTGCAATGTGGCACAGGAAGCACCGGCACTCTCTCCAAATAAAGTGATATTGTCAGGGTCTCCTCCGAATGTGCTTATATTTTCTTTTATCCATCGTAAAGCTAGAACTTGGTCCTTCATACCAGCGTTACCAGGAACTTCAGGGGTGTCCAGACTTAGGAAACCTAATACTTCTAGCCGGTAGTTTATAGTAACAAGGATCACATCGTGCTGGAAGAAAAATTCTGGGCCGTAAGTGTCAGAATTACCAGATCCTGACAAGAATGCGCCTCCGTGAATGTAGACCATCACGGGTAGTTTGGAGCTGGGTTGTAGAGACTTCGTGTATACGTTCAAACTGAGGCAGTCTTCGCTGCCTTCCACGACATCTAAAATGCTCATGTCGAATTGAGGGCAGACTGGGCCGTGCTCGATCGCGTCGCGTATACCCGACCATGGCTTCACTGGTAATGGTGCCTGAAATAAAACAATATTGGTTTAATCTAGAGAAAATAATAAAGCAATTAATCATCTAGTGATTGTGATTAAAGATTATGGTTGACCAAGTTAAACAAAAATAATATTGTGTCATGTTTTCATTTAAAAATTTTGTAGGTATTAAAATATAAGAAAATTGTCTACTAAAGGCTATTAAGTATGTATTACCTTAAACCGCAGCTCCCCAATGGGTGGTTGGCCGTAGCGAATGCCTTTGAAACTGTAGTAAGGGGATCCATCCAAACATTTCTTCACCGCACCCTTCAATTTCCCTTGCTTTACAGTTACTATGGGGTTTTCCTGAAATTGAAACATAAAATATGGTCAAACAGGTTCCTGTAGCCATTTTTAATCGAGATTTCGATAGTTACTTAAGCCAAACAAAACAGTAAGTAAAAGAACATTCCAGAGCTGCGGACTACTCCAGCTTGAAGAGCAGGAGTAGGAACGGGGTGGTTTTTAGTCAGTAAGAGCAGACTCTTACTGACTAAAAACTTAGGTGACTTATTTTCCATTACCCCATTTCACCTCACCTAAGTCATTGGATAATTAATTACTTGTGTAACTACAACTCAACTAACAGCATAGATTACAAACACCTAAATCAAAAAAATGATAATGCAAATAAAACTTATATAAAATTGATATCTAAGATATTAACAGTTCTATGCATGTTTATTTCTTGAGCTCCAACATAAATAAAACCTTGTAAAAAAACATTAATTGATATTTTTTTAATAGAAGCTATATTTATTTATAGTGTCAGCGTAACATAATAAATTATTTGCTGAACAGTAGATAATTGATAGTAGATAGTGAGATAATCCTTGAAATTAACAATGCAGATTACCTATAATGGGAAATATATAGATGAATAGGCTGACAAAAATACAGGATATCCATCTGATACATTTTCTTCATCTATTATGCAACATCAACAAAATTAAATTGGACTTTGATCATAAATACCTACTAATACTAAGTTGCGCATCATTTGGTTTATTTTTATAACCAGTTTATCAAAGTCCATAGTACAAGGTTTATGTTTGCAAAATAGATAACCCTGTCTTCTGTCCTCCATAATATAAAGTAGATACCAGCCTATCTATATAACAATTATTTCCTGAGGATATGACCAAAGGGCTTAGTATGATTTGCATTATGTAACAAATACAGTTCATTGGTGCCTGCCAATCAATGTGATGTATGCTCTCTCATTTCGATTGCACTTGCGAAAAGCCAGGACATTATAAAATACATCATAATTAGCCAGAAAAATCAATTAGGTACTAACTTAATCAATATTGATCAATGCTAGTTTAAGTATCTATTTACATCTTTTCAGGTCTCGCTTTAACAACCTAGTTTGTAAAGCAAATATGCAGTAGGTAATGCACAGCATATCTTGAGATAACATAAGATATCAGTGTCCTCAGTATTAAAGGATTAATTATTCAGCACAAAACAGACAACTACAAAGGATAGGTACTTTTATTTTATACATCTATTGGTGTATATTAAAAAAGATAAAATAACAAATTGATTTCTTTTTTTGTTTTTAAGCATTGCCCCGCAGTAGGATTTCTCCTGTGTCGCGGGTGCATTTACAAACATACAAGTTCAGACACCCAGACCCGAAACAACAATTTATAAAATATGTGGATGAGTTTTTCCATACTTCATATTTCATCCATACATATATCAAATAAAAAAAATGTACATAGCCCGTTGCATGTTTGACCTTGGTAAATATACTGTCTCATGTGCTAACGGTGACACACATAAAAAAGAAGTTATGTTAGGGTTATGTATAGTATAGGATTATTTTTAAGAATTAAAATAATCTAATGTTGAAATACCACATTCTAAACTTAGTTTATAGATCAATAAAACAATAAGAAATTAAACTTATAACATTATCACAACAATTACAATTCTTTTTTTCTTCTACATAAGTCAAGGATACACATCCTAGGTAGGTATTTATAAGTAAATCAAGTTTGTCTCGTTTTAACACATCATTAAATTTTAATACCTTGCTAATTGTGTTAATTGAAATAAATAAATAAAAAAAAAACTACTTCATTATTTTTAAAACTATGGTTAGAAAGAGAATAAAGATTGAAATCTATGACAAGGAGAATTCTTTTATTTATAGCGGTACTCAATATTCGAAAAAGTATGCAACATTCTTAAAATTCTTGCTGAGTCTTACTTCACATGAAACCAATAATAACCTTTACCTACCATATTTATTTGTAGAATTAATTCTGCTCTCAAATGCTTCTTACTAAACTTATTAATATTTTCTTAGTTCACCACACAGGTTATTAGTTATTGTTTTATTTTGAAAATAGAACAAAACGAATTAAAAGTAGCACTTCCACTTTTAAGCAAATGAGCATAGAGAATGCTTATAATTTATGTTAATCTTTGATTATGCAACACATTGTTGATAAAACAAACAGATTAGAATATCAATTAAAATACAATAAGGAAATAGGTATTAAGAATTATTGTATTCGTAAACAAGTTTGTTAGTTTCTGTCAAACGAAGTGTCAAACTTGTTATCAATGAAGATGAAAGTTTACAAATCAGAATAAACTATTTCATTGGTAACTGGTGCAATTTCAACTTATTAAAAGTGCACCATATTAACATAAAATAGATTTATAATGAACATAAATCAAAAATTCACCTTTGAATTGTCAATAGTAGAAAAACACCTAGCACCCGGCTTCGCACGAAATATTAACCGTTCAACAGTTTTTATTATAAACATATTCAATTCCTTTTGCTAAACTCTTGAGCATGAACACAACATAAGTGCAAAAATATTTTATCTTCGTTCTATATATCCACACTCGGTTAAAAATATGAGGTCCAAAGGTTAGTGTACCGAAAAACAGAAAGAAACGACTGTTGTTGATTTGTGAAAACTGCCTGCGTGCGAAAGGGATAGATATATTTTTTTCTGTTCGGTGCATAATGTCACAGCTACGTCTTGTTATCTTTGTTGGATGCAACTGCAAAGTCCAGTGTTTTTGTAGCCTTGATAGTTGATACCTCTATTTATATCGCAAATAATATTATTAACGTAAGAACACAAATACTAAATATCGAGGAGACAACATTAAGTAAGGTGTGATGTATATAATATTAGGTCCTAATGTGAAATTGTGTTTTTAAAAACACCCACCCTCACCCACAAACCAGGAGAAAATCTTAGTGTCGAACAACATTTTATAAAAACGCAATGTTGTATAAAATGCTATGAATTTAATTATAAAATGTAATTGCGTTTTCTAAAATAATTAATTATCAGTATCTAATAATTAATTAGGCAGATAACTAAACGCACTATAGTCACTTGTTAGGTATTAAGCATTTACTGCATTTTAAATATTAGATGCAAAAGGTTTTTTAAATAATTTATGTCCTAAGTACCTACTACTCCTCTAAAGAATTACCACTTTAATGCAATTTTGTTACAATATAGGTACATAGAAACATTAGGTATCTATAATTTTATCTACTTTAAAAAATATATTGCAATAGGACTGCAGTCTAACACGACACGAAATATAGGAAATCGGATTTAATAAGTGATTTCTGAGGCATGGGTGTGAACTGTATACTAATGGACAACGACTCGACAACAGTAATTTGAAATTTTTGACTTGGCCCGAATCGAACCCGCGACAGCACAGTCATCCAGTTACAGCGCCAACCTTTTAGTCGTCTATTACATCTATAATAAATTACAAATATGAAGTACTTAATTCAATTCAAACATTCTTTAGATTTTATTTAACGAAAATGGATTTAACGCCTAATAAAAATGTAATAGCAATTTGCTGTTTATTGTAATATTAAAGTACTATGTAGTACTACGCAGGCACTAATAAAGTAAAAGAAATACAGAGAACGTATTTATTTCTTACTACCTAATAAAGTAGGAAATAAATGAAATAAAACAACGTATTTATTTTGTTTTTTACAAGTAAACTAAAATTATGTGTCGCTTTCTTAGAGAAAAGTTAAACAGTCTATCCTACTTTGTCTTGTTTGCTTCGGGAAATTTTCTCTTCGTACGAAGGTAACGCTATTCTGTATTCTCAGTTAGATACCTACTTAATGAAAAAACTAACCACGAAAGCTTAGTTTGTTTATAAGAAGGGTTACAAATAAAGCACTAACTATAAGCCTAATAAATTACACTAAAAAAATCAACAAGTTTGCAACAACAATAAATCGGTGAGTATTGCTACCACTGTACAATAAAGTGACAAGTCTCTAAATATTACCGCTACGCGGCGCTAGTAGTGTCGATAAAAGCGCGCGATTCAAGTACGTATCATGCGCGCGCCAATTTCAAATTGAAATAGGGACATTAACAGCAACTTGTATTTCATTTTATTGATTAATTTACACATTTTATTTGAATAAATATGATTATATCCATGATAAAATACCCCATCATTTGCACGACAAAAATTCACAGGGCGATTTTGATGTCGCGATATGATCGCAAAAATTCACCAATAGAAATTGCTGATTTAGTCTACCTGCCAGCTTATCAGGGCACCCACTTCACCCACCTTCAGTGTAAATAAGGATTAGCACGATTATCAGTTTTATTGTAGCCAGGAATTATTTTAGAACGAGTTTTACGAGCGGCGCGCGTTGCATTGAACAATTGTGCAAATAAGTGTCATTTTTTGCTATTATTTGTATTAGGATTATTATTTTTAACTTTGGTATAATATATTGAAAACATGATATGTTTTTTGGTGCCGCTGTTTGTGCGCAAACACACGCAACTTGAGGAGCGCGCGCGCTTTGAAAAGCGAAACTACGCTGAACGTACGCCGCTGTAACATGCTACTTACCTAGCTAGAAACAGTATAACCTTTTAAAGGAAATTATAAAATATTTAGCCCCTACATAAAATAATTTGTTTTAATTTTCACTAACTTTAAACTGGTATTAAAACAAATCACAAAGCAGTTCAGTAATCTATATAAAATAATACATTTTGTGCGTGCCTCCTCATTTCGTAGACCGACGCACCGATATAAAACTTCAGCATTAAAAATGGCTGTGAAATAATTTTAAATATAGATACATTATAACGATACAACTTCTCACTACACTATTGAAAAGAACCTTACTAATGAATGCCAAATAATGAAATAAAAAATCATAATTTTCTCAATAGTAAGGATATTACTAAGCAATAAAAAATATTTTCCTCAGTTACCTATTCAACATAATCGTCAACTTTTTGTAACTTCGTTCAGATAGAATATGGTACGTGATGTAGAGACAAAGTTATATATAGCTATGGCCAACACCAATTTGAGTGTATTGTATTAGCTGCTCTGTCTATCCAATTATAGTCACGTATACTGAGGAAAAAGTTAGTGTGGAACATTGTTATTCTAGTTATCAAACAGGAATCTCATTACGAGAAAGGTCCACTCAAAAAAGGGATTCGCTCGACTCAAAATATTTCAGTTAGCAACTACCGATTTAATATGAAACGTATATTTCATGAAACATTAATATTCACAGCATTTTCAAATGTAATAAACAATACATTAATATTTGCCAAACAATACAAAAGTAATCGCACAGTGCTACAAATTGCGACCGCGGTCTGGACAAAATCACTGTTCGTAATAAAAAAAATATAATATTGCAAAAAGTAATGAAGCTCGCTATCTGCTAACATGTGTTCTTGAGGATTAATTTCTCACGGTTTTGTCAATATTAATGCAGAACATTTTATTAAAAATCACTTGGAAACAGTGATTTGTAGCTACAAATAAGCGTTGTGTTTACATTTTGTCGTGTATTACATTTCTTTTTTTATTAATTCTAATAAAAGTGGCTTGTATTGACGACTTGTCAGCTATGTGTCAAGATAACGTCAGTTTCGTTGCATTTGATATGCAGTCCTATGAATATTGTGCTACTATTGATACTACAGATGCCCCTAGTCGCAAGGAATGCAAACAGATATCTTGGCGGTTAATACTTATTTGAATAATACCATAAATATTTATATTATTTACACAAATAATTATGATGAAGAGGAGCTTAAGAATTATAAAGAAAATATTACTTATTAAAGTTCATAAAATAATGAAACTAGTTTTTTAAATGAAGCATCGAACAAATTCGTCCAATATTGACAAAAAATATGCAAAAATTTCCTATAGCCATTTTTATTGTAATTCGGCACTAAAATTTAACCTTTCTCGTTCGAAACATGCACTCAGATTCAAAAAGCTTACCCTTTTAGTCGACCGTTTAGTTTTCTATAAAGACTTGCACCGTCATTATTTACAACCCTTCGGATAAACCCTTGACAACAAACCTTTTTAACATTTTAAAACTCCCTCCAACAATAGATGATGTATAGGTTTTTTTCTAACCGGCCAGGATTATGCAACTCTTCTGTATAAATGTTTTAATATTTAAAAGATTAACGTCATGTTATTGCGTTTAGTATAGGTAAATATTTTTTTTTATAGTGAAATGTTTTTATTTGTGAAAAAGATTGGAGTTTTAAAGTTGGGTTATGAGCTGTGTAATTCTGATGTTGGAGAATAAGCATTTCTAAATGAGCGAGGAGGAGTATAAGTATTTGATTACATTTTTACAGCAAAATACGAAAAATCTGCTTTGATTAGGCACTAACCAAGTTGCCACAAGTAAAAACAATAACATTTTTTTGCAATATGCAAGCTTGTAGATATGTTTAGAACGCACGAAAATAACTATTATAGGTTGTACACGAACCTTAGATCTCTTACAAAAAATACTTCACTGAATTCGTTACGTCGATCGTTCCTCTTATTAAATACTTTTTACTTTAAAGATACATCATTAAATGTCTTTTACCCAAATCAGAGCAATTCAAATTATTGATCTGAAGAATTATTGATGAAAGATACCTATTAGGTACCTACCCAAACTTCTACTTGAAATTCCATTTTACATTAGCAAGTAAGAAAAAGTTAAATCACGACCGAAGATTATTTTCATAAAAACGTATATTTTAAGAAGAAACGAAGTCAATAAAGCAACAAGCATATAATGATGTGTGCAAGTGTGCGCGGGCGCGGGTTAAGTCCGCAGAATTATGCTCGGTGGCGAACTAGTGTTTGGCGGCGCGAGGGGCGCGTGCGATGGGGTTGTATCTTCTAGGGATGGGATCGTATCGATACTTTTTTATAGGAGTGAATAACACAGAAGTATTCCAGGCTAGACTACTTTAATCATCACTGTATTTTAATCGCTAACTAAGAGGCTGATAAAAAACGCAAACTTTTTACCTGGCAAAAATGGAAATTGCAGTGACAAACCATCTCATATAATGGAGAACTGAAGAGCCATAGTCTAGCTTAAATTAATATTATAACAATTATCTTATCATAACCATACCAATCATATAACCTTACCTAAGGTTTGATTTCTTAAGCCAAGATTTATTATTCCTTTCAAAACATCGTATCTCGTATCGATATATCCTCTATCATGATCACATCCCTAAAATAACTGTATTACCCTTCAGCAACGTGTGTATGTAGGAACATTTAATGCATTCATGGGCTCTCAAGCGTGGTGACGGCACAGTAACTATACTAGACTGCCCCAACGTTCGTTTTATTTATTATTTTAAAATGAACGGGGTAATTTTGAGATTAGGGTCTTAGTACTACGTTGTTAGTGATTTAAAAGACCACCTGTTGGAGAATTCGTTATTAATTATGTTATATTTTTATTTTTGCAAGCTAGTTAAAATTGTTATAAATATTAATAGTGTTAAGGAGCTGAAAAATACATTAGACCGTTTAATACATACTTAACATCATACCATAATTATCATGAGACATACTAAATCATGATCATGAGACGCGGCGACATCGGCAGCTGCGCACGCTGCTCATGATGAAGAGTCCCTCTGTGACTCGAAACGAGTAGAGCTTTTCTGCATTAATGTATCTACGTGAGTAAACCGTGATTTTTCGTTAAACTAGCACTTACTGCCTATGTAGATACCACAGAAACAAAACAAAAAATAAGTAGAAATCTTTTTAAAGTAAAATCTTTAATTGTCCCTCTCAGATCTGTGTGTATACCTACTAGGTATCATAACTATTTTTATTTCATATCAAAGCATAATGTGCCTTATTATTACTAGCAAAACTATCAAAAACCTTCGTACCTACAGCCCACAAAACATTTACTCCTAACCCTTTAGCTGCAACCGTGACGCAGTTAGTCGCCATTCGAGTAAAAATCGCCATTGATCCGTGTCGGTAACATTTGGTGTTAAAACGTTACATTGTGCAACTATTTGTCAACCAATCACCCGGAAACTGTTATGACGAATCAGTTATAACATGTAGCTATTATGGAAGGAATGTGTTTTTTAATCCTTTAACTGCAACTGCAAGGTTGTAAAAATATTCTATATAATAGGCTCTGGGCCGGCTTCAAACCGACTGATCGTTGAGAGGTCTACAATCAATAGTATTTTTTTTAACTGATATGATGAAATTGATTATGATGAATTTTTATAAAGTTTATGGCTTAAAAAACCCATTCATAACGATGTCATTTCAAAATTTTTGGCATCATATAAAGCTGAGGTTCCCAACGTTTTCCCGAATTTTGGTTTTTTTACTAAGGGTCCAAGGACCCGTTGGCAACCCGTAAATATAAAGGTCCAACAAACAGTAAAGCTGATTATATTATTATCGACTAACAACTATAGGTATAAGTTTTAGTTTTTCTTTGCAAGTCAGGTCAGGTTCACCCTAATAAAACATGGAAGCTGTGCTACTATCACAACAACCCTATGACCATTTAACGCCTTGGCTTGAACGAAACATAACAAACGCGTGTCTGATCAAATATTTATATAATTTATGGCTTTTATGGCTTGTCAATATCGACAAAAGGGTTTGGCAATAAAAAACGAGACAGTTTGTACGCGCTATTAAACTATTAAATAAATTATAGCGAAGCAAGCAAGGTAATTCAATTATATAGAAATGTTACACTAGTGCTGTAGCAACCGTTATAGAGTAAGGGTTCAAATATACAGTAATGTAATTTAGTTATCTGAGGTATTATCTTTAAGGGAAAATCTTTAATATTTGTCAAATAATTGTTTACATTGCCGTCTCATTCTCTGAATCTACGGAGTCGAGACCTTACCCAATGTAGAGTTTTTGGAGATATGCCATGAAAGACCGATCGACCAATAGATCAAGCGCCGTAAGTAGGGATGGATAGGCCACACACTCCGAAGAGGTCCCGACCACATACCCAAACTAGTGAAAAGAAAGCGTGGCCGTCTTTTACAAACCTGGTGCTGTACCGTACGGACAAAAGTGACGAGCATCGGTATGACGTGGAGCGAAATGAAGCGTGAAGCTACTCAAGACAGATCGCGATGGATAACTTCGGTGGTCTCCCTAACAGCTCCATGTTAAGAGGACATAGGATGTTAAGTCAATTGAATTGTATTACATACATTATAATATATATTCATAGCTTCCTGTACCACAGATGTAACATGCATATGTGGTACTTTAAGTAAACTACCACATAACGTTACAAAATAATAAACAGCTTTTTCTTACAGAAGACAATTGTCGGTCTACAACTTCTACGCTTGACGCTACGAGATGTCTACGAGCTATGGACTACGAACTACGTAGTCTATCTGCTACGAGAGATGACGCTACGAAATATCCTTATTTGGTTGAAACTTTATCTTAACAATTGTTTTGTAATTGATTCATCAATTGTTGTTGTAACATGTGATGTTTTAATGTCCATCTGTTACTTGTTACCTACAATACATTTTACAAAACTTCCCACTGTATACATTTTAATTTATGTAACGAACTCCTTGCTTTTAATATCTTCCTTCAAAAACACTTTCATGTTCTAAATTTTAACTGTCCAGTCTCGACCAATTGATAAAATCGCAGTAAAATCAATCATCAACATTTTTTAAATCTGTTCGAAAATCAAGTGTTGTGGGCGGGGCTACACCCGCCCTATGTGCCAGTCTCTGGCCCATAAAGCGGGGCACACAACGTCCCAACCCCCAGTAAGCGACGCACGCGCGCCTGCACTGTGCGCACGACCCAGTCATGGTGGACAAAAATTTATTTTAATTATTTTTTATTTTAAAATATTTTTTAATTGACTCTAGTGTTGTGATTAGTGTTTTGTGTAGTAATTTCAGTTATAAGGAGTTTTATAAAGTGAGTATAAGTTTTATCGTACATATCTTTTATGATAGTTTTCATTTAATTTTGTGAATTAAATAATGAATGAACACAATCATGAAATAGTAAATAATTATTGGCATTTGATTGTGGATTAATGACAACGAGATAAATTACTAGTATTTTTAATCTTAAATAGTATTTAAACACCTCTTTTATGAAACACCAAACTAATATCGAGAATAATTTATTTCTGTAATTAAAATATAATTAACAAGTCAATAGGTTTAATGTTTAACGCCACAGTTACAATAGACTAAGGTTTCAGGTACAATACCCGTCAGCTAAAACTAAATCTGAAAGGATAATATAACAAAACTATGTACTACAAAAACACCTCTATACCCCAAAAATAAAACACCATAATATTCATATCAAAACTAACCCACAAATTGTTACAACGACAACTCATAATCTAAAAGCTATAACAATTGTCCGGCAATTAACTTGCCGACTCGGTTCCGGTTCGGTGGCTATAGTAGGAACAAATGTTTGCCGGTCGCGTGCCGGACGCGTGCCGTGTACGGTGCACAGGTGGCCCACCCTCTATAGTGCGATTGATATATTAAGATTGTTTGTAGTGTTTTTGAAAACCTTTTTAGCACTTAGGTATAGGTATATGTGTTTTAAAGTTTAAGTGGTGTCGCTTTGAGCAAATTTTTCAGTCATAAAGTTGCGTTAATCACATTAACCGCTATACTCAATGGTTATTTAACCCAGTCCTTAGTAATTGTTTTCGATACAAAATCGTTACTAAGGAATAGTTTAAGCAATCATTAAATGTCTCTAAGTGCGATAGTAAAGGAAATAAACCCTTGTTTGACCGGCTACGTATCTGGTACGGTGTTATCAACTTATTTAATAGAGATTGAGCTTATTTAGAAGAAACGTGTGACATAGTAGTTCTATTTAAAAATTTGTTTTATATTTAAAAGTTCAAAGTATTTCGGAGCTGCGGATCACCTACCGGGTTTAGGGGCTCCGACTCGAAAACCAGAAGTAGAAACGGGGTGGTATTTAGTCAGTAAAAGTCTAACACTTCCTCTCGCTTCGCCTAAAGCGGGCGAAGTGATAAAACAACAGTGCCATCCTAAAAAAATATTTTAACTGAAACAAGAACTACTGAAATAAGAAAGAGCTACAATAGTAGGAAATTATAATCCGTATCTATGGAAATGAAACCAAGATTTAGTATACAACAACAAACAGTAGCAGATCATAGCATAACATACTACGTGGGGCGGGAAGCGTGACCGACGCGTGCGCTGTAACTGGTGGCGTGGCGCCGATTTGTTTGTGATTAGTTAAGTCGGTTTCAATAAGAAAATAATAATGGGTATTAAAGTATAATAATAAAATACAGCACAAACACATGAATTGTCTCGGAATATTTGTTCAAGTTTTGTATAGAATATATATTCGGAACTTTGAAGGGAATTTTGCATTACAATCGTAAAGATATTTAAATGAGAAGGTTAAAACAAAATACCTGATATATTATTTCCTAAAATTCATATTTTATATCCTACAACATTCTTTAATTTACGATGTTTAAAAAAAGCTCTGAGATTACTCCATATAAAACATCGACATCTTACCCTAAAATAATAAAACAATTCGATGCATTCATTTAGGGTGTACATTACCCTAAAAATAGGAAATCAGTCCGGAAGTAGGAAGTGATAAAGTTCAACAGCAACTGACTTTGTGCGGTGTTGCTGTGTTGGTCACGCAACGGTCTGGTCGGAGGGTCACCTGTCCTGCCCGTGTAGTAATTGGTGCAAGACAAACAATGAGGGTTCACTTCTTCACAAGGGGTGTTTAAACACTCAAAATGTTGTACTTGAAATAAAAAACATCACTTGGTTTTGTATGCTTGAAGGATGTTTGATGAACCTAAACAAAATGAATTTAATAGTGTTAGTTTGAGTAAGAAACATAAATTAGTATTCTGAAATAGATTACTTTTCTATTTTATGCATTGATAACCATAATAATTTATTAACAAATTCGACACATATTTTGGAATACGATCAATAAATATTAAATATCCTTTTCTATTCTTTCCAGATTTCAACAATGTTCAGCACCAGCTTCGAAGACTACTGTGACTTCAACGACAGCATCTGCAGCAACGACTCCGGGATCGATCGCTCGTACACAGATTCCTTCATAAATTCCACAAACAGTACTCCAATCAAACATGAAACTTCAGACCTTGGGATATCTCTCACCCCAACCAAAGATGTGAGGAGAAAACTCTTCAACGACGATTACGAACTCTTCCAAAATCCAACAGACGATGTTAAAGTTTTTGAAGAGAACATACAAAATATTAATACATCGACGCCTAAGAAAGAGAAAAAGCCAAAGGATCCTAACAAGCCTAAAAGAAAATATGCCAACGGAAAAAACAGAATTTCAAGATGCAAAAGTCCTACACAGCTCATGAAGATTAAGAGAAACCGAAGAATGAAGGCCAATGATAGAGAAAGGAATAGAATGCACATGCTGAACGAAGCCTTAGACAGACTGCGATGTGTACTACCAACTTTTCCTGAAGACACAAAGTTAACTAAAATAGAAACTCTACGCTTCGCACATAACTACATTTTCGCTCTAAGTGAAACATTAGAATCTTTAGATAACATAAATTCTGGACAAGCTCCGGTCGAAGATTACAATCTAAACTATGAGAAGCTACAAAACTATTCAATAGGTGGTGAGAAAATCACAAAAGATGCTTTTAGAGATATATTCCCAGTTCCAAATAAACCTGAAGGTTGTAATGATGGTAGTTACAGAAACTTCCAAGGGTTCAGTAGACCGTTTCCAAATGGATCCAATTTCATGCAGACTAGTGAAGGTGTACTCATTAACGTTGGAAATGTAACTGTATCAGTGAACAATAAAGGTGGAAATTGCATCACATC
Organism: Spodoptera frugiperda; assembly: GCF_023101765.2. NCBI lineage: Eukaryota > Metazoa > Arthropoda > Insecta > Lepidoptera > Noctuidae > Spodoptera > Spodoptera frugiperda. Next base: position 13,479,621 of record NC_064231.1, on the reverse strand, counting down.
TACAACAGGAACAGGTTTCTTCACCCATCCATCAAGTTTCGGAGAAGATATGAACCAACAAGTTTACCAATACGAAAGGTATGGCGCACCATCCTACAATGAAGGTTATGAAGCAAATAATATGCCTGGAGAATACTTCAATCAAAAGAATTACGAAATATTCAAAAATGCTTTTGATACAGCTGCAAAGAGCAGGAAGATTGAGAAGACTGAAGATTATAGTAATTATGGAAGATATAATAATTCTATGTATGGATACACTGATACTAATTGTTTTAATGGAAATACTAATGAGTATTTACAAAATAGTTATTATTATAATGACCAAAGATGTTACAGAAACTTCTATAACAGGGCTCCTAGTGTTGTGAATGCTCAAATTTGATGTCCTAAAAACTAGTCATTGTGTACAAATTATTTTTTATATAAATATACAAACTAGTATCTAAGTAATAAATAAAAATAATTCTACAGTAGATAATTGTATAATACCAAAGACAATAAGATATAGTTTTAGATTAAGTTGGTTTTTGTAAAAGTCTATTCTAATTGCTAGTCATTTTTGTGAAATAAAAATACGTTTTTATATTTTGTAAATATTTGTTTTATTATAACGACGCTATAATAAATCCTTAAAAAGAATATAAGACAATAATATGTAGAGACACAAATACAGACAGATAGGAACCCAGAATTTAATGACAACGTTACACAAAGACAGTTAAGTACAGCATGTGTATCGATCAGTCAACTTTAAACAATAGCATATAAACGGTAGCCTAGTTTAACGTTTGGCAAGGGAGAAATTGACGCATGATTTACCACTGTGTAATAATACAAGTAAAGCACCATGAATATAAATCAAATAGGAACAATGAACGTTAAAGAGCGAAAACTTGTGAATGCTTATGCGCACCCCTATGCTAGCTTTGTTCAGGATCTATACAAAATTAACCCAACGTTCCAACCGTTCAATTATAAACCTTACTACAATGAAATAAGGACTATAGAAAGTGTAAATGTAATAATGACAGGGTAGAATAGGGGCACCCGTTTGGATCGAGTTACCGATTTTCGAAAACTAATGTTTGCTTTGAAAATTCGTTACGTGCATTGTTATTGGACGGCTATGTTTGCTCCAATTATTTAGATGTCATATTTTAAGGATCATTGTTCGGATATCAGTCTATCACGAAAAGTACGTAGTCGAAGCATTTTGATAGATTTTTTAGCAGTAGCAGCGCAACAATCGTCGCGTCGAGTGTCGCGGAATGCTGCTCATGAATGTAAGCCTCTAGCATAGCTTGAAACTAGTCAAGTTCCTCTTATGGTATAATTTAATTCCATCCAGAGCATAAAGAGCCACCTTTATTTATTTTATTTTTAACCGTGGCCATCCCATTGCAGGGCAAAGGCCTCCCTACCCTCCATCCACTCCTCTCTGTGCAAAGCTCTCTGCAGCCAATCCTTATCGTAGGTGTCCAGTTAGTCCCACCATCTCCTAAATAGCCACCATAATCAAAACAAAACACCACCTCTACTTCTGATATAAATTCCATACACAAATAATAAAAGTTCCCAATTATAGCCGTATACATACAAACAGCACCTGGTGTCCAACTGTCACTTCTAAATTACAATAATTACTGAACAAATCTGCGCTTTCGTCATGCACCATTGCACTGCAGTCCTGATTCGAAATGGTGTAAACAGGAAATTAGCTTCCGACTGAACAGTGAACAGTTAATTTCAGTGTCGCTCACTTCTATACATACTTATATTTATGATGACATTGATTGGATATCCGTTATTAATCAGAAATCGCAATTTTGTGGTATAAAAATAGAACTAGATTTTTCTTAAGCTGCATTTGCACCTGCATACGAACATATTAATTTAAATATGTACGAGTATTTGTAGAATAATCATGCAAAATATATGAAAATCTTTATACCAAATCTTTAAAACTTAGTTAGTAGAAATTCTACAACATCACCCTACAATTCCATGTTTATAGCATCGTTACCTAAATTCGTCAACAACAAAGAAACAAAACTCACACCTTTTGCAATTATCTGGTATGAAACCACGTTTATTTAACTCCATTGACACTAGAAAACCAAATGACACGCCGTAACAACCGAACCCATACACAATGTACCGAGACCAACGGATTATCACGGCTACCGGAGAATACCAAACATTGGTACACACACCCTATTCTTACAACCAAACATGACAGAGCAAAATTGACCCTATAAGAATAGGTGTAAAGGTGCAAATTGTGTATTTCGCTTGGATTCCGAAAGATTACGGATTTTGGAAAAAATATTTCTAGTAATGAATAGATATTGAATAGAAATTTTGACCAGGATTATGTCCATAAAGCTCCACAGTGGTAGTATTGTTTTCAATCTCAGTCATTTGAAATATTACAAAATATTAGCAAAGTAGAAAATTAAAAAGAATATTATTATAAAAATACAAATAAAAAAAGGTAATTTAAAAAACTAAAAAACCCGACTGCGTTTCTTTATAATATTAAAATGAAAAAAAACCCTAAAACAAGAAAGTCAACGTAAAATTTAAGCAGTCGGGACCCATTCTAAATATAAAGACTTTGTGAGGGCACATACGGCTGGCTTTCTAGAATGGGTCCCGACTGCTTAAATTTTACGTTGACTTTCTTGTTTTAGGGTTTTTTCATTTTAATATTATAAAGAAACGCAGTCGGGTTTTTTAGTTTTTTAAATTACCTTTTTTTATTTATTTATTTTTAGTTTTATTATTTTTTTAATTTGATATATCTAGTGTCACTCTCACAGTAAATACGAATCAAACGACCCCTATCAAGCGGAAATCCATCGAGTCGTTCAGGTTAGAGAGTGAGAAATATTCGAATTTGGCGCCAAAAATCCGCCATTTTGTTTTTTTATTATTTTGATATATCCAGTGTCACTCTCACAGTAAATACGAATCTAACGACACCTCTCAAGTCAAAATCCATCAAGTAGTTTAGGCTAGAGAGTGAGAAATAATCGAATTTGGCGCCAAAAATCCGCCATTTTGTTTTTTTTATTATTTTAATATATCCAGTGTCACTCTCACAGTCAATACGAATCTAACGACACCTCTCAAGTCAAAATCCATCAAGCCGTTAAGGCTGCAGAGCGTGCCAAACAATTATACATACATACATACATACATACATACATACATACATACATACATACATACACTCGAAAAACATAACCCTCCTTCTGGCGCAGTCGGGTAAAAAGTAACTAAGTTTTATACTATAATAACAATAAATTAATTCCAATCCTCACAATACTAAATAGATGTGTTTAAAGTAATAAATAACGCGTAGATCCGAGATATTTTATCTTGAACATCGACACTGGTAAAATGTGGTACTTAGCGAGATCTCCCCACAAATCTGCAGTTACTGCACCGGCTATTAATCGAATGCATTCAGGGTCCACCCCAGTGTGCAGTCAAACCAATCAATTTTTATATATTGACGAGATGCGAGGAACATTGTGTGTCATTTCGGTAAATAGTGTTAAATTAATGGCCTTTTACAATGCCTTGTTAGCAAAAGAAGTATGTTATGTCCGTTATTTCCAAACTCTCTTACGTCCGTACTCAGAATCATTTAATGGTTACTTATATTTTCGGAACAAAATCGTTACTAAACAAAAGTTTAAGTAACCATTAAAGGTCTCTGAGTATGGCGGTTAAAGTTTAAGGAACCCCTCGACTAAGATAATACATACTTAGTAGTCGTGTAATTGTCGCGGAATGCTCATGAGTATGATTCTCTAGCATGTCTTGAAACTCGTCGAGTACCTCGTCAAACAGTTACGTGAGTAAACCGATAGCGTTATAACTAATCATTTCATAAAAGCCATGCATTACAGCCATGTAAACTTTAAATGTAATTTTTCTCCGTTGAAGTTCGTTGCCACTAACGTTACCTTATATTATGTATTTACCAAAACTTTTTGCTATCATTCATCAGCAATCTTTTCAATCCATCCCCGTAAACCGACAAATAAATTCATTCTACCGAAGCACCCTGAGGCTATGTGTCTTTCAAGTAAAAACACCACAAGCAGCCCTCAATAAAATTCAACCGTTGATTTTATAAAAAAAACAAATATACAACACATGTCTACTATCGTATGTCCAGAAACATAGCCGTGGGCTAATTGATGTCTGAGGGCCTAATACGAGATATTTTTCACGTTAACACGATCGAAACTTTACAGCGTTGAGCCGTCTGATTGGTTGGTTAATTGGAGCAGGCCAATCAGAGCGCTGAACGTTATAAACATGTTGACGGCGTTAAGGTAAAACCAACTTGCCCTAGGCCCGTTTTTTGTCTGTATGTCTGTTTGTTTGATTTTGTTTAATATTCATCCCGTCCGTCCTCCGGCCAGTATTTGTTTAGTCCGCTAAGCTAATATACTCGTTTGTTTAAGTTTTTTAATGGAAGGGTGCTGATGTGGTTGGTTGTAAATTCAATTTTGATTGAGTGAAGCAGTGTTTTAAAAAGCGATAACAAATTATTGAATAGTTTTGAGACACAGATCTTCTCTTCTTCTCAGGAGTCCCGAAGTCATTAAATACATATTTTTTCCTAGAATTGCAGTTTTTTTTACACTTCCTAAACTGCAATTCTAGCGTATTATACGTTTAGAATTTGTGTTAGGTTAGGAATTATATTTATTTCTGCTGATGTCCTAGTCGTTTTGGCTTTTTACCAAACTTATTACTTACACCATTCATTATCAGTGATCAGTAAAACATCCAGAAAACCAGTGGAATAAGAATGTATAAAAATAAAATTGATAGTTGTCTTTGAATGTACGAAAGTTACTTACTTACTTACATTTATCTTACCATAAAACAGAATATGAATAAAAATATGGAACCCAAAACCCATAGCAAATATTCATAGCACCCAATATAACTAATTCCGAACATTATCCTAATACAGTAAAGTATCAATTCTGTCATTCTCCGCATTTAATACCAAAAGATGAATTGGCATCACCACAAATTGGCTATACAGCTGACGTTCAATTTACCTAACAATTACCATTCAAAAACATACCTTATCACTAGGTAATAAAACTCAAAGTGATATTTAATCAGGCAACCAGTAGAGAAAGAACTCTGGCGCAGATTTTTTGCTCTATAAAATTGTGGTGGCTAGGATTTTGTAGGGGTTTTGTTAAATTGGTGGTATTGAATTGGGGAGAAAGAGCTTAGTGATTTGACGTTCAGCAAATATTGCAAATTATTTATTATAAATATTATATGTGGTTTCGATCAATAGATTTTGTGGCTACCGTTTGCATAAAAATGTCTGGCAATTCTATGAAAACTCTAGTATTAGGTATAATTATTGATTTGTATTCAATTGGCTAGTGCTAAAAATCAGTGTTGTGACTCGAGCCATCGTGTTCGGGCCACGGCATTTTAGCTAAACACTGGTCTTATTGCGCCGTGTTGACTATCTATTTATTTATTTTATTATTTTGTCTGCAATATTTTATAACAATGCAAATAAACTCTTATTCTTTATTTCAGATAATAGCCATAGATTTTAAACTATTTTAGTGTGTTACTTAGCTAATTTATAATTTATTCTGAAATAAAAATTAACAGATTACTAAGTGACCAATAACGCAACTGTCCGTAATTTAAACAAGCAAAACCATTGCATGGTATAGGTATACTTGATAAAGTTTATTTTACACCAAGCGTAAACACTTGAAAACCTTTCATTTATCTCTGCCTCACATTTAAAATTAATCCCTAAATTAATTGACATAAGAACTATTATTGACTGCACTTTTTATATTAGACGGAGATAATTTCGAATAGACGAATTTCAACCTTAAACCTGGGAAGCTAAGATACATATTTCTTTGTGTTGTGTAGCTAGGGTTGTCCAAAGTAACAACATTTGGTACTTTGTTCGAGTTTGGTACTTGAAGTTGATTGAAAACTAACTGTATCTTTGTGTGTTTGTTTGTTGAAATAACATTAATAATGCGAGTTACGCTATCAGAGTCGAGTGTGCATCTGTACGTAATTCTAGTTACTTATATGGATTACTGGTTTAGTAGATTAAAATGTTATATTATTAATCATGGACTTTAAAATGAAAAGCACTAAATAGAATCTGACTCGTTGGTCGAGTGGTCGCTAGTGCGACTGCCGGACAAGGGGTTTTGGGTTCGATTCCCGTGTCGGGCAAAGTATTACTGGGCTATTTTCGGTTTTTCAAAAATTTCTTAGTAGTAGCACGGTGTCTAGAATTGTGCCCATATCTAATTTAATGTTACTGTTATAAAATTGAGCTCATTTATTTATAAAGGTATTTATAGTACCTATTAGTAGCAAATTTTATTCTAACCCTTCAAGTATTTTTTACCATTCGAAACAATTTTAACGAGAAAATATGAAATCTCATTTTCCCACAGCTATCATACTAAATAAATACCATACTTATACTGAAAGTACCAACTTAACACTAAATTAAACACTTAAAAATCACAACCAAAATGATCCCATAAAAATATTACAAAAAAAAAGATTCACACGTTTACAATGACAGAAAATTAACCCTATCATCGCTCATGGCTTTTTAAATACTGTGTAATCGTTAATGTTTATCCCACTTGAGACCGAGCGTGTCATATTTAGTGGCAAAAAGTACCACCTAGTAGAAAAGAACTCAAGTGTCATTTTAGGACAGTATGGATTACAAATATTACGCATGGCAAAAAATACGTGAGAATTGGAAATTCACACGAGTTTTTGTGGCTATTTTTATAACGTTTAAATAAGGTCCTTTGAAAAGGTAAAATGATCTAATTCTGTTTGTTATTGTGTTTAGGATCTATTGGTTTAGAAACGAAAAGGCTCTGGGAATAAACTGTTTTGAGTTCAGTGAAGCAGTAATCACACCAAAATAAGCACCTTGTCTAAAGTAATAGTGAAGAAACACTATAATACTTACATATACATATATTAACCAATGTGATAGGGTCAAAGTAATGTCTTATCTTATAATATCTTGCCATGCGTGGTTACGCCAAATAGAACATTTCTGACATATCTACTTACTTCTTCCACATCATCAACAATCGCCAATTTCTTCACACATGTCAAAAGACGACGGGCACTTTTGACCCCTAACGAAACCTACTGATATTTAACTATGAAGCAATCTAATGACCGGCATGTTAACACTAAACAGGCGTGTAATATCGCCACGCGGCTCGCGGGACAGTTGGTAAGTGTGACGTCACGCCCGACACGTGTCACGCACACGCTACAAGTATGACCTATCAACTGCTATGATACACAGATTGAGCACTATTACTTTATTTGAGTATTAATTTAATATAGAGGTGATGGAGTTGTACTAATAAAAGCGAAGAATTTTTGTTTTTTTTTTCTGAATCAAATTATATCAGTTTTTCATTCCTGGTGAACTCGGTGCCCCTTATCGGTGCTGAAGGAGGCCGCCGTGGTGGTTTTATTGAGATAAAATTCCCTTATTACCTTGTCTTTCTCCACAAAAAGCTACGCACCTTTTGAAGGTTTCCCCGTCATAAAAAAGGCATGTTCCATCTTCGAACGCATCGATCGTCACTTACCATCAGGTGGAATCGCGTTTAAATGCCTTTCTAGTTTTAGATAAAAAAAACAATCTATAAAATAGAGCCTCGGGTCTGAAAGAAGTGAAGGCAATCAAAAGATCAATGTCTGTCGAATATCTAGATCACTACACGTCCAATAACCGAACAGTTAACCACTAATAACCATTAAAAATACCTAATTTAATCAGCAAACAAACTTTACCACAAATTATGTGCCTATTACACTTTCACACCCACAACTGGTGTCTCACACGTGTCTTACAAGTGTCGAAGCGTGTGGGTCGCGTGCCACAGACTGCTATCATGAACTGTTTATAATTCCACCACTAGAAATACGAAGGGTATAATTGACCAAGTGTCTCAATTTTTTATTGTTTATTCAGTAGCTGTTGGTGTTGGGTTAAAGTTTATTTGTTTGTGATTTTTATTTGGAAAATGAGTTTCATTTAATTATGACTTCTTTCTTAAATGAAATTACTAACGGCTTATATGAAATTACTAACGGTACCTATGAGAAATTATTTTCAGAAATAAGCCTAACATAAACTACAGCGGCAGTGTACTTTTTAAGGGGGAAAATCATCTAATAATTTCTCCCACCTTGGGCCAGGCGAGAGGGAGTGTCAGACTCTTACTGACTTAAAACCACCCCGTTTCTACTCTTGCTTTTCGAACCGGAGCCCCGGTAACCCGCAAGGCAGTCCGCAGCTCCGGGTAAACAGGGTGCTGACTTACCATTATCGATAGATCTGCAGGAGTAACCAAGTTTTAGACAAAAACAATACTTGTTAAGCTACGAATATGCACAATGAATTATGTACAAAGAAACAGCAACTGAGCCACTACATAATTCAAAATATCCTTAAAAAGTATTTAACGATACAATTTCCCTTAAGCTACACATTGTTCAGAAGGATATACATAACAAGCGTTAAATGAATACAAATAAATAACCATTGAATAAAGTCTGTGGTTCGACTCCTACGCATGTCGAATTTGCCAATAACACGCCGATGTCACGGCTGTCACAGCTTAATTTGAAGCTACTGGCTTGGAATTAAAGAGGAATTTATGTTAAATTATACTCATAAGTATACAGTCAAGGATAATTCATATTTTAGGTGGTAAAAGTTATTTTAATTTTTATAGGAGACAGTTGAAACAGCAGTCTTTCCGTTGGTAATCAAGATAATGATAGATTGCTATTTTAACATGATATAAAACATATGTTTTTAGTAGTGATGACCACAGTTCCTATTCTTCTTGTTTGTACTATTTATTTTTTGAAACCTTGTCGCTCGAGGAAAAGAACAGTGATTCGGCCTTAGTCTTACAATAGCTTCTGCCTGCAGCTTCTCCCGCGTTTCCGTGGGATAAAAAGTATCTCATCATCCAAGTCAGCTCATACCCTGTCTGTATACCAAAATTCATCAAAATCCGTTCAGTAGTTTCAGCGTGATTGACGGACAAACTTCCAAACATGCAAACAAACAAACTTTCACATTTATAATATTAGTGTGATTAAGAAATCTGTTCTCTAAATAGTAAAATATTTTATCGCCATTGAGTTTCGTTACTACCAATCTCATTCTCCTAGATCTTCTACTATTATTACTATAAACGCCAAGTAATCCGTGCGCGGAGCAATCTGACCGATTGTCGCGGTGTCAAACCGTTTACCCTTATCGCTTATATCCAACACTATGGAACACATACAACGCCACAAGCCCATCTGTCACACTGCATCGATGCACCACGAACAATAGCAGCCATTCATACAACAAACTTTTTTATCAAAAAAATGGATTTTGGGTCAAAAAATTGTGTATCGGAAATTCGGTTGTAAGCACCAGGGGAAGGGAGTTTATCGTAAAATTAATTTTCGGATTACAAACACGTTTTTTGTTGGGTGAAAAACGAATTTATTGATTGATTTTTTATATTAATTGTCATATAAAAGTCAACTTGCATGTTTAGAACTTTTAATGGCCTTACATTACAGAATTTTCAAGTTACATGGGCTAATATTCTCTGTCTTAGTCGTACGCTCTCGACAAAGCGGTCGTGGTCATGATGCCGGTCGTACTTCGCAATTTAGTGATGCTTTTGCGATGTGTCTCCACGCAGCACGTTTGGCTAAGTGAGAACATTAATCATGAATGCTGGTCTGATTCAAATTATTAAGAAATCTTTCTTACTTTGAATCGATAATTTTCCTACTTCTTACAATCCACAATAACAATTAGCAGTTTCTGTAACGATTTATGTGTATCACAAAATATTTTATTAAGTACCTAAGGAATTTTATTTTCATAGAAAAGTAAAATTAAAACTATCTAAAATCTTCAAACACCTCATTTAAAACCTAGACAATTTATACCCTATACCCATAAACGACACAGCACAAAACTGCCAGTAAATCTCGAATCAAATAAAGTCAACTGAATGTATTGAGAGAGCGGCACCTGGCCCTGCAGCCCTGGTAACACGGCCCATTGTCTCGCACCCTCGCGCAGACCGCGTGGGGCAGCCCTTAAGATTTAATTACCGACCTTTATAGTTACCGCTACTGTTTACTTTTATTACATAGCTTTGTTAGACGAGTTCAATGTTCTATATTTAGGTATAATAGAGAATTTAGATGGATAATGCGTTTGGTGTTCAGTTATGAAATGAGACTAAACAAACGTAAAATATGGTGTGTATACCCTATAAAACTATTTGCACTTCTAGCGTCTAATATGGAGTCTAAAATTGTGAGGAAGGATAAATTCCTTGTCCCAGCGCGATAAGCAGAAATAACAGAGCGCCACTAAGTACTTAAGTACGATTTTTTTATTTAGGACCATCTTTAGTTCAAGCACGTATCAAGTCTCATCACATCCCTCTATTATACAGTATCCACTGCTATCCTTAGGTGCCTATTTTTACTCATGAAATGGTGCTTTAATTAGGCAATTTAGACTCGTGTCAGGTTGTTACGTAATTTCTGTACCTACGAGGAATTGCCTAATAATTCTAGAGCGCTTTATGTTGAAACACTAACTAACGGCCACACGTAGTAATTATAAGGTACTTGCTCCCACTTTCCATCATACATACATAACATGTATGGATTTGTTACAAAACTTCGTATGGGTGAGCAGAGGTAGAGGTATTATTATTGTAATAAAGACACAGTTTGACTTGACTTTTCGCACAATGCGTCTCTCTCCTATACTGCTCTCATGCAAGTCAAGCATCGCGCCGGTGTTAGCTTTCGAGTCAAAAAACTTCAGCTTCGAGATCTTGTATAAAGATTTTCAATTGCCACAAATTAGCTTCGCTTTTTCCTCTAACATCTCAAGTAAATTATTGTCACTTTCCATTACACATGCTGTTTCCAACTCACCCACTTACGGTATGGTGCTCACTGACATAGAAAGCCAAGGTGACAGCTGAGGTAAATTTTCCATAACCTACGCGTACAGATTTCAGTTAGGTCCTATTAATAAAATTTGTCTGAATATTAATGAGCTAGTTCCAGGTATAAAAGCTAGGACTTACTGAATATCAGCACATTCGAACCACATCCGTGGAACAGCATACATCATTTAATATACCAAAGCTTTTTATTGTCTCAAGATGAAGTTTACTTTGGTCCTTCTGGTCGTAGTGGCTTGCTTCTGGTGCTGTGCGGCGCAGAGCGCTAATTTCTACTGTGGCCGCCGACTTGCTGAGGTGTTGTCGAAGCTATGCTGGGATCATACGGAAGAGAAACGTGATGCTGGGTGGTGGATGTCTGCGGACGCGGCTCGGTCACTAAGTGGGGTGCGCGGCAAACGTGGTCCTGTCGACGAGTGCTGCGACAAGCCCTGCACCGTGGATGAACTACTCGCCTACTGCTTCTATTAAATGTTACATGAGAACACTTGACTGATTGTTAAATAGTGAATTAGATTCGAAAATATTGGATTGTTTTTTGATGTAAATAAATTTTAGAGGTTTTAGAGAATTTTGTTGTTTTCTTAGTTTCTATTCAGTATACTAGAACTTGTTCTTAACGTAATTAATTAGGTATCTACAAACATAACTATAGTCACACCATATATTTTACCCAAACCCTTCATTAGACTAAAATCAAATACTCATATCTACTACATAGTATATAGCTCAATATGTAATTATCAATTAATGTAAATGGTAACAAAATCTGCAGTACATCTATCATCCCCAAAATCCCCGAGGAATGATCATGAATATCAAACGGGCATCGCATAGTCCCCAGTTATCTGATCCGGATTAAACCGGTAAAAAGCGGTCATTATTCCGCCTCCGTGGACCAAATGGGATTTTTTATTTGAGCCACACCTCGGGCTATTGTACGTGGATTGTCATTGGAGTAGAAAATTTTATTCTTTTTTTAATATTTTGTAGTTTTATATAAAAAATCTATCTTATTTTCTACCATTGACACCATGAAGAGCAAAAATATTTATAGATTTGTTTTCTCCTACAAACTAAATAAAAAAAGTTTAATTTGAGGCCATCGACTTATGAGAGGCTATGTTCAATAGAAGACGTCTTGTAGCAGATATGATACCTAATGATTATGATAGCGTAGAACATTTTGTTAATTTATACTTTCTTTTTTAAGCCGATTATAAGCTAAAGCAATCCGACGAATATTAACAATAACTACCCCATTGCAAAGTTTACATTTAGAAAGAGAGTAAGATAGATAATTTCTTTCTCGATATTCGTTTCGTCAACAAAATATAGCAGTATATTTTTTTATGTATAACTCTTACAAATACAACAACGGAAATCGATCTCAAATCCCTATGCTTAGCAGTGTCGCTACCACCTTGCAAACAACACACAACAACGAATAAGTATCCTGATTTGTTTATCACCAGTCAATTTTTTTCTGTGAGTGAGGTATCATTTAAATTTCTATCAAGCTGTATAATGCCGAAGAGGTCAGGTCTTCTTATCTATCAATGGGCAGGTAACGAATCAGTGCGTAAGACTAATAATAGTTATTGTTACTTTTTACTCTTTGTTTGTGTTTTTAGTTCTGAAGTCGATTTTTTCAAGGCAGTTTTTTATTTTTTACTTTTTAATGTAAGAGAGAGATACGTACAACCCACAGGGTTGCAAACTTCTCATCAATACAAATTAATAATACCATTTCATCATCAGGCCCCTAATGACCATCAAACCTCATGTAGGTGTAATCAACAAAAGTTAATCAAGCCCGTAACCGCTGAGGAGTTCCCTCAACTGTCCTACCACTTCATCATCAGACCGAAACCAGTCTATACATTTGTAAAGTTCTCATCAGAACCAAGAATTCAAGCCCAAACACGGGGTCATTGCTGTAAATCTTCGAGGTGTTCCCTCAACTGTCTCTCAGCTCCATTATCAGATCGACTCCACACGTTTATAGAATTGTAGTAGGTAGTTTCAAATACTATATAAAATATTGGTTTCGATAGGATCTCAAGATAACCCTTCCAACAAAAAAAAATCATAATCCATCAACAGACGTCGCCTAACATACAGACAAAAATAATGCAGATGATTTGAGAACCTCCTCCTTTTTGGGAAGTCGGCTAAAAATCCCCCATAGGTCCCTCTTTTAAGATGATATCTCGGCACATTAGCGTTAATCTCAAAGATAAAGATCGGGTTTCACAATACTATCGCTCGTTTCATCTACCCCTTGTCACTGCTTGACAGTCATTTGTCAAAGTTTGCCAGAGACACATTTTTTTTCTAACTGTCAATATTTGTGTTCTTGTTAGTAAAGAGATTGGAACGATTGTTTGTTTTTAAAATGAATTTTGTAAATATTTATTTATTTAGTAGAAAATACATTAATTTTACAAAAAAGTACAATAATTACTTAAATATGTATGGTCAACGTCCTTGTGTATGGTCTTGTAGTTTGTGTATGAAATTTTATTTCACCTGTAATTTTAATATTAGTAAATACTACATTTATATCCTCACGGAATACCTTGTTGATTTTGGAATGCCTACTAAAACCGATACCTAATATTCGTCTCTATGATAGAAGTAGAACCAAAATTGATGAAAGAAAACCACCAAAATCAGGTAATATTTAACATTTATTTACATCAATAACAATATAATCCATTTTTCTGGCACCAAGTTGATTAAATAACAATTGTCAATAAGTCGAGTGTTTTTCATGTTAATATTGTTGATAAACATAACAGTAGGTGAGAAGTTCATCCAACGTGCAGGGTTTGAAACAGCACTCGTCAGAAATACCACGTTTGCCGCGAAATCCGGTTAGAGATCGCACCGCGTTCGTGGACATCCACCACCCAGCATCACGCTTCTCTGCCATATGATCGTTGCACACTGAACCCATTTTCACAGCAAGTTGTCGGCCACAGTAGTAATCAGCACCACTCTGCGCCTCACAGCACCAGAAGCAAGCTACTGCGACCATAAAGACCAAATTAAGCTTCATCTTGAGAAGGGTAGGACCAAATAGCTTTGGTGATATTGAATGGTGTATGCAGTTCCAAGAGTGCGGTTTGAATGTGCTGATACTCAGTAATTCCTAGCTTTTATACCTGGAACCAGCTCATTAATATTCAGACAAATTTTATTAATAGGACCTAAGTGCAATTGTGTGCTGTTATGGAAAATCTACCTCAGCTGCCACCTTAGCTTTCCATGTCAATAAGCATATCTTATCGGAAGTAGGTGAATCGGAAATAACACGCATCTATAATGGAAACTGACATTTTTTAACCTAAGATGTGGATTATGCAAAATGCATTTCATATATCTGAAAAGTCAACTTGATAAATTATCATTGAGATTTACGTATGTTGAGGCTTGAAACTAGTCGAGTTCCTTGTCGAACAATTACGTGAGTAAGTCAAAAAAACATAATAATTAATTTATACCTTATGCGCTGTAACAAGGTGCGGCTGACAGATGCCAGTATGACGTTGACGTCTCTCTTTAGGGATGGACATTAGAAAAATCTTTTTTTATCGTATCGATACCCGCAGCATACATTCAATTCTCTTAAACATTTTTTATTAAATGTATGTGTTATTTAGTTGTGCAGTCTAACTACGTGTATATATACTTGTCAAAATAAATATTTTATGACCGAGCCCTGAGGTGTTTCAGAGTTTCAGTTTTACAGAACCGCGAAGAAAACAAGGGTATATTAATTTGTATATGTTAATTATACCACCACGCATTATCAATGGCGCCGGAAATGCTAGAAAAATGTCTACTACATATTTCTGCAGATAATGTCACTGTGGTTTGGGCAGAGAGAGCCGCGTCTACAGTGGATTTACCCAATAAAATTTTTAAGAATGATAATTGAAACGCACGATTTTCGACCCTTATTCTAAAAAAACATCGACTACCTATCCATCGTAGCCGTACATCCCATCACTAAACACGACTATGGCTTTACGTTATACGCATAACACTTTACTTTAGCATTTCATTAGATTTTAATTAAATACTAGAACATTCCGGTTGGTTTTAATTTAATTAACTACGCATCCGAATGATTTAACATAATCGTGTGGCTTATTAAGGCAATTTTTAAATCGCAGCAACTTAAGAGTGATACGAAACGTTACTGAATCTGTCAGCCGCACTTGTTACGGCGCATTAGGTATAGTATGTCTTTGAAAGTTATAATATAAACTAAGCCGAAAAACATAATTATTTTCATTAAGACACATTAAATTATGCTTCAGAAAAAAGCGTAAATGTTGATTAATGCTGAAAACCACCGATCAAATTAAGGAAATAAAATGTCTAGATACTATCAGAAAATATCGTCGACTTATTGCAAGAAGTTTTAACTGCAGCACTAAATACGTTTTAAACTATAGACTTATTTTGACACATATACAAAATGCAAAAACTCACGATTTCTATCTGGTATTTTTTGCTTAACTTGCAATAAGCCGACATACTTGCCGCCAATAAACTATTCTATAACGCTACTACAAAAATCTCGATCCTTATCCGCATAGAGTGAGACGAATCGATAACCACACTCCTCTTTTATTTACACATTGCAACAATAACACGCAATTATATATTCAAAATAATGTTAGCACTTGACAATAGTTTACATTTGAATGTAAAGGATTAACACGCGGTCGACTGTGACCCGGTCACTTGTTAAAAAAGACAATAATTTGATTTATTTTCGTCACGGATTAAGATCGTTGGGGTTAGTTAAACATTCGGTTTTAGATATTAAAGTTAATTAGCGTAACCAAGGATTGAAAAATGTGGTCCTTTTGGAAACAATGTTTTATTATAATTTTAGAGTAAAATGTTGTTATAATAATATGTACTTAAGTAGTATCCATTATGATGACTTTCGTCAACGACTTACAAAAAGCTTCAGTTAATGTATGGTTGACTACGATGCTATTGATATAATCGTGCCATTCGGTAGTGACGTCAAAGATCTCGGCTTACTCATTGACAGCAATTTGAACTGGCAGGCACAAGTCACAAATGTGTGCAAAAAGGTCACCGGATCACTGCGGTCTCTTTATCGCGTTAAGAACTTGCTTCCGTCTACCACCAAGTCAATGCTAGTGCAGGCCTTATTGTTCCCTATTATAGATTATGCGGTGTTTGTTATTACGACCTGAATGCAGATCTCCTCAATAAACTTGTTCTGAATAACTGCATTCGATTCGTTTTCAACCTGCGTAAATATGATACGTTTCTGCAATCGGATGCAATTAAAGTGGCTGCCCATACGCCAGCGCAGGGAGCAAAGGGCGCTTACCACACTTTTCTCCTTCCTCAACTCAGCTTCTTCGCCTAGCTATCTTTCCTCTCTTTTTCAGTACACTTGCGCCAACCACAGCAAATATCTACGCTCTTCCAACAACCGTCTCCTTCAATGTCCTACACACCACACTAAATTCCTTCATTCTTCTTTTTTATCCAATCCATCTTGCTGTGGAACGCGCTCCCCACCGATGTCAGGATGCTGTCTACTCGCTTGACGTTCAAGCGGAGAGTTCGGGAGCTTCTTCTGAAGAAGTTGTCAGAGTCTTCATCATGATCATCACTATAATTAGTATGTATATATTATATGTAAATAGTATATGTATTGTTATTATGTAGGTTTATTATTTTTCCATGTTATTTAAATATATATATATATATATTGAAATAAACAAAAATAATAAATATATATATATATATATATATATATTTAAATACAGAAAAGCTCAGGTGGAAAAATAGAATATACTTACTTACACAAATATGTACCAATATATATATATATATATATATATATATATATATATTGGTACATATTTGTGTAAGTAAGTATATTCTATTTTTCCACCTGAGCTTTTCTGTATTTACTTGCTACATGCACCTACCACTAGTTTTTCACTGCATCACCTAAAGGTTTGGCTGGTAGAAAATGCCTACGGCATTAAGCCCACCTTGTACACTTTGATGTGCATAAAGAGTAATAAATAAAATAAATAAAATAAATATAAAGTTTCTGGAATTACTAAATCAGACTCAAAGTATCAAATCAATCTACTTATCCATAAAACTTCGTGCATTCAAAGAAATTAATAGAAATACCGAACTTATCTTAACTAACGAGTACAAAAATGCAAATCAACTTGCAACGTCCACATAAGAGGGGTGAACACGAACCTCCCCGCCCAGTGCACCCCATCCCCTGCCGTAATGGCACCCAACCCTCATCTTAGTGCCCTACTTGTGACGTACTTGCCACCCTCGATTTTAAATGCTGGTACTTATTTTTTGAAAGACAGGTCTGGTACATCTATGCTGTATTTTTTTGTTTAATATTTTCTTTTTTTTTTTGTTAAGAAATAATAGAAAATTTTAATTAGGACGATGAAGTTTAAAGCCGAAATTATGTCTACAAAGGATTTAGTTGAATACATGCAAACTTTATGCTCAACAATTCAACGCTGGCACAAAAAAATATATCGGAAAGCCGTATGGAAATTCGAATGTGGAATAAAAATTAACAAGAGATCCAAGCGGCCCATCAGACGGGCGCTGATTCGCATTTTTTTCAAAATTTCAGTCTGTTTTTCAAAATTTTCGTAACGTAATAGTTTTTGTACAGTTTTTTATATATATATTTTCGCCAAGATCGACAAAATTAACAGTATCCATCATGGTAAGCGAATTTTATAGTAATACCAGTATTTTTGACTTGTGTGTGTGACTTCTGCTGACTTGGTTACTCGTCAGCTTCTCATTGGTGCAGAAGAGCAATACGTGTATCTAGTTTTCGGTAGTTATTGAAAAATATATGAGTGCATATTTAAAACAGTACCAGTGACAAAATTTTTGTTTCACGTCATCATGACACCCTAGTTCTTGTGCTATTGACAGAAGATTTCAGGTCTGCTACCACTTTTGGGATGCTCTCCAGCTACGCACATTGTTCGTTGTTATGTATCTTAGTAGTATCTAAATAAATATTGGTTCTATTTCCAGGAATAAAAATGTGATCTTTGTAAAATGACGGATGTACAGACGGCCATTTTTGGCTAGTCATCTTTTGTCTAATGTGTCTCCTAGAAACTGATAAATGTTCTTTGACCAAGGGACCTGATGCAAGCCACACGACTGGCCTTCATTTGTGCATTCACAATGATTGAAACCCTTGCTTTTTTGAAATGTCAATAACGTGTGATCTATTTGTATGCGAGCAGAGGGAGTGCATCTCAGTGCACGTTGGGCAGGCGGGCGTGCAGATGGGTGTGGCGTGCTGGCAGCTCTACTGCCTGGAGCACGGCATCCGTCCTGACGGTACCTTGCCGGCCTGTGAGCAGGACCCCAATGCGACGGACTCTTGTTTTAATACCTTCTTCTCTGAAGCTGATCGAGGAAAAATGGTTCCGAGGGTTGTTATGGTGGATTTAGAGGCTACTGTTATAGGTAAGTTTTGTTTGTGAATAAGTAGAAACAATCAGGTTGGGTTAGGTTAGTAGTAGCTATATATTTTATTTTAATTAAATTGGCTCATGAGGTGGTATATTTGTGTGTAAGTACGAAGTATTGTTAGCAAAAATGCTTGATTGTTCTCTTGCAGACGAGGTTCGTTCAGGTGAATATCGGCAGCTATACCACCCGGAACAGCTGATCACAGGCAAGGAGGATGCGGCCAATAACTACGCTCGTGGCCACTACTCCACTGGCCGTGAAGTGCTGGGGCCTGTCATGGAAAGAGTCAGGAAGTTGGCAGACCAGTGTACTGGTTTGCAGGTAATTATCTATAACCAGCATTGTAGGCAGTCAGTATCTACAATCTTTTTATATTTATTTTGTGAACTGTCCAGGGTTTCTTCGTATTTCACTCTTTTGGCGGCGGGACAGGCTCCGGCTTTACGTCACTGCTCATGGAGAAACTCTCAGAAGAATTTGGCAAGAAGAGTAAACTTGAGTTTGCTATTTATCCCGCACCGCAAGTAAGTACCTACATACTTTAGAAATAGTGTATTTGTGATATTGATTAGTTCCTATTGACAATTATTTTTGCGTCCCATCAACGATTATTGGAAGATTTTTATTTCTACTCAGGTGTCAACAGCGGTAGTGGAGCCTTACAACGCAGTGTTGACGACACATGCCACCATTGGTCACTCGGACTGCGCGTTCATGGTGGACAATGAGGCCATATACGACATTTGTAGGCGGCGGTTGTCCATTGAGAGGCCGTCCTATGCCAACCTCAACAGGCTTATTTCACAAGTGAGGATCATTTACTACTACCAGAACCAGTTTAAAGAGCGTTTTTTCTTGACTTTATACTGGGAATCCGGAGGCCGATCACCAACACGATGGACAGACCAGATCAAGGAATCGTCTACCACCGGATTCCACCAACTCGTTCACGATGCGATGGACAGAAACCGATGGAGACAAATAATTCGCTCCAAATGCGAATCCAATGATGACCACGATCCTCAGTCATGAGGGGCCGACTACAGAGAAAGATACTGGGAATAAGATTTCTCGTAATCTAGTATTTCATTAATATTCATTAAAGCCAAATCTTTCATTAATCTCGAGTACTTGTGTCCAGGTGGTGTCGTCTATCACAGCGTCGCTGCGTTTCGACGGAGCTCTGAACGTGGACCTGACAGAGTTCCAGACGAACCTGGTACCCTACCCGCGCATACACTTCCCACTCGCTGCTTATGCGCCCGTGGTCTCTGCTGATAAGGTACCGTAATGGACTCAAACTTAATTGTTACTATAGTATAGTGATTTTTATTGACCCTTTTCTGTTTTCTCATTATAAAAAGAACTTTAGAGAGGAATTTCCTCTAACAAGATAATCTAAAGGGGATTGTTACATTCATGTTATTGTATAAACCACCAGGCATACCACGAAGGCATGTCAGTGTCAGAGATCACAGCAGAGCTGTTCGAGCCACAGAACCAGATGGTGAAGTGCGACCCTCGCGACGGCAAGTACATGGCGTGCTGCCTCCTGTACCGCGGCGACGTGGTGCCCAAAGACGTGAACGCTGCTATTGCGGCCATGAAGGGCCGGGCCGGGATCCGGTTCGTGGATTGGTGTCCTACTGGATTTAAGGTAAAAAAATAAAGCATTTTTAATGTTGTTTGATACTTAAAATGACAATTCATTATTTTTATTGTATCGCCTTAATTTGAATTCTCTTTCATTTTGAATTGTCAGGTTGGCATTAACTACCAGCCGCCGTCGGTGGTGGCGGGCGGGGACCTGGCGCAGGTGAAGCGTGCCGCCTCCATGCTCAGCAACACCACCGCCATCGCCGAAGCGTGGGGTAAACTCGACCACAAGTTCGACCTCATGTACTCCAAGCGAGCGTTTGTGCACTGGTACGTGGGCGAAGGCATGGAAGAGGGTGAATTCTCAGAAGCCCGTGAAGACCTTGCAGCACTTGAGCGTGACTACGACGAAGTTGCCATCGAGACGTCTGACATGCAGCCTGGCTTCGACGACGAGCTATGACGAGCCCCGCCGGCTCGTGGCGGGCCGCGCCCCTCCCGCCGCACCCCTCCGCGCTCGCCGCAGACCGCCCGCCGCCGATACAGCTGCGACGCGACTGCGCCGACACTCTGCCGCCGCGCACATGGACTGCGCGCGCGGCGCTCCACTGCCTAGACAAGTGACTCGGTGCATGTGCTGTGGTCGGTCTGTGCGTGTCTAAACATGGCGGCCGCGCAGCGTCGCCGCCGAAGCGGACGCCACAAAACCGCGGCCGCACGTTTATTGATATTGATTATTGCAGAACTGGGAAAATTAATTTAAAGGTTCGAAAATGTCCGCGGAGGTCGGATGATGCTCGAGTTGCTTGTACCCTACCACTGACGCACCGATGGCTGCAAGGCGTGACAGAGCTGCGCTCCCACGCCTCACTATGGTTTCTTCGTCGAGCAGTCTTGCGACGTCTTTTTTAAGTTTTTTACATTGGTATATTTTTTTAAATTTTTTAGCAAATACTCGACGGAGAAATAAGATTTATATTTTATTTTATTTTTACTTTTATTGATAGAAATTATTTACACGTGTTTTGTGGCGAATCGCGTAAGTGTGCGGTGTGAAAGCGGCGCTATTGTTGTAAGTGTAAATGTTTAGTATTTGTGTACGTCCGTGTTTGTTGAAAAGATCAAAAAGTTTTTTTACAATGTACCGTCTGATGTTCTTGTCACAATAAAATGTCCAGTTTATTTCCAAACGACGAGTTTAATTTATTTGTTTAGAAAAAATATTGCATATTTAGGATTTTCCTCTTTTGCTCCATATTTTTGTGCTAATGCTTCGGCGCGATCCGACTGGACTGATACGACGACCTCACAGGAAACAAAACCAACCGTCTTTTGTGAGGGAATCACCACCCAGTGGTCCAATTCCTCGCCTCCCTAATCTCCCCATTCCTGAAATCGCTAACCTCCCAAATGGCCTGCAACACATTGTAACTACTCTGGTGTTGTGGGTGTCAATGGGCGCGGCCGATTGCTTACTATCAGGATCAGCGCCGTCTGTTTTCCGGCTTATCCTATAAAAAAATCTATTTTTAGCGGGTTTGCCAATACGTTTGGCGATTGTACTAAGTATTTGACGAATTATGAAATAACAATTATTATGTCTTCAAGTATTGAGTTGTGCTGTGGCTATAGCTACACTCCATTGTCGGCCATATAATTGCTAACCATCAGGCGAGATGGTGGCCAAACCCCATCCTATTTAAGGTCCTTTTTCACAATGTCTGGATAGCCGCTATGTACCAGATATATTTGAATAGGGAACGTAATTTGTATGAACTATCTGTTACATAAGTTTATTGGGGACTTATATAAAGGTGGTGAAACAGTCCGTAAAAAATAAAAACAAATATAATCTAGAAGTATATATTTATTCTGAATTAAACATAAATCTAATACACTTAATTGTAATTATACTATTCTAGACGTTACATACTTTGTACAGATATAGTAGAATACATCCATTTTCATTTAATTTCATAAAGATTTATAATTTACATTTAAATAAAAAAAGAAATTGCAACAAATACTTTAAATAAAACAACAGACTAGCGATTGTCATCCGTACTGTTTGAGTTTAAGGTGCATTTTCATGTGTATCATAATAATCTGTTTTTATTAAAGATAGACATTTCTAGTCCTTTTTCTAACTACCAAAAAAAAAAAAATTCCCATTACAATTGAAAACATCACATCCCAAGGTTTCTATTAAAATAAATAAATTCACCATAAAAAAAAAAACAAATTAATTTCCATGAATGAAAATACTCTTTCATTCTTTAATTGAATAATAATAATATTTACTTTAAACAAGACTTTAAACAAGTATCGATAATAACATTTACAAGAAAAATAATATTCAAATTCATCGAAACAAAATATTCACAGCTGTTGCCTATTAAAAAACATCCATTAAAACACCTCTGCTGATCCGCCAAAAGTAGCTATGAATAAAACTCTTCAAAAAGCTAGATAAACGTGTAATATATCGAGTTATAAAATTATGCAATATAACTAGTTATACAAAAAGACATTTGTAACAATGCCTTCGATATGTTATGTTATGTAATATAATGCAACAACGACGCTCATTCTGCTAACTAATACGGATTCTACAACAGACATACATTAGACAAATGTTTAAATTATTAACATTATAGCGTATATCGAAGATTCTAGAAGTAGGGCGTTTTCTAGAGAGCTAATTACTTACAATCAATGTGTATGTATGTGCACATATTTTCGTCTATATTTACGTCACTATCTAGGTTTTAGTGCACATAGTACCTCATTCCGATGAATACCTTAATATTTGTTTTACTAAATTACCTTTTATTTGTAATAAAATCAATTCTGTATAACTTGACATGCAATGAACTTTTACTACGTGCAAGTAACGCCATCTATTATTTGATACAGAAAACTACACAATTTAACGCCCCATCTTCAGAGTAAATCCTCTTACACCGTCTCCTCGAGTAAGGAGTCGGATCTCTTCAGCTAGAGTTTCCTATGCGGGGGTGACTCGGCCACGCTTGGTGTGAGAGAGAGACGGCGAATGTTCGGTTTGTCGTACTCCTCCATCGACATGGCGCGGGACATGCGACGTTCGACCCCTGGAGGTGGCAGTGACGTCAGCAGACCCTGGCCCTGGCAGAACAGCAGCAGAGACTGCGCTACCTTAGCTGGCTGTAATAAAAAGTTAACAAATTCAATACATACATACATACATATCGTCACGCCTTTAATCCCCGAAGGGGTAGGCAGAGGTGCACATTATGGCATGTAATGCCACTGTGTGCACCCTGTGGTGGTGAGCCTATTGCCATATACCGGGCACATTTCTAGACTCCGTGCTACCACTGAGAAATTTACGAAAAACCGAAAAAAGTCCAGTAATACTTCGCCCGACCCAGGAATCGAACCCGAGACCCCTTGCCCGGCAGTCGCACTTGCAACCACTCGGCCAACGAGGCAGTCAACAAATTCAATATTGACCACTAATTGTACTAACTTTACTAGCGATATAAATATCTTTGCCAGTACAGTGAATTACGTTTCCTGTTGTAAGATTTAAGTATTTTCGACCTTAATGTAGCCGTCTTTAGGGTCTATCTATGTCTGTATAAAAATTCATCAGTATCAGAACGAGTTGTAAATATGTTGTATCGAAGGCGGCTTTGAAAGTATTGCAACCACCTGGATTACCTTCGCTGTTTACTGTTTAGGTATTAACTTAACCAATCCTAAAATGATTTTCCTAACGACCATATAAAAGGAAGGTGTGTACTTATAGCTAAACCGATTTACGATTAAACACAAATCTGTTTAGCTTATGAGACAAAAAATATAATGAACACAGAAAATATTACCAGTTAACTAAAATAATTTATTTCTTATTACACAAAAGGATTAAATAGTAAAGCCATAAATAAACATAATGAACAAATAATCCGCAGGTACACAATTTCAATTATAGATTTTGACATTTTGAAATTCCGTTTAATTGAACGTGGTAATGTAAAAAACAGAACCGACCATCCAACAGAGCGCAACGGGGTCACGCAACGTGCTATTAATGCTACCAACATACTACTATTTCATTACAAGTCAACAAAAATTAGCATTAACATCCTGAATGAAAATTACACGGAATCATTTACCAATTTATCAGTGTCATCACCTCACATACATACAGGTGTCTTTCGTGCAACTAGATACTAATTATGTACGAGTATTACTATATTTGTCACAACACCACACGTCTAAGAACTAAAGCACTGGTTGAGTTCTTCGTCACTCAGTTTCACAAGCCTCACTGACTCCTCCCACACCCTCGTTGCCAGCTTCTCATCATAAATCAACTCACTGGCTCGAACTCTTTGACAGTTCTTGAAGTACTCCCCTGTGAATTTACCAGCCCTATCACTCGTGGCAGCGTACAGGGCTGTTTGCGCACCTTCCCACGGATGTTTGAACAAGATCAAAGCCATAAATGATATAAAACTGGCCCAAGCGATGCGAGAACTGTTGAAGATCCTCGTCCCAACTGCTCCTGGATCCACAATATTCACTATAACCGTTGGATTCTTCATTCTCTTGGCAAGTTCCCGGGTGAACAGCGCTAAGCAAAGCTTGCTGTTCCCATATATCCTTATTTTGGCCCAGTATCCTGTCTTGTTCCAATTGTTGAAATCGATTTTACCAAACTTGTGCATTACAGATGATGTGTTTACAATCCTACTCGGTTCAGACGTTGTGCCCGTCTTCTTCAGAAGCGGTAGGAGCAACATTGTTAGTAGAAAAGTGCCAAAGTAGTTAACTTGCATGATGAAATTCATTCCATCAGCGGTAAGGAAGTCTCCCGGGACCCCAACTCCAGCATTGTTCACCAAAATGTCCAATCTGTCTTCTGTTCTCAATATATCGGCTGCGAAGTTTCTTACAGACTCCAGAGAAGCGAGGTCTAGTAGTTTGAACACTACATTTTCATTACCAGAGCTTCTTATAATAAGTTTTTTGCCATGCAAGCCTTCATCTTCGAAGGGACACGCTACGATAACCCTTGCGCCTCTGTGTGCGAAATCTGCAGCGATCTCGAGCCCCATGCCCGCAGTCCCACCCGTCACCAGCACTGTCTTGCCATCGTATCTCTTCTTTGACTTGCACACTAAATTCGTATTCTTCTGATAAAGTCCCACTATCATGCCCCCAATAATTATAATTTCGATGATTAGTAAGATCACAGACATTTTGGTATTCAATGTAACATGTTCTACACTTGTTTCACAAAACTTTTAAGTTAGAACAAAACTTCGGCGAAGTTTTGTTTACAAACTTGATCCGCGGTATATCAGAAAGGTTCTCGGTGAGTCAATGAACGCGGTTTTACTTTTACTTTGGTGTAACAGCGGACGAGTGATTGCGTTGTGACGGTTGCAAAGAGGGGGGCTATTAGATTCGCATGCGCCGGCGCGCCTTGACGAAGATCGACATAGCGTATAAGTTACGTAACACGAAGTAAAATATTAAAAGATATTCCAATTCGGTTATACAACTTGTATGTAAGTTGGTAATAACTACGTAAGTATACGTATATACAAGTAATCAGATTATTCCGATCTAAGACCGTGACAGACCATGAACTTGTGCGTATCAAGTTTCAAGAGCAAGGAGTTTACCAGTTGAGTTTGTGAGTGAGGAGTAGAAAATTAATGTATGTAACTTTCTGATGTAGGAAAGTAAAATAGATATAATCATTCAAATATGTTCACTAATTTGGATGGAATTTCACACACAAATGAACCACCACTTTGGTCATCACATAGTATCTTTTTACCTCAGTTTTTCCTACTTTTAACTGATTCTTAATCACCCATACTTACAGTTTCAGCCAACACATCGCCAGCTCTATCCACCTTCAGGATGGTGACCCTTTCTTTGTCCAGCTCCTTGTACATCTTCTCAATGACGGTGGAGTACGGGCTCAGCATGCCCGTGATGAGGAGGATATCTGGCTGGCAGCCGCGGAGGATCAGGTCCTTGCGACTGGAAGTAGAAAGAGAGACGTGAATGTATTGGGATATTAAATCCGTTGTGATAAGGGGTTTAGCCTATTGCCATAGATACACAACATTTTTTTTACAATAGGAGATATTGCAATTATTTAGAGTTTACTCCATTTGTATAAGTTACATCATAATTATCTTAAAATTGCAAAAAGTATAGACTTTAAATTTGGTTAGCCTGTAAAATTGTGACCCCGAAGTTGCAATTAGAAAAATAGTAACCATGGATTGTCCCTTGAAAATTGCACTACCAGAGGATCGCTAAACAGACTTATATTTTACTTTTTATCTGTTTAAATTCCAATAAACAATTTTACTTTAACCAAGATCATCATCATCAACCTACAACTATCCCACTGCACAGCTGAGAGAATGCTTCTTATACGAAATTAACATTTATCACTGCTTGTTAAAGACGATGTTACTATAACATAAGACACAAACAACTTACTTGATAAACGCTCTCACATACTGCTTGATGTTATGAGTGTTCAGGTTACCGCGCAGTCGAGACCGGTACTCGGCCAGGGTACGCTCACGTTCACCTGCCTCCATCGAGTCACTCGATATTTGCTGGAAGATTAACAGAATATTTTAACCAGAAGAAGAAAGTGCTTAAGAAAGTGAAGTTTTTAGGATTATAGTGTTTTGGTTGAATGTATTCGTTGCTGGTAAAGAGATACTACATAACCATCAAGAGATATAAATTTTAACTTTTTGATCTAAAATAATGAATAAAACTAAAAACTTTAGCGTTGTTAAGTCTGCGTTTGGCCATCAACCCGTTTACTGCCAGGACGGCGAAGCGAAGATAAAACTACGAAATAAATACAAAGATTGGATTATTTCAGAAAGACACAATATTGCTGAACTCAATATCTTGATAAACACACCCAACATTCAAAACAGAATTCAGAACAATAATCCAAGATTTAATATTCAAGCAATATTGTCGAGGAATGCTTTAACCCACTAGAAACGTCCCATAAAGTAATGCAATATCGCAAAGGTTAACGTGGGTTGCAACATCTTTAGTACTTAGACCTAAGTGGTCCGCGGTTGTTACCTTGGGGTACTCCTTAGTGTAGTTTTAGTACGATAGTGAATGTATTATTAATTTTCTTTAAGTTTTGTGTTGAATTTGAACTAAAAAATAAATTTGTTTACAAAAACAGGTCAGTTAATGCTTTAACTGTGGATAAAAAAGTGTTGGAGGCAAATCCTACGCTACCGTGGTTTATAGGCGTTTAGTAGAGTAAAGAGAGTGAGAAAAAAAAGAAAATAATAATAATTGAAACATTGATGGGCAAAGAATACATTTCAACCTCTTATAATATTACATTAGTTTTAATAAATAATATAAATTTTCTACAACTTAAAATGTAGTAAAAGACAAAGCATATAAGGAAATACGATCGATGAATGATAGTAATTATTTACAATACAAAAAGGATATAACAAAGCTAACTAAAAGCAAAAACTAAAACTAATAGATGTTAGTATGTTAGTCGAAGTAAAGGAGATGCTACTACGGGCAGAGAAGATAGTGGAACTATTTTAATGATAAAAGAAACACATGTAAATGAAGCATTTGAATAAAATAACTCCACACAAACATGGGTAATATCATTCTCAGAAATAATAGAAATGATGGTAAAAATCGAAATGACAAAAGTAAGTTACAAGACAATGACTATACAAGCAAGAGAATTAATATTTCTGAAAACAATAAACCACATTCTTACCTCAAAGTAGCTCAAACCGAGCAATTAGTAGTATTAGTAACAAAAACAGAAGGAAGAAATACCTGGTAGCTAAAATGCTTTTCGTTTTCAAAACTCACGTGGCCAAACTTATGGTAGATGAGAAAGTCCTCTTCAGACTGGGAGATATCAGCTCCTCGCCATCGGGAGAACCGACTGCGGAAGGCATCAGCCACCGAGGAGGTGGATGCTGTGCAGTTGACGAGGATCAGGCCCAAGAGACGCCTGGGATGGGCCAGCCCGCACCTGGCGAGGACATTAGCTCCTGCACCCTCCCCCAAGCCAACTGCGTAGCGTACGTGAAGGAAGTCCAACACTGTTATCAGGTCTTCACCCAATGTCTGGAGTGATGGGAACTGGTAGCTGTGGATAGAAATTAGTTTTTTGAGTGTCACTACAAAATGACTAAACTTCCAATGAAGACATAGGAGCCGTTGATGTTTTACAAAGTCCTGTAAATATCATGTTGTGTATCGATCAATCGAATTGGAATCATATCAAAGATTATGTTCTATAACTTCTAAATTAAAACATTATATTCTCAAATCAAATTCATCCGACATAGAAACGTTAAGTCTATTATAAAAAAATATCTGCAACAACTTACAATCAAGGGCAGAAAATATTAAACCACCTCAAGCCCTTCAGAGATTCATTTGACTTTCATAATAGTTCTGAATTATTTCAAATGCGCTTTGACTTGCAAAACCTTTTACAATTGTACTCAAGAGAGTCTTGAGCTCGTATAAAATTAATGATCGCAACTTTATTATTCCTAGTGCTTGCTGTGAACTTGGGAACTTAGTAACCTCAATACTGCATTTCTTAAAAAACATTCACATTTCTCTCCATCTCTCTCTTTTCATCCAGTTTTATTAACTTCCAAATTAAATATTGAGTTTGTACCGAACTTTACAGTCCTTTTAATGTCCTTAGAAACTATTCAAATACAAGATATCCCTTACGGAGCAGCTCTTTGTGTGATCCACAAATTGTTGTTTCGAGTCTGGGTGTCATATCTATGTGAACTTGTATGTTTGTAAACGCACCCACGACACAAGAGAAAATCCAAATGTGGGCAACGTTTCTCAAATAAACCTTATGTTTCTGAAGTCATTTTATCCGCACAAAACTTTAAATAAGTGTACTCACGAGTCTGGCAGATCTGGCGAGTTCTCCTCGTGCCCTGGCACATCCACGTGGATGAAGCAGGAACGCTCCTTGATCTCCGACATTGCAGGACTGTTCACGAAGTCAACCATTGTCGAATCTGGAACGAAAATTTTCTTAAATCCAATCCGTAAAACATAATACAAAATATATTAACATATTCAAGTTGATGAAGTCTGATCTTAGAAACTACCAGATATACGTAACAGATTTAAACTTCAAAAAAGTTTTCACCAATTAACAACAAAGCTAACCAAAACTAATAAATTATTATCTTTTTTATTTCTCACTTGGAACCATTCAATCAGTCTTTAAAACTAATTACTATTAACTATCTTTAGAGCTGATATAACCTAGATGATAGCAAAATCGATAGGGCATAGAACTAGCTGTCAAATCCTAATGAACTTTATCTAAAATGTAATTTCTCCTGTATCTAAAAGGCTATCAATCTCTGCCAAATTTTGACTTAGCATTTGATGCTATCATCAGACTACAAAGTTCTAAAAATCCATTCTCTAAATTGTAGAACCCTTTTAATGATGCACTACAACTTCTCAATCAGTCTATAAAACATGTTTAAAACCAATTATTATTGTCTGGGACCCGGGTACGTCCTAAAACTGCGACCAGCCACCGAGGAATGGGCAGCAGCATTCTCAAAATTTATCGGTGACCTAACTGCGATCCCCAAGCCGCCTGCCAAGCGTGGGGATTATGGCAACCCCCCCCCTTTCACTATGAGCGACAACAAAATTACACGGCCCCCAGTCCCCGGCAGCTCCGCTATTCCTGATCTAGGTAGCGGATCAGGTAACGGCGGAGCAGGGGGTGCTAAGAATCCCCGGCAGAGAAAGCGCTACCACCCCCGACGAACTTTGGCCCTGGCAACGCACAACATCCGCACACTGCGGACTGATGAGAAGATTGTCGAGCTGGAGGAAGAATTGAGCAAAATGCGGTGGGACATCTTGGGACTATCTGAAATCCGAAGAGAGGGTCAGGATACGATAATCCTAGATTCCGGCAACTTGCTCTTCTTCCGGGAAGGAGACCGTAAATCCCAGGGTGGTGTCGGATTTCTCGTCCGCAAGTCTCTCGTCAACAACGTGTGTGAGGTCGACAGTGTGTCGAACAGGGTAGCGTACCTTATACTCAGAATATCTAACCGGTATTCGCTGAAGGTCATACAGGTATATGCGCCGACCTCGACACATTGTGACGACGAAGTAGAGGCTCTGTATGAGGAAATTTCAAAAGCCATACACTCCTCCGAAACACACTTCACCGTTGTGATGGGGGATTTCAATGCAAAGGTGGGCACACGGAATAGCGATGAGTTGAGAATAGGGCCATTTGGATATGGGCAGCGAAACCATCGGGGCCAGCGGCTGGTCGACTTTATGGAGAGGGAGAGACTCTATTTGATGAACTCCTTCTTCCAGAAGCGACCGGCCAAGAAGTGGACATGGATAAGCCCTGATGGTTCTACCAAAAATGAGATCGACTTCATCATGGCGACCGAAAGACGTATATTCAGTGATGTCTCTGTGATAGCGAAGGTGAAAACCGGTAGCGATCACCGTATTGTCAGGGGCACACTGAACATCAATGTAAAACTAGAGCGGTCACGCCTGGTGAAGTCCACGCTCCGCCCTGGACGTGCCCAGATCCAAAACCCCGAGCAGTTCCAACTCCAACTGCAAAATCGCTTCAGTGTCTAGCTGATTGTGGAAACGTGGACGAGATAAATAATGGGTTGGTGGAAACTGTCCGAGCAGTGGGGTCAGACTTCTTCAAGACCCCCGCCGAAACAGGCCCCAAAAGCTCTCCGACGGAACCTTAAAACTTCTTAAGGATCGTAGCGAGATGAGGCTGCAGTCTTCAGACGATATGTCTGAATACGGCAAGCTCAATAGACGAATCTCGAAATACATGCGACGTGACCTGCGGGCCTATAACGCCGCAAGAGTCAGAGACTTAATTGAGCGAAACAAGGGCTCAAAAGTCTTCGCAAAGAATTCGTCTGTTGGGCAAAGCCAAATGACGAGGCTGAAGACCGAGGATGGCAGCGTCATCTCGTCGAAGTCCGAGATCCTCGGAGAGCTCGAGAGGTTTTACGGACAGTTATACACCTCAACACGGCAACCCATCGTCGGTACAGCTCGGGACCCAAGAGCTAAACTGACGCGGCACTACACTGAGGATATCCCAGACATCAGCCTGTACGAGATTAGGATGGCTCTCAAACAGCTTAAAAACAACAAGGCGCCGGGCGATGACGGAATCACGTCGGAACTTCTGCGAGCGGGTGGAAAACCGATACTTTTAGTCCTCCAGAAGCTATTCAATTCCGTCATACTCGAGGGAACCACGCCGGCAGCATGGCAACGGAGTGTGGTGGTTCTGTTCTTTAAAAAAGGCGACAACTGTCTGCTAAAGAACTACAGACCTATCTCACTTCTGAGCCATGTGTATAAGCTGTTTTCGAGGGTCATCACGAACCGTCTCGAACGCAGGCTTGATGACTTCCAGCCTCCCGAACAAGCCGGATTCCGAAAAGGTTTCAGTACCATAGACCACATTCATACGCTGCGGCAGATTATACAGAAGACCGAGGAGTATAACTTGCCACTATGCTTGGCGTTTGTGGACTATGAGAAAGCCTTCGATTCAATCGAAACCTGGGCGGTGCTGCAGTCTCTCCAGCGGTGCCACATCGACTATAGATACATCGAGGTTTTGAAGTGTTTGTATAACAACGCCACCATGCGCATCCGACTCCAGGAAGAGACTACGAGGCCAATCCAGTTGCGGAAGGGCGTGAGACAGGGAGACGTTATATCTCCGAAACTGTTCACGAACGCACTGGAGGACGTTTTTAAGCTCTTGGACTGGAGCGGACGCGGCATCAACATTAATGGCGAATACATCACTCATCTCCGTTTCGCCGATGACATAGTCATAATGGCAGAGTCGCTGGAAGAGCTGAACACCATGCTCAGCGACCTCAATACCGTTTCCCAACAGGTGGGCCTTAAAATGAACATGGACAAGACGAAAATCATGTCAAATGTCCATGTTGCACCTATACCGGTTGTCGTTGGGAACGATATACTCGAAGTTGTAGACCACTACACATACCTGGGTCAGATCATCCAGCTAGGTAGGTCCAACTTCGAGAAAGAGGTCGCTCGAAGAATCCAACTCGGATGGGCAGCATTTGGGAAGTTGCATGAAGTCTTCTCGTCAAAAATCCCGCAGTGTCTGAAGACCAGGATGTACAACCAGTGTGTGTTGCCAGTGATGACGTACGGTACCGAGACATGGTCCCTAACTGCTGGCCTTTTAGAAAGGCTCAGAGTCGCCCAGCGCGCGATGGAGAGAGCTATGCTCGGAGTACCTTTGCGCGACAAAATCCGAAATATGGAAATTCGCCAAAGAACAAGAGTTACAGACATAGCTCTCAAAATATGCAGGCTGAAGTGGCAATGGGCAGGCCACGTCGCTCGGAGGACTGATGGCCGCTGGGCCAGGAAGGTGACTGAGTGGCGACCGCGGACCGGAAGACGCAGCGTGGGCAGACCTCCCACTAGGTGGACCGACGACATCGTCAGAGTGGCGGGGAGCCAGTGGATGCAGGTGGCGGCTTGTCGTTCTACGTGGAGGACCAAGGGGGAGGCCTTTGTTCAGCAGTGGACGTCTCTCGGCTGATGATGATGATGATGATGATTATTGTCTACCTATCAATTCCACTTTGACTCAATGTCATAGTGGTATTGAAGATAGAAAATACATAAATCCAATTGTCATATACTAAAGAGCTATCTCCAAAGTAAACATATTACTGTTCATGCCAATTTCCTCGTTGTTTACGCATCCATCAAACTCATTGGTAATCCACCGATGAGTTGGTATGTATGGAGGTATACCCCCGGTCGTAAACACACACTGTCATGGATGTCCGTAATTAGAGCAGTTATTAAAAGCCATCGCAAAACATAACTCGTATTGGCAATCATTCAAACGTTGGCAAATGAGGTGGACTATACATAGTGTAAAATGTAAGGAGTTGTTCACGTATCAAATGTATACTAACTAATTGTACAAATTACGTTTAGGCCCATGAGCAAACTATAACGGAGAACTTTTTAAAATCCCACTATTTCATTGGCCAAATCATAAACCAAACTCTTAATATTGCTTTTAACTTTTCAATTATCAAAACATCTAGACTAATAAATAAGAGTGAAGTGTCTGTTTGTAATATTGAAATAACCGCTTTTTACTAATTACATGCATATGAATTACTATTTTTGTCTGCCTGTCTGTTTGTTTTGGCTAATCTCTAAATTGGGTGGACTGATTTTGACGGGAGTTTTATTGTCACGTAGCTGATGTACTAAGGAGTAACCAAGGTTACTTTTATTACTTCACAAAGTCCGTAATCTACGCGAGGAAGCCGCAGGCAACAGGTAGTATTAAAAATAATTGTAGACCACCACAATAAGTATAGATGCATCAAAGTGATTTAATTTGATTTGAAATAACCTTAAAATTTTTGACTCGCGATCTTTTCCTTGTACGTACAAAGACTATTTTTGGTGCATTAAACAATTTTATAGACCTTATTTATTACTTTAGGCTTAAAGTCAATAATAAAATGGAGTTAAAGTGGTTCTCTGTTGAAGTGGGTTTATTTATCTAATAAAATAAAGTCTCTCACAATGAAAGAATGAAACGCTTCAATATAAAAGATGATAACAGTCATAAAAGTCTAATTGAAATGGTGAAGTCATTGTTATTTCTTCCACAACACAGAGTAAGGTTAGAAGAATAATGTGCTTATTTTTCTGTGAAAAAATGCTAAAGTCACCCCTTTTAATCAACCTTTTACTAGTTATATCACGAATACTATGTCATCTACACTATATACATAAAGCTGAAGGGTTTGTTTATTTGTACGCGCTAATCTCCAGAGCTACTGGTCCGATTTGAATAATTATTTTTGTGTTTGGTAGTGCATTTATCGAGGAAGGCTAAAAAAATATCACGCTGTTATTATTAGGTTGAAACCGTAGGAGCAGAGGGTGAAATTGCGTGGGAGTAGCTAATGTGGGATACTAAGGGGATAATTCCATTCCATAAACCGACCCCAATCCCAAACTCTTTGCTAAGTACATTATTAGCTACTAAGAAATTTTCCTCAAAAACCTAAAGAACTCAATAAAACTCACCTAGTCAAGGAAATTCTTCCAAAGAGACAAGCATAATTTATGGAAAATAAGAGAAAATAAGGAAAAAAATAAATGAAGTACTTACGATTGGTCCCAAGATCGTGCACCGTCAGGAACACACATCTTTTGTCCTGTTGACTTAAGTCCCCCTGAAAGATTAAACAAACCAATTAACCAATTCTGTTCTCATTAACCTCTGAATTAGAATTAGAGCACAAAGCAAAATAGACCTTAAAACACAGCAGTGTTGCAAAGGAAATTAAACTATCTAATTAACTGGCTA
Organism: Spodoptera frugiperda; assembly: GCF_023101765.2. Lineage (NCBI taxonomy): Eukaryota > Metazoa > Arthropoda > Insecta > Lepidoptera > Noctuidae > Spodoptera > Spodoptera frugiperda. The sequence goes on along the minus strand of NC_064231.1, from coordinate 13,444,839 downwards.
CGGACTAATATCCTGTGACAATGTAAAATTGGGTTTTGAGCCTTAAGATGTCATATCAGAATTTCGTACAGTTGAATCCTTTAAGCTCTAATTCATTGTAAAGGGAACAGGTGGCTTACCGCCGTACTCAGACACATTTAATGGTTACTTAACCCAGTCCTTAGTAATTGTTTAAGTATGGGAGAGCCATGCTTCGACACGAATGGGCCGGCTTGACCGGAGTGATACCACGGCCTCACCGAAAACCGACGTGAAACAACGCTTGCGTTGTGTTTCGTTGTGTGAGTGAAGTTACTGGAGGCCCAATTCTGCCCTTCCCAATCTTCCCAATCCTCGATTGCCCAACAACCCTTAAATTCCTAACTAACTTCCATAAAAAAATATTTTCGGAACAAAATCGTTACTAAGGAATAGTTTAAGTAATCATTAAATGACTCTAAGTACGGCAGTAAGATACATATAAGTAATACGAGTAGTATCATATCTCCATACTAAAGAGAGGTAGACAAAGGCAACTACGCAAGTTTCTAGAATATAGGTCATTTCATAGACTTGAAAGACATTGTCTGCCTACATGATACGCAGATCTAGAACATAGGACGTGTTTAATAAGAAACCTAGGTATGATTTCTAGTCTAGATAGACTAGATGTTGTGTGAAGTGTTGTGCTACTTATATCTATGAAAACTTGCAAGGTGTTGAGGCTACTAAACTAGTGATGTGTGGGATTAACATAATCGTTAAACTGCCGCATTCAGGGACATTCAATGATTACTTTAAACTATTCCTTACTAACGATCTTAAGTAACCATTGAATGTCTCATCATCATCAGCTTTTCTCGTCCATTGCTGGACATAGGCCTCTCCAATATTCAATAAATGAAAGGTTTCTTAAATCTAACACAATAAAGAGCACGTTTCACAAACAAAACACAACCTTAACTGCATCGATTTTAGGTTTTTTTTGTTTTCGCGATCCCAGATGTAATATGAGGGATTGAACTCGATATAATTGTAAACTCAATCAATTGCTTACTATCCTATGCTTTATATTTCTCAAAATAACTACAAAAAGCTACAAAAATCATTCAAAATCGCTATGCCATTGGTGTTTTTGTGAAAATTCACACACACACACTCTCAAAAGCCAAAAAATGGTATGAAGTGTGAATATTTATCTGCATAAATGAATAAATTCACACAAAATCATAAAAACGAAAGGCTACAAAGAAATAAGAAGACTATAAATGAATTATTAAAATGATCTATTCTGAAAAATCTCTAGAAAACACAAGCTTTCATGGTCGTTTTTTTTAAGAAGAATGTGGTCATTTTACACATAGTAATTGGCTATTTATTGGCAAATCTTTACTTCAAGACAATTTCAAAAACTTACGATAAAATATTATCATGTTGTTTAGTCTGCCACAATAGGGTAGATGACTATTTTTTATTTTAATGTCCGTCTTTTAGATTACTTTAAAACATAAGACACATATTTTTTTATTTTCTTTCGAAAAAAAAATATATTCGAAGATATTATATTGATTTGAAATATCGCGTGACGTTACTTCTAGGTATGTTTTATACGTAGAAATGACGTATTTGCTCCCACTCCTAAACTTTAATTCTATCTAAGTATTGTTATCTTGTATGACAAAATAAAAAAATACGTGTCTAACATTTTTCAATGACCTAACTGACGGACTTCATACTGTTTTAATTTCCATACCCCGTCATCATCCCTATTATCAAAAATATAGGTAACATGAATTTATTACTGAAAGTCGGATGATTTGTAATCACACTCTGGCTTACCTTATTTGGTTGAGGTATAATTCCCTGGTTAGCAGAAAAACAAAGAAAAATGTAAACGTGTGAATATAATTTTTGAAAAATACTTATCGTACAAATTTTAACTTTATTTGTTTGTAACAAGGTTGTATTTAGAACATCATCACCTTATACATACCAACTACAATTAATTTTAGAAAAAAAATGTGTATCTTACAAATTCAAACCTTATTCCTTTGTAAAAAGGTTGTATTTAGAACAACATTACCTATACCTACAAATTACAATGTTAATTATTGGAGTCTAATAATATCACCATCAATTTACTTTAGTAATAAATTAATTAAAACGTTTCCAATGTGTAAAGTTGAGATGTAAACCAACTGCAATACATTTTCCATACACACAGATATTGACGAGACAGACTCGCTAACAGAATAAAAAATGTTAAAATACGACCAAAATAAATAGCCTAGGTACTTACGTACTTCTTTTATCAAAACAGTTAAAAAGATAAACATAGGTACATAAAGTATTGGTTTTATTTAATTCCATTTTAGTTTAATTTATGTAGGTGATATATTATGCATGTATGATACATATAAACCTACCTCTTAAATCACTCTATCTAATAAAAACGCATCAAAATCCATTACGTAGTTTTATGGATTTCAGCATACAAAGGGACATAGGGACAGAGAAAGCGACTTTGCTTTATACTATGTAGTGAAGTTAATAATTTAGTTTTCCTAGCTAAATGCTATGACGTAAACTAATTCTCTACAATATGACACAATTTTGCGATTCCAAGATGGCGTCACTGCGATTCCCGGCAAAAGTCAAGGGAATTGAAATGGCAAACGGGTAAATTCTATACCATTTTCATAAATGACAAGGTAAGGTATGTGAGTACCTTGACACAATAAAATTGTACTCATGGCATACAGAAACTAGATTATACTAATGCTGCAGACGAAATAAATGAACCAATAGTAATTCATAATCTTCGGTTTGTTTTACTTTCACATATTACTTAACATTTCGGACATACCTAAATTGAAATTATTTTCTTGTTTGAAAAAGTTTGAAGAATGACATCTTGAGTTTATATATCACTAGATATTATCTTTCATATAAAATGCCATGTTAAATCTGAAGTAATTATGACAACATTTATAGGCATAGTAATTTAATGATACTTACTTGGACATGCACGTGGATATCTCCACTCCGATCTGTGCTGACGACATATTTCTGTAACAATCGAAATACAAATTAATAACAAGAATATAAGTTTTTAAACTGACATGTTCACTAGTAATATCATTAGAACTCAAAACGGGATATTTACGGATGAGCACAGTGAAATATCGGAAACTCACAAACAGTAATAAACATAATTGTTTGACGAGGAACTCGACTAGTTTCAGGCCATGCCAGAGGCTTATATTCCGTTCACTGTTATCTATCGTTCTATGTTATCAAGCCGATAACATAGTAATTAATTTAGTATGTCTCACGAAAGTTACAATAAAAACTAATAAACATGGTAAATATCCCGTTTTGAGTTCTAATGATACCAGGAACTTGAGCTTGAATCAGTACCTTAAAAACTTTTAGAAATGAAAGGTCATTATAAAGTTAGTATTGGTATTTATACTACAAGGAATAAATGAAAGAGGCCAGCATTTTTCTTCGTAGATACGATGTAGTAGTAATAACAGAGAAACAATTGAAGCTAATGTAAAAAAATAACAATGAATGGCTAAAATAAATCACACCAACAATTTTCTGATGAAGACAAAGAAGTACGAACTATCGAACAACCATATTGTCATCATCATATTACACATAAGACACAACACATAAACATAAACACAGACACAACATAGCCGTGAAGCCACGAAGCCACAATTAAGCTGATTACAGAATACTCGAACAGATAAACATAAACCATTATAGACGCGACAGTCCTTACACACTAATCGGGGCTTAATCTCTTAGTAATAATTAAGTTTTTATAAAGAAAGAAAAGAAGAAAAGAAATGCAGTTCGTTCACATACAGTAAGTAAAAAATGCAAAAAAGAAATATATAAGCATACAAAAGTATTTGGATCTATCACACATAAGTACGTATCTAGTGAAAGAAATTGAAACCAAGTATCGAGATTTCTCAGCGTTTTGCTTGATACAAACTCCCAAGAGGGTTTCTCAGAAAATAAAGCACTCACTTCTTTTATAATATTCCCATTGGGAGTTGGGGAGTTCGCATGGAGTTTCTTGCTCGTTCTTCTCTATAGAAATCTACACTTTGGAACGACCAAATAGCTTCACTAGAGGACTGACCGACAGACAGACATTTTTAATATGTATTATTATATTTGCTTTGACGTCCAAAAGTGCCTTCCTGGTCTATTTGAAATAAATAATTTCAGCTTTGACGGCAAGCAAACCCGACCTCGTTTTCTAAACCACTCTACATCATTATAATCATTCACTATAATTTAAAATTTGTTTCCGAAACGACTAATTAACAACTTGAAAGACCATCCTTTATTGTCCAGGACACCATTGGCTTTTTTTCTCTAATTACAAAGACTCTGGTCCGTAGTTTCTGCATCGCTAATCAATCAGCTAGCCACGCGATACCATCAATTAGTCCCAGTAATCTAGTCACGCCCTAATCCCATTAACCGACGATTGCTGTAGGAGACTCCGGTGGGTTTCCAGCTTATTTGCACTCCGTCCTATTTCCCTTTTTTCCTTTTTTTATTTGTTTATTGGGTCTCTGTAAATGATCTAGGGTTTTTCTCGTAGCACTTAGGATATTGTTTTTTTTTAAACGTTGGTTGGTTTTTTTTTGGGATGTCATTAGTTGAATTATGTAATAATAACAATGAATGAATTACAAGTTTATGGCCCAAATTTTTGTTAGGTGGTACTGTAATCTGATAGTAAAACAAGCTTCCATGAAAATGTTATTTCTTTTAAATTTTTAGCACCTGCCTATTTTATTATCAAGCACAATTTCCTTAGCCTTTCCTGATTCAAATATTTTTTTTAAAACCGTTACCCTGTCTAAAAGACTTACAATTTGTGGATCACATAAAGAGTTGTTCCGTGCAGGAATTGAATTCTCTACACGTTACGCGGGAGTCGGTTGCCCAGCCACCCCGCCGCTCAACGTCACCGCGTAATTTAAATTGCTAGTAAGCTAGCAACACAAACTTCTACATAAATCTGCAATCAGCATTGCTTATAAACAAAAACGGTCGATCAATGTCACCACCTCTAGCTTGAGTCACCTACTCTAAAAACCAATATAAACTGACATTTCAAAGCGGCGCTGCTTTTAAGGAAAAATGTCAACAATAATGTCAAAAGCAGAACATTTTCATTTTAGTTCGATGTTTTCCCACATTTCAATTTACAGTGGACTATAACCGGTGGGCTATGAAACAGGGTTTGTTTAATACAATTATGAGATTAACTCGATATTGGTAATAGAGTAATGAAGTTTCACGTTACTATATTTGATGTGCCAGTTTAAACAGATCGATATGAGCTGTTATTGGATGGGCCACAATTTTATTATGCACTTAACTAACAAACGTAATTATGTAGCCCATAAGGTCGATATTTACTTAAACATAGTAACGTAATGAGAAATGGAAAGTGACTTTATGAGTAGATATTTTAAAATATGTTAATGGAAACAGAGAATGAGGAAAAATTAACTTAATTTGAATTCATTATATTTCAACATATTTTTTTACACAAAGCAAAGGATAAGTATAAGTTTTTTTTATTACTGACAGACAATACATCATCATCACGCTTGTCAATGCGGGTTTGCGATTTGAAATCTATTACAAGCCCAGTTTTCGTCACAATGTTTTCCTTCCTTGAGCAAGCGCTGTGATTAATGCTCAAACCTTCTCCATGTGAGAAGAGGCTTTGGTCAGCAGTGGTCACTAATAGGCTGATGACAATGATGATGAATACATCGTCATTCCAATTAATTTCCACAAATACCTCGCTTCACCTAACCCTTAAATCGTCGCGTTCTATTTCCACAAACGATCCCGCAAATATGAAGTCGTCTACCAAGTAGGTCGGCGGCGGGGTTAACTGGCCAGTTATAACCAACCGTTTGTTTTATGAGAATACTACTGACATTTTGAAGTTTTATGACGAGAGGCGACGCACGTCCCACCGAGTTAAATGTTACGTTCAAACGGTGATATTTTATGGGAAAACTAAACTCGGAAATGGCCGGGAAGTTTTGTTTTAAACTGTTTAGTTTCTACTCCGAATAAGCTGCAGAGGATTTGACCTACGTATTCTGTTTTCGGTTACAATTTTCGTCGACTGATAGGAAATGTGAATTTAGTGTAATTATCTTTGTCATATCATCCAAATACATAATAATAATATAAACATTTATATTGGTGAAATAAATTTTTAAAGAATTTTGACAACTAGGGCGAGCCCTCCTTGGCCGAGGCGACAGGGAGTGTCAGACTCTTACTGACTAAAAACTACCCCGTTCCTGCTTTTGAGCCGGAGCCCCAATAAACCCACTAAGTAAGACTACTTAGCAGCTCCGGATTAGGCATCATCCCTCTGGAACAACTAGCTATAATAATTAGTTGAGCTTTTTGACAACCGTAGGTCCGTTCTATTAATGAAAGCTACATAAAATCTAACACTAATTGCTATACTTACTTATAGCAAGTCTAGCATCTAGATTGTATCTGAATTCTAGCGCTGGCACCGCGGTCAGCAGTCAGTAAACAAACAACATTCGAGCAACAATGCGTGTTTACAGCGCTACGGAAATAGATCGGTGCGCAAGCGCAACTCTCGATACGTTTTTATGGCGCTACGGGATAAAGGGTAAACTTCGTGGTAGATTTGTTTATGCATTGTAATAATAAAATATGAAAATAATATTTTTTGGTAATTTCAATATGGAGATTTCTCCGATGTATCGCAAAAAACAAACATGTTTTTAAAAATCATCCCTTATAGTAGTACAGTATGTATAGATATTATATTCGTCTAACACTCCAAACTGAAGCTATCGTTTAAAATGAGAGTTCATTTTTCCACACTAAACTTCGCTAAGAGTCATACCAAGTTTGTCTACTAGTAACCCATAACTCATATTAACTTACGTAGAAAATTCTAGAAATACCAAGACATACATACGCTTTACTACAACCACTGTATGACGCAATCAGAACAAATTAGAGTAGTCAGCCATCCACAGACACATTTCAACAAACGTAGCTGAACCTATAAACGGCTAATCTATACAACCGCACTAAAACCACGAGTTTCGCGCTACAAACGCTTTCAAAGATTAAATAGTAATCTCCAATCAACAGCAGGAATATTCCTTTATCGTACCAAAACCCCATAAATATTCCCTGTCATCATAGCCAAACTCTAAACAAGATTATTTGTATCGGCATTGGATATTGAACAGATTTTGCACAGTACCCTTAGTACGAGTTTACTTTACGTTGAACGAAAACCAAACGAGAGCGCGTTCGGCACTCTGATTGGCCGGCACGAATGAACCAACCAATCAGAGCGAACCAAACAAACTCGTACTAAGCCCTCAGGACTATAAAACATCGACGTTGTTTTGTTTTTCACCCAAAAAGTTACGCAACCTTTAAAGTTAGGATCTCTTTAGGGATTTGCTTTTGTTTGTCACTCGTATTAAGATCTCTTAAAAAGTTTTGTCGGATCTCTTAACGGTAAGTAATGCTTGTTTTTCTCAGAAGATGTGTGAAGGTGAATTCGGATCCTATTTTCGTGACTTTTCGGAACACGAAATTTCGTTAGTGGTTGAGATATGCGTTGAGACATACATACTTTTATCTTTATAAAATTAAAGGTAAAATAATGTGTAGGTATGTCACCATCATTAAGATAGTGACAGACAAATTATAGTAACGTGTGCGTTTGTGTTAATATTGCTATTGCAAAATAAAATAGAGTCCTCAATACCTTTTTTTGATGGGGGAAAGACTTATGTCGCATTGGGCGAGGCGAGAGGAACTGTCAGACTCTTACTATCTAAAAACCACACTGTTCCTACTCCTGCTTTTCGAGCCGAAGCCCCGGTAGGTCAGTAAAATCTCCTAGATCATGGAATGACCATGAAACACTCAAATGAAAGATTTTCCTTCATAAAAATAATTATCAGTTACAAAGAATACCAGTTCATTGACTTTACAAAACAAATGTTTATAAACAAATTTTTATTTTTGGAAAACAGACGCGAACATTGTTTTACTGAATTTCAGATTATTTTCAGATGCCAATGACCTATTGATGTACTACGTCATAATATGATGATTTATTTTTCAAGAAGATGAATGGGTATACGTTAAAGTAAGTAGTAACGTGGATAGACAAATGGACGATGGTTAAAGGAAGTTTAGATAAAAAATAAGAACTCTGTTAACTGGTTGGAAAATATTTGTATGAATAAGTGCCTTCTGCACTCTTTCCTTCATTAATGTAAAGATTTTTAGTTAATTCATTATGTCTCACAATAGTTATTATAAAACTACTCCATCTGCTTATAATATTATATCTCCAGCACATTAACTAGTGTAGTGTAAGCTTATTACATGTTCATCAATTCTTCATTAATAGCTAATCGATATTTTGGTTATGTGTAGCAACTTTAACAAACATCCTATTTTAAATAGAACACCATCTTCATCATTCTTAATGACATTTATCGCCGTTATCAGAGTCAGTCAAACTCCAGTTCTTAGGAATTGTTTTCGGAATAAATAGTCCGGTCAAATTAGACATTCGGTGCTACATAAATTCGCAACAAGCTGAATTTTGGTACAATTGTTCAAAACACGATTATAAACAATAGCTGAAAGTTCCCCATCATTCCCGTGTGTGGAATTTTTTTTATTCAAAGTCAAATGTCAAAAAAATTAGTTTTTCGCGAATTTCAGCAAAACAGTAAGTTTTATCAGAAAAATACCTCAGACTAAAATTGTAGATCATTAAAATTAAATTATCTATAAAATATATTAATACTTTTTTTCTCACGGGACACCGTTTCGGAGATATCGCAGTGTAAAAAGTTGTAACAGTTGCAATTTGACAATTGCAACTGTACACGTTTATAATGCACACGTTTCCACGCCACCTATGAGGTAGTGTACTTAGCGCGTTTTTTAGGGTTCCGTAGCCAAATGGCAAAAAACGGAACCCTTATAGATTCATCATGTCTGTCTGTCCGTCCGTCCGTATGTCACAGCCATTTATTTCCGAAACTGTTGGGTCTACATAGTTGAAACTCTGTAGGTTAATGTATTTCGATAACCGCTATTCGAATTTTGAATAAAAATTCATAAATTTAAAAATTAAAGGGGGCACTCCATACATAGAACTGATTCAAAACTTTTTTTTTTCAGCTAACATATCCGTTATGGGTGTCTATGGATAGGTCTTTAAAAAAGACATTAAGGTTCCTAAAACCATTTTTCGTCGAAATCAACCGTTTGAAAGTTAGACGCTTCCAAAGTGGAAAAATGAGTGTCCCCCCGACACTCATTTTTCCACTTTGGAACAATGAAGAAAAAAGTATTGATATATTTTTTATAGATAATTTAATGTTCTACAATTTTAGTCTGAGGTATTTTTCTGATAAAACTTACCGTTTTGCTGAAAATCGCGAAAAACTCATTTTTTTGACATTTGAGCTTGAATTTTTTTTTTCCACACACGGGAATGATGGGAAACTTTCAGCTATTGTTTATAATCGTGTTTTGAACAATTGTACCAAAATTCAGCTTGTTGCGAATTTATGTAATTTCACCCTAATGTTTTGGTCTAATTTGACCGGACTAAAAATCATAACTAAGGAAAAGTTAAAGTAGTCTTTTAATGTCTCTGAGTACAACAGTCACTAATATTTCGGCTAGTCTGGTAACTGGTAACTAATAATGAATAACAAAAGACTACAGCTAGCCGTCTTATTTTAGGCATCGCTCGATATCGCAGTGACCTAATAAATTGCAGCTAGTTTTGCAGCTCAGAATATAGTATCGCCGACTCTTCGAAGCTTTATTAAAGGTGTCTCTGTTTAAAGACCTTTAAGACTCGTAAACGATGGATGTAGTACTTACTTATTTTTTGTCTATAAACATCATATTGTTGGCTACAATTTGTAACCAGTTCTTGCTATATACTAGGTAGGAACGTTAGTTTGATGTTATGTTAACACCATGGATCGCTTAAGCGAAATACAATTATATTTAGTCACTAAAAAAATACGACATATTTTCCAAGGTACAACATGAAACAAACTCATTATTTTTTTTCCGATCATGGTATAAAAAGACAAACATCCGAACGTAGTACCACCTATCTCCTCCCTTTTTTGAAGTCGGTAAAAATGATCAATGCAGTTACAACAATAATCAAACATCTAATAATGGCTAAAGTACACATAAATTCAGCTTCAAAATCTAATTAGTATAGTGTGCGCTACACAAACAATCTTACAAAGACACAACGTTTACGATCCTCTTCGAGCGAGGCTAATAGATTTGTCCCTTCTACCCACACCTGTGTAACCTGTGACCGCAAGCGCAATAACCACAGCACGATTAGCTTGTGGTTGCTAGAAGATGCTCCTAGTGTTACTAAGGATGATATTATATCCTATAATTATATTATAAGACAAGTTGAAGCCAAAGGCTTCGCTCGCGTAGTTATGGACTTTGAGACAAATAGAAATAAAAGCCATTTTAGAGATTAGCCAGAACAGCAGGCAAATAAGTATGTATCGTATATAATTATGTATATTCATAATATGCATGTTGTAAGAAGCGGTTATTTCAATACTACAAACAGACACACAATTGTATTTATTAGTCTAGATGTTATTATTCACGGGTAATTTCATCAATAGATGTTTTTCAGTTATTCAAATAATAGGGATGTTAATATCAATCTTAAAACACGACACGAAGAGAATTTGACAGCAAAAAGAAAAACAAAACTCAACGTTTTATCCCCATGGGGTAGGCAGAGGTGCTCATTACGACATGTAATGCCGCTATACAATATACACCCACTTTTCACCATTTGTGCTATAAGTCCCATGTAATAGGGGGTGAGCCTATTGAAAAACAAAACATGACCTAAAAATCCGTTGCGAACTTGCATAGTTAACATGTCCGATCCGAACCAACTTTAACCTGCATCGAGCCAAAATACAGAACACAAACATCGAATGGAAGCAAGTGAAACTGACAACAAGCAAACAGATTGAAGGCCGGAGAACTACAGAGTAATATTGTAGGTACTATGTAAGGAAATATTTATATAATTTATTATAGGAAGGATACATTATTACGAAGTTATAATTTTATTGATGTTATTTGTTGCTTTGTTGGTTTCGAGTAAGTTCATGATTAGAGTAGTGGGTTTAGTAATTAACTGGCTTGAAGCTAAACCGAACCGTCATGTATGAGACCAATTGACCAACGAAGAAGCCTGAATTAAAGGAGAGAGATGAGGAATTAGGAAAGACTGTTTAAATGTGCGAGAACCATGGATGGGCCGGCTCGCCCGGAGTTATACCACGGCCTCACAGAAAACCGACGTGAATCAACGCTTGCATTGTGTTTCGTTGTGTGAGTGAGGTTACGGGACGCCTAATTTGCCCCCTTCCCAGTCCCCGATTTCCCAGCAACCCTTCAATTCCCAACCTCCAAAAGGCCAGCAACGCACTTGTAACACCTCTGGTGTTTCGGGTGTCTATAGGCGGCGCCTAGGGATTGCAATCCGGTTCGGCGGATCCGCAGTATCACGCATTATGATAAAGGGAAATCTATACACAAAATGTCTTAAGCCAATCTATTACTGAAACCCAACTAGGCGCGTATCGCTATAGACACCAAACAAGACTACAATATTACAACGTTCGCCACGAGAACGACTATCTTCAGTACATACGGTACATACATACATGCATATAGCTATGTATATGTATGCATTGTCCGGTACAGTCGGGGTTAATTGGCGAGCGCTCCGTCATCCATACCGTTCCCACTCGAATGGAAATCAAAACTACAACGAATACAAAAACTTGATTGAAAAATAGAGAATAGTTTTATGCCTGTCATGTTTCGGTTCTAGGTTTTTTTTTGTCAACTAGGGCTGTCCTCGTATGTAAGTGGTTTATGAAATTGTTTACTGTTAAAAGTTAGATGTATGATTATTATTATTTATCCGGAGCTGCGGACTACCTAGTGGGTTAACCGGGGCTCCGGCTCGAAAAGGAGGTGTAGGAACGGGGTGCTTTTTAGTCAGTAAGAGTCTTACATTCCCTCTCGCCCCGCCCAAAGCGGGAGAAGTAATTGGATGATTTTCTCCCCTTAAAAAATTGTGTATTCTTTTACTAATTATCTTTCTCTTGGATAACTCCCAACTAGGTTGTAGTTAAGTGTTTATTTTAATTTAATTGTTTTTAAGATCCCTCTCAAATATTGTTTAATGTTTTATGTTTACGAGCTGTTATACTACATTCTGTTTTAATTTTATTTCATTACTAGCTACTTCTGCACGGTTTCACCCGCCCTGCCCGACACCTATTAATTGTAGCGCGATATTTTATAGCCTATAACCTTCCTGAATAAATAGACTATCCTTAATAACACAAAATAACTATTCAATTCGGAACAGTAGTTCCGGAGATTAACACATTCAGACAGTATTACATTATGATAAAAAGTTGTATAGTAAGTAATTTAAGATTTGGTAGTATTTTGCCTAAAGTGAAATTAAATTAGTGTAAACAAATTCAATTCTCAATAGAATAATCAATCTAGACAACACTACGCTAACATAACATAAAGTTACATCAATTTCAACTGTCACTGTGGAACATAATATATGCACATCAATATCTTGATATCCCAAGTTCCAATATCATAATGGAACCACCATCACACGTCACACCGCCACTCGATACCTATACCTCACAATATTCTATTACCATAAGATGTAACAAATCACCTGGACATATTATCCTTGTATTTCCTTTCCACCATAAATAACTTGTCTAACGAAGTTTCGTGAAATATTGCGGCTGAAAGTCTATCATATTACTCTTTGTCAATGAGGCGTCAATCTAATGAAGGTGGCTGGAATTATAATAGAGCCTTCCCTCTCTCCTCCCTCCTATAGCCTCCTGGTTTTAGGTCAGTGATAAGGAATTTTTCCCTCTTAAGATTTATCAATTGGTTTAGAAATGAAATAGCGAGGCGACTTTTTATGAAAAGGTCATGCCACTAATCGTATTTTTCTATTTCAGGAGGCCGTTTATAATCCTCAAATAGAAATATCGTTTGATTCAATAAAACTGATTACAAGTTAATAACGAATTCACTGAAAAATTCATCGTGACCATACATTTTTACCGACAATGCAACAGAAATGTAATGTGTGTTTGCTGTGTTTACTACTTTTGGTATAAACCGCTAAACAAGCAGACGGATCACCTGATGGTAAGCAATCGCCCATGGACACCCGACACACCAAAAGCATTACAAGGCGTTGCGTTGCCGGCCTTGTGATGCTTAAGAGGATTGATTTTAAGGGTTGTTGGGAAACCGGGGATTGGAAAAGGGAGTACCTCCGGTAACCTCACTCACACAACGCAAGCGTTGTTTCACGTCGGTTTTCTTGCTGGATTAATTCATTATTTTCTTGAATCTATGACCTTAACAATTATCAACAGACCGAATGTAATCGACTTACATTGCAAATACATTGTGAATTAAAACATTTATTAAGTAGTAAAATGTTGCAGTTTCAAACTTGGCAACTAAGATTGTTTACACAATATTACAATTTATATTTGTTCAGGCATATTATTAACTAGCTTAATATATTGCACTGGGTTTAATATTTCAAAACTAATCGATTGAGCATGTGTGTGTGTTATGGAAGAACGTGTGTGTGTTTTTTATAGACTGAAACCGCCTTTAATTTTCTTTGCCAGCTCCATTTTCTTTAAATCAGGTAATATCCCTTAAACCGCATCAAAATGGGTATCGGTTTCGATTAAGCCAAACGCGAGATAATCGCACACAAACATACATACAGATTAAACCGAGTACCTCCTACTTTTTGAAGTCGGTTAAAGAAGAAAGAAGAAAAAATATCCTTGCTGTAGCTATCACGAAGAAAACAAATAACAAGAGTTAGATACCAATACGCAGCTAAATCTGAATAAAACTCAACTGAACCTTTTTTCTGATCAAGTATGTGGCTAAGAAAAGGTTAAGAATAAGAAAGAAAGAGGAAAATCTTACTACAGTGACATAATAGGCCAAGAGGAACAAACAAGATACAAAAACAGTTTTGTGAGTTTGTCACAAATACAAGAACTTTCATTATGAAGACGAGGAAGTAATAAAAACACACAGAGAAAGCAATGTAAGGGTGCTTTTCCAGAAAGTGTTAGGAGTTTTAGGATATAAAAGAAAATTTAGATCGCTATAAAAGGCATGTCGGGTGCATGACCGACCTTCTTCTTGTTTGAGATTAGGCAGACCGTCAATACCACGGTCAATACGTTAGTCTTGGCAACCGATATTTCTTTGTTAATTTGTGGGTTCAGTAATTTTCTCATAATTATTACTAGATAATTAAAAAATCAACGAAAAACTTAAAAAAAAGTAATTAGAATGACTACATTCTAACTTAACTTTTCACCTAGTTTCTAATACCTAGTAGTATGTAGATAGGGGGAAATATTTATATTACAGAATAAAATTACAAATGAAATATTTAACTTCCAAAGCAATAAACCTATATTTTCTGCTAAAGTAGTCGCTGGTTTCAAAATAAAACACGTAACTAAAATTATAAATAATTTTATGATCGTGTTATAATACTAACTAATGTTATAAATGCGACTGGGAGTTTGTTTACTATATTTTTATGCCTAACACGCCGCGCCGTTAACGTACTTAATCTTAGAATTCATTTGGAACAAACAGAAATACCATTTGTGTTATAAGTCCCATGTAATAGGGGTTGAGCCTATTGCCATAATATACTGGACACAATTCCACACACAGCCTTCGTACTATTAAGATATTTTCGAAAAACCGAATAAACCCCAGTATTACTTTGCCCGACCCGGGAATCGGATGCCGGGACCCCTTGTCTGGCAGTCGCACTTGCGACCACTCGACCAACGAGACAGTCAGTACAAAACATAAGATCACATCATTTACGATCCGAAAGGGGTTTTTAATTAGAAAATGGGCGATGTCAAGCCACTATCTAGCCTAGTGATAAGCGATGATGCGGTCTATGATAGAGCACGCCTACCTATAAGCAACTTATGAATTCGAAAACTGAAGACACAATTTGTACCTTTCAGGAAACACAGACTGGCCAAGAAGTCCACTCCTTAGCGGTTCATACAAGGTATTTTTTATGATATAAGCCGGCACACGAGCAGATGGGAGTAATTGGGCCTCTGGTAACCTCACTTACACAATGAAACAACGTAGACGTTGTTTCACGTCGGTTTTTGTGAGGCCGTGGTATCAGTCCGGTCGAGCCGGCCCTTTCGTGCCGAATCAATGCTCTCCCACACGTAAAGGTGCATTTCATCAGATTAAGTCGTTTTACACATTAACATCGAACCAACTACCTAACGCTAAACAACAACATTGGCAACCAATAAACCAGAATCCTAATAAATTACTCCGGCATTGTTAACTAAATGAACGGTCCGGCACGAAACCCAAAAAGGGTACAATATACTGAACCTTTTTCTTAAGAAAAAAACTATTCTCCATATAAAAGTTTTCCTTGAACGTATCCTATCGCCACCGTATTTGTAGTCTCTATAGGCGACCCGAAACTCCTGTGGTAACTCGGGTAGGCTATAGATTTGGGTCAACGAAGGTCAAAACTCTTGGATGCTTGTCCAATCAGGGAGAAAGAATCTTAAGTTGATTATTCTGGCCCAATTGTGGTAAGTTTTTGGTAAAAAAATATACCCCATGATGTTCAGTTCACATTGATTATTCTGGCCCATTATTTTTTATTTATTTTTTTTTTGGTAAGAACTCTACTCGATGTCGTTTCAGTAAATACATACAGAATTTGTTAACTTTAAAAAATACCACGACGTCCATTCTAAAGTATTGTATAAAAATACCACGGGGTGTCATTTTACTTGTAGTTTTAAAAAGAACAAATACACAGGTCTTTGGTTTTATTTTTAACTACATAATAGTTTAAAGAGTCTAGATTTTAGAACGGTAATAATGATTTACAGTTAGTTCCGGAGTTCTGCAGAATCAAAATAAAAATTGCAATTATACAAGTCTAAGTAAAAAATAAAAATTGCTTTACTGTGAAACAAATGCTCTTAATATTGTTACTAAGTGTAAGTCTTATTTTGTTTCTTTTTCCTACTCAAATAAAACTGTTCAAAGAAACTTCAACATTTAAAAGTTTAACCTCAAATTCTCGAAAACGTCAACAACACAAATATTAAGGATACATTCCGACCGAAACGAACGTAAACCACGAACCAACGAAACCAATTAATCATTTTAAACGTCCATTCAAAACCAGTACGATTCGGAAATACAGATCAACTTCCACTGTCGATAAACTACGCGAAACCACATCCTAAGATCTAAAAATAATATCTTAAAAACAACCACGTCAAGAGTTTCAAAATAAACTTAAAAAAAAAAAAACAAAAACAAAACTGTACATACGACACGACCTAATTTTTTTAAAAAGGAGGTTTGAAACATACCTGGACTCCTTTTTCTTCGGCCTCTGACATCACTTATGATTTGAATTTGGAACGTCCAGTGCACAGGAGAGTCGGGAATGCAATGAAGGAACCGCGGCTTTGAAGGGAAGCCATACGCTAACATCGACGGACAGTCTGGTTCGAAAACGCTGCGTTTATACTCTGTGGGGTGTAGCTACTGATTGGATGAAAGTGATTAGTTATTTACTTCATTAAAGATGTATGATTTTAAGTGTAAATAGAGAGCGTCTTTAGATTTGTTGATATAATATTATTTGTTGTTAAGACATAATAAATTATGACATATTCAGTTCTTTAAAACAAGGCGATGCTGGCCGTAGTATTTTTTTAAGTCATGTAAGTTACTGAAGATATACAATTTTTGTTTATATATGAAAGCTTTATGCACAATCGTACATTAGGCGGACCTTATGCTATTGGCGTTATCTTCCCGTCTGTCCTTTGGGTGGGTGCAAGAAGCGAACAAAGAGTTTTAATGTAAATAAAAAAGAAATTAAAAGACTAAAAAAGAAATTAAAAGAATATTGCAGATATATTTATAAATATACTTACATGTAATAAGATATACATTGATATCTTATTCAAATGCTCTGTATACACTTTAACAAAAGTATTTTCGTTCGTGATTAGGTATCTTTTATCTCTAACCGTCTCTCATCGTTCGATCCCTTTCTCATCAAAACTGTCTACTGTCGTTTTTCTATCCCAATGTGCGTCCCACCCACATTATTGTTTAGTAAAGTCTATCAGTGAGTGGAACATTCAACATGTATACAAACTATATAAGTAGTGCATATATGTATGTATACCTATACGATATTTTCGTACAGTTACTACGATGTTCAATGAGTACGAAGTGAGTGCAAAGAAATTATCAAAAATTGTATGTCACTCCAAGATTCAGAACGAAATGTCGATAATTTCTTAAAAAGCATTCAAACGTTAATCAAATTGATGATAATGGTGAAACTAAAATGCTATTATAAAAATGCATAACTTGGGTCACGTATTAAGAAACTGCACTATATCTTTCCCAAATATTTCAGACGCAAAAATTTTATACATACAATAAGATTATACAAAGGTATACATTTTGTAAGCACTCAATTAGTTAATCTAGAGTTTAGGCACTAGATTAGCTGTTTCCTGCAGTTTTATTCTCGTTCTACATGTCTGTGAATAAAGTATGATAAAATTTCGTAAGAATAAGGCTAGGAAATCAAACTGCATTTTTTAACTAGTAGTATGGTAATTAGCTTTCTTGGCAAAGTATCTAAAGAAACTACACAACGAAAGGTGGGGTGTAAAGGCTCATACAGAGGTTACTCCGCTGTAGGCTGTTCCAGGTATGCAGAAAAATCGGCTTCTGACGAAGAAGCTTAGCCGCAAAAAACTGCAAACTTGAAAAATGTATGAAGCGGAAAATGCGCATAGCTTGACTATGCGGGATGCAGACAGCATGTTTGGTAGCGTACCCAGATGTCGTTAAAAAGCCGTCGTAGTATATATGAGTCATTCATTACATTTGATATTTAGACATGTGCCCTATGGAGGAAAAATATGTTTGAATGCGAAACTTTCAGTAGTTAAACGACGTCCTACGTGTATTTTCTACGTATAATAACTTCTCAGGTTAAACATGATAGTACTACACATATATCTTTAAAGATAAACAAACATAATATAATATTATGCTTGCATGTTGCTAGTAGCAAGAGTTTCATGCAATATTATGCAAACTTGATTCTTGTTCTAACAACGTTATTGAAGAAGTTTGCTGCCGTCACAGTGAAGTACTAATAAATTGATTTAAATTTTAATTGGATCGGTTTGGGAATAAATAGGAGGCGAACTGACATGAACAATAGAGGCTAGAATTTTGAGAGACTATTTCAAATACCTTCTATATAGTTCTTTTACTCAAACATAACTTTTCGGCGTTCGGCCTTTCGGCGTACGGATTTTCGGCTTTCGGTGTACAGTTTACTTTTCGATTTGTTCGGCTACTTTCAAGCCACGACAGGGGCTCATAATCATGAGTAGCGTGCTCGATGACAGATGCTTGTTGACTGGCCTGTGGTCAAATGAATATAACATGTCTTAGACTAATTATTATACCACGAATACCGTCCCTTTGAAAGTATGCATTAATATTTAAGTCTGTACTTGGATAATCGAAATAAATTATTTAAAATAATAATTGGTGATTCGTTTGCTCGTTTGCCTCATATTCCATAAAAAATTACTTTATCTTTGACATAGAAGATCGAGAAAAATCCTCTCATATTATCCAATCACCCAACGGTTGTTCTAGAATGTTCTGAACTAAGACAGTCCGTGAGGTCTGGCCTTTATAATGACCGGTGCAACTCGTACGTCCAATTACTATGAGTGATGGAGCTCCACTGCGGCGTGGGAGGATCTATTCTCGGCTCGGAATATAGGCACCTGCCTTGATATATTGGGTTAAGGCATAGACAGACATCTATCAATTCGTTGTAACATTATTGTGGTAATAAAATTAATTGGGAAATGAAGAATTGTTGGATCGTGTAAAATGTTTTTGGATGGAGTTTTGTATCGGATTAGACATAGGGGTATTTTTGACTTGTATTCTTCGAAATTCGTCAAAAAGAAAACTTAATGTAGAATATATTAAGAATGGTTATTGCCTAACTAGTAACGTCGATTTAATATTATCATGTAAGGTATATTATACAGCTTGTCGTTCTACGACTAAGGCTTTCGGCTGATGATGATCGATGTAAGGTTCAAAATATGAATTAAAATTTGTATATTTATATTTCTGAATACCTCTAAATACATCGATATTAAATCAAACAAAGTACTAGATATGTACGTACAATCATATTTCTCATTTACTCTCAAGCCAAAACCAAAACACGCACCAACATCTTTCCCTCTTTAACAAACTGACTATTGGCTCCTAGTAAGTAATAGCATACTATATCGATGGCTCCTACGTATATGGGCCAAAATGCAAAATTGCAACTTTACAGGAGAGGCTTCCAAAGTTTAAATTTGCTATAACTTCGGATTAATAAAACCGATCTTTACGATTATTTGCTTGTTTGCTAAGACAACTATCCTCCTCATTTATACTATAGTATTATATATATACATATATAGGTTTTTTTTTAACGTCACATTGGCCCTTCTACGTTAATTTTTGTTTAAATATTTTTTCTTTAAAAACACCCTAAAAGGGCCAATGTGTCATATTGGCCATTATACGCGTATTACGCTAATTAGCATAAAGTATATATTTTTAACATTTTTTACCCATAAAATCAAGTAACAATTGAAGTAGTTGATAATTAAATAACAAGAATATAAGCTATTTAGATATTTAGTTATTTATGTCACATTGACACTTATACGTTTTAGAATCTGGTAGCCTACGAACCGAGTTCTCAGTTAGATCATTTAATTAATAAAAAATCACGCAATAGTTTTATACATTTATTGAAATAAATATTGAATTAGCCTTAAAACTTCACTCATGGACCCGTTTTCAGTTTTTTGGTATTTTCATAATAAAAAATAAACAAAGAATCAGTAAGAAGAAAACTGTTACTGGAGATCTTAGTTTGATTAACAAAATAATGTACTTCACATTATTATTTTCTTAATAAGGTTACAAAAAATAACAAACTTATAAACCTATTATAATCTGTATACAAAGTATAAAAATCACCGTAGGATAATCAAGTAACAAAATTACCAAAATCAACATTAGGTACTAGAAATTCTTAATAATCTTCACTAATTTTCTTAATTATCGCTTTCATTAATTGCCACAATGTCATTCGGTGTTACTAAATTTTCATAATAACTATGGTATAAAAAGTCAAAAACGTCAAAATTATTTATTTCAATTAGACCAGGAAGGCACTTTTGAACGTCAAAGCAAATATAATAATATTAGTGACGTCTGTCTGTCGATCAGTCCTCTAGTGAAGCTATTTGCTCGTTCCAAAGTGTAGATTGGAGAAGAACGAGCAAGAAATTCCATAGGTTACTCTTTTTTTCCAATCAGATTCACAATACAATTCTTGGTTACATTGTTTCGATTGCTTCAACTATGTGAGAACAATGTAAAACTAATATTTAGTCAAAGTGATAGAAAAAGAAAATAACCTTGAGGACAACAAACTCAATGCAGTCTGGAGCTGACCAGTCCCAGTTGACAGAGCCCGTTCACGAACATGACACGTACACCAGCACTCTCTCAACCATCATATTCTCAACTCAACCATATTCCAGGGAATCGAGCGATCCAATGCCCGTGCCACCGCCAATGAGACACTGCGAGGACCGCCCGGAGGATATGGTGGAGCATACGGTCGTGGAATGCCCTGCATGGGCTGAGCACCGCCGTGTCCTCAGGGATGTGGTCGGCGACGGTGACCTCTCGCGTCCGGCATTGGTACAAGCCATGGTGCGGAGCGAGGGGGAATGGGATGCCGTCTCCTCCTTCTGCGAAGCAGTCATGCTAGCTAAGGAGGAGGTGGGGCGCGTGAGAGAACAAACCTCCTCACGCCCCAGCCGTCGCGAGAGACACTCCGGGCGTCGGGGATCGCGAGACGATCTCCGGCCACCGTAAGTGCGGGCCTGCGGTCGGCGAGCAAGGGTAGCTCACCGCCCGAACAGAACCAGACCCGTGCGTGCGGCGCGTCGCGTTTCGCGCGCGCCTCAAAGAGCCATCAGACCACCACAGATGGGGCCCAGTAGGGCTGATGCCTGATCAGGAGCTGCGGACTACCTAGCGGGTTTACCGGGGCTCCGGTTCGAAAAGCAGGAGTAGGAACAGGGTGGTTTTTAGTCAGTAAGAGTCTGACACTCCCTCTCGCCTCGCCCAAGGCGAGAAAAGTCATTGGATTTTCCCCCTCAAAAAAAAAAAAACCGCCAATGAGACCTTTGAGAATTTTCTAATGTATCATTTTGTTTTTCTTGTTGAAGTGAATCATTTTCAAATATATCATTGAGCAGACTTAAGCTGCAATTTGTGAATATCTCACTGGCTCCAAATGGCAAAGGAGCTGCAGACAAAATAAATCAATCTAAGATAAGACCGTAATATTGTAAATAAAGTAAGGTTTATAAAGTTAATAATAACGTAACTCATGGTAGCTTGTGGCGTGTGTGACCTGACTCCCGGGAGAGGCCCTATTTTTTTAACTCCGGTTAGTACCCGTGACTATCCGGAGTGGCCTCTCCTGCCTCATTCTTGCCATAATCGGCTGGTTTGAGTGGAGATCGCAAGAGTGAAGTTGCCTTCAGCTCCACTTGGGGGAAGGATGAAGGAGTCTTGACCATATTTACCAGTCCATTAGCCATTCACATCCAAAACCCAATCATTTTTCTTCCATATTGCACGATAGTCCTGCATCAGCCGGGGATTGTCCTTTGGTGTACTTCCATAGTGCATACAGGGATAATCGCCGGCTGATGTCCCATGTATGCACTATGGAAGTACACCAAAGGACCGGCTAATGGGACATCAGCCGGCGATTATCCCTGTATACATTTAGATTAGAATTGTTCAACGGGCCTCTGCGAGTTGGCTTCGGCTCCTCGTACGCCTTCCGAAGGTCCGGGACCTTGTGGTCCCGTGAATGGAAACGTAACTAATAATAATAGTAGTTCCAATAATATTTCAACCCGTGCACACATTAACAGGCCAAAAATAAAACAAATACTGTAAGGTGTAAGTGTATTTTTTTTTAACAAAACACGTAAAACGGCCAATATGCCACATTGGCCGTTCATCCTAAAAACTCGTGTTATTTCAGTTAATTTATTTATAAAACAATAGTTAATCAAAGTTTAAAAATTGACTTGTCTGTAAAAAAACATTATATGAAATACTTATAGAGGTTATCATCGTTATTTTCTATAAAATCGTCGTTTTCATAACTTTAATCATTGCTCTGTGCACTGTTATTTTCATATCCCAGTGTCAAATTCACTAAATTCCGACTTCTAGATAACTTAGCACGATAATTGAATGCCATCTTTTACTTATAAACAAGTAGTAACACAAAAACACAGCAATTACAATTTTTGTATTCATCACATTGCGGCCGTTGCTCCGTTCAACGTATAAGTGTCAAATTGGCCGATTGGTCCAAACTACGACACAAACGCGCGGGAACTCCCCACGTATAAGTCTCGAACTACTCTTAGGACCTTGTACGTTAAAATTCATGTTACATATGCCGTTATACTGTAATAAAAAATCATGTTTCTATGCAGAAATCTCTTTTTTTTAAAAGCTCACATAATTAATTACATCTTTAAGATGCGTTTACCATTAAAAACTCAAAATGGCTAAATTGTTAGTTTGGCCCATATACGTAGGAGCCATCGATAAAATGTATTTAACCCGTAGTATGACGGAACGCAGATCTACATGAGACGCAATGTGTTTTCTATTGTATCTTATATACCGACAGATGAGACGTTAATGTTCGTAAGATTTTGGTTTAATACTACATACTTTTTAACTGATTTGGTCAAGTGAGTGACTAGTAACCACATCTAGTCTCAAGTGTCAAGGTTTATTTACACTCAAAGTCAAAGTCAAATCATTTATTCCAATTAAACTATAAATAGGTACTTTTGAAATGTCAACCAATAAAATTAATAGTCTGCCAGTCTGTCCGTCAGTGAAGCTAGGTACTCGTTCCAAACTGTACCTAGTACTATGATTTTTAATAAAACAACAGAAGCTATATATTCTAACTCAATTTCGTACCCTTCAGTCAGCAACTAAAATTATTGGTTTCTTAAATATTCAGTTATGGACTATGCCAACAATCATAAAATCATCTGAAACTTTTTCTAGCATATCTATTACATTATATTTTCGTTTCTACGCAGTAATTTAATAGTGATTATCAAGTAAACAAAACCCTTCTTTTTCCCTTCCGTAATCGGGTAAAAGTACGGATGCGACCCTAGCGCCATCTACATTACCTAAACGTAAACGTTACTGAATTTCAGGGCAAGTTTAGTTTCAGCATGGTTTCAATGCGGACGTAACCTGAAGTTTCAGTGAAGTGTTTAGTTCTACTAATAGCCGCTCGATGTCTCTGAAAACGTTTTTTCAGGAAGTTTCGGGATATATTTTTGTTGTTCGTATAGGTAATCAAGTAATTATCAAGAAGAGGTAGTCAAGTAATTATTTAACATTAATTTAGCATTATCGTACAAGTTTTATATTTTGAAAATGTTTAAAAAAACCCTTTTCATACTAAACTATCTACGTTTTACCTGAATTTCTATCACAAACCATCAATTATGTTAGATAAATAACAATATACGAGTTTCCTTTAATTAGTTTATATTAAAACTGTTAAATACATTATGTGTGACTCCTAATATACTAATATAATATTTTCATAAACAAAAAAAATATACGTTTTTATAAAAACAGTTACAAAATATTTTTAATATACTTTCTATAACTCTTTTATATTTTTTTCTGCTGAACGTCAGCAAGATAACCTACTTATATTTAGTTAACGATGATTCACGTTATTTATTATATGATTAAGTACCTGTATCCTATAAAACTGTTTCTTTTATATACATAGGAATATTTATATACCTACGTAACACTATAACAAGTGATCTGTTGGCAGTTTAATGGCTGAAATTATATAATGGATCTGTATCCAGAATCTCTGGATAGACCTAGATTTTTGAGGGGAATTCAAAATAATTAATATACGAGTATATTATAGATTTAAGTGTGGAAGAGCCACACAGAGAGAGCTTGGGCAGGAATGGGCCGACTCGACAGGAATGATACCACGGCACGTGACGACGACACACAACGCTTGCGTTGTGTGTCGTTGTATGGATGAGGTTACCGGAGGCCCAATTACCCCCGATTCCCTAACAACCCTTAAATTCCTAGCCCCCAAAAGTCCGGTAACCCAACGTGTAACGCCTGTGGTGTTTCCGGTGCCCATGGGCGGCGGTGATTGCTTACTATCACGTTTGCTTGAAAACTAAACGTGACTTCTAAAACTTATCTACCTACATGTGCAGCATTTAACCTTAAGAAATGTACAAGTATGTATGTGTGAGCTGAGATTTACTTCGACCTTCAAGCACGAGAACAATAAAACTGCAATTACGGCCCTCTCTGGCTGATTGACGATTGCATCACGTGCACTCTGCAAGCTGACGGTTGCACGCTTCCTACTTAACTGAGCATGATCTTCGTGGGGAGATCATAGATCTACTGCTAGATATCTGATAGAGATGTTTTGTATATTTTATTTCTTTTGTTTTTATTTATGACTGTTATATAAAAACAATGTAACTGTAGTAATACGCTCACTTACTAAAACTAAGTTATCATCATCATCTTTTTCTCCAATACCTAGTCCTCTCTTGGACAAGGTCCAGCCTTTTAAGACAAAAAAGGATAATCTATTGAGATTACCTAAGGGCACCTAAGGACCTGAGGCGAGAGAGAGTGTCAGACTCTTACTGACTAAAAACCACCCCGTTTCTACTCCTGCTTTTCGAGTTGGAGCCCCGATATATCCCCTAGATAGTCCGCAGCTCCGGACCCACATCGCGTCTTAGGTTCAATACTAACCGAGACACGTTTGTGCTCCTTCTAGAATCAAGAGTATCCTTAATCTTTGTAAGATATCAGCAACTAGATTATATAACAGCAAGGGGCTCGTCCGTCTGTCTATTCTTGGATCTGGAGACATCCAGCGTAATTGTCGCGATGTAAGCCACTGGGCTATTTTCATTGTGCAATCACTTGCCCGTGCCCACACAGTAATAGTTGTTCATTTGTTTACGACTGCTTAGGGACTCGGCGTTGGAATCTAACTGCGTTCTAGAATGTACTAAATGATTGGGTTAATTTTGCAGTCGAAATCGGCATTTGATAGGTACAAGTGAATCACATTTTTGAAAAGGAATGTCTGTCATTTGGATCTTTTGTAAGTCTAGATCACATTAACGAACGACGTTTTACAAGCTATAATATTATGAGCCTTATGCAGTCAGAGTCAATCTTACTATATTTCGAACATTTAGAGGGTGATTTTCCCCCAGAGATATGCTATAAAGCTTTGCTACGAACATATAATAGCTAAGCTGTGAAACTATGTGATCGTTTACACCGATCGAGGAAGACGCGCAGCTCGAGTACAGGATGTATCGATGGTAGGAAAGCCATTCTTAGCACACATTATCTTTCCATATAAAAAAACATAGCTTAGTTGAGTCCGTTTCCACCAGTGCTAAGATATGTGATTGGTAGATACCAAACGTATCCACAACAATGTAGTATAGCACATCTTTGGTGGCAGAGCACCCTTAGGCTCCATGCCAATTTTATGAAAATTTAATGAGCATGATCTATGTAAAACAAACAAAAGGCAAATACAATTAAAAAAGCAACAAGTACCCAAACAACATTGACAGTGATGAATAAGGTACGTATTATTGTTGCCGACTAGACTGTAACGATCTGAAAATAATTAGCTAATGAGAAAAACTTTCACGAAACAAAGAATAAATTGTGATGGATGTGGCTTTTTCCAAACAATAATTATAAATAACAATGTTTCGTTTTTTGCTATTAAACAGTGGGACGTGGTAATTTATTTTTATTGGTTTTTTATTTGATAAAATCTTTGGTCCATACTATGATTTTCTCCTGTGTCGTGGGTGCGTTTACAAACATACAAATGACACCCAGACCCGAAACAACAATTTGTGGATCATACAAACAGTTGCTCCGCCCGGGAATCGAATTCACTAAACGTTACGCGGCAGTCGGTTGTCTAGTCACCCAACTATCTGTTTTAATAAAGCTGATTGGAGTAGATAAAACTTATTATAAGTAAATAGTATATTTATTTATATTTATGAAAATATTTGTATAGTGGAAACACTTGCAAAATATGACATTATTATAATCTTTTTTTGAAGACTTTAAATGTTATGGATTTATTATATTAAATAAACATGCAGCACGTGGATCTGATAAGATATTCGTGGCTTAACTACTTAAACAACAACATGGCAATGATGGCAACACAACGAAGTTTCTATTCTGGAAGCAATTTAAAGATAATAAATACAATTTAAAAAACGGTATTCAAACACAAAGATTTAAATAAAATTGGGTAACAATAGAATGGAATGCGACCAAAATAACAATGTCCAACAAAATCCATTAAGGTTAATTACGTTAACAAAATAATGTGTGTCGTCGATCATTAGAGAAACAGACATAATGGCAATATAAGTGAGAATTGCTGAAATAAAACGGAACGCGGTTAGCCACTGAAAAAAAAAAGAAAAATTTCTACACCTCACCGAAGATTAATGTACCTACTACAATGCTTAATTTCGTTTTTAGATTTTCAACTTCAAAACTACAGACTAAAGTCCAAAATTGAATAAAAAAGGTGAATGGGTAAACTTGCTACTCGTGTCTCGACATGTTTATAAATTCTTACTGTTACATTATTGTGGTTAGATACAAATTGATAAAGAATATTTAATACGATTTTCATTGAATAGGTCAGGATATCAGGTTCGTCCGTAGTTTCTACCTTTCCTTTAAACCGAAGATATTTCTTGACTAAAATGAAGATAAAATATGACTATAGCTGTATATAAACCTAAAGCAAAATACTCTTCGTAGCTGCGGACTACCTTGCGGGTTTACCGGTGCTCCGGTTCGAAGGGCAGAAGTAGGTTTTTAGTCAGTAAGAGTCTTACTCCATTCACCAAACACTCCCTCTCGCCTCGACCAAGACGGAAGAAATCATTGGTTTTCCCTCCTTAAAAAAAGGAAAATACTAGCAAAAATTAACACGAAATATTTCAAAGTACCTCTCAAATTTATCTCTTTTCTTAAGCCCGCAGTCGTTAAAACGCAAAATAACTATTCAATCACTTTACACAAGTATTTTTAAATCGCATACGACGTGTGGAGGCGATTCTATAAATAACTAAATTGCTTCTGTCGCCTGCAATTATTCTATTGAATGCGCAAGAGCAATTGAAGCGGTTGTATTACATGTAGTGAAAGAAATACATTTCATTGATTGAAAGACATTCATTATGTTTCTCTAGTCTTAATTATCAACACCGATAACGTACATTATTCAGATTTGGAAATTAATTAAATCATTGAATTCATGAAAGCCTCTTTAATCGAGTGGACGGAAGTGCGACAAGGGGACTCGAGTTCGATACCCGGGTCGGGCTAAGTATTACTGGGCTTTTTTCGGTTTTTCGAAAACTGGGTGGAAGTGGGTGTACATTGTATAGCGGCATTACTTGCCATAATGTGCACCTCTACCCTTTTGGAAACAAAAGGCGTGTTATAACTTGGCCCATCGTTGAGTTCTAAATTTAAAGTGTAATAATTTTTTTTTTATAAAAAAAAATAATTACACTTTAAATTTTTATTCGGTCTTATTTGAAAATAGAATCATTTATAAATATTTTTTTATAAATAACGTCTATCACCGGCATGTAATCCTAATTTTAAACCATCTTTAGTGTTGCGAACTGTAAAAATAACATCGAATGTTCTGATATTTTCAATGTTTATTGTAAAGATGTTTATAAATACGTCTTTATTTTTATACGGCCGGTGTAATCTGGGGATTGAGGCGTGCCGGGCACATCAGCTGTGAAGCTGTGATCCGACATAATACCGACTCATTAGAATACTTATGATATTTACACGTAACTAGGTACTTGTGTTACAATTATTTTAGCGTATCTAATGATTATAGAGTACTTACGTAATGAGAAAATATTTTTTGTTTTTTTTATATTTTGTGTTCATATTCCTAATTTATGAAACAATGAAACAATGAATTTATTTTTGCAAATAGGCTACAAAAGAGCACTTTTACACGTCAAAATTATTAAAATCTAGATGAGGTCGGCATTTCCTAACGGACTACTCTGAGAAGAAATGCCGAAACAAACTCAGAAGTCATTGTCTCTTTTAAAGTCCAGACAATTTTTTTTTAAAGTAAGTTTAGTTAATTGTATTGTGTATTTTGTTTCTCTTTCTCAAATTGTTTATTTTTTCGTAGTTGATCAATCTTCTTATGTGGATAATAAATCACAACAAACTATTAAAGTATTTTAGAATTTCGAAAATTGTAGAAATACACTAGAAGACTTCTAGTGTTTCAGAAAACTTGCTTCGTTCAGTTTGTATACAAAAGCTATTTTCAAAAAGATGTCTTACTTTGTTTACCTACATTTTCCAATTTTCGCTGAAACATTCTTCTTGATGGATTGACTTGTCAGACAACATCAAAGTTACGCGCATGTGAAAGATTTCTATCATTTTAAAACTAGTTTAGGCGGTCAAATAAAAGTGTGATAAACTAACTTTCATATTTCATGCAAATATTGACAAACACCACTGGCGAAAACAACGCTTTAGGAAAACATTCATTTTTGAATCCGAGGAAAAAAAGGCCTTATAAAAACGAGTGCATTAATTAAATCTACTACTAGGGGGTGAACCTATTGCCATATACTGGGCACAATTCCAGATTCCGTGCTACTACAGAGAAATTTTCGAAAAACCGAAAAAAACCCAGTAATACCTTGCTCAACCCGGGAATCGAACCCGAGACCCCTTGTCCGGCAGTCGCACTTGCGACCATTCGACCAACGAGGCAGGCAGAAAAAAATATATATGAGCTAATATTCCTCAATGTTCCTAGTTACTCCCGAATATAAATGGCCGATGCGTCAGATCACATCAAAGACTTATCACACGATCTTTATTAAACGGGTGTAGGTTCCGAAACTAGTTTGCGGTCATTCAGGGCTCATAAATTGTTAACATAAACATTTTATATTATTGAACACTCGTTAAATGTTTAATGCCGTCAATTTACTGATATTTAAACGGCATTCATTAGCGAGGTAGGTACGGCTGAGTATATTTGACGTACGTTGAATTTTTAAACATGTTTTTCGTGTGAAAATGTTTAAGAACTGTGTCTGATTAAATCATTCATTTTCTTTCTTTATGAGTAGCTGAAAGTACTTAAGTAAGATCTTTTCTGAACACTGTATTTCAACGTAAAGGATTGTTACATTAAATATGCTCCTTCGTCTTCTCTTTTAGGTATCTAATAAAGGATTTGACATCTACATGTTTAACGATTTCTATAAGCGTGTACCTATTATCCCGATTCCAAAATATCAAATGTCATCAAGGTCTCACTGCACGGTTGTTGCGGTGGCTGAACAACCGGCTGCCGCAGAACGTATAGCGGTTTCGATTCCCGTACGGAGAAACCCTTTATGTGATCCGTATTTTTTTCGTTTCTGTGTATGTAAATGTGAAATTGTACGTTTGTAAACGTACCCATACACATGAGAAAACCTAATTATGGGGCAATGTTAAAAAACATATACGGTCACATAAGTCTATTAAGTATTTCATAATTTTCATAAGTATGCACTTCTTAAACTGATTCAATAATATGAAATGTGATCAAGGTTAAGATGCAATGAGACTTAAAATTGTTCATTTAACAGTTCAGACGTCACTCGAGATATTTCCAAAGACTTTAAGGAAAAACCCAAACTCTTTCATCTTCAGTACACATAATTCGAATTTAAGAGCTACTGAAAGACGAACAGGAAAATTGTCCTGAAACGTACAGTTAGTGTACAGTACCTGGCCATAAATATTGCACTTCGACCTTTAACTAAAAATCACGGCTTACCGTCGCCGTCGTACTCAGAGTAATTTAATGGTTACTTAACCCTGGCCTTAGCAAATGTTTTCTATATAAAATCGTTACTAAGGAATAGTGGAAGTAATCATTAAATGTCTCTGAGTGCGGCTGTTAGTCCCATAAATTAATGGAGAAAAGCTCTACCAGTTTCTAATCACAGAGGGACCTACTGCGTGATTAGGCTGCGCGACGCCGCCGCGCACGCTGGTAAGCATCTTTCCATATAAAACACATAGCTTAGTTAAAACCGTTTTCATCAGTACTATGCTATGTGTACCAATGAATATGATTGGTGAAAGCCAAACGCATCCACAGCAACGTAGCATAGCACATCTCGGATGGAAAAATACCCTTATGATTATGACCCGTTAAAACAAATAAATACTTATAATATCACACAAAATTTTCTCTTTCCAAAACCCGATGTGCAATATTTATCGCCGCGTACTGTAAGTGTAGCGTATAGTCAGTGTGTAGTGAGTGTGAGTGAGACTCGTCCCTGAACCAGCTTACGTGCGTACGCGCATACCTACTACAAACAATCCGTCAGTTTGTTTGTTTTTGTAATCAGCGCATGTTATTCATCATCGGATCACTTTCTACTGTAAATGTTCGGTTTTTAGCTGAAGGACGTGTTGACCTTAGAGTGTTAGGTACTACTTATTCGTTCATCTAAATCTATGTTATAATACCATACGAAAAAGCTTTCCAACAACTTTTCCTCTAGTATCACATTTTTCAAGTTAAATTCTGGCAATTTAGACAACCGAACATGAGGTAAGATTATACCAATCCCTTAGCAAAAGTTATACTTAGATATTAAAACATTAGCTTTTCTGCCAGAGGATTCGCCCGCGTCCGTGAGATAAAAATTCAGCTCATACCCTGTCTGTATATCTTTCATGGAAATCCGTTCAGTAGTTTCTTTCTTTCAACTTTCACATTTATAATATTAGTGTCACAAATAAAATTTAAATCTATTTAATATTCCCGTACAACTATAAATTCTAAAATTTAACAACCTGTCTGCGACTTTCATCGCGCTTCAAGATATAACGCTAATAAATACCGTGGCGTTTAATGCGCATACGCACGACAATGGGACGGTTTATTTGTTTGTTTTAGCTCGTCACGCCAACTGTCGAACGTGTTAACATTTGTTTAGCTCTCGGATTAATGATGTTGTTTGTTGTTTTATTACACGCGTATATCATCTGCTTAGAATATGTTGACAAGCACATCAAGTTACACCATGTACAATGGACTTTCTACCTTAGCATTATGTGTTAAAGTTGAAGATTGGTAGTATTCATTGGAGTATGTTAACTTGCAGGCTGACATAACCTATGTACCTATGTTTAAGGATGTCTTATACTTGTATTATTAGGGTCGTAAGATTGTCATTTGAGTACTTAGTATATGTCTGTCAATCCCTTAGATTTTAGTGTCGCATAAAACTGTATGTCTTTCGACAGATGTGTATTAATAGCACATTCTACATTCCCAGGGGATAAAAAATGGCCTATATGAGTTGATACAATAATCTACCTGGAGCTACGGGCTACTTCGGAGCTTCAGCTCCAAGCGGGTCCCCGGGATTCCAGCTCGAATTGTCAGATTCTTACCGTCTAGTAAGAATCTGACACTCTACTCACCCAAGGTGGGTGAAGTCTTGGATGATTTTCTCCCCTTAAACAAGACCATAACCCTTAATCAAATTTCATCTCGATCGACATATTATGTCAACAGACACGTCACATTTGTATAATTATGTGACGTGTCTGCTGTCACATATACAAATGCTGTCGTAGTAGAAAATCAGATTACAATGTTATCCCAGCTAAACAAATACATCTGAAAATAATACGCTTACAATAAATAAATAAATCAAGGCAGTAAATCGAATACTAAATACTTGGCAATAAAACTCCAATAACATAATTACTCATGACAATAGGCTCACCAGAATCCCTGGTAAAAGAGCGACGAACTGCAATGATTCAGGCCAAGGGCACATCGCAAAAACAACTACTGTTACTGCCAACCCTAACACGTGACCACGTCGGTGTGAACCCTCGCTGCCAAACTATGTGACCGGGTCCACTCCACACATACTTCTCACTAAGTATGTGTCTAAAATAACTGTTAACATAATGATTGATTTCATTGAATGATTAAACTGTGTTCCATTAAGTAGCGACTTTTGGAAGATCAACCAAAATTACAAAATAAATTTAAAGGCAATCTTAATAACAATACCAAGATGTTTATTGCCAACACTTAGCACCAATCACTTTTAAGTGTGTGAGAGCCATGTTTCGGTACAAATGAGCCGGCTCAACCGAGCGATACACTTGTAACGCCTCTAGCATTTCGGGTTTCCATTGGCGACGCCAACTGCTTACTATCGGGTGATATGTCCGCTCGTTTACCGGTTCATGCCATAAAACATATTAAAACGAAAATTATATTCAAAGAAATAGTAACTAAGCAAAAACAAAGACTGTTAGACCAATTAACTAATCTTGCTGAACTAAGAACATAAAGATTTATCAAAGAAATGTTCTGCAGTGATCTAGAATATGCACTAGCAATAAGTCTAGACGCTAGACAATGATTTAGCCTTTATTTACACAGACATAAACTAGCCGCAGACGTTAACTGTCTCCCGGTGAGTTACGTTCGCGATTGTAATGCTCATGTCCGCGGTTTTCACACAACAAGTCATTTGCAAACTACGTGTGAACTTGAAGGTTAATAGCGAAGCTGATTTTAAAGCTGCGTTTTTTTTGCTATGGATAGATTGTAAGCTATTTTTCTCAAATAGTATTATATTATAAGTATAGAATAGTATTATATCTCGACTAGTATTGTTTACAGCCCAATATCGAACGGATGGAATTATATAAAATAAATATAATGTTTAATTATCATGTCATAACCTTAGGTCGCTGGGCCATAAATTAATGATTTTAGAATATGTCTAGGGCCGGAATGCTAAAATATATGTTTACCCTTACTTATGTCATTGAGCCTTATGAGAGATTAAAATTATGAATAATCCTAAGTGTTATGTACGAATTTATTAATTAAATCATAATATTTTTACAGCTGGTATTGTAGACGCTGTATACTAGACAATACTATAAGCATCTCGGTTACCCATTTTGAACTATAACACAAAATAAAACAAACATTAAAAAGTTCTGCATACGTATTATACATATTTTCACTGATAAGTTTTCTCTGTACTGCTGTTTGCTTATATAAACTGGATCTTGGCTTAAGGAAATAAATAAATACGAGTCTCAACGTCTTTCCCAAGCCAAATCGAATCAGCAAATGAAACGAAGAATAAATAATTCAATGAGAACCGTGCTATTTATTGTTATAAATAATAAGAAATACATTTCCCACAGACGTAGTGACGTGGGCAAGTCCACACAAATAGAATAATAATAAAATAATAAATTATTATTTTCAGTAATGCTATAATTTGTTAGTCTAATGTCACGGATGTGCGCAAAGTGTTGCTTTCGCGTTTATGATCCATGATCCATGCTATAATTGCGCCTGCGACGTCTGGCACACGACTATTTTACACTTTATTATAATATTCCGAAGTAACTACGTACTCTGCCGTCCCTACAATGTATATTTAAACTTCTATTAAAACGTGTTTATATTAAAATTTTACTGCACTTCCTCTGCTTTACTTTGTCGATAGATTAGACATTTTATCGACATGTGCTCAACATGATGTTACAATTCTCCTTTCCTAAGAAAATTCTAATTATGTAAGCTTACTCATCATCAGCGCAAAAATTTTACGCGTTCCTTAGCCGAAATACAACGGAGTCCTTGAATTACGAAAACGTATGAAACTTATCGTAAAAACTGCAATAAGTCAGATCAGGAAATAGAAAATCCAGCCATGATGTAATGCCAACAAATATCAACAAACTAAAATAAAATGTCCCGCGTTTTGTCAAATATTTAGAAATAAATGCTATTAACGTGGGACGAACTAAAGAAAAACTAAAGGTAGACAGCACATCACGATACCCTGAAGTATAAATCTCGCCAATAGATTTTCACCTTTAGCACTAGATGATAAAGTTGATAATCCACTAAACAAATGCAGTTTAGTTTCACACAAGTGTCAATCGTCAGTTTTATAATTTTCACTACTCTTTCACCATCCTCGTCTCAGCCCACTTTGAACTGTCAAAGTATCTGAATGACAGACAACGTTTTAAACGATGTTTTCAAGATAAATACACGTAACCACACAAATTCTGTTTTATTTGCTATTTTAGTTAAAAAACATACAAACATACAGTAAAAGTTTGTTTAAGAAAACATACAGGTGTTTGATGGGAATAGTTTTTAGAAATTCCTTTTATTTCAGCTTATATTCATGTATTTATTTATGAGACCGAATGTAAACGAGGTAAGTCCACGCCTACGACATTAGTAGCGGGAAAACGCTGCTACGAATGACGAAAAATAATCGCTACGCGTTATGAACTACGCGCTACGAGCTACGTGCTGCGTACTACGCGCTACGGCTGTAGTATTTCACCACTACTTAAGTGTAAAGTAAGGGGTTATACGTTTAGAGCTGGGTATTTAAGGGTATAAACGGGATTCTGCATGAAAGTAAAAAAATAAAATATTGTGGAATTCAAAAAAAAAAAATAATGAACATATCTACCAATAGAATTAGAGATAGCCGTTACACGTGATGAACTAAACATTTTAATATCCCGACTATAAAACATCGTAACATATATTGACGATCTGCCATTTTGAAGAGACAAGACACCAATAAAACAAGAATTAAAGAAACAGTCATAATTTATGTGAAACCGTCGGATGCGGCATGTGGCACCATTTGTTGAAGAAGACTTCCTATACGTCAGCACGAGACTCGATGGACGATACATTTAACGTAGCGCCTAGCGTTCCAAGATTTGTATTATACTAATAAGTCATGATTACTATAAAAAATACTATTACAAATACCATCATCATCAACAATCGAAGAAGACTGGATAAAGGCCTCCCTTTCAGTATATAAAAATTAAACTAATAAATGGACCCTTTTGTATTTTTTCAAACATTTATTTTACATACATATTAAGTCCTGGTTAAGGTCATAGGAAGCCGTTGGATGCAGGTCGTTTCCAGCCGGTTTATCTGTTAGTCATTGGGAGGCCTATGCTAAGCAGTAGGCGTCTTGTGGCTGATATGATGATGATAATTAAGTCCTAAATTGAAGAAGAAGATTGTATCTCCAACTCGGTGAAACAACACATACGTTGCCGTGATATCATTACGGTCGAGTCGGCTCATGAAGAAATTCATAAAATGTAACTATACCTATGTATATCTTTACCCGCTATCTTTACTATTATTTACAAATGCAAACACATGTACTGTTTACATACAAACTAAAATTGTTTATCTTTCATACAAATCTCGCGTCTATTTAAAACAATGTTGCTTTATTGTTTCTCATTCTTTTATTTCAAAGTTGATTGAGCGCAGACACTGTACATGATGCGGGTATCATGTCATAATCTGTTTCATATCAAGTAATGTATTATATGAGAAAATATTTGAAGTTAACATATTGGAAATCGTTAAGCATGTCTGTCGTTAAGCATTATGTCTTCGTTGCTCTTCCTGGCAGAGCTGGGTGGGCCTGGTATTCTAAGATTATTCTAAGATGATCAGCTATTATAAGATAATCTGCTAAATTGAATACCTGAGTTGTAATAAAAATACGAGTAGTACAGAGATATTTCTTTAAGAACTTAAATTTCTCAATGAAAATACTAATCACTCTAATATTATAAATGTGAAAGTTTGTTTGTTTGGATGTTTGTCCGTCAATCACGCTGAAATTACTGAACGGTTTTTGATGAAATTTGGTATATAGAGATGGTATTGCTGATTTGGGTGATAGGATACTTTTTATCATACGGAAACGCGGGCGAAACCGCTGGCAGAAACTATAAAAAATATCGATTCATTTTTTAAACACACGGCCAACCTTCTTCATGAAAATAACAATGTTTCATAATTTAAAAAATCATAACACATAAAATTAAATAATGTAGTACAATATTATTATCCCCGGAAATCATAAAAAACACGTTAATAGCCATTGTTGTATGTACGTGCGTCATATTTTATTGTAGTCTGCCTATAACCGTTTGTCACAGTTTCTGGCGTAATAATTGAGAGAGATATTATCGTAATTTGTACAATGTTTACAGTCCGACTGTCTCTGGATCACTTTAAATATAAATCAAAATTTAACCACACACGATGAAACTGAATTTATTAACAGACACATTGGATATTGAAATCCAACTGTAGTTACTAATTCGTAAATTATAAATTTTTAATAGCAATAAGTTTTAGTATGTTCTTTTACAAAAAAGTCCATCA
Source organism: Spodoptera frugiperda (assembly GCF_023101765.2). Lineage (NCBI taxonomy): Eukaryota > Metazoa > Arthropoda > Insecta > Lepidoptera > Noctuidae > Spodoptera > Spodoptera frugiperda. Next base: position 13,407,899 of record NC_064231.1, on the reverse strand, counting down.
ATCTTGTTCTCCCCTTTTCATGCAAAACTGTGCAACTTCTACATACACCATGAGAAATATTGTTCGTGCGCATCTGACTCTGTAAAATCTACTATTTTTAGGGAAAACAACTGATAGCTCATTTCCAGATACACAGAAGAATATCTTCAATGTAGAATATAAAATAAGCTAATGAAAGGGAAGTAACATTGCGGCAAAACATAACTTATTTTATGTTATATAGTAAGCAAGCAGACAAATCACCCAATGGTAAGCAATTGCACGCCGCCAATGGACACCCGAAACCCCAGAGGCGTTACAAGTGCGTTGCCGGCATTTTGGGGGTTAGAAATTTAAAGGTTGTTGTTGGAGATTGGGAAAGAGTGCCTATAATAAAAATAATCAAGACAATGACTCTATTACTACGCAATGACTCAAAAGGTTCGACAGTTAACCTACAAAGCCAGTAAGTACCTAATCCTCCAATTGTAACGATCATACATTTACACGAAAAACAAAAAAAAAAATATAAACAACAGCATGTGTGGCCATATAAAATAAATGATAGGATTGCCAACTGATTTATTTCGCACTCAAATAAAACCTCGTAAATATTCATTCTCTATTTAAAAAGAAAACAATGGCACGTTGCTCTCGATCCTCAATAATGTACGTGTGTGTACAAGAGGCCGTGACGTCACCACAGACCCTGGAGTTGCCAGCAATCTAAATCTGTCGCGACAATGAGAATATTGTTCTACAATTTATTTGAACTTTTACAACTGGCAATGGGCTCGAGTTAATATGCGTTGCGTAGGTACCTAAATTATAAAGCTATGTCGATTTTCTCTGAGGAGGAAAATAGGTGTTCACAACACTAATTTTTCAATAATTTATGTTGCTAGTCTCATTATATAGGTCGACCTTATTTTCACTTGTAGAAATATCAGATTTGTAAAATTCAATAAAAATAGAGACATAAATTCTTGTAATAAAAGAAAATTTTAAGTGGAATCCTTACTTAAATACATGCTTGAGTAAATTAGGTATTCAATGAGTTTATTTATTTAAATATCTAGCTGTAATAGTCAAATTAAGCTACTATTACATAAAACCCATAATGAAATAAAGGGTAATAATGAGAACAAATGTCACTACTTTTTTAATAACCCTGCCCCTTATTAGGATTTTCTCGTTTATTATGGATGTACGGTGGGTACAAATAGAATTTCATATACACATGACACCCAGACCCAGAACAACAATCTGTGGATCACACAAAGAGCTGTTCCGTGCGGGAATCGAACCCGCAACACATTGCACGGCAGTCATTTACCCAACCTTAAACACACAATGTTAAATAATTGTAATGTATTATAAATGTACAAAAACCTATTAATAGATGGGTGTTACATTTAAAAATACCGGCTAACGATTGGTTTCATATTCACGAAGTGGCTCGCTGTGTTACTTGGCACCGCGCGGGTTATTGACAGACGCTGTACGGGTGTCGGTTTAATGGTTCTACATTTATTTCTTGACGCAAAGGTCTAGTTCAAGTGTATGTCGTGTTCTATGGTAGGGGAAAGCTTCATGAGACTTTCGATTTTTTTTTATTTATAAAAACGTTGCGCCACTCTAGGATTTTCTCCTGTGTCGTGGGTACGTTTACAAACATACAAGTTCACAAGCACATGACACCCAGAGCCAAAACAACAATTTGTGGATCACACAAAGAGTTGCTCCGTGCGGGAATCGAACCCGCTACCCGTTGCGCGGCAGCTAGTTCTCCAGCCACCACACCAACCGTGCAGTCAAAAAATGAAGAAGACGGTAATATTACAAGTTTACCAGCCATAGAAGTCATTATAGTATAAGTATTTTGTTTTAAATAGGGACGATGACCCTTTTTGACTGAAAAACACAAGAAAAACAGCATATTTCCATCATGGATATCGATTTAGCATTTAACTTCAATAACCCACATCCAAAATAAAAACAAATACCTCATTTTCAAACAACAATATTTCATAGACGCCACGTAAAAGAAGGCGCCCCATAAAGTTGCAATAAATGGTTCATTGTTAACAGGTGCACCGTCGAATGCCGAATATAGGAAACATAAACTTCACCCACTAGTGTTTAGTCTGTCCGATACTCTCAACACGTCACATAGAGATCATCACTAATGGTGTTTTTAAAAACCAATCAATTAATTTGACGTTTTGAAAACTCCGCCATAATTATATTTGGGTTATGTCTGTCTTGCTGTCTGAGAAGTAAAACGAACCGAATCATTCAACCCACTTCGATGTTCAGACGATGTGTCATCGATCAATTATCAGACTGATATGTTCGAGGTTTTATGATGTTGAATATTCTTTAGAGCTTCTACTTAAGATTTTGATTGCCTATTTAGAATAATGTTTTAAACTATTATAGTAAACATAAAGAAAACAATCCTAACTGATCAACAAACTACACGAACATAGAAAGCAACACTCACTTAGCCACAATCAACATCAACAATACACACGCATCAATATCAAGGATTCTAAACTATACCTGATTACAGTCTTTTCTCGGGCAGGGTACCAAATGGTAAATGTGGCTCACCGGAGTCAGCGGTGATGGGATGCTCGAGGACCGGAGCATGCTCAGCTTCCGTCGCTGCTCAGCCGACAGCGAGGCTCGCCGACTCCTGGCAAGCCCATAGCCCGACACATCAGGTGAGTCCACACTCGCGCCACGAATCAGTGACGGACGAAACATTGTAATTTGTTAAGTGATTTATTAAAATACTTTTAATTTGATCGGTGATGCAGATTTGGTGATTAGCTGTGTAAATAAAGTATAGTTTAAGATTTTAGTTCTTTTGTGTAATGTTGATGAGATATGAATCAAATTAGTGTTTTAATCATACAATTAGACCGAAGGCGAAGCTTAACCCGTGGTTTGCCGGAACGCAGATATACGCGAGACACAATGTGTTTTCTGTTGTGTCTCATATACAAGAGGTTAAGGGATTTTAGGGATCACTACTTACGTGTTTCTAGAAATCTACAAGTAGGTAAATTTGTGCATAACAACTGTTCCTACTACCATATACTGTACAGTCTTCTACTTATTACTTACTTACTTTACTACTTTCATTAAACTAATTTAAGTAGTTACTGTGTAGGTGTTCCTCAAATATAATGATTACCATTTAATATTTAGCAACAGATTGAATAATTCTAAGTGTATCCTCAACATTATGTTGCCATTTATTTTTCGATTCAATCTTCTGAAATAGAAAAGGTGTAAGACAGGGTTTAATATCTTAATTGAAATGGAAATTAATTCGATACTGAGTATAAGGTTGAGGATTTCTAAAGGAAATTGGATACTAATATACCTATTTGGAAAATTGTTTTTATCTTTTCCAAAAATATTGTAAGTAAGGATCTACCTGAGTGCAAATATTATACAAATATTATAACCTCACACCTGTCTCCCATGGGAGTAGGCAGAGACAATGGAACGCCAATTGCTACGAATCTTACATACCTCTTTCGCTTCATCAACAGTCATCATTATTTTCATGCATGCTCGTCGGTTAAAGGTACTTTTAATTTGGCCCTTCTTTAATATATCGCCAATATGGTCTCTATATGACAACTAAATGTCAATCCCGTAGATTTTTTATATATTTAATTGTTCCTTATGTATGTATACTAAATGTCATTGACTATCGTTACTGATTTTATTGTAACTAACTATTGTAACTATCGTTACATTAGTAGTATAGTTTAATTGAAAAGTATAAGTCACCTAACTTCTTAAAGTTTCAATAACTTACGATAAAAACTAAAGCTTTTAGATTTTTGAATCAGGCTTGCATATAATTAAAACATTTTATAATAAACTCATCATTGATCTAATGCTACTGCTCCGTTCAGTCCTTGGCCAAATTACTTGAAGAGTTCCTAACCTAAATTTACCTAATTTATCAGTTCAGTTTCAACCATGAAGCAAATAAAGAGGAGATGTTGATAGATAGAAGGGGTGACAGAAGGCTATCACCCATTCGAATGTCTTTGTTTAATTGTGGGCATTACCTATTACTTTTCATTCAATTAGGTACTCCTGAAGAAATCAGCCAATATTTACGTCACACATAATTACATTAATCTACATTATATAGAAAATAGTTCGGTTTATCAAGAGTACTTATCAGTTTACCTATGTATCCGTTCCTGATTATAGATACGCTTTCACTTAAATGTTTCTTTTTGTCTGAATTATTTAGATAATAAAACGCTTAAGTATCTCCTACACCTGTTACTGTCTCTCACTCATAATAATTATACCTAATGACCTAAATAGTTAATTGATTCATATCCAAAGCAGGTCAATGTATTGAGGAGACAGGGACATAACAATTAAATCATTATTAACGGATGAATACACTCTGGGGTTATTTGTATGAGGAGCTTTTTAATTTGTTTTGAACATGTGTTAATTAATGAGGTGTTAAACATGTGTTGTGTATCTTATATGTATGTGTATAAGGTGCCAATTACAAATAACATAATCAAGTAACAAAAATAAAGTAGCCAATTAAACCAACGGTGTTCAACCGTCGCATTTCCCCACAAATCACCTTTTCCTTTCCATTTTTTCAGTTCTTTCCATTTTGTTAGATACTATAAATAATAAGTGCCGCAATCACTTGGTATTATAACTGTAGGAACATAATTGTCACTGGCTCTATAAGTCTACACTGGTTTATTTAAAGATTGAAGAAAACAGTGTTGGATGTGTTGTCGGCGTTTTGAACGCGCGGCGGGACGGTTGGCGGTCGGGCCGCGCGGCAGCCGCCCGGTGGGAATCGAGATATGAACTGAACCGAAGTGTTTCGGCGTGAGACAGAACTGCGTGTGTTGATCGGTCGCCAAAACGTTGCACAATTATCTATCTGACATTTAAAATTGGATCAGACGGTGCGTAGACTGTTGCGGGAGACGGGACGGCGCGAGGGTCCCGACATTTGTATTTTTATAAAGTATTTTTGATTGAATAATTTTAAGTAAATAAATATATATTAAAATTTGCTACACAGAAAATCAGTGCTTAGAAAAACGTAGATAGACTGTTTTCCTTATTCTTAAACTTTGAATAGATTCTTTCGTCTTAATTTCTTATCAACTTTTTGTAATTTCGTAGCCACTTTGGAGTAACTATAAGTAGTGTAACATCATCATTAACTAGTACACGATACCAGATAAATGACTATAAGTACAGAATCCTGTACATATAATATCAAAATAACATACAAAGTATTATCCCAACACTCGGTATCTATGATTCAGTGTTTATCTGCAGAGCAGTATCTCCTCCTTAATTGCAGCCATTACGAACTATTACGGCTAAACAAGCAGTAGGTGATGACCGGACTCAGATAAACTAATTAATACCACTCAGTGCTGTATAAACTTTAAACATTAAACTAAATAAAATTGTTTAACTATGCGCCGTACTCAGAACTTCAGAATCATTTAATAGTTTACTACTTAAATACTTAACAAAGTCCTTAGCAATTGTTTTCGCAATAAAATCGTAACTGAGGAATAGTTTAAGTAATCATTAAATGTCAATAAGTATGGCAGTATGTGCTTTAGTTTTTACTTATTCTGATATATATGGTGTGCGCGTCGAAAATGTATTATTGGGGCAATTTAAATAGATGATAAGAAATACATATGAGTGTAAGGTTTAAAATTTTGTAGACTGCCGAAAAACGTTAAAAGATCAACACAGAAAAATAACATTAAGTATATACCTATTCTATGACGCCATAATTCATGAATAAGTTAAAATAATTTATCTAATATGGAAAAATTAAAAAAAAACTGAATATCTTAGAAAAACTACACAAGTATTCATATTTTTTGGTTTTTAAGGATTTCAAGGAAAATTCATAATAAAATTATTATGAATTATGCAAATTATTCTTATATAAATCCAAACTGAATTTACAAAAACCAAAGGAGATCACTAGTTTATAAACAAAAAATAATATTGGCTCGATAACAAGAGTTCGACTCCCGAGCTATCACAGTTTGTTGACATCGCTACACTTTTGTATTCGTGTTATTACATATATTTTTGTCACTCTAAATAGGGAGCCATTTGATATAATATGACATTCGGATGAATGTATCTATTGATGCTAAATGTGTTACTTCAAAGAACTAATGAAATGTAAAGGGTATAATGGTACGAGAGCTAGCAACGTCGAAAAAACAAGCATTTCAAGAAGGCCAGTTTTTAGATATATTATGTCTCTCAGTCTCCCAGACATCATACGGGCTATCTGGCACCTGGTAGTCGTTGCGTTCATCAGTGCGCATCGCATTTGTACAGGTAAAATTTCAATTTTTCAAACCATTTTAAGAAGTTATTTTTTATTATTATTATTTTTATTGAACTTATAGTAACATGAATCTCTTATTGCCAGGCATTTTTCATGTTGTTTAAGGTCTGCCAGGCGCCAATTTTGAATTAAAAAAAAAAAAATTTCAAATCATTTTAGTATGGCTGAAATTTTAGTATGATGTTATTTAAGTAAGAAAAGACCCAAAATTAATTTGCCAAGCAGTTATTCGGTTGTTAACCTTCAGCCAGACCGATCTAAAACTGAAAAATGATGTAGTATCATTTCGCTTGGTCTAGAAATATTTGTCGAACGAATTACAGAGAAAGGGATTAAACAACCGGCCAAGTGCGAGTCGGACTCGCCCATGAAGGGTTCCGTAGCAGCAAGTAGACGACTAAATAAAAAAGTTATAAAATAACTTGGTTTTACATAGTGTTTTTATGAACGACAAAGTTATATTTGTGGTTTTGGAAAATGTTTTATTTCTTAAAAACTAATAATGGTATCTCGTTCAAACCAATTTTAGTTGAAACATTTTATTGAAATGTATACTACTTCGGTAACCGCTATTCGAATTTTGAATAAAAATTAATAAATTTAAAAATTTAAGGGGGCCACTCCATACATGGAACTGATTTAAAAAAATTTTTTTTTGCAGCTAACATATCCGTGATGGGTGTCTATGGATAGGTCTTTAAAAAAGACATTAAGGTTCCTAAAGCCATTTTTCGTCAAAATCAATCGTTTGAAAGTTAGACGCTTCCAAAGTGGAAGTATACATTTCAATAAAATGTTTCAACTAAAATTGGTTTGAACGAGATACCATTATTAGTTTTTAAGAAATAAAACATTTTCCAAAACCACAAATATAACTTTGTCGTTCATAAAAACACTATGTAAAACCAAGTTATTTTATAACTTTTTTATTTAGTCGTCTACTTGCTGCTACGGAACCCTTCATGGGCGAGTCCGACTCGCACTTGGCCGGTTGTTTAATCCCTTTCTCTGTAATTCGTTCGACAAATATTTCTAGACCAAGCGAAATGATACTACATCATTTTTCAGTTTTAGATCGGTCTGGCTGAAGGTTAACAACCGAATAACTGCTTGGCAAATTAATTTTGGGTCTTTTCTTACTTAAATAACATCATACTAAAATTTCAGCCATACTAAAATGATTTGAAAAAATTATTTTTTTTAATTCAAAATTGGCGCCTGGCAGGCCTTAAACAACATGAAAAATGCCTGGCAATAAGAGATTCATGTTACTATAAGTTCAATAAAAATAATAATAATAAAAAATAACTTCTTAAAATGGTTTGAAAAATTGAAATTTTACCTGTACAAATGCGATGCGCACTGATGAACGCAACGACTACCAGGTGCCAGATAGCCCGTATGATGTCTGGGAGACTGAGAGACATAATATATCTAAAAACTGGCCTTCTTGAAATGCTCTCTCAAAAACGTTGCCAGCGCTTATACTATAAAGGATAGTTGTTTTTTTATGACTTAATTTTCTTGGATAAGCTACCTTGGTACCATGGCATTACGTGCTATAATGTGCACTTCTGCCTACCCCTTTGGGGATAAAAGGCGTGATGATATAAAAACAAAATAAAAGGTACCTTGGTCTATACGGAGCTGCAGAAGACCTGACGGGTTGCAACGGCTCCGGCTCAAAAAGCAGGAGTGGGAGCAGGGTGGTTTTTAGTCAGTAAGAGACTGACACTCTCACTCGCTTCGCACAGGACTGGAGAAGTCATTGAATGATCTTTCCTCCTCAAGATTATGAAGTTGCCTGAGTGTGTATAAGACTAAGAACTAGTTCTTTGTTCTGTGTGTGGAACCATATTACCAAGTTACGCCTAGGTACGCTTAGGAACGCCACTACTAAGTACGCCTGAATTGGGCCTAAAAGTAACGTTTGAATTGAATATTTGATTGATTTCTTCAACAACTATTAAATCAAATATATTTATGTTATAGATACAGCTAATCCTATGATTACGATGATTATTAAATAAATGAGACTTAACATAAAATCGGTTATCAACCAAAATACACGGTGTAGGTAACAATACACCCACTCGAGTCCCAGGCAGACACCTTTTGTAGTATTTTTTTTATACTTGAGAAGATCTCACTGTCGTCCCACGTTTTCAACCCACGCCATACTTGTTTTTCATTAAAGGGCGATTAATAAAGTATTTTGTAAGGTGTAAGGTTAAAACCTGTAATTTTAGAATCCTAAATGCCAATGTGTTGTTACCTTGTTTACAGAAAATAAGACAAAAAATAAACTAATAAGGTCAAAGAATGAAATTGGATCCACGTAATATATTTTATTTTATTTATATACCTTCTGTCTAGTCTAAAATTAGGTACAAAAGTAATTTACTATCTTGTTGTGATAAAGAAAGAAAAAAATAGGCATAGTGACCACTAATACATTTAGTGATTTTACATTACATTCGGCCTTATCACCTACGTAATTAGGTACTAAAATGCCTAATATTACGTCCTTTGATATCCAGTGTAAGCAGAGGCGCACATAAACAACGTAGCACCTACTTTTAATCAATTACGGCATGATTCCTGTATTTATTCTAATGTCATTTGACTGCACGGTTGGTGCGGTATAGTTGGAGAACTGGCTGCCACGCAACGTGCCGCGGATTTCCGCACGGAGGAACAACGCCTGTCATTGATGTATATGAAATAGTACCTACTTTTGTAAACATACCCACGACACAGAAGACAATACTAGAGCAGGACAACGTTTTATTTTCTTCTACTTAGCTGTCATATCATAATAATAGTCTACACACAGTCCAGTACCGTACAAGTTCAAATACCCGCGCTCCAACCCACAAAACACGAAACAGAAAACATATTTCCATAGAACAGTGATTGAAAACAAAAGCTATAAATATAAAGAATCAGGTAGATCTAGGTTTCAAACATAAACAACGTGTTTTGTAGTCGCGTACAAAATTCGTAGTAAATTGATGATACTGTACTGTTTCGGACAATCGTTATGAGCTCATAGTTTAAGGAAAACCAAGAAAAAGAAGAAAATTGATCTTTAGATAAAGATTTACACCTAAAATAAAAACCTTCAAAGACAGCGATTTTTTGTGGATAAATTATTATAATACACTGACCCAACAAATTTCGTACTGCCTCAAACATTTTGTTCTCACCTTTTAAACCTTTTTTGGACTTCCACAAATAATTCAAGACCAAAATTACCCAAATCGGTCCAGCCGATCTCGAGTTTTAGCGAGACTAACAAACAGCTATTGATTTTTATACCTATACAGATATTATGAAGGAGTAATTCTTCATAAGTTATGTGAAACAAGTACAAGCCAGCGTTTTGAAAAAAAAATAGAAAAGTAAGTAGCCTTTTACAACTATCCAAGCTCCTATATCTGGACACTAACACGCTCCGTTACGACATGACGGAAAGACCAACACATACACTTTTACACATTTATAATACTCGTAATAATACCTAAGTAAGAATTATTCGTACAATGATCTAAATAAATTACACTGGATCATAAATCATAATATCGATAAAGATCAAGTGTTTACAACGAAAGCGAGTTGTTTATCGATAGTTTTATCGCTAACTTTGCCAGCACTAGACCTAGACAAACAATATGATTTAAATGTACCTACTGCTTATAACATACTTAATTAATATCTAGAATAATAAATGAAACCCACCAAAAACAGTCTGTAAAAAACTAGCCAAGACTCGATGGAGCTGCTTGTTTATCTCTAAAAAGTAATGAAATCTAGACTTATGCCCGAATACTTAAACGCTACTCAATTTTAAGACGTTCTCAAATGTAGTACTGTCACTATCAATTCTTTACAAAATGACAGAGATAGCACGATATTTAAGTACAACTTCAAATTGAGTAGCGTTTGAGTATTCGGGCGTTAGTCGTGCCAAATCGAACGTAGGAACGTTTACTCCGATTTCTTTGTTGTTATACTTAAAAAATATGTTATAAGACTGGCCGTTAAACATTCTTTATACGTCTGTTGGTACAGTGACTATTAAAAAGTGATGATCACCTACTTATCCCATTTTATGATAATCATTCATTTCTTGCGCTTGTTATGTTGAGGAATTCAGGTATATGTATAAGGTGTACGGCGATTTTCAAAATCTAAATGTGGTCATCGACTTTTTACGTTGACTGTACATTGTACAACTTAACGCCCAGGACACGCACTGTCTGTCTGGTCTTTTATTGACAGGTAGCTGATATACCGAGAAAGAGTAACTTAGGCTACTTTTTCTAGTCACAAAATCCGTAAACCACGCAAGCGAAGCTGTGGACATCAGCTAGTATATCTTACAATTTTATAATATTAGGTTATTCAGGTAAATAAATAGACCCGTTTTTATTAATTTTAAGAAACCGCCCACTACGATTTCAGCTCCGATTTCCTACATCTAAATAGATATATATAAATAGATGGGTACTTACCTACAAATAAATCTGTATTTTTAGACTACGTGGTGATTACGTTATTTGGGATCTGAAGGGATGATAAATTGGATTTTAATTTTAATTTAAAACGTCCATGACCGATGTCTATAAATAGCTAAAGGAATACTTACCTCCCTGCTTTGAAAATCGAGCCTCTGAGTATTTTCTTTTTCAGAATTTTATTCGATACTTTTTCTGAAGTGTTAATTAAAGATCTTGGCTTCGAATTCGATAACTTATTTGATTAAAGTCAATGTTTAGATAGTAGAGGTACTAAGTTTATTTAACAAAATACAAGAATATTAACCGTAGACGCTTTTATTTTCCCATTTATCCGAGGTCTGGCATGAAATACGTATGTATGTGTGTGAGCACAGAGTGTGTTGTACCTTTTTTATAACCTAGTTAGGACGCCCGGAGCGGCCCGGCCGTAACGAAGTAATTAAATCGCCGGTAACTGCATTATCTTCGAGAATGTCGGGATACGTTACACTTCGGGACGGACGGGACGTACGGGCACGTTACATTACATATGTATGTATTGAAGATACATAGGTATACCGAGCATGGCTGGCCAATATCTTACCAATTTAGGCGGTTGGAAAACTGTTTGTCGCTAAAATGAACGTAGGTACTTAGGTATATAGGTACTGTTGTATGTTGATTTTTCTATAAAAACGTTGCATTGATTTCTCTAAAAATAGAATAGCCTCACGCCTATTACATGGGACTTATAACACAACTGTTAAAAAGTGAGTGTACATTGTATAGCGACATTACGTGCCGTAATGTGCAACTCTGCCTACCCCTTCGGGGATAAAGGGCGTGATGTTTCGTTGCGAATTTCACAAAAACTTTCCCTCAATAATGAGGAACACGACTAAAGGAGAAGGAACAAAAAATAAACTTTTGGAAGTCCAGAATCTTATGTTCTGTTAATCTTAAGAACAGCTAAAGCAACTCCTGTTGAGGAAGGTTATTTATCTAACATTACCTATACCAATAAACACTAGAAATAAAACGGGTACGAAATAATTTAAAGCTATAGTGCAGCAGTAGCCATTAGGTAAGTACGTACAATTCTTCTAATAAATATTTAACATTTAAACTAAATACATTACTTTCAGTTTTACAAACAAGCAACTAGATACATAAATCCTTTAAAATTAGTTAGTTCTTGTAGTAGAAAGGTAGGTGCACTCTTTAGTTTTGTATACAGTGTTCATCCTACTTCTTTCTGCACATTTTTTTCATTAGATTTTCACCTTTATATTAACTATGTCAATAAAGTTGAAAATCCTATAAAGATATTATCAGGAAAGGGTAGGTTGATTTGCGAGTCTGTATCTACGATTATGCATCAGTACGTAAGAGTAATGTGTTCACTTAATAAAACTGAGTTACTATGTAATTTCGGGAATATTTCGAGATATTTATGTGCATGGAATTAGGACTCAGCCATGGAATAAAACGTTTTGTTCTAGTTTCTGTTGTTCTAAGTGTGCAATCCGTTTTATGGTTGTTGTTTTCGAGTAGGAAACTAGATTTAGGTAGCATTGAGGTAAAGTTGATTGTTAAAGAAAAGTCTGAATTTTTTTCCGATTCGGGTAATGCAATATGGTAGGTAACATAGTAATTATGAAAATAAAAATGTATCTAAACACAAAAGTATTTATTTACCTTTTTTCTAATATTGCGTGATGAGAAAACATTTTATTTATTTCAAACTCTTATAACTAACATTACAGGAAATAATTATCACCTAATGCGTTAGCGAAGCCTTTTCCTTAATATTAACTTTAACATAAACAAATTTAATAACTTATACACTACTAACTTAAACACAACAATAATAATTTAACAATAACAATACTGTATGGCACTTCACATAATATTTATTTATTTATTTATTTATTCAAAAAACAATACAAGCTGACAGTAAAAACCAAAACACTTATATGCTAACAATTAATTCGTTTGAGTAAAAAAAAACATGAGAAATACAAAAATTAAGAAAAAAATATATGTCAAGTATATGTCAAGTGGATGTCATACATAATTATACAAACACATAAAATGTCAAAAAATATAAATATCTAATGTCAAATTATATAAGTCCAAAAAATGTCAAAAATGTATACACAATATTACAGAAAGTCAAAAATATTATTCACTTACCGCTAAAACTATACATACTACTATATACTACTACTATAACATATTACATATAAAATAATCCTGGCGAGTTCACTGAACTGACACGCAAATATATCTATTGTATTCTGGACTTGGTTAATCGTACGGATCGCTCGCGTGAGAGGCGTTTTGGCCAGAAGGTTGGTCCTGGCAGCCGGGACGACCAGCAGCGGCGGACGCCGGCGCCTCCACACATAGCGGTCCGGAACAGAAAAACTCAATAGCTGCAGTACTCCGGGGTTGTGTTGCTTGCCGTTGAGTATTTTAATTAGGTAGACGACCAGTGCGAACCGTCGCCGTACCCCTAATTCATTGTACGACACCATACCCAGTACAAAAAGCGTGGGGTACATCAACGGGTATAACGGGTATACCCCATACAGTCTCCAGTACAAGTGGCGTGCGAACTTGTTCTGCACGCGCTCCAGCATGACAGAGTACTTGGCGTCGTGTGGAGCCCATATAACACCGGCATACTCCAAGTGACTCCTGACTAGTGCATCGTACAATACCCTAATTGCCGTGATGTTAGTGAACCCCTGCGACTGCCTAAGTACAAAGCCGAGGTTTCTGTACGCCTTTTTGCATATCTTTAAGATATGTTCGCGAAACGTGAGATCTGAAGTAAGATGTACTCCTAGGTCACGTACTTGTGTAACTCGCTGTAATGCTGTCGCCTCGGCCCTGTACTCATAGCAGATAGGATTCCGCGCACGAGTAAAAGATATTGTCGCACATTTTGACACATTGAAGCACAGCCCATTGTCATGGCTCCACTTCACCACTCTATCTATGTCACTCTGAAGTCGCTCACAGTCAGACTGATCCCTAACTTCGAGCAGCAACTTGAGGTCATCTGCAAACAATAAACATGTAGCATGTCTTACTACCCCCGGTAAGCTGTTAATCATTATGATGAATTCCAGAGGCCCCAAATTACTACCCTGACTCACCCCAGATCTGGTGTAGTACGGCTCAGACACGTGCCCATTGTAATCAACATACTGCCGACGGTCCCGCATATAGCTGACAAAAAATTTTAATAAGCGCGGCGTACATCCCACGTCTGCTAGCCTTTCCAGTAAGACATCGTTGTCCACGGTGTCGAATGCCTTTTTAAAATCAAAGTATGCCGCGTCCACCTGCCCGCCAGCATCTATCGCCGGTACAACCTGTGCCATGAAGTTAAGCAGATTGGTGGCAGTGCTGCGTCCGGGCCTAAAGCCGTGCTGTGCATCCGATAGCTGCGCTTGTACCTGTCCTTGTAGGCAGCTTTGAATTGCGGATTCAAATACTTTTGCCGGTGTCGACAGCACCGCCACTGGTCTGTACCCGCTGACAGCCGGACCCGACTTACCCTTAGGCACTGGAACGACTCGCGTGGTCTTCCACCGAGCTGGAAACGTCGACTGCTGTAGGCAGATATTGAAGACGTGATGCAGCGGTCTTAGTAGAACTCTGGCACAATCCCTGAAGAGGAATGCTGGTATCCCGTCAGGGCCAGATGAACGCTTTGGCTTAAGGTTCATCAGCGCTGTCTGCACGTCTTTTAGAGTCAAGGCCTCAATGTGTACACGCGCACTAGTGGCCCCGCCACTCGCCGCCGCCGCCTGCGCGTCCAGTTGCGGCGGTTCCCGGTTGTACACCGACTCAAAAAAAGTTGCGAACTCGATAACACATTGTTCATCTGTAAGATTACGACCATCTTTTATTATACTTTGCCGATTAATTCTAGACTTTCTTGAAGCTATATATTGCCAGAATGACTTAGGGTCTTTAGCGAATCTGTTTTGAATTTTATTTTTGTGTTCTGTATGTGCTGTTTGTATTAACTTTTTAACCCGGGCCCTACACTTGGAGTATTCATTGTAATCGCAATCGCGCTTTGATTTTTTATACTTTTTGTGGAGGTTAGCTTTAATTTTAATGTTTTTTATGATCTCCCCTGTATACCATTCAGGATACACGTACCTGGAATTTTCCCGGTTAAATTTCCTCCTAGGTACACATTTGTCTAAAATATTATTTAATATGTCATAAAAAATATTTAAGCTTTCCTCCAAGTCTTGCATCTGATACATTGAACTCCAATCAGTAGAAACAAGCATCGAATATAATGATTGATAATCGGCTTTATAAAAGTTCCACTGCGGTCCGCGCTCAGTACCAGCTTCGGCGGCTCGCGAGCAAGACGCCGCCGCTGGGCCAGGGGACGCAGGGGCAGGGAATGCGGGCGCGGGGCGCACGGTCGCCGCGAGCGGCGGGTGCTGCACGTCGACGGGCACGAGCGCGTCCCGCGCTTCCACCACCGACACCTCCGCGCTAAAACCCGTACTCAGAACCAAATCCAGTTGACGCCCTAATATATTGGGTACCTTGTTACTTTGGGTGAACTCGCAATATGATACAAAATATTCATAATAATTACTAATACCCGCCGGACAAGAATGTAAATTAAAATCTCCAATAACAATAACTTGCTTATATCTATCACACATATTTTCTATTAACCTAAACAAAATCATGTAATCATGTTCAGAACTCGCCGGTGGGATATAAACTACACAACATACAAATAAAAATCTATTATTTAAATGGACAGTGGCGCAAACCATTTCAAACACGCAGGTGTTTATCAATGCGTCCGAGACATGTACCTGTCGCAGCTCGAACCGGTGTGTGGCCACGAGAAGCGCGCCGCCTTGCTTACGCCCATCCATCCGATCACAACGTAATATCTTATATCCTTGAGGGACAATTTCAGCATCTTGAATGGACTCGTTGCAGCCAGATTCAGTAATAGCGTATAAGTCGGAATCAAATGATGTTATATTGTTCCTGAAGACTTCTAATTTTGTACGAAGACCCCTAACATTCTGATAATATATTTCTATATCATTGTTGCTCGTTGTACGTATCTTTGGTATATCCACGAAACCAAATCCACTCCTTAAATTCCGCTTTAACCGGCCAAACCTCTGCTTTATTTAACTCGCTATACATTTGCTCTGGTACTCCTATTATAAATGAAGAATAGTCTCTTTCTGTTTTATGCTTAATTTTCTCTACCTTCAAAACTACATCTTGGCCACAAATACTTTTAACATGGTTAGTCATAGCTTCCACCGTGGTTGCAGGATGCAGTCGCCATACGTGTAGGTGTTTTTTCCGTTCTGTGGCGAGTATTGTCTTTATCTCAGTATTATTTCCAACGGTGACGTCCTTAGGTACACGGCTGAATTTCTTGTTTCGCACGGTGGTCCAGCCAGTTTGGTTATTTGCCCCGTCGTCCACATTTTTCGAAGGATACATGATTGGTACTGTATCAGTAATGTTTAATTGAACGGGCGATCTAGCGGATTTCGTGGCCACACGTTTATTTACCTTTTGCGTTTTGTCGGAATACTGGTTACTTGCGACGTTGGTGGGTAGAATGTTAGGTGAAGTGTTTTGGGTCACAGCTTCAGCAAATGTAGTAGGTGAGCTCTTAGTTACCGCTTCTGCTATTGGCTCCTGGGATTTGTAGTTCTGAGTCTGAGTTACTCTGCTTTCAATGACCTTTATAACTTTTACAAGACTATCTAGGTCAGTTTTGGTCTGTAAAAACTGATGTTGCAATTGCGTAATTGCCTTTGCCTGGCTATCCAAACGAGTGATAATGTCTGAACGAAACTGCCTTAGTTCAACAAGTAATGCAGCATCCACATCCTTATCCATCATAACAGGGGAGAACTCAGCCCGACTACCGCGGTGGATGTTTACATTATTCAGCGGTGTGGTAGTAATATTGAAATCCGCTGTATCAGTTCTCACGGGCGTTTCCATGTTTCCACTCTTTGGCTTTAGACAAATGCAATCCGGGCATACCCACTTCTTTTTATATGCTAGGGTATAAGCTTTAAAAGCGCCAGACGCAATATTAAGACATTTTATGTCATACCTTTTCATGCACATATTATTAGAGCATTCCATGAAGTATGCATCCATTATAGTTGAACAACAAGCGCTGCACTTGTTGGCCATAGTTTTTTCAAGAAGAAGGTATTCACAAAATTTATATCGCTGCGTGTGTGCGGAGCCGCGCGGCCGACGCTGCGACTAGGATGTTATAGCAGCCCGGTAGCTTCCCTCAGCTTACACGTTAATTTAACACTGATAATCACAGTTAATTTCAAATCACAACGTTTTTTATGACGCCAATTTGAATTTGCGTATTTTGTACATTTTCGTCCACATAAGTTAATTTAGAGATTACTGTTAGCACATTTTAACTTGACACTGTTATTATTATAGTTTGTTACGTGTTTTAGTCTATTTAAACTTATTTAAACTATTTTTCGAAAATAAAATTTGCGGAGCACTCAAAAACGCGTCTACACGCCAATGTAAAAAATGTATCTGTGTGCTTAATGAAAATATTTAAAGTTGATACGTCATCAGTTGTCATACATAACGCAGGTAAATAGTTTACCTTATGAAAGGAATTATGCGATTTTCTAGTAGATATTTATCTCATTGTAAGTATCTACATCACTGTGATAAAAAACACTTCTGACTTCTAATCAAAAAGACAAGAAAGACTCACCCTTTCAATATGCGGCCGCCTTCTCCGAAAGAAATCAGAAATCCCACACAAATACATAGTCCACACTCTCACTGCAATTTATAAACTAAAATATATTTATCTACGAATTGTTTTCAACAAAAAACTGACACAAATCGTCCGAGGGTATTGCACTAAACCGAGTGACATTGTATTGACGATAGCGCCGCTACTTCTTAATAACTATAAGAATTACTGCACTGCACAGGATGTGGTTTGTTCATATTGTTTAATTCTGGACTTTATTGTACGTTACATCATTGTTATATTTGCAAATTGAATTTTATGTAGATTTTGTCAAGGTTGAGTTTTCAATGTAATGTAACTATAGGTGATCTGTTAATCACCGTCTGTGATAGTCAACTGCTTAACTAAGGGTTAATTGGGCCCGTAATACATGAGAGGGCCCCTAAAACACACAATACGTGAGAGGGTTTCAGACAGGTTGGAGATTGTGAAGATTGTTCAAGATTATCAGAGTGCGATGTGCACTCGATCTTTGTCAATTGTCCCTTATTCAATTCTTATGACACCTGTGGGGAGGATTGAGTGGTGACATAATGTATTTTGCATCTACCATAAAATACCTAATATAGACAGACAGGTTTACGACGAATGAAGGACTTATTAGGTCTGAGTTTAGGCTTGAACTTAGAACTAATATCGTGACCTCATATGTAGCAAATAATAAAGCACCTAGCAAATAAGATATTGCGTCGTAGGCCTGTGCATTGCCACAGTAACAAATGTTAACTGCAAAAATCTAAGCTTCAAGTTTGATAGTTTATTTTTTAGCCTGGATAAGTCTGCATTTGGCTACCAAACCGCTTTCAGAACGACGAAGCGAAGATGTGGCCGAAGATGGAACACACAGTCTTAGAAAGTACTTATTCACTCTGATCTTGAAAAGACGCGGACTGTATATCTCAGGAAAAATAGAAGCCAAAATCGTATTTCGTTTCAATAGTCAGGTTCTGATTTCCAATGTCAATCAATTCAGCAAAGTAAAAGCAATCTTAATTATAATACATTCAACACAAACACATATACATAGGGCTTTGAAAAATACAACCCGCTGTACATGATGCGTTAGTTAAAACCGCTTCAATCCTGCGGGAACCAAATACTCTTAATTGTTAGTAGTCCGCTCCACTTGGTCGCGTCGACTGTCAACACTACCGGCCAATAACGACCCGTTGTTTTATTGAACGGTAATCGATACTATTCGATTGTTCTGATGAAGATTTGTTGCTGCACAGGATTTTTCTCGACGATCGATTTGGTAGGTACCTACGTACCTACCTACCTACAGATTATGGCTACTTACGAAATGTAAGTAAGTACAATTATGTGCTAAGTACCTAGATTGGTATCTACTTTTGTGAATACATAAAAATAAACTATCGTAAGTTAACACTAAAGGTATCATCTTAATAAGTACCTATGTCCTTAACTCTCTCTCTCTCTCAAAGGATCTTAAAAAAACCTTCGTAGGCACAATTTTATTTTTATCTAGAAATACTTCTACGAAGTATTTTTCAGGAAGGCTGCTTTAGCTGGTAACAAATAATCATGTCGCTGTAGATATACTTAAATAAGCAACTTTGTATAATAACATATCAACTAAATAGTTCAAGTATGTGTCTCATAACTGTGCTCATACTCTCACCTGTTGCCATTCATTCATTCTGATATATTTGAATGTAGCACCACAGAATACTTATGTCGTACAAGTTCACCGGCTCATTACATAAGATTTAATGAACACTGAATTTGTTTTGGCCTCAATATAGGTACGTGTACGTGTAGTAGGAATAGGGAATTTGTCCCTAATTGATTTTGACTACGAGAACATTAATCTATACAACTAGCCAACTATAAAAAATAACTAATAAGTAATGTCGCAGAATTTGGAAATAAACTAAATAAAGAAATCATTTCAAAATAAAAACACGAAATATTACATACGGACATGAATAAACTTTTAAAGTCAAAGTCAAAAGAAAGATGGAGTGTCAGACTCTTACTGCCTAAAAACCATCCCGTTCCTACTCCTGCTCTTTGAGCCAGAGCCCCGGTAACCCGCTAGGTAGTCCGCAGTTTCAGGTCGGGAGACAGCAGACAGACGGTCGAAGTATTGATATCATAAAAGATTAAAAAATGGCATTGCACTTTGCCGTTATCATTGACTGAACATGTCATAATTTGCTTACAAATCACATATTTATTACTAGTATGACTTATGAGTAAGTATATAAACAAAAATGATAATGAGTGCCTACGTATCTTAATTAGTGCAGCTCGCTGTAATATAGGTAATATTTTTATTATAACTTTCGTGAGACATACTAAATTAATTATGTTATCGGCTTACTCACGTAACTGTTTGATTAGGAACTCGACTAGTTTCAAGCCATGCTAGAGGCTCATATTCAGGCTCCACAGATAGACAATCGCCGCGTCGTGTGTCGTGCAATGCTGATCATGATTATGGGTCTCTAGCATGACTTGAAACTAGTCGATTTCCTCGTCAAACACGTTAAGCATGGTCACATCACCGTGCCTTATTCCAAATACTTATTGTAGTAGAAGTAGGTATCGATGCAGGTTGTTCAGAACACACTTGTTTGAGGGGAAATCATCCGAATCAATGACATCTTTCGCCGCGGATTACTTACTAGTATTTAGGAACCAACCACACACTGAACTCGCAAACGTTTGCAGACTAGTGGATAGTTAGTAATGGGAAAAGAAGAAAATAATAAAATAAAAATATTTTTTTGTAATAATTTACTTTTATATTTACACACAAAATGTTGATTATATATGTACTTATTTCCCTAAAAGATTTCTTCGCTTATAAAACGGCTAGCCATTTGACAACTAATTGTTACGATAAATAAGACCTTCTAACCGAGTTTCTATTATCAATTATTTGGTTACCTAACTTATTATTATTTTGTGCCATTGAAGTTTGAGCAGCGAATGGATACATATGACGTCTCGTACCAAAATCGTGATCATCCATTTCGGATTCAAGCTCTGGGAAAACAAATCTTCTTTTTGGTTGTGTAGTAGTCGTCCTAGACTTGGGTTGTGAAGTCTTCTCTTTATTGAACGCCCGTCCATTTTTATGCCTGCAGTAGGCCCGGACTTGTCCCTTGAGATCCCGGTTCGGTTTTGACTTGATGATAGCCGTAAAGTGCCTGTAACCCACGCCTCCTCTCAGCAGCACGGGAATTGCTTCTGATGATTCTATCGCCAGGAAAGCGATCTGTAGAATACAAAGAAATATATTGAAGTAAACTGTATCATGCAAATATATAATCAGAGTGGCGAGGAGCCAGTGGTTGCAGGTGGCGGCTTGTCGTTCTACGTGGAGGACTAAGGGGGAGGCCTTTGTTCAGCAGTGGACGTCTCTCGGCTGATGATATAGATACAAAGGCCTCGCAGAAAACCGACGTGAAACAACGCTAGCGTAGTATTTTGTCATGTGAGAGATTATCGGGGGCCCAATTACACCTTTCACCAATCTCTGAATCCCCAACAATCCTAAAATTCCTAAACCCCCATAGGCCAGCAATGCACTTGTAACGCCTTTGGACCAAAGGTGTTACAAGTGGATACCAAAGGCTTTGGTATAGTAAGAGTCTGACACTTCCTCTCGCTTTGCCCTGGCGAGAGAAGTCATTAAATTTTTTTCCCTCCTGAAAAAAAAGGTGTTCCGCCTGCTTATTCGTTTACCGACTTATCCTATAAAAATGATAGTATTTAAATCGTTATAAACAAACTGTCATTTTGTTATGAAGAACTAACAATTTCATTAAAGCGCCTGAAATTTATTTAATGTACGTAACTAGTCAATTTAAGTTTTATTGCTACCACATTATTGCTGGTAATTGCATGATGATTGATTTAATTTGGCTTACTCGGAAGTGGCTGGAAATAATAAAATTGTAATGAGTGATAAAATTACTTTAGCTTGATTAGTAATTAATAATTAATTACGAATTGATTATAAAATCTGTAAATTACTGTAATAGACATAAGTAGTACAGTATGTACTTAATTTAGGTTTAGGCTACATAGGTATAATGTATAATCGTAGCTATGGAGCAATGAGAGTAAACTAGCCTCGACCCTAATCTCCCCATCATATTATGGGCATCTAATAGTATTTTTTTCATGTTTCTGGGGCTTGTAAAAATACCTATTAGATATTTATTTATTTAAAAAGTTTTATGCACATAAACAAGCGGTGTGTGTAGTGGATAAACTGCCTTAGACATTGTCTACCATTAGAGTTAGTTTTAAGTAGGTAGGTAACTCAGTATCGATTCTTACCGCACAATCAAACATCCCTTGACACAGGATGCGCTGGCCTTCCGCGGTCGCGTTGTATTCAAACCTCTGCCTATAGACCCTCACATCATTATCGAACCTCACTCCTTGGTAGATACTCGGATGTGTCTTAAATAGTTCACTCTTTGGCGGAACCGTTGGCAATGGTTGTGGATAAGCTTCTCCATAGTTCATATTTTCGGACCTGAAAGTAGTGATCAGTAAAAAACTTTTACAAGCCTCCCACAACCTCTAAAACTGCATCTGCAAATTCTGCAACTCCTGTATAGTGTATGCCTGGTTCTAATGGGTAAGTTGGGTAGCATGAAAACACCAAAACGCTAAGTCCGACGCAACTCAGATACATTAATAGTCTGTGGATCCCGCAACGAAATAAATTAAAAGATATGTATCATTATCATTAGAGGAAAATAAATTACTAAATATAGACACGGTCAATAATATCGAAATTCAATTACAAGTAGGTACTTACATCCCAAAACGTCTTGCGTTCAGATATTCTAATTCTTTCTTGCTGAATTTGATAGCATTTCTAGCACTAACTAAACGTACAGCTACTGTGTAACAAAGCACAATAAATATTTCCGTAGCTAATTTCATAATAAACAATTTCTCATAACGGTCTATGAAACATGAGGCTTGCTATATTTACGGCAATGGAGTGGGTTAAAAAAAATGAATCCATTGTTATATATCGCTAGTCTGTGGTAATGGCCAATATGGCCTGCGATATTTTACGAGTTTTTTATAGGTATACGCCTACGATTTTCCACCATATGGCACAGTTATAAAATACACCGTCAAGGCCATGAAAAACAATTACTGTTATTGCTTAATTTTCCAATTTCATAATTATTTTTCTGAACTCGACCGTTAAACCTGAATGATTATTGCATTGTTGAGCTTACTGCTCCTAGCAAACAATTATCCGTACCCGACATTTATTTATTTATCCTTACATTACATCTATCATTACAGGCACACCTAATGCGATAAATGCAGTATAAACTTAACAAAATAAAATAAACCAAAACCAAATATCTCTACGAACATAAAATAAACTTAACATTAACTTTATCCTAATACTTACTTACTAACATTTACAAAATATAGGAACTTTTTACCACAACCTCATATGTTACCCTAGTGAACTCGTTGAGTGTACATGAAAATAGGTCCATCCTATCCGCTATTGTATTCAATGTGCGCAACGCCCGCGTCAGTGGTGCCTTCTGCAAGAGGTTCGTGCGTGCGCACGGTACCACCAGCAGCCGCGGCCGCCTCCTACGCCACACGTACTCGTCCGGAACACACAGCCGTAACTCCTCCAGTAGTGCTGGGTAACGAAACATCCAAAATTCAAAATCTTAATCATGTGTTAGGCCAGGTATCTGCATAATATGGAATAATAAAAATATAAGGTCGCTAGTATGGCATTGATGACTTGTGTTGCTTAATTTTAAATGGTTAATGAAGCAACATAAGTAATTAATTTTAATGAAATCTGCGAAAAACCAACGTATTTCTTTTACATGGGTTTTAAATAACAAAAAGTTAGAATTTACGAATATTATATAAAAAACACAAATAGAAATAAAATTAATGTAAACGTAATTAAAAACACGTAAAATTTGTTACAAAAAAAAATTAATAAGAATGATAAGAAACAAAAATTGCAAAAGTATTACAAAAGATTTTTTGAAAATGTGTTACAAAAGATTTTGACGCAGAAACAATACGTTTTTGACATTGACAGTCCCCGATTGATTGGCTCTCAAATTGTCAACTAATTTTCGTACTTTGTATTTTATTAATATTTTAAATTATGAGTTATATTAAAACTGCTACTCTGTAAAATATATTGTTTCCGTTGCTTCATCTCTTTTCTTATCAACTCCTTACTTCTCAACAATGGACGGTAAGAGATACACAGTTGGTCGGCTTTTGTATTGCAGTACATTTTGTTAATAAATATTTTTGTTATTTTAGGCTATACAGCAAAAAAATCAACATCATTCGAAACTTTAGTGATTCAAAATATAACCAATGTCAACGAATTGAAGGCAAAACTCAGCGGCATAATTCTAGCAGGCGAAGATTATCAATACGACGTTTCCGACTCTATGAAAGTCTTGCTTACAAGTACTGATCAAGACATAGTGCAGTTGTGCATAGAAGCGATTGCAGAACTTGTAAAATGTGAACAGAAACGCGATTCATACGCTAACAAAAACATCATTGGCCCTATTTTGGATCTGTTGAGGAAAGAACATGTTTCAGATAATATTGAGCCTGTCAAACAGTGCTGCAGAGCTCTCGGCAATCTGTGCTGTGACTGTGACACATCTAGGCGATTGATAGTGAGCTTGGATGGTATACCGCTACTTGTGAAATTGCTGGAGAGAAGTATTGACCTGCGGCTAGATGAGATACAAACGTTGGCTAGCAAGACACTACTGAACTTTGCAATTGGTGGGGCTGAGTTCACAGAGATAATATTCCAAGCAGGAGTAGTTGATTTGGTGCAGAGGATGCTAAGTATAGAACTTAAGAGGGATGATTTTGATGATGACACACTGTCTACATGCTTGTTGATATTGAGTGTGATAAATGACAACACACCGGAGTTGCTCTACAGCGAAGTGGTGAACAAGACCATATTGCAGGTGTTGAGGGATTCCCTTAATATGGAGATCTCTGAACTGTGTCTGGATCATTTGCATGCACAGGCTGAGCATGGTAAGTTTATCATGAGGAAAATACTGCTACATTAAGGAAAAAGGTGTAGGGCACAATATCAGATACAATAATAATTAAAATGTTTCTTTTTTTACAGAGTCAGTGAAGACATTGATTGCAAAAGAAGGTGGTGTGCAGCTAGTGTGTAACCGCCTTGAAGAGTTGGTGGCTCGACATACTGCAGGGGAACTCAATGCTGCCGACACTGAAGTAGAGGCTCTCATGAAACAGGCCTGTGAACTGGTCATCATTGTGTTGACTGGAGGTACATTCTATTCTACAACTTTTGACTACAATGTTACAGCATCTTCATACATTTCTTTATTGCTTTAACTTTACATAAATGTATAAACATTTTAAAATTTCCAAATAAAAACATCATCCACTCTTAAGTACAGTTTTGGTCCAAATTTGAAAATGCTGAGATGAAAAAATATGATAATCTGTTAGTACTTGACCCCTTAAGCATATTTTTTTATATGCTAAGGTGCACCAAAACTGTGGAACCAATAACTTCAGTTTTATACCAATTTGCATACATTTTCGGGAACATTAACAATAAAGGCACTTTCTTTGTTGCACAAGTGGATAATGCAGTGGGCCACAATATTGTTATCACTCACACTTATTGTCAATTTATTAGTATGGATTGTATATTGTGGCTGTTAATTGTCCCTAAATAAATAAAATAAAATAAAAGATACTATTGCACACTTCTCTTGTATCATTCCAGATGAAGCAATGCACATCCTGTACAACAAAGGTGTCTCGGAGGTTTACCAAACAGTAGTGAAATGGCTGGACTCTCCGAACCACCAGTTGTTGACTACTGCAGTGCTGGCCATAGGCAACTTTGCAAGGCAGGACGACTACTGCACACATATGATGGAAGATAAGATATTTGACAAGCTGCTGGGTAACTTATTTATTTATTTAAACATTAATGTTCACCAAATGAACAATAACTAAAAATTCTAATAACAAAATTATCTTTTCTAGATATTTTCGAGGTCTACAATAACTTCAGCATTCAGATTCAGAAGGAACCAGAGAAAAAGCACCCTATTGACCCGATAACAGTGATCAAACTCCTTCACGCGGTGCTCTCGTCGCTGCGGAACTTGGCCGTGCCCGTCGCCAACAAACGAGTGGCGGCGGCGCAGGGCAGGGCTGCTCCCATGTTGTTGAATGCGTTGCCTACTACTGAAGACCATCATGTAGCCTATAAGCTTCTTGCCACCATCAGATTACTTGTTGATGGTCAAGGTAATTACTTATTTATTTATCTAAAATTATGCCTTACTAACGTGGTATTTGACAGTTTAAAGTCGCAATAGGTCTCTTATTCATTATCGTATTTAAGTATAGTATGCGGCGTGGTACCGTCGCGAAGTAAACTCACGTGTTCAAACTTCAAACAGTTCACGTGAGAAAGCACTTATTTTTAATTAATTTAGCATGTCTCACGATAGTTTTGTGTACTCAAAAATACTTGTTTGGTGTTTAGAAACTAGTTACTTTCTGTTGTTGAATTTGTAACTTTAAAAATTGTGTTTGTAGAGGGTGTAGCGAAGCAGTTGGCGAACAATCCGGTGGCGCTGGCGACGGTGGCCAAGTGGGGCCACGCGGCCGAGTACGCCGGCGCCGCGGGCGAGGCGCCGCGCCTGCTCGCCTGGGCCATCAAGCAACTGCGGCACCACTCGCACTGGAGGCACATTGTTGAGGTAACTCGTATAAAAAGGAAAAAAACTAGGATTGTCTCCTATTTTTTGCATGTGTCAGATTTATGGGATAGGGGGCAAATGAGCAGACGACGGGTCATATGATGGTAAGCGATCAGCACCGCCCATGGACACCCGTAACACCAGAGAAGTCACAGGTGCGTTGCCGGCCTTTTAAAAAGGAGTACGCTCTTTTCTTGAAGGTTTGAAGGTCGTATCGGATGATCGGATATCGAGATGTTGTTCATTCTAAATGGAGTTATTTATAATTACAGGTGGATGGCTGTATATCAAGTTTAGTAAACATGCTCGTGGCGTCCCACTCACTAATGCAGAATGAAGCCATTCTCGCCCTGACACTGCTTGCAATAGAATCACTCAAGAAACTATCACCTGACAGCCAAACAGAGTTCGATTACGAAAAGAGCTTTGTCGAACAGCTAATAAAGTCGGAAATCGGTAAGCATGTCACCATACTCATAGACACAAATTGTGCAAAAATGCCCGTTGAGGTGGCTGAGAATTTACTCGCGTTTCTGGACATTACGTCGAAGATAAACAAACTTGCTTTGGATTATAAAGATGCTAAAGTTCACGAATGTTTAATGAAATTCTCAGATTCAAGAGCTGATCTGACACCTGACATGAAATCATGTATTTTTGGTGTTTTCTCATCTATTACTAACAATGGGAATAAAACTGATTAAATTATCATCTCAGAAAAATGTGAAGATACCAAAAATACCAAATATTTTAAGTTTGATATCAAAATTATGAATGATTTACTATGATTGAATGCGAATGTTGCAACATTATGAATTCAAACCGTTTTGTTCTAATTATTGTGACGTAACTTGGGACAAAGCAAATATGGCGGGTCTGTGGTCACTTGGTCAGACATGGAAGGTCCATCAAATCCTTAAAATCCATAGTCCCTGTATAAAGTACTTATCTGGCCCAAGCCTAAGTAACAACTATTTGTAGTAAATATTAATTTTCGAGCAATTATTTAATCAATTCTTAGTCTATGCATGTGTGATAATCATGATAAAAATATTTTTAATTCTAAGTGGTTAATCACTAGTTTAATCATTTAAATATTATTATTATTCTTAAACTTATTTAGATTTGTGCCCGGTTCTTGTAATGCAGAACTAAGCTAATGTACCAATGAGTGAAGCCAAACTGTTCCTCTATATTTAAATCATCAGAAAGTAAAGGAACCGGGCACTTGTAAATCAAGATATTATATTATTATAAACAATCCTCCTACAATTTTGTAAGCTTTTTAAAACTCTCTCTAGTCATAGTTTTAAATCTTTCTCTATTTGAGTAAATGCTAGAATTTTGTGCATTTAAACTTTACTATGTAATGTTTAAGCGTATTTTCGTATGTAAGACGATTATTTTTGCGATTCTCTCAAGTTTTTACATTCCAACATTTGAAACTTTGCCTATTACCTATTATACTGTCGATGTTATTATCCTATTTGATGATAGCTTGCTTGTGGACTAGATCAGAAATTAATGACAAGTTTCATTTACACTACAGAAAGGATACAATCAACTGTTTCTTCTCAAACATATCTATCTACTTTCCGCATGCATTACTTTCTTAAATTTTACTCTGCCAAATACTTTTGGAAGTGTACACATTATAAAGAAACGAAATACTTCTTGTAACTTTTGTTATCTGACTTAATTTCGTACACACAACAAAAACAGTTAAATTAATTTCTGATCAAAATAAATAAGAAAATGTATGGTTGTAAAATGTACTAATTACAAATAGATGACAGCGATTCTAAATAAATACTCAAAGTACAATGTAGGTTCACATAGTGAATCATATGGAAATGTTGAATTATTCCGATTTTTCGCAAATATTGCTTAAATAATAATATAAAGTCAAAGTAACGAAGTTAGCGTGGACACGCCTCTAGATATAACTTAGACAATACATAAGACATACCGTGAAAATTTGTAGTATTTTATAATGTATGCAGTGAAGATGTACTTTGTCAATACAAAGATACAAATGATCTATAGTTAAATACCGATTCTTTGAAGATGTAATTGTGTTTTATTATTATTTGAAATTATTTCCAATGTTGTACTTAAAATATTTTTTTGTTTTTGAAAGATATTTTATCAAATTGTTACCATCATACTGAAAAGCTAAGTATATACTAGAGGCATGTCCCTTTATATTCACTTTAATCCTAAGAATTTTGATAATCCGATAGTGCACTTATTGAATAGTTTGGATTGACGCTTGACTTGTGGAAGTGTACAATTAGATACCCTAGAATGTCTAGACTACGCTGAATGTGTGTTCACTAATGTACTACCTAGGTTTATTTCGTATTTCAGTCAATATTCATAGATTTTCCTTAATTATTGAGCCGGGTGATCTGCTAATTTACGCGTAAGACGTTCGTCACATCAAGCGGGTTGATATAGGGTCTAACTAATATAAAAATGTTATTATACATTTTATTTACGGCTAGCGAAAAAGCTCAGCTTTTTGTGTTGGCCACATAGTGACGGATTTTTACTTTTAAGTCTAGTTTTTTTTTATTATATTTACCTTATTCAAAGTGCATTACAAGGTCTAATCATGTTAATTTTAATTAATGTAAGTATTGATTTTTTACACAATGTCTTGGAATATAGCTTATTAGATGATACAACATTATAGATTATTTTTAATGGATTTTGTTCTTGATTTTGAACACTAAGCCATCAAGGCCTAATCTAGTACCCAACTTCTGAGCAATATCTTTGGTAGATGTTAGTTTAACGAATAAAAGTGCTATTTTCAATTAAGTTATTTTATACTCTAGACACCACACGCCATAATTAGTTGAATATATTGTTTTTATTTGCAAATATTAACTTTAGGTCCGACCAGAAAAACAGTGTCCAAATATATATCTTCTTAGTTTGTAAGCTTATTATGTAAAATATTTTATCCTTTTACTTAAATTTTAGTATTAATATTAATTGTTAAATGTTCTTTACAAATGTATCAACAAAAAATGTTGCTCAATTGACACTTTACTAATTCAAAGATAAATGTTATCACACTTTTAATATTATTCTCATTCTAAGCACTTCTATTGGTCAATTGAACTTCTTAACTATTACTTTTTTGTATTTTTCTGGTCGGTTTTAACTATTAGTATATTGTGCTTGTTAGTAGTCAAATAATCTTGTTAATGCACTTTTATTGATATAGTTTTATGGACCAATATTTATAAATTATTATCTTCAATATGTTGTCATCAAGATTAGGAGCCAGTTTGTATATTTTTTTCCATTTACTAATTTTATTAAGCCTTTCAAGTGTTTATTTCAAAGCTGAGAAAGGAATGAAAGAATGAACTATGTAGACATAATTGATTCCATATTAAATTACAGTAAATATGTACTAAAATTAACTTAAAATATTTTTATGAAATCTAGTATTTCATAGATATGAATTTTTCAAATAACACCAAATATTATATTTAATGGGACTAATCTTGAAGATACAAATATTGAATAACAAAACGCATTATATAGATTTAGATATTAATAGATTTTCGCTAAAATACATTATATTCTACATGTATTCTGTGTTTTATTTCCCTTCTTTGAGGTTCTAATGTCAAAAATAAAAGAAAAAATGTAATAAAAGAAATGTATTTCTATTATTTACATAATATTGTACATCCTTGCACACTTGCTATGATTGTCACCTTTTAAGTCTGTATTGTTCAATTTGAACTGGTATCCATTCATCAAAAATCAGTTCTGTATTCTAGTGATATCCACCATAATACCAATTTAGTAACAAAATTAAAAATCTTTTGCAGAAATTCGTCAGTTAATAGTAGCTTAATGTACTAGCATTGGACGAAATGTATTTGCCAAGGGCTAATAAAATCAAGTATAGTCTGGTATTTACTGAATGGTCAAGACTAGCCAAAGAGGCTGTATTACATAGTTTCATCTAAATTCATGATGGATCGTTCTTGTATCATAGTGGAATGTTTGGTGATGGTCATACGGAACTTGAGTTCTTCGTCAGATATTAAATGGTCATGTGTTATGGGCCCTCGGTTGCCACATCCTGCCACTGTAAAGAAAATAAACTTTATTAGAAGCTGCAGAAGAACAGATATTATTATTAACAAAATATCACGGTTTACTCATTAAAATTAATGGAAAAAGCTTTTCTAGTTTCGAGTCACAGAGGGACTCTTCATCATGAATAGCGTGCGCAGCGCAGACGCGGCGACGTCGCGCAGCCTACTTCACCCCTTAATTTACGTGAGTTTTAGTTAATTTAGTATGTCTCACGATAGTTATTATAAAACATATTTTTATGAAGTTAATAAGACCTATTTCGTATTGTAACATACAGACGAATATTATATAGTTACACTAAGTACATTGAGGTTGTATCTCTGAGGTCTAAATAAAGTTGTTTTTGTTTACCTGGACATTTAGATCTAGGTTTTGTAGAAATTAAATTTATAATAGAAGCTCTCTCATAGATGTGCCCACAAACTGAGTTCTTCACTGGATCAGTCACCGGTCTTTTTGTTATAGGATCCAACTGCAACAAAATAAGTGACAATACCAAGTCAAATAGGCAAATAAAACATCAGACAAATTATTTGCAATGTTTTCTAACTAGAGTGTACTTACATACTGCTCCTGTGATTCAGTAATGGCCAAATCTGATTCATCTAAATTACCTGTGAAAGAAAAATATGGAAGATGTTCAGTAATATTCCAGATACCTAAGCAGTGACTGGTGATGACTCTCATGCACTTTCATTGGAAACTTTATCATGTAATGTAAAATATCATGTAGGTAGTAATTATATTAATTATGTGTATCATAAAAAAGTTTTTTATTTAGGTGGAAATATAAGGTGGTTTATGTATAGTTATATGCTTATTTCGACGAGTTAATAGTCAATTTACTATTCTGTATAAACTTTTTATTAATAATAAATTAAGAATGGCAAAAAATTGTAATGTCTTACGTGCAGCACTCTCCAATCCCTTTTGGAATCTTTTATTGAATTCTGTCATATAGGGATGTTTGTCAACCCTGAGCCGTTTCCCTGCTAAATTACTCAAGTGAGCGTGGAACCTCTCCTCCAGGGTATCCACATTTGAAGTATCAGTCTCATTCTGTAAATAAAAAGAAGTGCATAGTCATTTTGTGTTTGTTTGGACATATTTTAACTTTGTAAGTAATTGTGTAGAAATGTTGTATGCACATTTCAAATAAAGAACAATGCAAATACTTAACTATTTAAAACTTTAGTAGGTACAACAATCTTAATAAGAGTAAAATATTCAGTTATTGTTTCTCCAGAATTATTGCAAAATGCAAACTCTCAATTTCACTGGGTAATCAGTTGCTAAGTACGTTTATCAATGACAATTTAGTAGGTATAATGATAAAGTTTGGAAGTACATAGGCAAGAATGAGTCATTGAACAAAAATGTTTGTATAACTGCTAGTACATACAATTCACCCTAAATAGTATGGTCTGTGTATGTATCAATAGTCATTTAGTTAGAAATGTAATGGTATAACCAAGCAGGGAAAATAAAAGCTCATAGTTCATTGATAGGATGAGCAAAGTAGAATATAATCATAACCTAAAAATATTACAAACCAAATTCTTACCTTTGCTCTCTCCATAGCTTCAATGGTAACATCTTGTTGGGCTTCTAAAGTGCAATACTGCTGGACACACAACTTAAGTTTATCAAACTCAGCTTCTTTTTCACTATCTAAATATTTTGCGACATTGTCTGTACACAAATAAAGGCTAGTTATACACTGTTTCCTTAAGTCGGCTAAATCGTTGTCTGCCATCTTAAATTGTTACGTGTTTTATAAGAATTATATACAAAATATAAATTAAAATGAAGTTTATAATAGTTCGACAACAAAAACAACTCAAACGAAAACAATTCCCGCCATTTTGTTCTATTTTTTGACAACTTTGACACACAGACAATAAAATTATTTAGTTTTTTTATAATGACTACTCGTAGTTTAGCACGCTATAGTTATAAACGAGCAAGACTAATCTCTGCAGTAGCCCTAAGTTAAGATCATCAATCAGGGCAATGAAATCACACTTAAATACTTTTACTGTCTTCCGGTAAGTTATCCTGTACTTTAAATTACTATATCGTTGAATTGATCATTGAAAAATAAGAACTACGAGGATTTTGCTTGGTACGCAACGTACACAAATCAGTCCAAATTACTTGAAGTTTACAAAAAAAACTTGAAATAAATGAATGTTTGTTCGGCGCCTGATATCTACACCTCTCCAGCTAATTGGAGTGACGATATTTACATTGTGACTGGCAGTGTTGTGGTTGGATAAGGTCTACAGATCGAGCTCAATGGTGTACTGTTGGAGAGGCCTACGGTCAGCAGTGGATGGACACTGGCTTTTGATAACGAAGCGTTCATAAAGCATCCACACCTCATTTCAACAATAATTCAGGACATTAAATTGTCAAGAAAAAAAAGATGAAATAATTTTGTATCATATAATTTTATTGCAAATAATAAGTAAAAGGAAATAGTAATTAATACTTGATTATGTAAATAAAAAATGTCTTTTTAAATAAAAATTAAAATAAATACTTAACATTAATATTGCTAAGGCACACTAAGCATACATGTTTTACAGTGCATATTTATAGAATTTTTGCCACGGCCATTAATATGCAACGATTTTAATGGTTTTTTAATAACGGACCAGTGTATTTTATTATTAAATAACATATTTTATTCTATTCTTAGTTTATACAGTAACTCCAACATGTCCTAATGCAGCAGAGAGTTGTTTCAGATGCATCTTCATGTCAGCGGGCGAGATGCCGCGACGAGTTTCGATCACTTTGAATGCGTTTAGGTATTCTAGTTCGGTGAATTGGGCGCCTTTCTCGCGAACCGATGTTATTATTTCCTGTGGATGAATTAAGTAGGATATTAGAATATGGTTTCTTTAATTATTCAGTTGAGTTTGAAATATGAAAATTAACCTTAAACAAAGTTATGGATTTAAACAGATGAACTGAATAAGCCTTTATATGCAATAGCGACTGATTGCGGAGACGGTTTATCGTCTGGCGTAGGTGTATGCAACATAGCTGCTCTATATAGATAGAGCAATTTTTTATGCGACTACGATAGCGTAGTCGGATAAAAAATTGGAAAAACGGTTAACTGTGGGGGCGGCTAACTGTGCGGTTGGCCGCTATACCCAATGCGCTGTAACAAGGTGCGGCTGACAGATTCAGTAACGTTTCGTATCACTCTTGAAAGTTGCTGCGATTTAAAAATTATGCCTTAGTATTTTAACTGTATCACATTCGTATTGTGTTATATCATTCGGAAGAGTAGTTAATTAAATTAAATCCAACCGGAATGTTCTAGTCTTTAAATAAAATCTAATGAAATCAAAAATAAAGTAAAGTGTTATGCGTATAACGTAAATCCATAGTCGTGTTTAGTGATGGGATGTACTGCTACGATGGATAGGTAGTCGATGTTTTTTTAGAATATAAAACGAAAATCATGCGTCGTTCAATTATCACTCTTAAAAAACCTTTAATTATGTGGGTAAATCTACTGTAGACGCGGCTCTCTCTCCCCGAACCACAGTGACTTTATCAGAGCACAAATATATAGTAGACAGTTCCGGCGCCTTTGATAATGCGTGGTGGTACTTAATCTGAAAGATCGTGGTTGCTTTAGTAACATATACAAACTAATATACACTTATATTCTTCACGGTTCTGTAAAACTGAAATTTTAAAACACCTCAGGGCTCGGTCATAAAATATTTATTTTGACAAGTATATACACGTAGTTACACTGCACAACTAAATAACACACACATTTAATAAAAAAATTAAAGAGAATTAAATGTATGCTGCGAGTATCGATAGCGATAAAAAAAGATTTTTCTAATGTCCATCCCTAAAGAGAGACGTCAACGTCATACTGGCATCTGTCAGCCGCACCTTGTTATAGCGCAAAGGGTATAGTACGTAAGGGGCTAAGAATGTAAGGCTTCATACCTCGGGCGTGCAGCTGAGCAGGTGTAGATACGTGTGCGCGCGGTGCAGACCGGAGTGCGGCAGGCCGAGCGCGGCCAGGCAGTGGCGCAGCGTGGCGAGGCGGTGGGCCCCGGCCCCCGCGCCCCCGGCCGCGCCCTGCCAGCGCCACACCACGGCGGCCGACATCATGTCGCCCAGCCCGCGCAGCACGTAGGCCAGGCGCCGCGCCGCCAGCACGCCGCCCGCCTGCTCGTGGAACCCCAGCAGTGCGTGCGCTAACTGAGCCGCGCCCCCCGCGCCCCCGCCCGCGCCCTCGCCCGCCGTGTCCGCGCCCTCGCTGCGCTCCTCTTGCCCGAGGTAGTGGAAGCACTCGATGCGGAGCTACAGGACAGACAGATACGATCTAATCTTAATCGAGTATGTATGATAATGATGTAAAACATTGTAAAAACTTTTTTAATAATTTACATACATAATCCAATATCATACACATCAGACAACACCAAGGAAGATTTACACCTAGACCTACATCAATGAATGGAAACTCACAAAGTATTACAAACTTAACACACACATTATTATTTATTAGGTACTACAAAATAGCCACTTACCTCCAAATGTAAGAACAGCAAGCACTTATGTGACATTTCGTCTAACTGCTTGACGTTACTAGAGATATCGCTTAAGAACTTCTCAGGAAGCTTGTTCAGTCCTCCTGGACCACCCAACATGGATGGCAGACCTCTGATGTTGGCGCTCAACCAGTCCTAAAAATATATTGTTTAACTTTAAACTGAAGTTTGGTTAAACTTTTAAGGCGCTGTGCATAGTCAAAATAGGATTGATTCAACAGTTTTTTTGCCCAATGTTTACATGTTAGAACAACAAAAAAAATATATGTTAATCTTGATCATTTTTATGAATGGACCACCTTCTTCAAAACACGATTTCTATTAATTTTCTCGATAGAAAAAAATCATAAACTAACCATTTAAATTGAAATTCTAGCCATTGTAACTATATTATTTATGAACATATCTTAATAAAATTAATAACAGTGACGTAATTTAAAATAATAAAGGGATCTGCCTTATTTATTTGTCGATTGAAATGAGATATTTGTAAGAATTAATATAATTCATGATAAATAACTCAGAACGAATCGAACAAAACGTCGTCCGATCATGACATCTATTCGTTTCTCTTTCATTCCTACGCGGACCGGCAGTGACCGCTGAGGCGCGCTGCTTGGTGGACCTATGTCAGTTTGTGTCAATCGCCGCTCAGAAAATAATCATTCACTAACATATCTTTTTGCTGTTTGTAATATTTTATTTTGTAATTAGTTTTTTCTAAGTTGGGTTGTCAGTATATTTTTTTGTACGAAATCGATTTGAATTATAAGTTGTGTAAATACAATTAATTTTTTCATATACTATTACCGCGTAGCATGGTGCAGATGACACATTCAGTAACGTTCCGTACCATTCTTGAAAGGAGAAGGGGACTTTTGGGCCCAGCAGTTAACTAGTTGAAATGTATATTAAAAAAACCGTAATTTTTTTCTAAGGGAAATCACAAAATATGGTACCTTGTTTCTATCTGGGAAGCGTGAAAACTTAAATTAAGTTATCAAACATTTATGATTATTTAATCATTTATGTATAACGTACTCTGTGATTTAAACTTCTTACAACACTCCTGTCTGATATCAGTCATATACCGATTGACAGATGACACTCGTTCATTGTGTTTCGTTCATTGAATCAACGGAACATTATAAAATGGGTTAAAAAGTTGCTAAGAAAAATTATTTACTTTTTATTCGTCCAAACTCATATTATTATCTGAGTCAGGATCATCTGAATCTGTATCTGTATATCTGACATTATATACACGCAGATACACTGCACAACTAAACAACACACTTTAATAACAAAATTAAAGAGAATTCAATGTATGCTGCGAGTATCGATAGCGATAAAAAAGATCTTTCTAATGTCCATCCCTAATTATGTGGTACTGAGAGACGTCAACGTCATACAGGCAACTGTCACTAGCGCAAAAACTATAGTAGTAGTAAGTTTGTGTAAATTATTGTTCGATTTCGGTTTTAGTCATAAAAAAACTAATAAAAAAAAATTAAAAATAAAATAAAAATGTATACAACATAATATTGAAAAAATAAGAAAACAAAAACTAATACGAGTAATGAGATTCGATCTTAAGGATCACGGAATGCGAATCTAGACAGCAACGCACTGGGCCACTCGTCCATGATACTGTAGTAGCGAAATTACGCTCCTAAATAAAATGGAATACGCGTATCAATGACATTTGCACGGTGCACCCCTCAGTACACGAGACCCTTTCACCTGCTTCACCCCCTCAAATACATAAAAGTTGTCTATTCACCGCGCCTTAAGGTCGTCACGGCTTTTTTAACTTTAGGTAGGTATCAAAATATTTTTGTCGAGACATAAAACAGTTAACAATCTCAATGTTAGTCCCTATATTGGGGTTTAAAGAGAAAAATATAAATACATTAACTTACCAAAGTCTCGCACAAGACCGCAATATCGGCGAGTGCGTTAATATCAGGAATGATTTCCTTGCGAGTGACGGCCCCGTCGCCGAGGCTCGAACCTAAGATCTCTGCTTCACGTTCATACGCCTGCTTTAGGTCCTGGCAAGAAAAAGTTTTCGTGTCAACAAAATATCAGATTGCCTTTATTTGATTTCGGTGCTCCGATTGGCCTGCTTTTTATTAACCAACCAATCAGAGGGCTATACGCAGATACGTACGGATCGCGTTAACGTGATTCCTCGCCCTATAAATGAAAGTAATTTGAACTTACTTCGGCACTGAGCTTGGCGTCTGGGTGTATAACGGCGGTCCAGTTGTTCAGTGACATTAGGAAGCGTACTATGTCGTCATCAGCCAACCATCGCTGAGCTCTCGATACTCCTGTAGGCAATAAAACGTATAAAAATCTAGTGTAACAGATTGTTCTTTACTAGTGTTACGAGACAGAGCAAGCAGGTAGGTGTTTTCATTTTCGTTTACTGCTGAAAGTCAAGGGAATGTCTCGCTTTGTGAGGGGTGATTTTTGACCATTACTTATTACGCATGTGTGTGAGCGTGGCGTGTAGTATTTTTTTTATTCGATAGAAACTAATGCTTGACTACAATCTTTCCTGGTGGTAAGTAGTGATGTAATCGTTGATGGTGAGGCGCACTAGTTTCTTAAGAGCCTTATTCACTCTAGACTTAAAGACACCCACATTGTAATCCGATGGAAAAACCGCAGCAGGCAGATTGTTCCAGTCCTTCGATGTACGCGGAATAAACGACGAAGCGAAACGCTTAGTCCGAACCGTAGAAGTTTCGACAACGTAAGGATGGATACTCGCCGTGCGACGGCTTGTCCGATGAAAGACAGTAGTAGTTACCTTGTACAGCCGTAGTGGTGGGACACATGCGTCCGTGCGCGGCGCGTGCGTGCGCGAGGAGCGCTGCGAGCGCGGCGGCCAGCGCCCGCAGCGCCGCGGTGCCGCCGCAGGCCGCGCAGCGCCGCGCGGCACGGGCTGTGTCCACCACACACCGCCACGCCAGACCGCTGCACGAGAATATCATGCTGTGCCGGGACCTACACACAAATAAAAGTTACACACAACATTCCTACATATATATATATATGTGGGAAACGGAACCCAAGAGGAGTGTAAGAGAGAGTGTTATGTGTGAAAGAGAGGGATATAGACGATGAAAGGAAGTGAATGGAAGAAAGACGTCAGATTGTCATTATAAGATTTGGCACGAAGACGAAAAATAAAATATACTTAGAAGAAGAGTTATTATTTTTTATTTAAAAATCCTATCCCACATATACAATAGGTAAATTATCAAATAATGTATCAGAGATATTGTAAAAAACATTTTATTAAAAGAGTAACGTTGGAGTTTCTTGCTCGTTCTTCTCCATTCGAAGCAACACTTTAGAACGAGCACCTAGCTTCACTGACAGACAGACTGACGGACAATTCAATTTGACGTTTCAAATTTAGGATTAATTGAAATAAATGCTTTGACTTTGACTTTGAAACAGCCCATCCGAAAGAGAAAGCAATAAAAACTATCGGTAAAAAATACCTACCCAGCTTTGAGCGCAGTAGCAGGTGGCGCCCCCTTCTCCCTCCAAGCGTTCCCGGCGCGCATGATTTCGTCAATGTTGGCGCGCGCGGCCGTGGCCAGTCGCTCGCTCTCCCCGGTCTGCACGTAGTCCGACAGGAACGCGCGCAGGGAACACTCGCCGCCTCTAAACCAATTAATTTATGCTCATTACCATCAACTTTTTCGTTCACTACTAAACATTAGAATGATAATATAACAATAGAACATTTTGACTGCACGGTTGGTGCGGTGGCTGGGCAACTGGCTGCCGCGCAACGGGTAGCGGGTTCGATTCCCGCACGGAGCAACTCTTTGTGTGATCCACAAATTGTTGTTTCGGGTCTGGGTGTCATGTGTATGTGAACTTGTATGTTTGTAAACACACCCACGACAGAGGAGAAAATCCTAATGTGGGGTAACGTTTTTTTTTAAAAAAAGAAAGAAAGAATCTCTGCTAACGCACCAGTAAATTTAATCTTCTAATTCTCTACATCCAACATCTAATCATTGTTATTTTACCGCTTTTATAAACATCGTTATTCCAAGTAGCTGGAGGGCGGTGAATTTTTAAAGCCAGTTTCACAAGCATTAGATACTTTTACAAAGCAACCAAAAAACTGAACAATTAGTTTGAGAACTGCTTTCTTCCATTGGCATCGCTGATGTACCCTGAGGTGGTTGTCGTAGCTTGCAGAAATTGTTTTTAATATAAATTGGATTTCCATTTTAATATGTAATACGAATCCAACGACACCTCGCAAGCCAAAATCCATCAAGCCGTTTAGGCTGCAGAGCGTGCCAAACAATTATACATACATACATACATACATAAATACTCTCGAAAAAACATAACCCTCCTTCTGGCGCAGTCGGGTAATTAAATTACAGTTAATGCTAACAGTCACATCACTTCTTGCCCATGCTTGCCACCTTGGGATTTCTTTGGTGCGACTGTTTCATTCTATTACCTTGCGTTTGGGCAGTTTCTTTTCGTATTCTAGCAGGCTCGAACTTCTAAGCTAAGTCCTGTAAAGTAATAAGTCTCACCCAGTGACAGGTTCGATGTACGCGCAGAGTGGTTGCAGTGCGGGTAGCACGGCGTGTAGGTGGGCGGGGTCGGGCCGGCAGACTAGCGGGTAGTTGTGGCGCCGCGCCGACAGGCCCGGGGACACCGCCGGGGGACCTATAGGGAATAGGCCAGGTCTAATAGGAGGTGTTTTTAAAACCCAGAGATGAACACTTAAAAATGGGTACTAGCCCGGTCACAATAGACGAAATGAAGTCGCAACCTGGACACAATTCGCATAGAGCTGGAAATTGGCATAGATAGGAAAAAAAGTCCCCATCGATGAAATAAAAGTTCAATTTATTCATTGAACTGCTTTTAATGACGGTTAAGTCGTACGATGATCACATATTATTAAGGCTGCCCCACACAGGCGAGTTATTTAAGGTGGATAATATCGCATGCGGTATTACGTAAATGCGATCTGATTCCTTTTACATTCCTTACACACAGCTGCATTTTATCGTCCGATATTTCCTACAAGTAGATACTAATGTTATTACCGCAGGTGTGTGTACGGTCGTTTGCGTCCTGATACAAAACATTCTAGACTTTATATGATATATCGGAATATCGCAGGACGCAACGTAAACGCAACGTCTTACTTCCATTGCGGCGTTAATATCGCAGCAATATGTGACTATATGACCATCCTAATATAAAATATACTGAACACATATATCGCAGTAACGCATGCGATATTATCGACCGATAGTAACGTGCCTGAGTGGGGGAGCCTTTAGCCTTCTGTAAAGACAGACACAAAATCAAACACAACACTATATTCCTAAACACATAATTATACTAAAGAAAATCAACTTTCTCTATAGACTTACCAGACAATTTGAACAGTTTAGGCCGTCGTCGTTGCGGCCTCTTCTTGGCGAAGTAGTCAGCGAGCCTCAGCTCAGTAGTATCAGCCACTGCTGAGCTCACTGACCGCTGCGCCGCGAGGTTCACGCTCTCGATCTCTAAGTACTCCGTTAGAAGGAGTTGTAGCTGGAATTATGATAAGGATTAATTTTTGTGTCAGTGAAAATTAATAAGCTAAAAAGATATATTGCGCTTTACGCTTGAGAGTTCTAGCTGTTGTGACAGTGATAGTATTAAATTAGTTGTTTTGTAAAAGACACAGAAAGACTGTGTGTGTTTCTCTAGGACACAAATATAATCTTCGTGTTTAAAAATGTATTGCTGTTAATCTACGACCGATTTGGCTAATTTCGGTCTTAAATTATTTGTGGAAGTCCAGGGAAAGTTTAAGAGATGAGAATAATACGTTTAAGGCGGTACAAAGTTTGCCGGTCAAATAATAAATTATATTAATGATGATGTTTCTAACATACGAGGATGCTCGACCAGTTTCGGGCTTAACCGTAGCCTATAGCCCTTGTATGATGATGATGAGTATAAAGTAGTTATATAAACTCACCACTTGTTGCACAGCGCTCCAGTAATGTTGCTCAGTATGTAGACAGGAGTCTGGCACGCGATATTTCTGGAGCGAGGCCCTCCATAGTTGGAGCAGTCTGGAACATATTGCTATGATCATTTTGTGTGTAGATTTTCAGTCACTCAGAATTATATCTTAGTGTAATGTGGTAGGAACAAGGACTTTAATAGTTATTAATTAAATTCGATATACTTTCGAAGCAAGTTCTTCAATAGATTGACTACTATTAATATAAAATTTGGATTGGATGCCGCAAAAAAATTTTGTTAAAGAATAATTTTTACAAGGAAAATAATACAGATATATTTACATTTATTGGAAAGGTACCATTTGCTAGATTAAAATAAACACATAAAATAATATTTACTATCTCTTTCTTTCCTTCACTATTTTATAACACTATCCTTATCCAACAAACCTCTTATTCCTCGTAGCGCACGCTCGGAATTCTTCGCTTAAACTCGTGACTAGTCTCGCTAGAGGTCGTCCTGTCTCTGTCACTCCTTCACTGTCCGGTATCTCGCCATCCTCTTCTACATCGGCGTCGGCTTCCACCTCTCCTTCTTCAATAATGCGACGAGACACGGAGTCTATTACTTCTAGCAGTTCATTTTGAATTTGGACCTTGAATTTCTGGAAAGATATGAATAGTTAGTGATGTAGGTATCTATGTAAGGGTGAAAATGAAATCTTATTAACATGGATAAATCGAATAATTAATTATTAAGATTACCGCGACAATCACCGCGACACACGTCGCGGAATACTGCTCATGCATATGAGCCTCCAGCATGGCTTGAAACTAGTCG
Organism: Spodoptera frugiperda; assembly: GCF_023101765.2. Lineage (NCBI taxonomy): Eukaryota > Metazoa > Arthropoda > Insecta > Lepidoptera > Noctuidae > Spodoptera > Spodoptera frugiperda. Next base: position 13,365,759 of record NC_064231.1, on the reverse strand, counting down.
AGTAACGAGTTCCTCGTCAAACAGCTACATGAGTAAGCCGATAACATAATAATTAATTTAGTATGTCTCACGAAAAAATCGAATAATCGATAATAAATCGATAAAAAAATACGATTTTGCTACAAAACTGTATTGAGTCTTATTTAATAACCTCGGTGGCTTCCTTGAGTTGCTCCAATACTCCAAGAGCCTCTAAGGATATCATGACGGTGGTCTCAAAGGTTTTGTCCTCCTCCGACAGAGAGGCTTCGAACTCCGGCGTCACTTCTTGCAAGTACGCGTCTGTTACCTCTTCACTCTTTGTTAATTCTGGAAAAAAGAGTATTATAAGTAATAACATTAAATAAAACTTATGTCCATCCTAAAACCAACTTTATTTGCTTTCACATTAAAGTTGATATTCGTTTGAAGACTAATAAACTATGTTAGAAGTCTAACGATTTAAAAATGGAATACGATTCTCACCAGCCAGTAGTAGCGCAGTCCGCCTCCTTGCAGACACGCGCCTCGTTAGTGGCGCGCGTTCATCTCTGTACACTGCCTCACTCAAACGTCGGACTATTACGTCCACTAGTTCTTGCTTTTTTAGCTAAAAATTAATATTTATGGGTGTTAATTAGGCTTCGAAATTACCCTAAAAAGTGAGGTATTTAGGATATAAAACAAATTGATAATCTGATCACATGTATTGATTGATCAACGCCTGGATAAAACTGTAATAAAAAACGTTCTTTGTATAAAAATTGTTAAAATGTAAAAATACTAAAAATAGTACCTAAAGGGTGGAACATTATGTATGTTATTAAAGTGGCAATCTAGAAATCTTTGCTAGAGCCAATGTTTTCTAAAAGGTATCCTTGAGTGTCTAACATAATAACTAACCATAAGGTAGGCGCTTATCATAGGCGGCATCATCCATTACCACACGGCGAGATAGTGGCCAAACTTCGACTCATAATATCTTTAATTGAAGTAGTTTTGGTATCATACCTGTAGATGTTGCCTAGTAGCGTTGAGTGCGTCGACATGTGAAAGCGTGGTATTGGCGGTGGACAGCGCGGCGTGCAGTGTGTGCGCCGCGGCCAGGACCCGGCCTGCTGCCAGGGACTCGCGGGCTTCGCGCTCTGATACTACTACTCGCTCACTGAGAAAAACATGAAAGATTTATTTTTATTACTTAATTTTCCTATTTATCCAATTAATATTCAAAAATATTTTTGGACTTTCAAAAGTGCCTCATTGATCTATTTAAAGTGAATGATAAACATATTCTGTATTACAATTATAATATGAGTAAGAATTCTATTTTAATGTACCTTACATATAACAGAAATACTTAAGTAAAATAAATAAATAAGTATGTACAACAATTTTAGTTGTACATATTAAAATTAGATTTTTAACTTTCCTAAATAATTTTCTCATGAAACTCCACAAATAATAAGTTACAGTTTTTCTTTTCATTATTTAAGATAATAATGTATAATGGACTTGTTTTGTTTTATCTTTTTTTATTAAATGAAGCACACAAATAAGCATAATATTAATCATGATGGCGATATGCAATCAATGTTCCAAAGCCTTTACTCACATATCAGTAAGCATCTGCAAGGCATAGTGATGGGTGCGAGCATCAGCCCAGAGTCTCTTCAGATCATCGCGCCGCAGCCGCAACAACCCGCGACACGCACCGAGGCGAGCTACCACAGCATCACAGTGCTGTCCCCACACTGTCAGTGCTGATACTACACTGCTGAATTTCTGTAAAATTAAATAAAATACTAATTAGACTATTTTCATAAAAATAGCCTACAATATATTTGCTAACTTAAATATAAAAAGTAGCAGCAAAAATGTCACAACCAGAAAATTAAGCCTTTGACTGCCAGAAAACTGTAGAAGGTAAGTCCTCCGCTAACATAGGTCACTGGTGACTTACTCAGCAGTTAACATGTTAAATAACCTTGCATATTTTACACAGTAAAGTGAAGTTACTAGAATTTAGAGTTGTTAAATCTGAATACCATAGATGAGTATGATCTAGAAACATTTCTAGGCCATACTTATCATAATTACTAGTAATACCTACAACGGAATTAAACACACACACACACACAACTTCACGCCTTTTATCCCCGAAGGGGTAGGCAGAGGTGCACATTACGGCACGTAATGCCGCTATACAATGTACACCCACTTTTCACCATTTGTGTTATAAGTCCCATGTAATAGGGGGTGAGCCTATTGCCATATCCTGGACACAATTCCAGACTCCGTGCTACTACTGAGAAATTTTTCGAAAATTCGAAAAAGCCCAGTAATACTTTGCCCGACCCGGGAATCGAACCCGAGACCCCTTGTTCGGCAGTCGCACTTGCGACCACTCGACCAACGAGGCAGTCAACACCAACGGAATTAAGATAATAAAATTATTTTAAGATATTAGCAGTATTTATCATTATCACATACCACTGTTGACCAAAGGCCTCTCCTCACACGGAGAAGGTTTGAGCATTAATCACTATGCCTGTTCAAAGCAGGATGGTGATTTCAAACTTATAATTATATATTATAAGCCCAGGTTTCCAATGTTTGTCAGTGGTGTCTAAATAATCTTAAGCCTTTAACTGCCATCAGAAAACTGTTGAAGGCAAATCCTCCACTAATGTAGGTCACGGTGGCAGTTAATGTGTTAAAAAGTACATATAGTTAACTCAGAATAGATCAGATCAGTACTTGCCATCCTCTTGCATGAGCAGCATTATAGGGCTGTGGGTTACTATCACACAAGGTTCTATCCCCTACCTGCATAACTTCCATAATCTCCTGTGCATGTTGTTCCACCAGCTCATCAAGCCTAGCATCACTCTTCTTGTACTCCTTCTCTAGCTTCGCCCTCTCTTTCTCTCGCTGTTCGTTTGTCTCACTCGCTGAGAGGGTGCGGATCACTGACATTAGTAAACCACTCTGAAAAAGTAATGTAGAAAGATTATATCATGTATGTTACATTTGTAAACATATTGGCATTACTTTTGTCAGTAAAACTATAGATATGGTGTCTTCGACCCACATACGGTATAGGTACTGCTGTCAAGAGTAGTTTTCTTAATATTATCCACAATTTAGTGAAAAATTTATAATTTCAATTACAACGGGTCTATGACCGTATAAGAAATAGTGATGTTTTCAGTAAATAGAAATCAAACTATCAGTGGAATACCAGAAATTCCTTACTTTATCTCGTGAATACATGTTTGTTGCTCAAATACTAAATACTCACTGTTTCTTTTCCTTGTTTGACACCCCGAGGGGGTTTGGTAGGAGGAGGAGAGGACATTATGTTGTTTTATTATTCTAATTCGGTGGTTTTCCTTATTTTCGTGATAAAAATAAATGATATCACATCACAGTTATGTACGCCCCTTGGAATACAACAACAAAATTGTCAATGTCAATGTCAAAAAATGACAGCGTCATTATGTTATGTCAATAGTGGCTTCGTTCAAAAACCAATTCTTTAATAAAATTAAGCAATTTTTTTGCACGCAGCAGATATTATTCTAAATATTCTCGCATCATTAATCTGTCAAAATAATGATAAATCTAATGAAGTCGGTACTAAAAATGTTGAAAAAGGACCTTTGATCAGTTTATTTTATTTTAATATTTTCAGAACGAACAAATTGACGTCGCCATTCGTCACCTGTCTATCTGTCAAATTATCATTTTTGAATTCAAAAAGTTCGTTTTGTTTACAATTAATTTAGTTTAATTTGTACGTTACTAATTGTTGCTAAATAGGGCTTTAACAAAGAAAATATTTTAGATTCGAGTGCAGATAACCATGGATTACTCTACTATCAGTAACAAGACCAATTATACGGAGGCTGAAGAACTAACAAATGGTGAACTAAGTGAACGGTATTATTTGCTCAAGAAACAATACGACAATCTTTCTAGCAGCTATGAAGCGACGAAACAGGAGCTACACGATGCTAGGCGAAGCTATCAAACAGCTTTGGACGTCCAGAGGCACTTAAATGCTGAGTTAGAAAGTTACCAGGCTGATGAAGGTCGGCGAAAGAGTGAGTTCACTACCCGTATAACAAACCTTCAAGAAGAAATCTCTGAGCTAAAGGAAGAACGCACACAACTAACAGAACAACATGCGGCAGAAATCAGTAAGTTTGAAACACAGATTCGTAACTTAAAAGAAGAACAATCTTTGAAAGTACGGGAAAGTCCGGAGCGAGATAATTCCGAGTTAGAAGAGGCGCGGAAAACTGTGAACAGCGCTTTGTCTGATGCTGCTGCAGCGAAAGCAGCGCTTGAAGAAGCGAAAATGGAAATTGCAACATGGCGCTTGAAAGCTGAAGAGTTGATCTCTGAGATGGGCGAGATGCGTGCGGCTGCTGATATTAGGAGGGAGGAGCTGAGGGCTGCTAATGAGAGGGAAGCTACAGCACTTGCTGAGCTAGCTGAGGCTAAAGCCATGCTGCATCAGTGCACAGACATACAGCAGGACCTACAACCGCATGGTAAGTTTTGTCCAAATAATAATATGTAGACAGTGCCGGCGTAAAGGCCACTGATACCCCGGGCGAAAATATTGTAGTATTGCACCAATAGTAAGCGTAAGCACCGTGTGATTGAGTGACTGTAACAATATCGTTACAAACCAAAACAAACTCTTCAAAAATCCATCTAAAAAAAATCTCAATAAAAAATATGCATATGCACAGAGCGTAGAACACAGTTCTGAGGGTTTGCATCAGGAGAGGTAAGAGACTCCAACTTTAGATCTTGGCGCCCCCCCCCCTAATGTTGGTACTGTATGTAGATGTAATTTGTATTAAAGTTGTATAAAAATAAACTATGTTTTGTGTTTCAGCTGCTAAAGGCAATTCTATTTTTGCTGAAGTTGAAGACAAGAGGCAAGAAATGGCAAAGAATCTCATTCAGATGAAACAAACAAATTCTAGGGTAATTATTTTTTCTTATTATCAGATCAGCTACTTTAGTAAGTAAGTACATTTTTGTATACAAACTATTGGAATTGCACTGAACATTTTATCAAAAAATGTTTAGTTTCTTCAGTATTTCATACTTAAAAACAGGAGTTAATAATATTTGTATGTTTATTTCAGCTGAGACGAGAGCTGGCAAACAAGCAAGCGGAGGTGGATGCCTTGTTACATGAAAAGCAAACAGTCTGGGAACAGCAGGCCGGAGCTGCAGCTCACTATGATAGAGAACTTATTGGTAAGTAACAGTTAATATTAATTTCTCTGCCCTCATCTCCAGTTGAGTTTTGCTCTCATCTTTTTTTTATTGTAAAAGTTAGTAAACAATCATATGGGTCATTTAATGGTAAGCAACCGCCACCCATGGACATCCGAAACACCAGAGGCGTTTTAAGTGTGTTGCCGGCCTTTTGGGTGTTAGGAATTTAAGGGTTGTTGGGGAAACAAGCATTAAAAAGTTTTGGAAGGAGGATAACTGGGCCTCTGGTAACCTTACTTACACAACAAAACACAATGCAAGCATTGTTTCACATCTACCTACCCTGACCTGAATCCGGCTTTACATAATCTTATTAGTTATCCCTTTAATTTTCATCACCATTACAGTAATTTTCAATTAACATTATACTCTTACTATTACAGAAAGCTATGAGGAGCGTATCACTCAGCTAGAGGGCGCATGTGAGAAGCAGCGCCGCGAGCTGTCGCGGTGGTTCGGGAAGTTGTGTGAACCTACTGCCAATGGTTGGCTGCCTGGCGTATTGGACCATTTAAAGTATGTTTAAACTAATTCTATTGATACTACAACAGATGAGTTTGAGTTTTGTTTGGTTTTACTCTCCAATCATGCAGATCTCCAACCATATTATTTTATACTTTTATATTAGGAGTATTTTAGGAGAGTTTATTTATAATGTAAGATAATATGGCATTGTATTGGAATTAGCTGTAAGATGTCATATTGTTAGGTGTTATAAATAAATAATAAGTTTAGTGGCGGTTGAAAACAGGCAGGATGTGACGAAAATTGAGAAGTGTTTGAAAGCAAACATACAATTTCAACTTGAATGTAAATGTGTCAGTTATTTACTATCTGAGACATCTTTGAGGACTTAGGATTTCTGCTGTCTTTAGTTCCTTATTTTTTCTTATGTTATTCCAGATCAGAGTGTGAGCAGTTAAGAGCTGAAGTACTATCGCGTGGCGCGGCTCAGCTCGCTAGCGCCGCACAAGTCAGGGAACTTCGCAGGAAACTCGCACTACTCACTGCATCCACCACCAAACAGGCCAACTCCCCTGCAAACAAACCTGACACCAACACCGATCACAATAAGACTGATATTGGCATGCCCAAAGTTGCTGTGCAAATTAGAAGTAAACTTACCGCTGATGATGTTAAGAAGAAAGTCTCTTTTAATTAAAGATTCAAATATTACACAGAATTTTAAACTTTATATGCACTGAGTAATGTTCAAAACTGAGTGTAAATTCTCAGAGGCATATTCCACTATGTTATGTATAGTTAAGTAGGTATAGCTAATTAATAAGTAAAATAAACTTCCATATATGAACAATATTATAACTTTTATTAACGACTATATCTATTACATTAACGTTTAATATCTATTACATTACGAAAACATAAAGCTTTAAGATAATTCTTTAGTCACGCTCAAAGTAATAGAACGAAAGATGGATACAGAAATAGTGATTGTTCACAATAGTTATCGATAAAATAACAGATACCTATGATTAGCTTTGATTTCAATATTACATTATCGATTACCTACTGTTAAGTGGTTAATTCGGCACAGCCCCTGGGCTGGGTGACGTATGAAGTATGTATGTAGTAGGTATAGTCCCTTGCGGTGGTCAGCTGGCGATGTCCCTGAGCGCGTGTTCCCTGGCGCGCGCGACGTGCCGCGTGCGTCGCGCCCGCTCCCGCGCCTCGCGCGCCGTGCGGGCGCGGAGTCGCTTCATCGCTGTTTCCTGCACGCACTTTGTAAATGCTCCTGGGGAATAAAGGATAACAGTACCCTTAGTATGAGTTTGCTTTACGTTTAAAGTAAGCTCTCTGATTGGCCGGCTCGAATATACCAACCAATCAAAGCGCCGAACGCGCTCTCGTTTCGATTATTTTAAACGTAAAGCAAACTCATACTTGAGGTACAGATAAACACCAGATTGTATCCAGTACCTAAAGGACATGAACAGACCGTTAGCGTCTACCGCAATACTATGAGCGTCCTCTACAAAAGAGCGGTTTGTCTTAATCTGAAGATTAATCTCCAAACAGATTTGAAGTTGGAGATTTAAATCAATGTATTTTAAATATTTTGAAGAGTACGGGTAGTGCCACATTAGAGAACCAATTCTATTACTTCACCACACGGGTAAAGTTAGAAAAAAATTCCTCACAATCCCATCAGAAACATTTCATATTCACCCAGTCGTTCAGCAACCCAACTTACCTACAGTTTCCCAACACTTGATAATGTCAGAACCCGTCTTGGATGCGTCGTAGCACTCGATGACGCGCTGCTTGCAGTCTGCGCAAATTGGCTCCACGCTAACCATATTTGAAGTGCGGATGTCTATTCGAGCCGCTAAAGCGCTCAGATCCTCTACTGTTATTCTGAAATAAGAAACGATGTTAGAAAAGCCAGGTGCATACTCCGATGTTGTATAGACGATGTTGGAGCTGTTGACGAGTCCTCGTGACAGTATCGTTTTCAGAGATTGATGGTCTTTTTCTGAGGTGGGAAAATCATTCAATGACTTCTCCCGCCTAGGGCGATGCGAGAGGGAGTGTCAGACTCTTACTGACTAAAAACCACCCCGTTTCTTCTCCTGCTTTTCGAGCCGGAGTCCCGATAAACCCGCTAGGTAGACCGCAGCTCCGGAGAGAGATTGATGGTACCTACCTACTTACTCTCTTTTAGCAAATTACTTCTAAAGGAGACCGGTAAGAGCTAAAAGGTGAACGAGACCAATTTATTGGCTTGAAGCAGTTTACCTGGGGCCGTCCCTCTTGCACTGATCATTGATCGACCATTCTGACACAATTGTAATAGCAGACTAAGGCCCCAGAATTTCTTTGTCATGTAGGAATTAGAGCAGATAGACGCTGTCTGACTGCAGTAATAAAAAAATCGTCACGTTGTTGTGCCGTCCATCTGTAGCTACATTCTTTGTTGTTTAGGGACTTCAAGATGGTCTTACCCGGTTAGCTCAGAATGGTTCTCGTCCATACACTTGAGTTTCTCTATAAAGATCTTGTCTCTGTAGTCCCCGCGTGGTGTGGGCTGTGTAGTCACGGCAGCCGTTCCACCGACCAGCGTTGCATCTTCTACTAATCTTTCGACCTAATAACAGGACCACATACGTACCAGCATATTTTTTCACACCTTAAAAAAGACTAGGATTTTCAGCTGTAATTCAAATAAGTTACAATTTCATTAGGGACAGTACCTATCTTTTTTTATGGAATAGGGGGCAAATGAGCAGACAGGTCACCTGATGGTAAGCGATCAGTGCCGCCATGGACACCTATTTCTTGTAGGGATCTATTCTACAGTAGGTAGGTAAGTAGGACGTTCATACAAACCATTTTATTCGAAATACTGATGTGGTGGTCATCAGGTTCCTCCTCAATGAAAGACTCCGTGGAAGTTGCTTTGGGGCGCTGGAATGCTGTCGCGCGAACTGATTGGTTGGAACCCATCTTGAATCTGATACGAAGATACAAAGGGAAAATGGAGGATTATTTTGATCTGAGAAAAGTACCTTACTAATAGAACGAGACGTAACAGCTAATCAAAAGACCTAAAATGTGACAGGGAAAAGACCAAAAATGCATTATGAACCATGGTAACTTTTATAGCGGATTGAGGAAAGCAGGTGTCTTGTGTCAGTCGCTTCATGTAAATTGCTGACATTCATCTGAATCTGGATAAGACTCAGTACTGTCTCCCAATTCAACCAATTTGAGAAACCTCCAGAAAAAGAACAAAAACACGAAAAGTAGCCATGTTGAAAAAATCGTCAAATTTTTCGACAATTAGCTCAGTCATCAAAACCTAACTCTGCGACAAAAATTAGTTAGCAGGCCACACATCGACACAACTATCATTTACAGGGTTATATGATCAACATGATTGGATCATCATCATCACCATCATTATCATCTATAGTTAATATAAAAATGAGTCGGGTTTTCCTTCCTGACGCTATAACTTCAGAACGCACGAACCGATTTCCACGATTTTACATTCGTTGGAAAGGTTTCGGGCTCCGTGAGGTTTATAGCAAAGAAAATTCAGGAAGAAAAGCAGGAAAACAGGGAAAACCAATTTTCACATACAGCGCCATCTCTGAGACAAAATAAGAGGAGCTATGTAGTGGCGAAACGGAGTTCGCTGGATTTGCTAGTCATCTATAAGTGTCTACAAGACGGACATTCAAATAAAAATTAGTCATCTGCCCTGTTATATTTGTACCTACGCGTGGAAATCAATGATTTATAATTAATACCTACCAGTAGTTAATGTCAAACTTTTAGAACATTAAATTTGCATCGAAGAGTTCCGGTTCATCAGTTCATTAGTAAAGATTAGACAATATCTACTTAATCATAATAGACGTTGGAACAAAAAATCTACCGAAAAAACGCTCGAACAAAATAAATTCTGCGAGGATAAGTTACCTATGCAAATTAATTAAAAATGACATTAGATAGACGTCCTAATTGTAATTAATACCTACTCCAGTGTAAAAAAAGTAACTGCTAGTTAAATTATTTTTTTACATCACCATCGGTAAGGGTCCAAATGAAAGACTACTTTTATTATTATTTATTTATATTATTTAATAGCGACGGGCTAGTGCTGAAAATTAGCGCCGCGACTCGAGCTATCGCGCTCGGGTCACGGCATTTTAGCTGAGCACTGGCCTTTTTGCACTGTGTATTATTTTATTTCCTCCTCCATTATCCTTTATTTTATTTTATTTTATTTTATTTATGTTCATTATTTTTGTCACGGAGTAAATAAACTATTTTTCTTTCTTTCTTTTTTTAATTTTGCCCCACACTAGGATTTTCTACTGATAGGTACCTATTATGGATGCTCCCTCAACCCTGTAATTACCTATACACTGGAAGATATTATGACTGTTAACGATGACTAATAAATCATTACGTATGTTAATGAAATCGAATAGATACTATTTTAAAAACAAAATTACAACTTCCGACTCAGTTGAATTAATGTTTTGAGCAACAGCGAATAAGTAGGAAATAAGTCTAATCATTTTTTCTACAAAGATCGTGGCTTACCGTTTACAGATTTTTTTTATTTATTTACTAACCTTCTATTATAATATGGAAATTAGAATTATAATGTGAATGATTGTGCCATGTAGGTACCTGTGTAGTGTCTATCTTAGGCTTAGGCCAGGCAGGATAGCTAGAGGTACTAAGAAATAAACATTTCGTTCATATCTAGCGAACGTATTGCTCTCAAGCAGCTCGCCAGATGCAGATGCATCCCTTTTTTCCAAAGCTGTGTGACTGCACGATTGATACGGTGATGTGGGTTGATTCCCGCACGGAGCAAGTCTTTGTGTGATTCATCATCATCATCATAATCAGCCTGTTCTCGTCCACTGCTGGACATAGGCCTCTCCAATGGCACGGCACTGAGCTCGATCTTCAGCTCTGCGCATCCAACCACTACCAACCATCTTGCGGATATGGTCACTAGTGTGATTCACAAATTGTTATTTTGGGTATGGTGTGTAATTGAAATTGTATATCTGTAAACGCACGCACGAGAAGACGACAAGAAAATCCTTGTGTAGGAAAACGTTTTAATTTAAAAATCTCTTGCATTTTTAAATGGTTCAAATTAAAATTTTAATAATTGTTTCGATTATAAAAAAAAAAACACTTAACATTTATCGAGATTATTATACCTATACCTACAATAGTTTTTCACGATATTTCCCTCAAATAAAATTTAATTTGACCTTAAACAAAATGTCATCATGATTTGTTAAAAAGAACCACAAAATTCGTATAAAATTGATATCACGAATATTCCTCTGAATGGGTATAGGTACGTCAATACATCACCAATTCCGGTTTAAATGAAATCATCTTTATTTCGTTTACATTAGAGTCATATTCGTAATTCACCTAAAACCTGACGAGCACGGAGTACCTACTCGTACCTAGTTTATGAGACCTGTACACAATCCTAAAAGGTATTAGTCATAGCACTTAGGTATGCAATGATGCATACCTTGGTACTCGATAAATAATAATAATTTAATAATCATTGAAAATTCAGCTTGTTTTTTTACTAGGTAATGCATGAACGCACGAACCATTTTGGATGGGATTTGACAAGTTAAGGAAGGAAATTATTTAGGAAATCTTGTTTTATCTCGGTCTACGAATTGAGCTTATATTCACATTTACATGAGAGCACATAGATTCTCTAAGTACCTATAACGTTACCTACCTCATGTTTAAATTTCCTAGGTAAGTATATAAAATAAAATTCTCTATGTCATTCTAAACCTGATTTTTAAGTAGGCATCAGTCATGATCTAACTTTAGGCTGTTTTACGCAGAATACGCATGAGAAATATTTTTTTTTGTAGGTAATGTAAATTTACATAAACAAAAAAATTGCCATGATTTTGAACTGTTAGGTATAATTGCGTGAAACTTATTAAACGAACTTACTTCAAAAACATATGTTTCTGAATTCTATTGTAAATTCAGTAACCATCTTCCGGCACAAATTGGATCCGAGTTGCGCAGACGCAACACGATCTAATCTATAGTCCTTGAACTTTGTCGACACCGCCCATGTAATTGGCAATCAAATGAAGGTATGAATGTCGGGTCAAGTTTATTAAATCTGATATCAAAACCTGTCCACAGACATATCAAATAGGTACCTACTACTGCGAGTAGGAAATGTAAGTATCCTTGCATTTCAGAGGATTCCGCCTTATTTCCAAATCTTGAGTGTGGGAGAGTCATGCTTTGGCACGAATAGGCCGGCTCGAACGAAGTAATACCTCATAGAAAACCGACGTGAAACAACGCTCGCGTTTTGTTTCGTTGTGTGAGTGAGGTTACCGGAGGCCCAATTACCTCCCTTCTCAATCCCCAATTTCCCCAAAGCCCTTAAATTCCTAACTCCCAAAAGGCCGGTCGCTTACCATCAGGTGATCCGTCTGCTCGTCTACCGGGTTATTCCATAAAAAAAAGAAACTGAAAATATCTTGAGGGTCTAGCTCCTCAACATCTGGAAACGTTATCTCACAAAATGTATGTTAGTAATATTTTCCTGTCCCTGACAATATAACAAGTCAGACAGGTTTATAGGTCTTTATGGAGGTGTAATTATTTCTACAGTCGGTAGATAAAACAGAATCACACATAGGGATGGTGAAGTTCTTTTGTTCGTGAGGGCACATGCTCATCTATCTTTCTTTTAGCTCTTGGTTTATTTTGTTGAGATATCTGCGAAAGTCTTTTCAGTGACCAGAGAAAGAGACCATAGAATATTTTTGTTCCAGCTTAGTGAACTTCCGACCCGGATCTACGGACTGCCTAGCGGGTTACCGGAGCTCCGGCTCAAAAAGCAGGAGTAGGAACGGGGTGGTTTACAGTCAGTAAAAGTCTGGCAGTCTTTTAGTCAACTTCAGTACCTACTTTCAGACATTCCAACCAAGTCATATAGACAAGTGACTTTTCCTCACATCGCATCAGATATTAGGATAGTCTGATTCATATTTTTATGTTTGTTTACCAGGATTTTCCCTTCATAACCTTGGGAGCTAACGACAATAACATCATAGTTTTATTAAAGTAATATATACTGGGTTTTAATCATTGATTATTCTGTGTCGTAGCGTAGCGGTCTTTCACGTTGTAGCCTTGAACTTTGGGTGGCATCACCAGTCGGGCCGGTGTCATCAGTTTCGCGTACAAGTCCATACAACAGGTTAGGGGTGCCACGTCAGACTTTAAACATTTTCTACCGGAAAAACAACGTCAACGTTAAAATAAGCCGCCGACGAATGACAACCGCAGATAATGCGTGTAAGATGCACTGGTTTTGTCGAAGTTACGCTTAGTTAGCAGTTTGTCAAATGACAGGCGCATCGCGTGAGTTCTGAGAATTTATTTCATGTGAACAGAAAAGATCAGGGATTTGTTTGGAGCATATACTCGAAATCAAGAGGGTTGAGAGAAACTTATCTCGGTATAAAGAACGATTATGGTCATATTATGTTAAACGTGTTGTTGACATGAAAAGTTCCGAATTATACTGTGAACAAATATCACAAAACAAAGCCCTCAATAAATGATTGGTTCAAAGTTAAAAAAAAAACATCGTGAGACATCCTATACCAGAGCTAACCATGAAACATATTTAAAAAAGGATTTGAAACAATTTCGGTTCTAGTAGGTATTACCATAAATCTCATCACAGACGATTACTAACACGGAACCGGAGCGAAAAGATTATCATCGTACTATTATTATGTCAAATACTTTTTTACTGCACCATCCATAAAGTCTAAAGCCATTGAACACGATTATTAGATGGAGTCGATTGTCTTTTTTGCTGGAGTTACTGAATAACAATGTTATATTTAAAGTATAACCTGCTGTTTACTAATGTGAGTCGGTGCTTCTGTCCGTTTGTTGCATTTACATTGTTAACGAACTTGTGTGTTTAGATTAGCTATAGATACGTAAGGATTTCGTAAATGATTTTCAACGCTTGTAGTTAGAAAAATGTATGAGGTATCGTATATCGTATCGTCGTAAACAAATCTCAATAGCGATTAGTGTGTATCCCATGGTACCTAATTTAATGTAAACTTGTGTATTTATTAATGTCTAGCTTTAGCAGACTTAAAAAGGAGACGTTTCGCGTATAATTAAATTATTACAATATTCGCTTAGAATTTTTAGGAACACAGGAGCTGAATAGCCGCTGGAGACGACGAACGACCAGAAAGAGATATTTTTTAGTGCATAGAATAAAGTATATACATGCATTTTTTATTTTCTGGAAAACTTTTGTAGGTAAGCTTTTGGAAAGACAGACAAGAATGTGTAGGATTAGACCTTTAAAAGGGCACCTAAAGGACTTTTTAAAGTACATACCTAGAAAATTAAAGGATTTAACTAAGCACCTAATTAGTTGCGCATCGAATAGATATAGATCACCAGCAAAAAACAAAAGATTACTAAAGCCGGTTGCAGACCAAGAGCTAAGCTAGGTTAGTTTAGCATAGCTGACACAGTTTTCCATAATTAACGCATACTTTGCGATCTGTATCCTTAGTAGGAGTTTGCTTTACGTTTAACGAAGGCGCGTTCGGTGCTCTGATTGGTTGGTTCACTCGTACTAACCTTCAAGAAAAGAGCATACTCCTTTTTAAATGGCTGGCAACGCACCTGTGACTCCTTTGGTGTTGCGGGTGTCCATGGGCGGCGCTGATCGCTTACCATCAGGTGACTCGTCTGCTCGTTTGCCACCTATTCCATGAAAAAAAACTAAGGGTACTACAGTGTACACAAGTATGGAACACTTCATCGGCTATGCGAACTAAACTAACTTGTCTTAGCTTAGCTTATGCCCTGCAACCGGCTTTAAACATGATAATATTAGTAAAATAAGATGTATGGTTATACAGCAGGAGGTCCGCCATTATCTTAGTGACAAAAGACCGAGGGCAATGATCCTTTAGATCAATTTATTACAGAATTGTCCATCGTGTTAGTTATGCAATAGTTATTTAAATTCATTGTTTTTTTTGTGTTATAAATGAACTTGAATCCTTTATTTATTATGTTGGCTCCTTATTGATTTAATTTAAATGGTTTGAGGAGCTAATATCTAGATTTGTGTTATTCATTTGAAATTGATTTCAGAAAAAGAAGAATCATTTTTAATAATTATTATCTACATCTACGAGGATATTGATTTTGAAAATTTTTATTTTAAAAACCTAATACCTTGATCGCAGAAAAAACAGTTATTCGAAACATCAATTAAGTAAAAAAATCAATTAAGACTGCAAGTCTTTCTGCTTTATAACAAGAGTATTCTTAGGACTTGTTTCACAATGTCTGGATAGCCGCTATGTATCAGACAACTTTGAATTAAGAACGTATTTTGTATGCACTATCTGTCACATAAGTTTTTCGGGCAACTTATAAGGTTTTTTTCTTTACATTTGATGGGTCGAAAGGTTGTGAAACAGGCGCTTAGAAGACATGAAAACAAAATCGATGCTACAAATTGGAACGAGCACCTTTGAAACGAAAACGTGCTTCACTGACGTACAGATTGACAGACTATTACCTATTTATTTTTTTATTTGTTGACATTTAAAACGTTTTAAAATGGTTTAATTGGAATAAATGATTTGACTTTGAAAACTAATAAAAATAATCATACGCACCTACCTACATCATCAAAAGAAGCTATTGAACCAACGTACAATTAATAAAAAAAGTCATAATATAATAAAATTATAGTAACCAAGGTACTAACCTATGTTTTAAATTACCATTTTTACCTTATTAACACCAGAACACGTCCCTTTAAAAAACGGCGGCGACGACATTTTTACATAAAATCGTGTTTTGAGTACCCGGATATTTGTGTGGCTATGTAGTTGCTCAAAGTTTGTAGGGGTGATTTTTATCATTAATAAGACTTCGAGATTGTATTGTCTTAATTACGTACGTATTTTCCAGTATTAATTTTTTTTTTTAAGTTATGTTGAATAATTATAAACAAATGTCTAAATTTCAATTTAGCAAATTATTTTAAGATATTTTTTTTAAAACGTTACGCACTTTAGGATTTTCTTTTGCGTCGTGGGTGCGTTAACAAACATACAATTTCACATGCACATGATACCCAGACCCAAAACAACAATTTCTGGATTACACAAAAAGTTGCTTCGTGCGGGAATCGTATCCGGCAGCTAGTTACCCATTCCATGCGCCAACCGTATACCGTATTTGAAAAATAAATTTCGTAAAACTCTCATTCGTTAAAACAATTTCATTTTATAAAACTCTCATTATTTCCTATAGAAATAGATTTCATATAGACACCCACAAGAGTTGACGACTAATTAATAGAAAGAAATACCTTTATATATAAATACAAGTATAATATTATATTCAACATACCTACCTACTTAATAAGGATTTATTACACGATAATTCAATGATGTGTGTATAATTGAAATATAATACGTCTTTATTAATGACTTTAGTTCTTATAAAAATACTTCTAACAAAAACTTTGTAAAGGTTTGTATTAAAAAGAAATAAAAGAACGATGGTATTTATATTAGAGGATTATGATATTTTAAATAGGTATTAATACCGATTTAGTCCTTCGTTTTAGTTGTAGGTAGAACTGATTAGTTTTAACGTCTTAATTTCAATAACTAAATGTAGAAATAATTAGATAAAGTATTGATTATTGCTCATGTAGAAATGTCTACAGGGTCAAAAACATAAGTTTAAGTGATATAAAATATAGTGAGTGAGTAGAACGAACGAGCACACGGATCACCGGTAAATGAATTGACCTCGTCGTTAGAGATTTTAAATAAATAAACTAGTTTCTACCAGCGGCTTCGCCCGCGTTCCCGTGGGATGAAAACTATCCTATCACCCAAGTCAGTTCATACCCTGTCTGTATACCAAATTTCATCAAAATCCGTTCAGTAGTTTTCACGTGATTGACGGACAAACATCAAAACAAATAAACTTACACATTTAAAATATTAGGTAGTGTGACTCATGGGTCAAATTCAACACAAAATAGATAAAAATCTTCAAAGGCAAGACAATGTAACATTTTCCAAAAGACACACAGTCTTGCCGGATCTCAAAGACTTTTCCTGTTTTCGTTTAAATTGATTGTTGTGAATTGAAGTTAGAACTAGTCTTTGAATATTATTCAACTTCACGTCTTTTATCCCCGAAGGGGTAGGCAGAGGTGCACATTACGGCACATAATGCCGCTATACAATGTACACCCTCTTTTCACCATTTGTGTTTTAAGTCCCATGTAATAGGGGGTGAGTCTATTGCCATATACTGGGCACAATTCTAGACTCCGTGCTACACTACTGAGAAATTTTCGAAAAACCGAAAAAAGCTCAGTTATACTTTGCCCGACCTGGGAATCGAACCCGAGACTCTTTATTCGTCATTCGCATTGCGACTACTCGACCAACGAGACAGTCTTTGACTTTAGCTATAGTGTTTTTTTCTACAAAAATACTTATACTTCAGAACCACTGTCCCTCGGTACCATCTCAGGACGATAACTCCTTCCTTAAGCGATGAGATGAGTCAACAATAATGGCTGATGTCTGATTTATAATACAAAAACACGATAATGTTAATTATAAATTATGACATCAAGTTTTTATTTTCAGACGCGGAACTTGGCAACAAGGGAATTTCTGTAGTTGTATTAATTGCTACCCTAAAATAAAAAGAAGAAAGATTGTAATTTTAACACCCTGTTTTGATAGGTTGTCTGGTTGTTTGTTTCGTATTAAAATTATTGAGTTTTTTAATGTATTCCGTTTCTTTGAGTACTTACTTAAATATAAGTAATAGAAGGACGAACTTTTCCTAGTTTAAAATGTAATATCAAATCTCAAGTTTATGTACTTATCATCTCTAATGGGGATGAATTTATTCCCTAATAGGATAGACCATGATAATATCAATCGTATTATCATGATCTATTTTTTAACTTTTGTGTATATCCGTAAGGGTTCCCGAAATATACAAAGTTAATTGAAGAATATAGTATTTCATTTAAATTTTTCGAGAAAAGCTCTACTAGTTACAAGTCACACTGTGACTTTTATTAAGGAACACCTATACTTAGGAGCAGGGAAACGGAGCCAATGGCGTTTTCCTTTTTCAATTCTTGTTATCTTTTTTCTGATACAAGTATTTTATTAATTGGTAACGCATGTCGTATGAAAGGCAATTTACTTAATTACTTTTAAAATTGAGAATATTTTGGTGTAAAACGCATATCTTATTTTTTAAGTTATAATTGTTCTTTAAAAAGAAAAAGTCGCTCAGTTGGCTCTGAAGTGTAATAATACTTTGTCTATAAAAAAGAACGTAACATAAGTGATTCACATTTGTACATCATCTTGATGTACTAACAATATAAATAGACAATCCATACGTCGATAGAGTTATATTGCGAATTATTTAAACAAACTGTCCATTCATAGATGCCAGTATATAAATATAAAAATAGAATACATTTTGTAGCACTACTTCTGCATTTAGACTGAATTAACATGAAAAGCGGTTTTTCAGAAAACCTTGTGTTTTTTGTCGTTGCCTAAATATGTTTGGCACGTGCTCAATGTGTGTTTGTGAGTCCTTATACATATAGTACGGTACTGTTGTTATATTATTGAAGAAACCCGGCAGTAGTTGGATGCGAAGAGCTGAAGATGGAGTTCAGTGCCTTTGAAGAGGCGCTATGTACAACAGAGAAACAGAACGATGATTATGGTGGTAGTTTATTTACTTCTTTTTCTACTGGACTTTTACTAAGAAGAAAGTTATTTATACAGGTTGAGATCAGTAGTAACGAGGGTGATTAGTTAATTCACCATTCAGTTTTGAGTTTTAGGCAATCAACAAGCATACTCAAGAAGAGAGCGATTTCTTTTTAAAGACCTGCAAAGCCCCTTTGCCTCCTCTGGTGTTGCTGGTGTCCATAGGCGGCGCTTATCATCAGGTGATCCGTCTGCTCGTTTGCCTCCTAACCTTTAAAAACAGAAGCAAAGAGATGAAAAAACACATTGGGCGAGTAATTTGTCCAAAACGTGATCACAGGTATTCCCGGGATTGAGGATATTTAATGAGTCACACTAAATCCTGCTACAGCCTCATTATACGATTACTTTTCGATATCTTAATTCCGAGTACTACAGAGCAGCTTTATACTCAAGCCAAAATAATCACTAAGATTTATTATTTACATCACTGTTTTAGCAGATATCACCGTGACATATTAAAATGCGGTCTTTGAGACGGGCCAATGATCCATAATACTTAGTTACAATATTTGTAAAGTCAAACACAAAACATAAGTAGACAAAAAGCTATTAAAAAAAAAAATCAAACGTATCCACTTGCGAAGCTAGTTTAGATGGCGCGTCATACATCGCTGCCTTCAAAACAAACAAATAACTATATTATTCATATAAAAACGTCGATGTAAGTGAAACGAAGGTCAAATGTCGCGAAGATGAGTCTTGGAACAAGTTCGGCGGGGCGGGGGGCGGGGGCATGACGTCAGAGGAGGCTGCGACGGTATATAGGAGATGCGCAGACGCATCTGACGGTTGTATATTAGTATATTTGAATAGTGTGAGCGCCAAGTTTATTGTGGACGTTGAACGAAAGAAAATGCTACGCGTTACGATTTTAGCCGCAGTGGTAAGTTCATTTATCTATTTTTTCGTACATTTAAATCCCTTTTTAGGTTATCGTAAATGAAAATGTAGTGATTTTCTCTGGAAAATTGAAAACTAATCATGATTTTCAATTTTCATCTCAGAGTTCAAGGTTACATCTTGCTTATTAAACAATATGATATTATTTCATCATTTTTCTTATTGTAGCATTTAACCAAATTAGATTTCGGATTAGTGCTGAAAACTACAAAAAACATATTTTTGAAAACCTCGTTTAACATGTAGGAATATGTAGGTATCTACATTGTATAATTACCCCACTGTAGTCATAGGGCGTACATCTACCCCCATTCGTCTACTGACATCGGTAGAAATAAGTTCTTATGTGTTCATAGTAAAATAAGTATCTGATATCTTAAAGAGAAGCTCGTACAACTTTAATCCTGAAATAATATAGCTCTTTCAAGTCCTAGGGTTTAACAGTACCTATCTATGTACATATATATGTATGTGTATAAGTATGTAACTGCTAGATATAACTAATATCACATACGTGGGCGAAACAGCCGCCATGCCGTCTGCTGACTACAATTAGCTACATTTCATAGATTATAATGAAGACAATACAGTATGATACAAATTATATTGTCGTCAGTCTAAGTCTTTAATATAATATTGTGTACTTTTAATGTGCTAAAGTACACATACACTATGTGTAGTGCTTATTAGATGTATATGTGTGTACCCACGTGTGTGTAAACGTGATATTTGTTGATTATCAATAGATAAATTGATTTTGATGATCGTCAATCGCTTTTTGTTGACGATGTTTATAATTATAATTATGTATGTTTTTCACATATAGGTTTTTTTAGTGCTTTATTGTGATTATTTATTATTTATATTACAACTTATAGGTATTGTAATTAAACATGATATCAATTTTATTTTAACTTATAACTAGGATTGATTAGATTATTTTTGTAACATATACCTATTAGAAAATATGACTTAAAAATAATATTAATTTCATACTTTTCTTTACATAGTATTTCAGCAACACTTCATAGTAATGGTGGAGCTTTTTTAAAAATTGCTACATGCATAGCATAGTCATGATGTTATTAACTATAGCAAATGTTTAAATATGTAGAAGTTTCCATACAGTTGCGAAATGGTAGGCCGCACGAGCTTATCGTTTTTAGTCTACCTAAAATATTCTAGCACGTGTAGCGTGGATGATAGACGGATTCTTTCTTTTTATTTTACTATTAATACAAAATAATAATACTGGTATTTTAATGCAAATTCAATGTCACGGTCGAAATTATTAGGAATGCTGTTTTTTCGTATTACACATTAGTGACACACGAAGATGAAATAGCGTGAGTGTGAATTTCTAGAAACTAAATAAAAAAACCTTGAGCTCTTTTATTTGAATATCAAATAGGATCCTTTGGTTTAAAATAAAAAAAAAAATGGTTCCTATTTATGTATGTGGCCGTTGTGTGTGTAAAGAATTTTAATTTTGTAGATCGATTAAGTAGTTAACTAAAGATTTTTTTGGGAGTTTTCAAACCGTTGTTGGTTGTACTTTAACAAGTTTTTTTTTCACTCATAATGTTAAAGGGAAAAACCAGTTATGACATCTCTTTGTATTTGCTAGAACTACCTACATTTTAAGTGACTGTCTACTGTTTATTACATCAAAGAACATAAAAATAACAAAAATGCAACTAAAATTATTATCTCAGCGAGCGGAAACCAATTTTGTGTGGCGGATGCGTGCACGCACGCTCTAGGGCAAAGCATTTCTCCTGGCATTATGTTATTATGGATTGTTATCTTATTGAGATTTATTGTCAGATTTATCGAGAAAAGTTTAACTAATAATTTAGTTTAGATTAATAAATAAAAATGCAGTGTCTCTTTGAAATATTGAAATAACCGCTTTTTACTACATGCATATGAATATACATTATTACGATACATACACCAAAATAATATTGTTTACAATAAATTGTCTGTCTGTTTGTTTCGGCTCATCGCTGAAATGGCCGGACCGTTTTTGACGGGACTTGTACTGGTAGCTAGCTAATTTACCAAGGAATAACTAAGGCTACTTTTGTTTAAGAAAAAGTATTTTACTTCTAGGCTAGTCAAAAAACCCGTAATCCGCAATTGAGCAAAGCCGCGCGCAACAGCTAGTAATCATTATATTTAGTACCTACTTATTGTCATTTTTGCGTGTCTTTTTATCATTGAATTAATATTAATCTTTATTCTTATTAAGTACATTGTTTCAAGTTAAATTCAGGTAGGTAAATACATAATTGTCGATATTTATATAAGAATCTCAGAGTCTCAAGTAAATCAGTCAGAGATACTATCATATTAGTTAATTATTAATTACTATTCGTGTTTATAAACATTATTACAGCGATCAGTAACCCCAGTGAAGCTTGTCAAGGCGACAGAATTAATTAGTTTTACAACTATTGAAACTGTAGTCGAGAGACATGCATTGTATTTTGTAAACATGCAATGTTAGAAAATGTTAGTTTTAATATCTTATGTACTAATCTATTCGGGATTAATTTCTACGTTAAACACAATGATGGTCAGCGGCGACTGACGCCTAGCGGACGATTTGCGTACAACAGTTTTCTATTGGTAGTCAAATACTTAACGTATTGTGATAGTCTTCACATCAGCCTTTAAGGGCTCGAAATAGCTATCACAATATATTATGTTATTCTTTCTTCAGAAACCTGATGATTCCAAACCTTGGTACAAGTTTGATACTGTAAAATTATGGCTATTACAATACCTGTTTTTCTAAGTCACAAAGAAGATTAAAAGATGGAAAGGTCCACCAGGTCATGACAAAGAACGAGGACCTTCCAGAATGACCCTGTTTACGTTATAATTGTAAAAATAAAACAAATATCAACATACCTGTAATTGTACCTCCGATAGAATACTGTTACAATAAATTTCGTAATGTTTCACAATAATTTTGTACAGGATTCTGTCATTTTTGCTTGAAATCCACTGACTCTGACAAGATGGCTGAAGAAATTGACGGTTGGTTGGGAGAAATAGACAGTTTTGAACAAAATTATAAAAAAGAGGATTTTTAAAAAGAGGTGCTATTTTCGAGTTAGATTTTTGGGCTTCAGGAACAATTACTTACGAGACATACGCCCGAATATTGAAATGCTACTCAATTTTAAATTGTACTTAAATATCGTGCTATCTCTGTCATTTTATAAAGAATTGATAGGGATAGAACTAGTTTTGAGAGCGTCTTAAAATTGAGTAGCGTTTGAGTATTCGGACATTAGGCATATGTTTAGCAGTGGACGTCTTGTGGCTGATATGATGATGAACAAGGGTGTTGAAAAAAAAGGAAAAAATCTTTATTTTTAACTTCCTTGTTTAGAAATATATTAATAATAGGGAACTACTGTTGTTAATTTAAATAAAACAGTTAACATTTTTACAAATCGTCTAGAACATGCGCATATCAAAAAAATATATTCAACAACGTAAAAATCTAAATTTGCACTACGACCTTGTTATGACCAAAATGGTAATATCGGTATGTGTCACAAATTCATTAGCAAGAAATCGCACTCAAACAAGTCCAGTCGTTTCCGAGAAACGCGCATACTGTCAAGCATTATCACTCATTACTTCCGCACCTTGAAGTAAATAGGCAAGTTAAATGTTGGACCTCGTTTCATCTGTATACAAGTAAATAGTAACATCTTCTATTCTATTACAATTTTCCTTACAAAACATGTTTTTATTATTATTTTTAAAAACTTGTAGTTACTGCGACTTTGTTTGAAGGTGATGTGTTAACTAGCTTGCAACCAGTTGCAGTGCAGGGTTGATTTACTAGTTTAGCATGTACTGTGTCACACTGTTTTTTTTTGCGGAAAGCTTGCACAGTATTTCCATATAGAGTATTTAAGGTAAACCTACGAAGTACGAGTTTTAGAACTTATTCGCGGTGGCTGGGCAACTGGCTGCTGTGCAACGTGTAGCGGATTCCCGCACGGAGCAAATCTTTGTGTGATCCACAAATTGTTGTTTCGTGTCTGGGTGTCATGTGGATGTAAAATTGTATGTCATGGTTGTAAACGCACCCACGACACAGGACAAAATCCAAGTGTTGGGCAACGTTTTATTTAAACAAAAATATAATAATGCATTACTGGTTTTGTGTTTAATGATTATAATAAATAAAGTAAGTAGGAAGTCTAGGATTTATAACTAGGTATAGCTCTGGTATTAAACACAAGTAAATTCATTCATTAACATATTGATGTTTTGTTTCCGTATTATAATTAATTTTGGGTACCTATTGTAGTATCCTTACGTATCTTTTATTACGAACTTTACAAACAGTTAAAATATCAAAACAACAAAATTATAAAATAAAATAAAACAAAAACTAAATAATAAATACCATAAACAAAACGGACATTAATGAATGACCATTGGATATCCGTGAAACGTAATGTTTTGGCAAAAAATATTATTGAAATACAAATTAAATAGCTCATCTTTATTTTTAGAGTTCCGTGAATAAATATCACCTGGTAGGTAGCTGTGACGATTTAGAATGACTATCGACGTAGTTTTTTAACGATACAGTTATGAAATAATGTATATAATAACGTTTTTCTTATTAAACATAACGTACTCATATTTATAGTTGTAAAATCTCTATTTGATACGAAAATCGAACTACCTAGTTCCAAGTCCATACATATAAAAGCATCTCCATATAAAGCTTTCAAACTAGAATAGTTTTAAAATTGTACATACTCTATTTTAATGCTTAGTCAACTTCAGAAAAACCTTCAAAGTAAAATGTAGGAACAAAATATTTAACTCTGTCTGTCCATCTGTCTGCCGCTGCATTATTTTAACAGCTTCATGTCAAAATGTCACTCAAACAATAATACGAATCCGCGTAGCAACGCGTTAAAAAGTTAATGACCAATTAAAACAAAGCAAATAATGTTTTAAGTGAATATTTACCATACAAAATATATTAAAGCTAAACAATGGCGAATAAAAATATTTGTGTAACTTAAATATGGAAAATATTTTGTTTTTTGTTATGTTATGTTACACGATAGGGCAAAACCCACTTTTATACTTAGTGTAATTAATAAACAATTGATTAATTAAAACTAATGTTTGTAACAGTACCTAAAATATTCCCAAAAGTTTCGGGGTTATTTTATTAGACTTCCCTTTAAATAAATAATTTTGTACGGAACACTTGATTTGAATTATGGTTATAAATGGTATATTATACGTGGACCAGTTTTTGTCGAAAAATCTAGAATCAAATTAGGTTTTTCCAAACGTCGTGTTCGAAATATCAAAATATGATATTTTAAAGTCAGTAATGTATTGAGATCCTATTTGTATTATACGTTTTATATTTTGGTTTCAAGTGCCGTATTTTGACCGTAGTTAAAATCTAACTCTGTTGTGATCAAATGCTGTTTTCAAATTCTAATCTACAACTATTCCTTTCTCTATGAACTTAGAAACATTATTATAATCTAAGGTATAGACAGTAACATCAGTCTCTGTGATAGTTCTCGTGTCCATTATCATGGGAGACCATTAGTTGTGTCAGGTTATCGTACAAACATTGACATTGGCTAAGTAGAGAGAAACAATGGAAATTCTTGGCCATATTTCAGATATGGCCAAGAATTTAGGCTTACTGGTTTGATAAAATTACTATCAATACTTCTGACTACTACAAACTTGTCTTTCTTTAGCAAAGAATTCTTCAAATTTGTTCTTTCCAATCACTTTTATAAGGATTTTTTTGACGGGGTAATATCGGATGATATTACCTTGACTTCTTGACTTGAATGACTTCTTCCGTCTTGGGTGAGGCGAGAGGGAGTGTCAGTCTCTTACTGACTAAAAACCATTCCGTTCGTAATCCTGCTCTTAGAGCCGGAGACCCGGTAACCCGCTAAGTAGTGCGCAACCCCAGAACGGGACATTTACCTATAGGTTAGATTAGAATGATTTCATGACCATTCGATATAAAGCTTCATTAAGAAAGATACTATAAATAGGTTTAATTAGGCATTCCTACAATAAAAACAATTATTCCTTTAACATCGGAAGCAGGAAAATATCACTAACAGATTACTGACAATATCATTATGTGTTGAAATGATGAATGCGATGAGACGTTTTATTTCTTAATGTCCATTCATATTCATGAGAGATGGCCAGTTCCTGGTGACCTTCAAACAAACCTTGGGGCTGAGAGGTGGATCCTGTTATTATACCTTCGTGATGGTTGTAGGGCCTGATCAATTTGATTAAGGATACGATGAAATGGGATTGGGATGAAAGTTGAATATATTAGTTCAGACGTTTCTGAGATGTTTGAGTTGTGATGCCAGTTTAGACTTATTGTACTTATGTGAACTGATCCTTTATGTCTCTCAAGATATATATCTGATTTTGCTGTTCTCTTTTTCAATATTAGGAAATTACTGAGACACATCCATTAGTTGACCACTTGAGATAGTATCTTTAGTATTTTTTTTAGTGCGCATTACATAGTATCGGATGGATCAGTAGCCTTAGTACTTTGTGTTCGGTGCTCTAATTGGCCGGTGCAAAAGAACCAACTAATCAGACCGCCGAACGCGCTCTCATTTCGATTACTTTAAACGTAACGCAAACTCGTACTAAGGGTACAGATGACGTTCTCTATATTTAAGGATCTAGAACATTTCAATGCAATCCTTTTTTGAAAAATCTCGATTGCACTGAGGAGCTGAATTTTTCAAACTATTTGCATTTAGTTATCGTTCCGCATTGAAGAACCACGTTCGGAGCAAACCGTTCGAAACGGTTTGGTCTAGAATAAAGTGTACTTACATGGAATACTAATTAATGGTGTAAGGTCGAATTTGGTCGGTGATTCACCCCGAGTCTACTTCTTTCACACATAAATTGTCTTTTAATACTGACTAGTTGTAAATTAGCTCTTTAGTGATTTATCGTTTTAGAGGAACACGTGGCTTAATGTTAAAGTAAATTATGCAATATTATTGTTAAGTTACATGGAGGACTAGGGGTGAGGTCTTAGTTTAAGTCTTTGAATGCCAATAGAAAACTGTTGAAGGCAAATCATCCGCTAACGTCGGTCATCGGTGACCACCACTGCGTTCAATGTGTTAACAGTGGACGTCTTTCGGCTGATGATAATGATGATGATGATTGTTAAGCACTTGTCACTAAAATTCCTATATTTCATGTAATTGTCAAAGTCGTTATGGGTATAGCATCCCCAGAAATAACGAAAACAACAGAAAATTTCTACCAAAGAAATATTCTTGTCGAAATCACCTCTAAACATTTCGCTGTGCTCATCTGTAGCTGCAAGCACACGCAACTTGCTTGCATTATCACCCGTTCAAGTTCACGGCTCCAAACCAGTTTGAAGATCAAGAGGCGCACATTGATTTCTGCTTTTTGTACATAGTTACACATCAAGCTGCTTAAAACCAGTTTAACATGGTCTTGCTTTGTATGATTCTATTACACTTTCAAACGTCAGTTTATAGTGGTTTGTAGAGCTCGATCTGTTCTCACGAAGTCACCTTTCTCAAGTACTTACGTCACAATTCAAAGTTAACAAGTTACGTATATTGTGTGTAAGTATTTTTTACCGGAGGCCATCATTTGATTTATAAAACTCACGTTTCTGTGAAGAAAGACTGTAATTTGGATCGATTCTTTTGATAAGTAATGTATCGTTTCCTGGTTTGAATAAGAAAGTCGGGAATACAATGTCTGTTTGAGTGAGTTCGGTTCTTGTAATTAACCTCGTCCTTAGTAAATCATCAAAGATGGCTAAAATAATAGTTAACCTAGCTAAGCGCAGATCATAAGTTTGTAGTTTTTAAGTCCATGTATCCTCATAAGGACGACATTATCAATTATGATAAAACTCTTCATAAATAAAATAAAGAATGTAAAAGGACGTCGAGTAGTATTTTATTACCAAATCGAGGTTTTATTGAGGTCTCTTCAAAAACAATGACAAAGATGTTTTAAGCAAAAGTTAGATAAATAACTTTATGTACTTTGGAAGTAAATTAAAGAGGAACAAAATTATGGATACAGAATCGTTCTTTTTAATTAGATGTGTTACTTATCTATTTTTAGTAACTAAACTTAATGTTAACAGACAAAGAGCTCGTCAGACTATATTAATTGGTAGAATAAAATGTCAAATGTGAATACCTACTCGTATGTAAATGATGTGGTAAGAATCAATTTACTTACAAAAACGTTTGACAAAAATTAAGTCTTGTCAATTAATTGACGGTCATGATGTTCTAGTAATAAACAATAAAAAACTATAAATGTAAGTATAAAAGTATAAATTCAAGTATTCATCTGTATAAATTCAAGTCACAAACAAAAAGTATTTTAGTTGGTTTTGGATTATAGAAAAGTTGTTACAGAATCTTTTTTATGGTGTAGAGCTTGTAAACGAGCAGACGGATCACCTGATGGTCCATCGCCGCTACCCATAGAAACTCCAAACACCGGAGGCGTTACAAGTGCGTTGCCGGCCTTTAAAATATATTGATACCTATTCTTAAAGACAGGCTACTCTAGTATCACTTTTGTTCGATACCCGGAATAGTACAAGACCGCAATGCATGTAGCATCCATCTATAGGTACAAGGTAGTACCTTAGTGCCTATATACTTAACAATAACGGAACTAAGTTCCTGAGCCGGCCTTTGTGGCAATATCGAGTTCTGTTCACGTAACATGCCTTGACCACTGCGTTATTTACTCGTATTATGTATTACGCTAGTATTGCGTGGAGTTTATGACTGTCATTACATAACGTCTCCTTGCTGATAAGAGCTGTGGCTTCTATTGGTGGATTTTAAACGAAGATTTAGTTTGGAAAATGTGTGATCATTTTACTTTATTCATTTCTCTTCTAATTAGGTCATTTGGACATTGTAGATTGTATGAATATCTATGTAGATAGTCTATTGTAGATTCTGTCATATAGGTTGTGGTTTCGTATTTAATCTTTAGTCAAACAGTTTGATTCTTTCAGCTAATTTACCTAGGCTTTATAAAATGTGTGTTTCTATTAATGTAGTGTACGATATACGTCAAAACACGCATCTATTCGCTGACCTTAGCGTCTAAGCAATCGTAAATATTATTCTTTATAATTATCGCGTCTAAACCTAGTCCTTCAACACTGCCACGACAAATACGTGTACAATTTACTTTACTCAAAACTAGTCTAGCACTAACTCTGATTAGCATAGCAAATACTACATGACTACATGACTAATTACTATGTCTATATTGACGGAAAGCTAGATTTTTGAGGCACTTATTGCGAAAATACCTCAAAATGGAACATCTCTTTTGAGATGCAAATGCGTTATTTAAGATGATTGATTTTTACAACGGGACGCCGGTTTCCGTACGGAACCATTTGTTGTGTGTTCACAAATTATGTGTCTGGATGTATGTGAAATCTGTGTTTGTAAATGCACTCATAAGAGACAATAGTAAAGAGAGACCATCAATTGTAAAAATTGAACATAAAAAGTATTTTTTCCAAAATACGAAACCGCCTTCAAAAGTTTAAGAGCAAACCTGCATTTTTAAGTCAGGTAAGATAGTTAATTTCTAAAATATCCGAAGTATGAAAAATACTACGCTGAAACCCGCGTCAAAATCGGTTCAGCCAAACGCGATATAATCGCGCACAAACATACATACATATAGGTCAAACTGCGAACCTCCTTTTTTTGAAGTCGGTTAAGAATGATGTCTGTTTTTTGCAAATAGATAATAGTTTCTTACAAGTGTACCTACATGTTTTACTAATTCCAGTAAAAAATCGGACATGCATTATGACGTCATTGTTCTCGATCGTTTATCGATTTGATGGTATCAAAAACCTCAATATTATTGATGTTTAACAAAAAAAAAACTTCGAGAACATAATCACCTATTGTTTTTGATTTATTTGTGAACCGCTTTTGGGGATTTACAAGTGTGTAATTATTATATATTATATTGATAGTTTTTATAACCTTTGACGTGATTTGGCTTTTGTATGTCCGTCTGTTGCGATGATTCTCTTAAATTGCTGAATAGATCTTATAGGTATTCTATAGTAATTACATAAGACGTCTTTTGTAGGTTTTTTTTAATGGACTATTAATAAGTATTGGTTCCTTTTTTTAGTCTTGTAACATCAATGAACTTTATGCCTCGTATTATTTTGTTTTTGTTGACCACTAACTATATGTTATTTTAGTAACTTGATATTGTCCTAAAAAAACTAAAATAACAAGTAATTTTATATTCGTTTGAAGAATATATTATACAATAAAATGAACAAAAAATATATTTCGCTGTTATTTGGATGTGCGTAGTTTATTTCTTTTTTTTATATACAAGGGTAATGACGTTAGCTAATCACCTTTTAATATTTATAGCCACGGATTGTAGGCTCATACATTTTTTAGTAACAAAGTAATCATAGTTTTTTGTTGATTTTTATTAAATTGTATAAGTAAAGAGAAAAGCAGACGATGTCTATCAGAATGAATAGTTATTTATTTATCACCGGTACATCATAGGTACCGTATTTAGATACGGTACGAAACTCAGGTTTATGACAAGTTATGAGGTAACAATTAAAAGGAAATGCGATGCTTTTCCTCCAGAGATGTGCTATGCTATGTAGCTGTGAATGTGTTTGGTTTCCACCAAACATATTCATTGGTACACATAGCTGGTAGTAACGGACTCAGCTAAGGTATGTTATTTAAATGGAAAGATGCGTGCTATGGACGCATGCTATGGATGGCTTCCCTACTATCAATACATAGCATACTCGAGCTGCGCATCTTCTTCGCACAGCTACATATACACATATTTTCTAGTGGCATCATCTCTCAAAAGCACCCTTACATTGATGAGAGTAACATTGTATTAACATGTCTATAAAAGTTAATTGTACATTGGATTCAGTTACTCTGTTAGTAATATGACGCAATATAAATATATTGTAACACTAGCTTTTGCCCGCGACTTCGTTCGCGTGGAATAGTGACTTCCGGCAAATTTTTGGTTTTAACATTATTCTCGATCTCGCGGGATCTCTTCAAAAATGAGATGTGGAAGATATTCCAGGGAACTCTTCAAAAATCAACATAATGAGCTCTGCGTTTGAATTTAATAGATGTATACTCACTTAGGGCATTGAAAAAATAGTTTAAAAACGGACTTAAACTAACTTAAAACTAAAGAAAGCTACGAATTACGAATTTATAACAATTAAAAAAGAAACTATATTACAACCTATCCTCTATGCTATAATAACCAAGCTTAAACTAAATAATTTAAAAGAAACGACTTAAATCTAATCTAATTAATTTATAAATTAGACTTACAATTTTATTAAAAAAACTAACTACAGTAACTACTAATAATCGATATCAAACTAAACCTACGTTAAATAGTTTAACCAAAAAACCAGGAAAACCCAACAAATAAACTTATTAATTGACAAATACAACGAAACCAATTTAGAATATACGAAACAGCAGGACCACTACAGACAAATAATCATACGACTGATAATACACTTTTTCTACGATAGTACCGAAGCGCTCGGCCGATACCCAACCAAATGAATGTAACGAAACCATAGCGCGATCTATTTCGATCTATCGAGGATAAAGACAACTTGGATTATTTATTTATACTCCGTTAGAGCATTTTCTTTGTACTAAATTAATATTGATATTATTTTTTTCATACCTTTTTACTATTTATTTACTTTTTTTCGATAAATTAAAACAATAACATGAACCGAAGTCGTGTAACGATCGACATAGAATTATCTATACTCCGTTAGAGCATTTTCTTTGTACTAAATGTTTTATTATATTGATATTATTTTTTTCATACCTTTTTACTATTTATTTACTTTTTTTCGATAAATTAAAACAATAACATGAACCGAAGTCGTGTAACGATCGACATAGAATTATTTATAAATAATTTATTTCTTATTTTATTTTTTGATTTTTGAAATAAAAAATATCTATGTCCTTTCTAAGGTTCTAAACTATATCTGTACCAAATTTCAACCAAATCCGTCAAATAGTTGCGGAGATTAATGGTATAAGCATAGAATGTTCGACGTGATTCTTTAATTTGACATAACTTTTTTATTTATGAACCGATTGACATGAAACAAACACTAAATGTAAATTTAAGCATCCCACAATATATTCGTGAAAACCGCATCCAACTCGGATCAGCCGTTTCTGAGATTAGCGCGCACAGACGAACAGACAAACAGACAAACAGACAAACAGACAAACAGACAAACAGACAAACAGACAAACAGACAAACAGACAAACAGACAAAAAAAAAGTTAATTACATTTTTGGGTTCGACATCGACATAACAATAACCCCTGCTATTTTTTTTATTTTTATTTTCAATGTACAGACAGCACTTTTCTACGATTTTATTATATGTATAGATGTATATTTACAAAACAGAAAATAATATTGTACAATGAACAATATTCTTCTTATTTATTTATTTATTCTTGTCTGTGATTCAAGAGAAAGGTTGTAAAATCAATGAGTCTGCAGACAAGATTAATAAGTACTAAATATAAAGACAAGGTAGGCAGGTGTCTAAAGTAGGTATAATAAAATTAGTAATATTGTACGATTTTCTAGTAAAGACATTAATAGGTAGTACAGAACGCGTATTTCAGGTCAGGTTGTAAGACACAAAAAACTAGTTTTGAGGACATTTTAAATTATTAATAAAGTATAGGTATAGGATAATGATAATTATAAAAAGTCGTTTTGTTCACGTGGATTACGGATTTTGTGACTAATAAAAGTAGCCTAAGTTACTCCTTAGTACATAAGTGTGGGGCAACGTTCTTTTTAAATAAGAATAAGCTACCTGCCAATAAAAGTCGAAATCCGTCCAGCCATTTCAGAGATCGGTCAGAACAAACAGATTAGCCAGAATAGACATACAAAATTTGAAAAAAATATTATTTTGTTGTATGTATCCTATGTATATTTACATACATTACAAATAGACATTCTAATTTTTTTTAGTAGTCTGCAGTTCGAATAATCTTTTAGTTTTTGGCAGTGTGTATTGTGCAGAAGAAAGAGAAGTAGTAGAGGTTTTTCTCACGTATTTTTCTAACTCAGTTCTAAGAAACCGAAAAACCCATTAATAATACCTAGATACTTAAACTACCGAAGAACATGAATATGGACATAACTAATAGATATTAAACATAACTACACCTATTAAACATAAAACAAATAAGAATATATTATAATTGAAACCAGATTTAAATAAAGATTACCTTTATTAAAGTAGGTAGTTGTTATAAATAAATGTGACAGACGGACAGGCAGGTGAATAAGTAACTGAGAGCTGATCTCATCTTGTATTTATCAAAATATAATGTTGTATCAAAACATCCTGCACTTTATGTTAATTTGGTAGACACGTGTTTAAAATTAGACGTAGTATTTCTAATTAATTCTCCATATGAGCAATATGACTATGTAGCAATATTTTGTTGATGTAGTCGTAGAACCAATGTAGATTTCGATACTTTTCTGTGTGGTCGGACCACCTGATGGTAAGCAATCGCCGTCACCTATGGACACCCGAAACACAAGTGCGTTGCCGGCCTTTTGGGGATTAGGAATTTTAGGGTTGTTGGGGAATCAGGGATTAGGGAAAGGGGGGAATTGGGCCTCCGGTAACCTCACTCACATTACGAAACACAACGCAAGCATTGTTTCACGTCAGTTTTCTGTGAAGCCGTGGTATTACTCCGATTGAACCGACACATTCGTACCGAAGCATGACTCTCTTACCCTGTTTATTAGACTAGACCCTGTACTTTGCATTAAACTAAACTCCTACTTATTAATATTTAACCAATGTCCTCATACACTCATTATTAGCTTTCAACTAATTAACCAAAAAGCAACTCTAATGTCTATTTAATTATAGTAATTTTTATTAGAGAGCATCACCTCTACATTAAAAGTAGTTTTACTACCTCAACCTGTCTCATACGGAACCGTTTATAATTTGACAACTTCTTCCTCATAATAGTTAGTAGATCAACAATGGAATGTCCAAATAAATCTACATTTACTGTGAAGTTGAATATTGTTAGTGTCAACATAGTATGACGTCATAGCTATGCATGTTGATGTGAAGTCATGAATTATGTTAAGGCCACGGCGTATGGTCATTGATATTAGCGGAGTTATCATCGTCTCATCTACGCTATGTATAAGGTGTTCAATTATTACAATAGTGAAGAAATTTCTTACCCTGGGTCAATTAATTGAATTTGAGAACCGAATGAAGTTAATTAAACATTGACTCTACTCTGCATAGGCATAAACGAGCGACAGATACAGTGAAAGAGATAGCTCTTCAATAATAAACTCACACGTAGATATTTTTGTATGAAAAAAAAAAGAAATAAGTTACTAATCCTTAAACACAACATTACCTCCTTTTATAAACTTAGTAGATACTTTTAGAACACCTTATATATGTATTGCACAATTATTGATTTTACTAACAGTTTCTGCATTGAAGATAGTGTTTTAAGAAATACCTAAGTGTAAGTGAGGAGTCTTAAGTGTTTTATGCTTTTGTTGTTGCAATTGCGAAGTGACAAATACTATTTGTAATAAGATGTTTTCACCTTTACTATGTTTTGGAATTATTCCATACTTCTAAGTTATCATTAGAATTGGTGATTTACAATACTTATGAAACAATATAGTCATATTGTTTACCAACGAGGCAGTCGCCTCGTTGGTCGAGTGATCGCAAGACGGGCAAGGGGTTTCGGGATCGATTCCCGGGTCGAGCAAAGTAATTCTAGGCTTTTGAGGTTCTTTGAAAATTTCTCAGTAGTAGCACGAAGTCTGGAATTGTGCCCAGTATGTGGCAACAGATTCACCTCCTATTATATGGGACTCATAACACAAATGGTCAATAGTTGGTGTCGATTGTACAGTGGTCTTACGTGTACCTACCCCTTCGGGGCCATAGTTGCCTGATTGTAAAGGTTTAAATAAATAAATAAAAAAATAAAAAAAATAAATAAATAAAAAGCGTGACGTTACGTTACATATGATACAGTATATTATCAATTTCCAGTATATGTATTCAAGTGCTTTCTAGATTATAGTTCGAAGTTAATTATAAATAACTACAAAACTACCATAAATCACGTTTACAATACGTCGTATCACATTTCTGACAATTCCAATTAGATCATCGTCTTTATTTAAAAAGTAAATAATTAATCACAAATCTAATATTCAATTCAAAGTCCGGTTGTGAATGAAATGGCCTTCAAAGCCATTGATGAGTCATTTTGTAGTAACTTATTATTTTGGGATCATCTTTATTCCATAACTCCGTTGTAAAGTTAACCTTCAGAAACTTAAGTATCCTGTTTAACATGTAATTACCTATGTATGTTATTTGTAAGTTAGAGATGATTACATTTTGAATATGTTAACGATTTGATCATGTGTTTTTATGAATAGGTAGGTATTTGTAATTGATAACTTGTTGAAATTAGAGGACTTAGGTAGTTCTTGTCTGTAGTTGTCAGCATAGAAGCTTTAGACATTAGTTTCTGTTCGAAAAGTTACATAATTTTGTCAATAATCAAAATTAACATTCGACAGCACTTTTTATACTTTGTTGTTGGTTTTGATTCCCGGGTTGGGCAAAGTATTGCTGAACTTTTTCGGAGTCTGGAATTGTGCCCAATTTATGAAAATAGGCTCACCACCTATTACATGGGACTTATAACACAAATGGTGAAAAGTGGTTGTACATTGTATAGCGGCATTACGTGCCGTAATGTGCACTTCTGCCTACCTCTTTGGGGATAAAAGGCGTGACGTTGACGTTGTTTGTTGATCAATAACTAATGAAACTTTTGTCTCCTCTATCACAGGTGGTGTTCGCCTCAGGCGCGCCCCAGAACAACTTCATCTTCAAGAATGACATCACTCCTGAGGAAGCACAGCAGTACCTCAAGCAACTGCCGTTCACCTCACCCCAGCTCTCTGGACGCACCGCTGTACTGCCTCTGGTAAGCTAACCTTTAAATACTTCTTAAATTAATATGGAATAACATAGTAAAGTATTTTCAACTTTATTATTTTGCTATTAAGTATCGAATTAATTCCACTTACCATGATTTTATTATTTCTCAATCTAAGTTTGACCAGGGGCTCACTTTTAACCTTTTGACCACCACCAAACGCTTCGCTGTGCCCTCCACGCCAAGCAACGAAAATAAAAATTAACATAAAAATAAAAATTCAACGAAATAACCCTGAAAATATTAGGGATTCCAAAATGTTATCGAATGTGTTTATTTTGTTTTTCTCTGTGATCTGTTTCTTGGCATCTATAGATGTCGGTGGCGCACAGGGCACGCTTGCGCATGACATCTATTCATGCCATTGGCGTTCAAAAGGTTAAATCCAATTCCGATCAATAGAGTTTAATAATAATATTGTGAAATGTCGTTTTCTTGAGTTGCAACACTAGCGCCCATTGTATCCGTATTGCGTGGATATTGAATGAACTAAATGGTATTGAGTTAAATTTTGTATTCCCTACTCTGAATGCTATTTTAACAGATACGATTGGGGTTGAATAGTTTTGACAATAATAATTATTGATATTTTATTGGATTGACATTAAGATTGGTTTCAAGAGTAAGCATCCTGGTACAATTTGACAGATAGTAAAACTACGCTGAGCGTTTTTGATACTTGAATTTTGGAAGGCATAATAATACTTCTCATTTTACTTGGGTCTGTCTTTACCTTTGTTACATCCCTTATGTGGCAACATAGCTTAATTATCAATTTGTAATAACGTTAACTTCCAAAAAATTTCATTGCGGTTTCCCTAGTCATTCGTTATTTTTTAACAGCAAGCGGTCGTTAGTATGTTACGTACATATTTGGCATTATCGGTAACTGTTCATCTCTTGCGTGTTCAATACTAGTTTCACATGACGCGTGTAAATGAATCTGTGTACACTTTTACCAAAAGATTTAGAAATGATAAGTGAATTGCGAACATCTATAACAGTTTCACTTGCAGTCAGACTGCCACACAATTTTGAGTTTTAAGTAAATGGTATAAGCCATAATTTGTGTCTCTTAATTTCAGGTTCGCTACGATGACCCCAGGTTTCGTTCAGCTGAAGCTGGCCCAACCCTTGGACACTACTGGAAGAATGGACAGGAGATCCAGAACACAGAAGACTACTTAGAAGAGGTAACATAACATGACATCTTATCCACCAAATTTTCAGCTGGATGATCCCTCAGGCCTGATATGGGCTAATCTGGGCTTACCGGAGCTCCGGCTCGAAAAGCAGGAGTATGAACGGGGTGGTTTTTAGTCAGTAAGAGTCTGACACTCCCTCTCGTCTCGCCCTGGCGAGAGAAATGATTGGATAATTATTTTCCTCCCTTAAAAAAAAATTACCAAATTTTGTTTCCCAAAATGGGAGGAAAAATATGGCATGTTAAATATAATAGTCATAGTTTGCAAAATTTTATGTATAGGTAGTTCATAAAATTTTGTAATAGGTCGCGAAAGTTTATTGCCATTCAGTATCCACTATGCATAATATATACCAGGATAGATGTTATAACCAAAAATGTTCCAAAACTGAAAACACTTAAGTCATCATATTTTGGCGTTAAACCTGATAATGTTAACGCTAATTTAATTATTATTTTGTAGGTCTACAACGCGGCCCAGTACCACGGACAGGACGGTCTTGGCAACTACGCCTACGGTTATGAGACCCCTGAATCCTCCAAGGTCGAGAACCGTGAAGGTTCCGGAGTCGTCCAAGGATCCTATGTGTACCAGGTTCCCGGAATGAAGGATCTCGTCAAGGTAAATAATAACTTGTAATAAGCGAACAGTGAATTTAGAAATTACCGCATTGTCGTAGTGCATGGTATGGACTATTGTTTACTTGGTTGTTACTAGATGGCGTTGTTCGTCATTTTATTGTGAAGTAATATTTTACTTGCTTTATTACTTTTCTGCAAGTGCATGTATTAACAACTATTCTCTAAATTTTTAGGTCCGTTACTGGGCTGACAGCCAAGGTTTCCACCAGGAAGACAATCTTCCCAAGGTTGAGCTGAAGCCCGCTGAAGAGACCCCCGCTCTCAGGGACGCCCGTCTTGCTTTCGAGAAGGCATGGAAGGAGGCAGCTGAAGCCAACTCCCACCAACCCACCGTCCAGCCCCCCGTCAACAACTACCAGTAAGTCGTTTTTGAAGTTAATTGGACTACAATTATAGATAAATGCGTTTAAATTAGGCTAGGTTAGCTTACGGCCCTCTCCAATTAACTATCTTAAATTACCCAACTAGAATCAAATAATTATGATCGTCTTATCAGAAAACTTGAGTAATGAATTTTAGAACGCAGACACTGATGATTTGTGTGTTCTTTCTCTGCAGGCAATACGGTAACTACCAAGCTCAAGCTTCCGAACCTGACGCAGTTGTGGTTGCCGCACCCGAGGCCAACCAGGCTCGTGATGGCAAAGCCCTAGCGTATGCCCAGGCCCAAACCTACCAGCAGGGCAAACAATTCGCACAACAGCAATACGGACAGCAGGAACAGCAAGTCGGTCCTGATGGCAAATACGAAGAGCCTGAACCTACTGTACGTATCCAGTTTTGTTTGAGAATTTTGTATCATAATCCCTAAACTGTAAAGTCTAATTTGTAATGGTCCACCTTTTTTGTAGTATCGATCTCTCGATACTTTTAGGAACTTAACTAACCAATGTATGTTTTCTTTCCAGGGTCCCCCTCACGGTTTCTTCTACAGCTTCACCTACCCAGTCTCCATCATCGTCCCCAAGAAGGACTTGGAGGCTTCCAACTACCCAGTTGACCACGACACCGTTGGAGTTGGCCACTAATAAATGAGTCAACGGTTCTTCAAAGATGTTTAGTTATTAGTACATCCGTAGAAAGTTTTGACTATTTATTGTGTTCAAATGCTTAAATTCTAATACTAAAAAGTCAAAAGTACCTGCTGCGACTTTATATCACTGTTTTAATTCATCGTTCATTTGAAACTATAAGTTGTCGTAAACTTTCTAGGCGTTCGATAGTTGTTTGGTTTCGCTCATTGCTAGTTCAGTAGGTTGGAACCAAAATGGTCATCATGATATTAGTTTTATGACTTATGAGTCCCTTAGTTAGCCGATAGTCTAATGAGGTAGTTTGTATGACACTAGTAACCTAATTACGAGCGTACTAAATGTTTTGTCATTAGATTATCGACCTGTACTACATATGTTGCCATTTTAGGAGCGAAATAATCGCCTTGCCTTTTTTGTCCTAAGTAGCAAAACTGAAAGTGGAATTTTGATATAAATCTATTTTTTCTTTTACGTTATGTTTATTCTTTTTGCTACTTTGGATTGATTCTGTCTTCGGCATGATTAGAGTTTGATAGTGTAACCTGTTTAAAGTTATTAACAGAATAAAAGATTTAGTTTTTAGAATCTCGCTTCCACCTGGTTAGACTCTTGAACTCGATCATGCTAACGTTAAGTTTTGTTACCATAACGTCTAGATATATTGTAAAATATATGTATTTTATTTAAGGCCTCAGTTAATGATAGCAATCTGTAAATTTATTATTTTATAATAATAAAGCATTTTGCATAAAACGTGTTGTTACTTCTAATCACTGTTCAATGTTCTAAAACTGGTTTATGTAATGTAATTTCAAAGTCGGACAAAGCTACACAGTTATAGCCCATAATGAATAACTTGAAAGAGAAATAAGTACACTTAGTTAAAGTTTTTAAATTATATTATGGACACAACCCTGATTTAACACCATTAGCTATTACTATAGCAGCAGAAACGTTCATCACTGCTATTAATAATTTACGATCAGTCTTCCTCGCTCCCAGAGTACTGCAGTCACTTATTGGTTCAAGTTGGGCAAGAGACCAGGGTAGGGCATCACTATTAATGGGGCTTGAGGTTTGTTGGGAAGAGTCTTCATACCTACAGGCGCCTGAGCTGGTCCTGGTCTGAATATTCCTCCAGTCAGCAGATGGGTGATCCAGGAGATGGTGTCTGGTACATTAATTTCTATCGGCAGAAATGGGATGTACGTAATGATTTGTCCTATGGAGTATCTTCCTTCATTAGGGAGGTAGACTATTGCGTTCTTGGTTTGCATTTCTGGTGCTTTAGGGTCATTGGCATCAATGACTACAGCATCTTTGTTCTCGTCTGTATGTCCTGCGTTTTTAAGGTTGGCTCCTAATTGTTCGTTTAAGTTCACGTATCTATCGTCAGTTTCTGTGCTGGGTGCTGCGTTTGGTAGGACGATTACCAATGGCTGCTGTTGAGGGAACCTGGAATTGGAGAAGAGTCATGGTCAGTTTATCTCTATAAAAATATTCGTTTAAGATTACTACATTAGAAGGAGTAACCTGTGGTAGTAATTATGTTTAATACAGCTACATTCTGCTATTTATAACGATAATTATAACGTATTGTCGATATTGAGACAAATTATAAACGAAAAAGAATCTCATGGCGTGAGTTAAAAAAAAAACATAAGTAAGGTACACAAACCATAAAAGTATCTAACTTAACTCGTTTTTCTATCGTTTATGCCTTACCCATGTTTGCATGGTTTTTAGGAGTGTTTTAGGCCTAGTACTTTATTCGCACATCCTGCGAAATGTGTACTTATGTTTGGCGGACAAAGTTAATATTTACTTCAGCTCGCTAATATGGATCAGGTAAACGAAGATTTAAAAAAAACATCGTCTGAGTTTTAGAAGATTACAATATGTGCTTGGAATACATTTAGTGCGTATGTTGATGAGATGATGATAAAGGACATTGTAAAAAAAAATAACATAAAATAACTTTACCCGAGCCGGTTGTCGAATCTGAGGCCACTTTTTTATAAGTGCGATAATCATCATGTACTTCTCCCGCCAATAGGGTGTGTCAGACTCTTACTGACTAAAAACCACCCCGTTCCTACTTCTGCCCTTCGAGCCGGAGCCCCGGTAAACCCCTACGTAGTCCGGAGCTCCGGAAACCTGAGACCCCCAAGCTCAACAGTCGCGCTTGCGACTAGCAAACCAACCAAGTGGAGTGATATATTTCAAAAATATAAACAGTACTTACAGTGAGGGTGACTGCAAATTCGGAGTCATCTGTCTCAAGAATGGCAGCTGAGGATTCATTCCGTACTGCATTGGCAGGAACGGCAGCTGCATTGGAGCACTGAACACTGACGCTATGCAGAGGTACACTACCACCAACCTTTGGCTCATTCTTGCACTGAACATTTTTAAAGTCTTCTAGTAACTGAGAAGAAGGTTTTGCTCTGAAGTCCTCTAGTCAAGAGAAAAGAGAGCGAACTGGTTGATTCACACTGATTCGAAATTCAAACTTAAGTAATGGCGGCAAAACTTTGACAGTTGTTTTTTTTTCCTGTGTCCTAAGCATGCAGGCTCAGGTGCGTCCGTTTGTCTGCCGGTAAGGAAGTGTATGCTTGTATGAGCGTTCGGCACTGTGTTATTATTCTAGCTGTGACAGCGACCTACTCTTGCAGCCCTGACCTTACGTCGGGCATTGCTTTCTTTTTTGGGGTTCATTGGTCGGGAGAGTTATAAATGGTGTGTCAAAATTATATTAATTTTCAAATCATAATTTTAAAGAAAAAATAGTTCCAAATATCATACACAAATCCTGCAAATAATTATTCTGTACGGAACTGGTGACACATGCATTGGGCAGCAACCGGTAGTCGATCAATCGCCAATAGTAATAGGTATACAATCGTAATTAAAACTAAGTATAAAATGTTACCCGCATCTTCCCATATAAAGCTGAGTCCGATTACACCAGTGCTAAGCTATGTGTACCACAGAATATGATTGGTGGAAGCCAAACGCATCCGCAGCAACTTAGCGTAGCACATCTCTGAAGGAAAAGCATTCTAAAAGCGGTTCGTGATCATGAGCAATATTTGCGGAGACTTAGCTGATTGTCTTTTTCCAATATTTATCACCAAGCAAAGAAAATCATAATGATCTATTATTTGTCCTACTTTGCAACGCTAAGTCATATAAATAGTGAAAAAATTTAATACCTAAATCGCAATAGTTAAGTTATTTCATTGGGTTAAAAACAGAAAAGAAAAAAATTGGGAACCGCATAGAGATCTAAAAATCCGTTTCCCCATAAAATTTTAAGCGTCAAAATGTTAAAACATGAGGTGTGACACGATAGTTACATTTCAAATAGCTTTACCGTATTGAATGTCAATAAGTATTATCTAGGAATAGCCACTAGATATATTGCAAATATTGACCTCTTTGATTCTGCAACTTGGGCGTGGATAGACTTATTTTTTGGTAGATAGCTTTGTCCGGTCTAGATGAGCGGTTGCAAATATTGGTTAGGCTGAAATCGATTTTTGAAATTTGGCGTGTAGAGTTTACTTTTTTACTCTAATCAGTTGTAATTTTGTAATAAAAAATGGTTTATTTTAAAAGAATAGTTCTTATTGTATCAATTAATAATAGAATTTATTCTCTTTAGGCAGAACATGGAGGAAATAATGAGCAATTACAGTGAAAAGTTATATCGAGATTTTTTTATGGTAAGTTTGTTTATTTAAATAGCTAACCCTAATAATTTTTTAAATTTACGATTTTTATTAATAAGAAGTTAGTGGGTATATTATGTTCGTAAATTACATTGTATTTTATATACGGTCTCAGAATAAAATATTTTCACAATAAGTATAAAAGTAATTGGGATGAAAAAAGTTTTTGGAGATTTCAAACACCCTGTCCACAAGAAGAAGACGATACTTATCTTTGCAAATGTCAAACATACATAACTTAGTGAAAAAAAAAAACAATCTAAAATTATGTATGTGCATGTTTTTTTTTATAAATTCCTGTTAAATCATTACCATACTCAAATGTTTAATGGTTTACCATTAATTTTGTATGAAATTAAAACATGGCATAAACATTATGTGAGACTGTGCATGTCATGTAATCGTTACGGAGCCGTTATGTTATATTACAGTTTTCAGGTCAAAGTATTGCAGATTTTAATTTTTAGCATTTGTTTTTAGTTTTTTGCATAATTTAGTATTTTGTTAATTTACCTTTTTTGAGAAGTGAAAATCGTCCAATGACTTCTCCCGCCTTGGGCGTGGTGAGAGGGAGTGTCAGACACTTACTGACTATATATTATCCACACCGTTCCTACTACTGCTTTTCGTATCGGAGCCCCGGTAACTCGCATGGCAGTCCGCAGCTCCGAACAAGAAAATATCTGCGTATTTTTTTCTTGATAACTAAACCCTACCTACATGTATACGCGGCTGTGCTGATCGCTTACCATCAGATAACCCGTCTGCTCATTTGCCCCCTATTCTATAAAACGAACTACGTCGATCCAATATCACTTACAAAATGTACTGTGAAAATAGAATTCGACTGCACCGTTGGCGCGTTGCGGCAGCTAGTTGCTGTGCAACATTTAGCGGGTTTGATCCCACACCCAAGAAACAGGAGAAAATCAAGTTACAATAAAAAAATATGGTTTGAAATAAGCTACGATTTAGGTTAAACGAAAATGCTTATGAATTCATTCTTATTAATCAATTCGTCGTACACACATACCTAATCAGGTAACGTCTCGTTAATAAAATATGTATATTTAGAACTAAAATGCGCAAAGCGTAGTGGGTTCCACGTTGTTGCGGTTTATTTTTTTATATTTGAGTGCCCCGTTTTTTAGCTTTTTGATTGCCGGGGCAATTTCAGAAAAATATTAATCTGAAAAGAAAAGATAGAGTTACTCGAATTGCTATTTACATTAACTAGTCTCAATTTTACTGAAAATATGTACTAATATGGTCGTCAAGTACCTATGTCATGATGGTTGGAAGATTAAGACGTTCGCTTCGCAAGAGGTACAGAGGCATATGGTCATGCATTCTTCTCGTTTTACCTGAGACCCTTTGGTAGTTTTACTTAAGACAAGTAATTCCTTGAGTATACATGAGTAGACATTTAAGCACATTAGCCTTAATTTACTCCTTGTTATTCATCAGGCTACTACTTCCAACGTGGCGTATTATGACTATAAGTCGGTGATATTAGCCACCACTTACATAAGTACGTACACAATGATATATGAGTATTAAGATGCGCACGATTAGCATGCGCGATGCGTCCGCGCAACTTCCGCGTTTAGCGTACTTTCGCTACTGTGCTCACGCGTTTATGTCTATCCCGTGTCCGAGTAACTGTTTGTTTGTCTGTCATCTAAAGAAACAACTGTGGAAAAAGGTGTAAGGTAATCGATTACTAATCGATTAATTCGTCATACATACTATAGCAGGTTCTCTGGTTAAAAAATGCAGAGTTAAGCGGTGACGGGATGTCGTAGTGGCGGAGGTTTAAGTCGCCCGCTTCTCATGCATGAGCGTGCGGATTCGAAACCTACCAACGGTAAGTACCAACGTGACGTTTTCCGAGTTATATGTACTTTCTAAGATTATTTAAACACTACTGACAAACGATGAAGGGAAACGCCGTGAGGAATATAATTATAATTAAGTTTGAAATCGCCAACTCGCATTGAGCAAGCGTGGTGATTAATGCTCAAACATTCTCCGTGCGAGAAGAGGCTTTGGTCAGCAGTGGCTACTAATAGGCTGTTGATGATGATGATGACCTCAAGCTTGTAATACAAGTTCTTTAAAATAATAACAAGCAGGTGTACAACATAAGTTACCATTACTAAGTACGTAGGAATGATTATGTGCGGTTTACTAGATAACCGCGTGTGCCGTTACTGTCTTAAACCTTAGTTATCTCTACACCACAACACTACTGTTTCCTTATTTATTACTAACTGTTTAGGTTATTTTGCTAGTTCAAGTAATATTACAAGTCTAAATATCGGATTTAAATATGAAAAATATCCTTATAATCCATAAGATCCTTAGCCATAAGATCATGCACAACAGATGGGTCCCATTAAGCGCTGATGAAACCGAAAAAGACCTGACGGATTGCCGGGG
This sequence comes from Spodoptera frugiperda, assembly GCF_023101765.2. Lineage (NCBI taxonomy): Eukaryota > Metazoa > Arthropoda > Insecta > Lepidoptera > Noctuidae > Spodoptera > Spodoptera frugiperda. Next base: position 13,320,852 of record NC_064231.1, on the reverse strand, counting down.
CTCTGGTTTTAAGAGCAGGAGTAGGAACGGGGTGGTTTTTAGTCAGTAAGAATTTGACATTCCCTGTCGCCTCGCCTAAAGTGGGAGAAGACATTGGTTGATTGTCCCCTCTCAAAAAACGACCTTTTCTATGAAGTTAAACCCTTAGTTTCAAATAAATTATTTCAGATTTTTTTAAGATAAGAAACTTAGAACAAAGTTCCTACCTATAATCAAAATGTGAATGAAAATAAAAAAAAAACATTATTATCTTAATTGCCTGAAATAAAATTATAACGGTAGCTTCAAGAGAATGAATAAAATTATAAGTAATCGCGAAAGGTCTTGACATCAGTTAGTAATTTTCATAAATTACAGCTAATTAGGTTCAACAACCTTTTAGATTTGCTATAAAATAACTAGTATTTGTATATTTCACGCATTTCGAAAGATACTTTCAGTCTGAGAAGCTGAAATAAATATTATTTACGTGGTAACATAACTTTCTTTTCGTGATTACTGACAATACATCAATGTAACTATTACTCAATTAGAAAAGAAAGAGATTTAGTTACAAATGAATATCATTAAGCATTCATTTCATTAAGCATTATTGGGCTATTTTCATTTTTCTTAGAGTAGCCTGGGGTCTGGAATTGTACCCAGTATATGACTCACCCTTTATTACATGGGACTTACAACACAAATGTTTAAAAGTGGGTGTAGATTGTACAGTGGTATTACTTGCCGTATTGTGCATCTCTGCTTACCTGCTTAGGGATAACATAATACTATAATAACTTAATTCTTGTTAGCTCAATTATATTTAGTTAAGGTCGGTTTATTTTTACCTAGCGAAAACTTTTAATGCGAGAGCAGATAAAAATATAAAAATACTGATACTTTGCGTATTAAACATAATTTCATTGATTTTTATAATGCAATACTGATACACTTGTGATTCAAATAAAATTAATGTGCTATTCACAATATCATTAATTGACACTCTTTGTCTGATTTCTTGTTTTAATTTTAATGTCAATATTATGGGAAAGCTATTAATTCTCCTTATTATCGACTATCTTGTTAATGTTAAATTGCAACTACATTGTAATAATTTCTTGTTGGATTTCTCGTTTTTGAAATTCTGAATAATGCACAAGTAGCTAAACTTGGAATTCAAGTAATAAGCCCTTGTGATACTTAAATTCTGCTTCTAATAACACAGATAGATAACAAAAGGTAATTTTGATGATATATTTCGATAAGTCTTGTTTGCCACATTTTATAAATCTAGTATAAAATAATGAGATTCAATAATCTAATACTAAAATGTCATCAATGTCTAATTATAATCAAACATCTTTCGATAATTATCGAGAAAACCACAGAAAATGTACACAATAATTTTTAAATCCATACGCGGGCTACACATATCCATACATAAGAAATAAATAAAATAATCATAAATCAATTTGTTTACAAACATGAAAAAAATAAACAAAAACGAAAATTGTAAAATAATTTATTACGAACACTAAAACCTTATGATATGGCAAGGACAACCAAATAAATAATATTACGACTTTAACTTAACAACTAAACTAAAATAAATAAATGCAGAAAATAATAATATCACGATAATAAGACCAAACAAGGTGTAGAGAGTCAATACTTGTGTTGCTATTGTCTTACACAAAAATATTTATTTATCCTACCTATACCATAAACAAAGAATACTAATACTATTCTAATAAAATGTTATAATTTCTCAATCAACACATTACCAAACATTCCCTTAATTTCAAATCATACACAATTATTTTCATATACTAACACATCTCATACTTTTTGGAGCTGATCTTAGAACATAAACACCAGTTACTGTGTCTTCTCATCTGGTTGGCCGTCGTCTACCACCATGTCAATCTCCACTTCGTACGTCCCTGGCTTGGTGCGCGAGGGCCTGACCACAATGCCAGGCATCTTGGACTCCTGGACGCCATCAACTTCGTTTTCAGCATTGTTACCCATAGGCACCTCACCCTTCACACTCGATGGAGCATCAGGAACAGATATACTGTTCAGCTGGTCCTGGGGCAGCTTCACAGACATTAACCCTTGGAACCTTTGGACGAACATCTCCAATATTGGGCCAAACCTTGAGACCCCGTCGGTTGACAGCAGGAATCTGTCAGCAGCTCCTTCCTTAGGTCGGAGCACAAACATGTTGAAGTTGAGGGTCTTCTTCACCGGCCGGGCCGCTGCCTGCGCGATGCAGGCTATAGCGACGAGTACGAACAGCGCCCGAGGTGACATTATGCTAGAGTAAGTTCGCGTGGCGGTAGCGTGCGCCCACGGCGGCGAAAGACTCCACACTGCGCCAGTTGCGTTTTTGCCGCGCATCTAAGCCAAGATAACGGGTCCACAGCAAAAAGATCATAATTGCCTCGCATCGTACCGAACGTTGATAATTGCAACGATCTCTCGACACCTTTCCTTTGGAAAGCGATTCCATCTTAATTCAAGTGAGTCATCATTATCAGACGCCCAAAAATTTATGATCCTCTTTGATGAGTATTGTCCATCAAACTAGTTTTGTGTTATAAGTGTCGGCGAAGATATTGACAGATCTAGCTTAATTGGTTTTGGATCGGCCATTAAAGTTGGTATAAAAAATACTGATATAATATACATCTCATCTGTTGTGATGGAGCTATGAACTTTAAGTTGGAGACGATAAGTGACAAATTCGATTGTGCTTGTGGTGATATAATTTGCACATTACTGCACCTATAGTTTTGAATCATATTTATGGCCATCCATCATGAGCGGCTCTTGTACGTGATTGATCGTAATATAATGATGCAGCATCAAGGCCACTACAATGCAGGTCAATGAAAATAAACAAAATGCGGTTTGTGGGCTTTTTGCGATTGTTTTGTTCTTAGCTTTTATTTCTTTTTAATGATAGAAATTTTGATGGTCTATTAGCTGGAACGAATTATAGCTTTTTATTTTAGCAAAACGACAAGTGTGTGTAATTTAATATATTTACGGTTATTATCGCAGTAAAAAGTTTCGAAATTGTTGGAAGATTTTTTCTACCTGTCCGTTTTGAAGGCTTATTGGTGTCAACTAAAGGAACAAGATAAAATAACCTCTTCACAAGACGTCATTGATGTAGATAGGAAATTATAAAAATTCAAATGTTAAAGCATTTTGATCAGACTACTATTTAGAACTCTTATCTCATTCATGGCTATCTGACCAGAAAAAATATCTTCGAAAAAAATTAATAAAATGTATCACCTTAACCCTAAAAACACCTGACCAACGAGAATGACTAATGGACAGAACACACAATAATTGAAACAACATTACAATTTAATTGAATTAAACCGTCCACGTCCATCTCGAGTCAATTATCTGTTATTTATGTCCAATCACATTTCCAATTGGCCATAATTATACGTCCGATTCCTTTGGAGATCATAAACTGGTAACCATTCTCGGAACTTGACAATTTTCTCTTTAGACCTGGAGAAATGGTGGATGTAGGAAAAGGAATCTTGTTGGGAAGGAATAGGGATGATATGGATGATTCTGGATAGTAAATGTAAGTTGGTAAGTCTTATACTTTATAGGATTGAACGCCACAGGATGAGGCTCCGTTAGAGACGATAAAATGCAGTTTAAGTGCTAACGGTAGCAGTTTCGCAGATAAAAGTTAGATTCTACAAGGAAGTATTAATATTGTTAATGATGGCAATCTCACTTCAGGAAGTATTTATTCGATTATTTTTTTATAAATGTTTTGTATTGATATGATCGTTAATTTTGACACGAACTAGTTTTTGGACACTTTCGTTTTATAAAGGAAAGTTAAATTTCCTGTATTTACTTAATCATAGTATTTCATAATTTGGCCTCATTGAAATTAAAAACATAGAAATGTGCAGAAGTATTAATTAATCAGTACCTAAGTGAGCATCTTTGCTGATACCGTTATTGCTGGAAGAGGTAGTTGAAAGGGTATTCGTAACTGTTATATGAATAGTTTTATCTGTAATGGTGATTTAGGCAAAGGCACAGAAATTGCCAACTCTTGTATGTAAAGGATTTATAGTGGTACACCACAAACCATCTTTAGCACCAACAAGGACCCATAAAGCAAAACCCACAGATGTAAAGCATTCAAAATCAGAACACGCTGGCAGATTTGCGACCAGCCAATTACTTACGATACTTTACGATGACTTAAATATGAAGAACTCTAGACCTCAACTCGTTAATCTTATTGCATGTATGAGCGAAACTGACAGAGGTATTTAATGTAACCGTTTTTCACCATATAAAGGGAAATGGAGCTGATTATAAATCTCGGGCAATTTTACTAGTGATACTGGTTAGTTATCTGATAGATAGCGCTGTAATTCGCGATGCTGTTAATTTATTATAGGAGAAAGCGACCGGTCCTGCCGATAGTAGGGCGATGTCGCTCCATATTAGTTATACAGTTGGTAAAGCAGGATTTTCTAAGGAATTTTACTGGAAATCGCTGTTTATGTTTACTTAAGTTGAGGGGAGAACTGGGTAATATAATTGAGAGTGTATGCGTTAACTGGTGGAGGATGTTAAATATCGAATTCACTGCAACTGGACATTTCCTATAGTGGTATTAATTTTTTACTTTATATGAGATCCCTTAAGCTATCGTAGTATGGTATTCTTCTGTTAGCATAGCGGTCTGTTGGAAGTAGAAATTGAGACAAAAAAACGACCAAGTGAACAATTCACAAAAATATATTTTAACATTAAATTTTCGTTATAAATATAAGAAACTACACTGCATTGCTTTAATTTTAATTATCATGTACAGTTCGATGCAAACTTTATTGCGAGAACTGAGGCGATGTGCAAAATTATAATGCCATGGCTTGACAATTTATTAGCATTTATATATTCACATTAAGTTTGCATCCAACTATACGTATCATTCATCATTTATTTCGGTGTTCGAATTAAATGTAATTTTCTATAGTTTCTAAATTAATATAAATTTGTTGGATCACAGTACACTAGTTGGTATCGTTGAGCTACGCTTTGTTTCGTGTGAGGGGTTGTGCTCTGTGGTTCGATTTGGCATCAACAGCTTCTTTGGCATCTTCAGTCCCTTGTTTCAGTTGAGCTGGGGCACCTGCTGATATAGTATCATCATGAGAACGAAGTTTAGTTTTAAAATTAATATTATGATATAATGATGCTTTGCTCACACCATAATAAAATAGTTCATCTTGAAATTTTGTAATCTTTGATTTTTCACTGAGAAATTTTGAACAGATTGATAGGTCTCGTTGATGCCAATGATGCCAGAATCGTGGCATTTAAGCTTCCATTGCCTCTGTCTACCCCAATCGGAGACAGGTATGACATATGTTTGTTTTTCAATTATCATTAAAGTTATTTCAAAGTTTCAAAGTTTATATTATTTCAAAGTTTATTTTACATCTTTAGTGGATAGGATTAGTTAAATGAAATTAAAGGTGAATGGTCCTTACCACTGGGTACTCTCAAGTTAGGCACTTGGCCTGGGTGGGCAAGTTGGGCGACGGGCTGATAGGCTGCAGGGTTGACTGGTCCTTGGAGTCCCACATTTTGAGAGAAGTGGATGGGACCTCTGCCATCTGCTTGGACAGGTTGACCAGCGCTGTGGGAGAAATGCAACAAAATGATGAAGAATATATATATTTTTTTATTCGATAAAAACTAATGCTTGACTACAATCCCACCTGATGGTAAGTAGAATATGATTAGACGATCATGACAAAATTAAAGCCATAAATATAAAAATAATTATAATACAGGTCTCCGAGAGAATTCTAAGCTTTTTTTCTTTTACCAGGAACTTACGCATTAACAAGTCCAGCGTCTTGGTACACCAGATCGTAAGGTCGGTTCTGGTAGCCGATGGGAGAGGGCAGCACCTGTGGCTGCACCAGACCTCGGTTGTAACCAGCATACGGGTTCACGACGCCGTGACCTGATGGGTCTACGAGAACTGTGTTCTGGAAACCTGGAAAGTAACAAGGAATTTTTGAATATAGGATCATTTTTATTTTTATTATTATTCTAATTAAAGCCCTGGAAGGGTCGAATAGGCTCGAAAAACTGCATGCTATAAGTAGTTGAGAATTTCAATTTTGAAGATTCTTTGGAAATCTTTTGAATTTATTCCAGTTAGATCAAATAGGTAGGTAGGTTTTGTAGCAGAAAGTGTCAGTATTTTTTGTTGCTTTTTCACATTTGAAGAAGAATGAGAAACAAGAAGGTATCACATTCCAGATTAGCTTTGGCATCTTGCAGATGACTCTACAAAAGGACTTCGCCATGAAGTTACTTAGAATAAGGACAGTTAATTTACCATTTCCTGGGAACCTAGCGTTTCCTTGCGGCGCTGCAGCAACTATGTACACAGGTTGGTAGCCTCCAATGCTTCCGGGGCTGAAAAAGATAAAAATAAGTTACAGTTTGACTGCATAGTTGGCGCGGTGGCTAGGCAACAGGCTGCCGCGCAACGTGTAGCGGAATTCCCGCATGGAGCAAATCTTTGTCTGATCCACAAATTATTATTGTGGGTACTGAGTGTCATGTGTATGTCATTGTGTATGTTAACTTGTATGTTTATGTAACACACCACGACACAGAAGTAAATTACTAGTATGGAACAACGTTGAAAAAAAAGAAGAAAAAAGGTAGATTTATTACACAAAAATAATCTAAACGAATCTATGACCTTCTAAGTACACTAGTTCTTCTTTGTAATACGTATTATGGCAATAATTACCTGTAACCGGGAACTGGCATGTGCACTATGAAAACTCTTTGTCCAGGCACTAGTCCAGGTATGTTAGGAGCTACTGGATTCTGAAAACACAGTCATAAATATGTAGCCTCCGACAAAATGACTTGACTGTCTTATTTGTCCAACAGGTAAATGCTTAGAAAGGGATTGTAAAAGTACAAAAAATATATTTTCAAGTTTAAAAAAATCACTCCATATTCCTTATTGCCTGGCACTTAGTACATAACCGGGGAAAAGAGGACTAACTATAAAGCAAATTACTGTAAGTGCCTGATAAAAAAAGATTTGCATTATTCACTCTACATTTACTTGCTTTAAAAGTACATGAGGCGTCAAGGCTTAAGTGTAGGCGTAAAGTCTAAATGAGTTATAGATAATTACCTGTTGTGGAGGTTGCTGTGGCTGCTGTACTCCTGGTACCAGCTCGACTTCACTGTCTGGCTCTAAGGACTCCAGACGAGCAGGTGCACCATGAGGACCATTTACACTAACTGTAAAAATGATAAGGGTCTTTATCATCATTATCATCTCAATCATTATGAGGATCTTTAACTAAAATATGTACATTATACACAGCTAAATAAAGGCCTCCCTCTTAAAACGGGGTTGGTTATAACATAATCCCAACGCCTTTTTTTGAGGGGGAAAAATATTCTGTGGCTTCTCCCTCCTTGGGTGAGACGAGAGGAAGTGTCAGACTCTTACTGACTAAAAACCACCCCGTTCCTTTTGCTACTTTGAGCCGGAGCCCCGGGAAATTGGATGTAGCTCCGGATTGGGATAATCCCAACCCTTGGTAGGTGATTTGGGGCTTGGTAGGTGGTGCCCTCGGGACTTCGTAAGTGTTTGAAGTTTCAGGACGTATGCAGGTTTTATAGTTATTTTTTACTTCCACAATTTCGAAACGACATGCAAGTGATTATAAAGCCAGATCTAATCACAGCACTAACCTTGTTTCTGTTCAGCCGGTCTGTAGTAGTTATCAACTGGTTGCTCTATAAAGTAATCCAGTCTGTGAAGTAAAGAAATAGTTTGTTTTACTCATAAACATTCAATTGTTTTATAATTTTTATAGTATCACATTATCATCTTATTAGTGGCTATTGCTGACCAAAGCCTCTTATTACGTGGATAAGGTTTGGGCGTATATTACCACGCTTGCTCAATGTGGGTTGGCGATTTAAAAAGTATAATTAGAAATTATAAGCCCAAGTTTCCTTACAATGTTTTTCTTCGCCGTTTGTCAGTGGTGTCTAAATAATCTTAGAAAGTACCTATAACTCGGAAAATGTCACATTGGTACTTGCCGTTGGTGGGTTTCGAACCCGCACCCTTATGCATGAGAAGTGGACGTCTTAAACCTCCGAGCCACCACGACGTTTTATAATTATTGTGCGTGTTTTAATATGTCTATCCATATCAAGTTAGTTTTGTTCAACGTCAGCCTTATTTAAATTGGTGATGATAGAATAGTAAGAAAGCTACATACGGATTTAGCTGGTGCAGTCCTGCTTGCTGAGGGTATCGCTGTTGTGGTGGGGGAGGCGCAGCACTCACCACTGCGACTACTGCCGCTACCAGATACTGGAAACAAGAGAATATTAACTTAATTTTGTTCATTCAATTTAAAATCAATAGTAGTTCCTAATCAAAACAGAAATGTGGTTGAAGTATCCATACCTTTTATACTATATTTGCCTAGTTCTACTATTCTAAATCCTTTGAATGCCTACAGATAACTGTTGAAGGCAAATAACTAATGTAGATCACCGGTGACCTACGCGGCAGTTAACGTGTTAAAGTACCTAATAGGGTTGTGTGCAATGTGAAATTATTGTTAAAAGGGAAGTAAATCTGAGTCTTATCCATAACACACATTTTTAAACTAACTTAAAACAAACCTAAGGCAAAAACCTTGCCAATCAAAGAGACGGACTAGATGTTCACATATTCAATGGGGTCATGTCGAAATATCCCATCTTAAAATTCCGATAGAAAACGAAGGACGATGTCAAATCACCTTGTTATCTCGGTTACATCTCGTTTGTAAATAATTACAATTCAGATCAGGAGTCCAGCCTTCGAGTAGGTCACACTTCTGAGGCCAAGTTATTGCATTCATTTCATTTGAGGTTCGCGTCACTTGTGAAATTTGACTCATCACTCATCACCACCAATGTATTTAGAATTTATAATTGTTATACTTTTCCTGTTTTGACGTGCAGTGCGGAGTGCGTGCTTTGTTTTCCTTAAGTGCATTGGAGTCTTAAACAGAGTTTATGATTTAACCGACTTCAATCAAAACAGTAATATGAATAAGGTGTGTAGTGTCAGTGGTTGCGAGGTTCATAGCCGAGAAAGAAGTACTGATCCTGCCTGCTAGAAGGATACAAAATCTAGAATAGTGACCAGGCTATGCCTTGCCACAGGTGGGGCCCATTAGGGTTGATGCCTGATCCGGATCTGACACAGACTATCTAGCTGGGTTTATCGGTGCTCCAGCTCGAAAATCATACCGGGGCTTCGGGTCGAAAAGCAGGAGAAGGAACGGGGTGGTTTTTAGTCAGTAAGAGTCTGACACTCCCTTTCGCCTTGCCCAAGGCGGGAGAAGTCATTGGATGATTTTCCACCCTAAAAAAAATGTAAGCTCGAAAATCAGGAGTAGGAACAGGGTGGTTTTTAGTCAGTAAGAGTCTGAATCGCGCTCTCGCTTCAGCCAAGGCGGGAGAAGTCATTGGATTAACTTATTGAAAACTAGCTCGATGTCATCTTCTTTAATAATAAAAAAATATATTGCGCTTAGCCGACTCTACGAAGGTTTACGACAAAATATTTACGTTAATCTACGATACAGCTATTTGTTAAATAAATTTTACTAGTCATTACGTAATTAGTATTTGCCGTTACCTTATTTAAAACATTTCTGACTATTTTTATCCCTATCAAGCCCCTATTAACCCTATAATAGTCAGAAATGTTTAAAATAAGGTAACGGACAAACACTAATAACGTAATGACCACAACATACGAAATTACGAAGTTTCTTACATGAAATCCATTATGTAGCATAATAGTTTATAAACTGTCTAAACTGTAAAGTTCCGCTAGTCAAATGATATAAATCATCTAGAAATCATGTTGTTTCCCCGTCCATTGCAGTGGAACAGTTAAATAATGTGTTACGACTTACGAACAAATTCACTGTGCGTATCAGAATTACAGGCTCATTATAATATCGATGTAACTGCATGTAAACTAACTGAGGGGTTAGTATGAGTTTGTTTTATGTTTAATGTGATTGAAATGAGAGAGCGTTCGGCGCTCACATTGGTTGGTTTATTCTAGCCGGTCAATCAGAGCTCCAAACGCGTTCTAACGCGTACACTAAGCACCTTTGCCGTGACCACGTTCGCTATAGTGCCAAATAATGGAATCTACGTTAAACTCTTTGCTTAGATACGTTGCAATAATAATAATACATTAGCATTTATATAATAAATTATTTAACTTCGGTGTTAAAATCTTAAATAATATCAAACACAAAAAATATATATTTTCAAAACCTTATTAAATGATCTTAAAAATTCATCATCGGATTTTGAGCAATTAACCCACAGACAGACCCCAGACATTATACACGTATAATATGAATTAAGATGAACCTCTTATCTATAAATCAGCTAAAAGTGATTAACACAATTGTTTTTTTTTCGAATATAGGTAGTCAAAGTTCTTGATTATTCACTTCTGTTGACATACCTCCCTCCTGTAGACACTAAGTCTACAGTAAAGATGTCTACAGGAGAGACACATTTTTATAAATCAAAGATGGCAGCCTTCCATTAGAGGTAAGAATTTAAGCAATGTAATATTTGCAAACCGCGCCCACATATGCACTTACTATCTATGTTTTTATATATTTGCAAAGGTTACTTACTCAGGTATCCTAGTCACAGGAAAGACACACTGATCTCGACTGAAAAATTGTGTATTTGAATAATATAAAGAGTTTCTCTTATCACACGCACTTTACGTAAAATTACAACCGAGCAAATGACAGAGAATGCAATGCTACCAACACAAGAGACAAAATAAAAACGATGCCTTCATCTTTAGCAAATTTAGGCTCATTTTATTTGTCTACAGAAGTAGACCCAAAATTTGTGAACATCATTTTTATGACGTTTAATTCCAAATTAAGGTTTATATATTTATTTATTCGTTATGTTATGAATATTTGATAATATGACTGATGTAATAAAACGAATTAAAAGTATCAAAAGTATCTGTATATATTTTTAATTATCACTTGAACTCAACTACCTGCCATCCGAACAGTCTACAGAAGGGGATCTTTTCAGATTCAAAAGCGAGAAAAATGAAATAAATTTCGGTTAAGCTGATTTTTTTTATGATCCAGAAAAAGTTTTCCAGACGAAATAATTATTAAAGCGATTTAATGTTGATATGATATTTAAATAACGGTTTTTAAGTTGTATGAACATTTTTTTCTCCTTTTGTGTTTGACCCATAAATGCCTGCATGGCATGTCAATCAGCTGACAGTCGAGTATTTTTCTTTGTACCATCATTACATAAATCGTTAAAAATAAACAACACACAATCGATTAATTTTATCGATTAGCTAGCACATTGCTTGTTGATGGCTTGTTCCGTAATGAGAGTAATTTTAGTTATGCGTGTTTATAGGTATTTATTAGGCATAACGTAATGCATAAAAAGTACCTATGTAATTTAAAATCGTATAAAAATCTTATTTAACTACATAATATGTAGACATAGACCCGGAGCTGATAACCTAGCGGTTTTACTGGGGTTCCGGCTGAATACGCCGCTTATCATATACACCGCAATCGAATATTCGAATCACCATGGTAAGTAATCTTCGTCGCACATGAACACCCGAAACACAAGATGCGTTAAAAGTATGTTTTCGGCCTTTTGGGGGTTAGGAATATAAGGGTTGATGGGGAATCGAGGATTGGGAAGATTGGGTAACCTCACTCACACAACGAAACATAACGCAAGCGTTGTTTCACGTCGGTTTTCTGTGAGGTCGTAGTATCACTCCAGTTGAACTGACCCCTTCATGCCGATAAAATATTTTAAGAAACCTGCGTATCCGATTCACTGATGTCGTAGCTCGTACTAAGTACTACCATCCACCATGCCATACCTGGCATTATATTAGTTCCTTAATCCCCCGTCACACAAGTTGTTTTGAGCGCCACGTCATCCTTTAATGAACTTCACTAGAATTACCATAGGCATTTGTACGAGTGCGCTCAGTTGCGGTAATCCGAATAATTACTGTTCATAAATATTCAACTTGTTTGCTAGTTAGTGCGATCTTTGCTTATTTTTCCCACAAATTGTTTTATATTATTAATTGGTGTTTTATACTGTGTGATGTTCTCAAGGCATGACATTTTTGGTTTAAAGGAATGATTCTATTAAATATCTTTTGTTTAAATGTATTTTATTTTAAGTTTGAGCAGTACTCAATAAGACTTACCTAGGTAGTCTTGTTAAGTGTTCTCTAAAGAAAAAAGTTCTGGTAGTTTAGTAAATATTGTAAGTAAACTAATACGTGATAGTTAATGATTTATTATTACTGTTGCAATTGTGAACAAGTAATTGAAATCCATCACTCGTTACCATAACTAATAAACATTTATTAGGGAGCGTCAGACTCTTACTGAACAAGGTGGTTTTTAGTCAGTAAGAGTTTGACTAGCCGGTGCCAGAAGTTATCAGATGATTTCTCCGCCTCAAAAAAAACAGTAATCATTAATTATACAATTTACCTACCAAGGAAACATCAACGATCGGCTCGCAATCTTTAATTCTATATTAATCCACAACTACCTTAATCATTTAATAACGCTTTAAACCACAATTAACCGCAATGGCTATTTAATTTTACAGGAAACTGCGGAAAATTTAACCGCAATGTGCTTCTACTATGATCATAATTCCTATGATCCTATAGCCGGACACATCACCAGTGTAATTTGAGTGCACGGAACGGAAGGAAGCTTGTATGTAAGTAGCTGTCACATTAGTATGTGACAACCGTCCGTCTGGTGGGACCTTCACCTACTTACTATATCATCTACCCGTGGTCATTGCAATCGTAAACTGAATTTGTCACATACTGCCATACCTATGTGATACGCCCATGCTGATATTGGGAACAAATGTAATAAAACATTAAAAAAATATATGTGTTTCATTTTCCTAATCTGACCAACTTTAAACAAGAATGAAACCTCTTTAGTGAATTTTGGATGAATTGCTTTTTTTCTGCAGCGACTAATGGATATAAATAAAACTGGCCGAAAATAAATCAAACTATTGGCACAGATGTCGTAAGCGTAACAAAGAGGTTGAAAGAAAAAAAAGTTGTTACATTTTTTACTGTATAAAAATAATTTAATATAATGCTATTATAATTTTATTAATTATTTTTTTATTTATAATGAAATACGATAAAAATAAAAATGTAATTTAAAATACGAAAAAATATTACTAGCACACATATTTTAATAAAAAAATAAATGTCAATGATATTCCAATTTCAAATTAAATTATTACATTCCTTTTTTTATCTATAGTTTGATTCTTTTCACAAATTTTCCAACAAATTCTTGAACTTGATACATCAAAAATCTTTCCTGGAAGTTGTAACTTGACATAACATGTACTTGTGATAAAAATTCATACAAGACGGTCGTTATGCCCTTGACCTTGGAGTAATAATTTCGTCGGAGTGACACGTCAAGGGATCATTCAACTTCTGTCCTATACCACTACCGCTGGGAACTATACAAGGTCGATAAGTAAATTGTACTACAGTATTGTCTGAGAGAGCTATTGTTTTGATGAAATTGCTGATAGGTAGGTCAGTTCTTGCTTTTATTTAGGTTTATGTATCAATTTTTTTGATCACATACCGATGTGAGATGTATGAATTTGGAAGGGAACTACAGAATCATGCATGTTTGTCTAAAATAATGATCGTGTCGTGGCTTCAGACGACCATATAGGGTGTAAAACGAAACGCTCCCGAAAAACGCCATTTCAATCGTTTTTGTTTAAAACACATACAATACAATAAAACACACATAAAATAAACATTGAATACCATTATTCAAAAAAAGAAAACTTGGTTTTGTACAATCGCCTGTTTGCGGCGTTTGGGAGCGTTCCGTTTACAGCCTGTAAAATACTTTTTTCACTGCTCATAGCTATGGGTTGGCTTGTTTAATAAATAGGTTGTTTCATCTTTATAAATAACTTTAACGTAGGTTATATTTATCTGGGAACTTTTACAGATAACCATCTTTATACTTACAAACACGTAAAAATATTCCATACATGTTACCTCAAATAAAAATATGTCCTCTAAAACCACATAAAACCTAACCAGTTCTATTCAATCAAGATAACGATAACGTGGTAACCGTTTTTCCCTAACACATTGTAATGGGTCATACCGCCGCACTCAGAGTCATTTAATGGTTACTTAACCCAGTCCTTAGCAATTGGGCAGTTTCCTAGGTCAAAAATAAATTATTTTGACTTTTCAATACAATAGAATATCCCAATATAATCGTACTTTCATTCATTAATTTGATGACATACTTAATTTTTAAATTTTTCTTGCGAAATAAGTATACTATTTGACGCAAAAAATTATGACGTCATAATTTACAATCACCTACAAAATTCATAGAAAAATAATCGTTTTTGACATTTCTATAAAAGTATTGAATTTGACAACCGTATTGTTTTCTATACAAAAATCGTCACTAAGGAATAGTTTAAGTAACCATTAAATATCTCTGAGTGCGGCGGTTGGTCTTGCGAAATGATTACGAAAACAATGACACATTGGAAACTGTCACACGCACTTAAACACGGGGCATTTAAGTAAGCGTTTGAGCGATTCCTTTTGCGACACTGTGTAACGCAAGTTGGAGCAATTTGGTCGTAATTACGTGTGAGGACGGCAAGGGACGCGCGTCGCTGGTCGTGCGTGTGTACTAGGCTTTGATGACCTGCTTTTGTTGAGGATTTTCGTCTTATGGTTTTCTAGGTAAGGTAGGTCTTGGTGTTTTAGTGTTGTGTTTGTGTAGAGCCTTGTTTATATGCCTAATTCCTAGTATCGTAAGCATTATTTGCCTGTTTGCCGTTGCATAAGGCAGAACGATGTATCAACAATATCATGATCATAGAAATTAAGACAAGTTATTTTACTAATCGTTAATTTTACTGTAATATAATAAAGTAAATATTTTAATATGTTTTAAAAAACGGAAACCGTCTTTAAATGCAAAGTGCGATGTTCTATTTTTTTAAGTCGGGTGTTATATACGCAAAATCTTCCTAAGTCTAAGGAATACTAGATTGAAAACAGCAACCAAATCGGTTCAGCCAAACCCGAGATGATTGCGCACAAACATACAGGATAAACTGAGAACCTTTTTTTGAAGTCGATTAAAATTAGATAGTGGACATAGATCTAATGTTTTCAATATTTTTTAGATTAGTTACGCAGTCGTGTAGACGAAGAAATATAGATACTGTACAGTATATTACATTATTTGTATCTAAGAAACACATATAAACTATTTCAAATAAATTAGATAAAATCGTTGTCAGTGTATGCTATCAGCGTACTACATATTTTTGTGAGCAAATATATCTACCGCCCACCGTGCGGCCTCGCGCCTGAAGAAGCCGGTTACAAATTTCAGCGGGGGCTTACAAGAGCAGAGTGGCGCAGTGGAAGCGTGCTGGGCCCATAACCCAGAGGTCCGTGGATCGAAACCACGCTCTGCTAGAAAATATTTTTATTTCTTTCCTTTTTAATGTAAAATAATTTTGTTTTTCTTCAATGATGTTTATTTTGTTAAGTAAAATAAAATGAAAATTATGTTTTTTTCAGTAATTTCATATCTAATGCAAAACTACCATTTAATCTTCTTGCGAAATCTAACTTTAAGCTTTGTGTTTGGTTTTATTTAGTTTTTCTTATATTTCAATACTGAGATTTTAACTATTTAAATGTCAAAGTTCTATATATTTCATTAATGATCGGAAATAAGAAATGCTACTAGAGTTCATATCTAACGTGCGAGACAGAGGTTAATGACCTCAGAGTTTGTTATGTTAAACGAAAATATTATTCTTACGCAACTTATTTTAAAATCACCGTTAACTTGGTATTTCAGGCACTGAAAATAGTGTTTTTAAAACAAATTCAATATTTTAGTTAAAACAAAAGAATGAATGATTAAACACAGATTTTAGTGAGTAATTAATATTAATGTTGTTTTTAAATTATGTTTGACGATAAATTTAATTTATTTTATAAGGAAAAATATTCATACATGTTCTAGGTTTTTCTAGTTTATGAGAGAAAATAGTTTTCTTACTTATCTAAAAATGATCTAGAAACTCATTTAATATAATATAATAAAGTACCTTCTTGTTAATAAAAGAAGAACTGCGTGAGGTCACGATCGTATCTACTTCAATGTTCACAGAACATGTCGGCGTCTAAACAACTTAATTGGATTACACCTTGTTTCCGTAAAAACAAAAGCGCTTTAATTGGTTTGTCTAATTCCAATCAGGAAGTTGATTCCACGGATGTTATACTAATCGCGATAATGTTGATGTTCGTACGTTGTGTTGAAAATCTATTGTTATAGGCATAGGACACTGAGATTATTTATTTATCAAACTGTTAAACATATATAGTGGTACCGTAAAACGGGGGTGACAGTATTCGAGGGGTGAATAGATACATATAGCCCAGTATATGGCACTGGCTTAACCACTATTACATGGGATTTATAACATCAATGGTGAAAAGTGGATGGACACCTCTGCCTACCCCTTCCGAGATAAAAGGCGTGACGTTGAATAAATGTTTGGAAATGTTCTAACATCTATTTACCTCTCTCTTGTGTCTATTTACCCTTTAAATTCTATTCACTCCGTTTTACCATTATCAAAAACTCAAAAGTCCGGCTAATTGACGACCTCTTTCAGTCAGTCAGTTACACTAGTAATAAAATGTCTTTTAAAATACAGTAAGGTAATATAATAAAATAGAAAATATTTCTTTACCTATACAACCCCGGAGCTGCGGCCTTAGCGAATAGCAACGGGGTGGTTTTAGTCAGTAAGAGTTTGACATTCCCCCTCACCTCAACTAAGGCGGTAGAAGTCATTGGATGACGTCCCCCTCAAGTTAATAAGTTTAGGCTAAGTTACTGAAAATCAGCCTTTCTTGGGAAAAGAGTTGAATAACCTCATGAGAAGAATATTGTAGTACTTTAAATTCCTGGTTTCCTACCAGTAATAAGCTATCTAAAATATATTTATTTATAATAATATAATTAATCGTAAAAGACTTTTATAACCTTACGTGAAAAAAATGTACTATAGTTCCATAACATTTTAACTTATAAATTGAAAGAAAAAAGCAAAAATAAAATGAACTTACGAAGTAAACAGCCATATTTCACTAGTCGAGTTGACCCGCGCACTATACTGTACTGTGTAACAATGAGCGTGCGCCGGTCAACTCACACTTATATGAGACGTTCGGCTTGCGTGCACGACGCTATAGGGATAAATTATACGCCTAGTATTATGAATTGATCTAACTTTTCACATATAAAAACCCATATATTACAATATTCAGTCATGTAGAAATTGTTTAGAAAATAACTTATAATTGTTACGCGATAAAAAGGTATAGAGGTAGACGTAATGAGGTTTCCTAATTTTTTAAAAGGTAAAGTAAAACATGATAAGTATTAATTACCTAGTCCTTTTTTAAGAATCACTGAGGTGTTGTATTTCGTAGATTTTTTTGTTTTCTTTATTCAAATTGGAAATAGTAAGGCAATGTTTAGCCTACGTTCGTATTATGTCAACTGAATGAGATGAGTTCTGAGCTCTCTCAGGCCAGCAACCTATGACAATATCTTTCTTAATATTCGTAGCGAATCGATTTGTAAAAGTACGAGTAGGTATATTTACTATTTTCTATTTTTACTGTCTTTTGCCATAATACGTAAAAGCAATGATTCTGTTTCTGTAAAAAAAACCTGACTGGTTTCTTGGGTCTGGTTCATTCATTCTTCGTACTTTGGTAATAAAAACATAAAATAAATAGTTGGTATATATTATTAATGTATTGAAATTATAGACCACATTATATTTGATTGATTTTTTATGGTCTATAGACACCGAAACATCAGAGGCGTTGCGGGCCTTTTGGGAGTAGTTAGGAAATTGAGAATTGGAAAGATTGGGAAGGGGCTCTGGCAACCTCACTCATCGTGAGCGAAGGGGTGTCTGAAATGACAAACTAGTCATAGACTTCTCCTTTGGTTTTCTTGCCAAATTCCTGTTTTCTACGACTAGTAGTTCTGGACATGCGTTGTTTGTTGAACTCAATCGTTAGTAACGGAAGAGATCTATGTCACAAATTTTGTTTAAAATAATCCTTCCGTTGTTTCTAGCTACAAGTGTAAGGTGAACATTGGATAATTAAAAACAAAAAAATATTTCGCGATACAAAAATTTTGTATTACAAATTGTAAATTTTTCTTAAACGAATTTTTAATGCTAAATTATTCTATTGTAGAACAATGAAACTGGGTCATGTTATGAAAAAAGCTATGACAATATCACAATAGATGGAATATTTTCTCGTAATATTCATAGAGATGGTGATCTAAATAACTTGTGTTACCAATTGTGGATGACTGCTTAGAACCAGTTCAATGTCGACTTAGGTTGTAAAACTTGACATCTAGGTGGAAAATCTAGGCTTATCTGATAAACTAACAAGCGGTTACAACATTATTCATAAGAAGGAAGTCATAAATAGGTTTTGTGCAAAAGTCCCAAGGCATTTTTAATAAACAATAGTGAGCATTGGCATTGTCTACGAATAATAACTACAGGTTTTTCTATTATTAGTGTTCAAAAATAAATATTATTGTGATTCTCTTTGACTTTTTTCAAGTTACCTAGCTAAAAGGCAATTAAGGATTCACTATTCCTATGTGTAAATTGCGTCGCGTTACGCGCACGGCCCTAAGAGCTATCAAACTACCGATGAGGCCCAGTACGCTGATTCCCTATCCGAGCGAACCTAACCATAGCTGCGAACTAACTAATGGGTTACCGGGGTTCCGGCACAAAGTAGGAGTAGAAACGGGGTGATTTTTAGTAAATAAAAGTCTGATACTCTCCGCCTCATCCAAGGCAGGAGAAGTTATTGGATGATTTCCCCTCCTCAAAAAAGTGTTCACTTGTTTAGTTAATTTACTGAAACTTTTCAGGAAGCTTTCATGCCTGGCCCTCGGTAGCTAGTTTTAGTATAGTCGAATCTTTTGGTACAAATTAGTAATATTTATAAATCTCTTCACATTATGAGTTAAGAAAATACGTTCTATTTAATGTATAGTTAGTTGAATCATTGATAAACAATACATCTTCATCACTACATTGACAGAGACTAGGAAACATTGATGTATTAAAAGATAAGTAAGCGATGACTGTCGACGAGTGATTAGATGCACAAACAAACAAACAACCGCCTTGTCTCACTCACTGTGTTGTTGCTGGCAACATACCAATTGGGTATATAAGAGTTATTGTGTGTGTAGAGGAAGTTATGGTGAAGAAAATTATGAATGTCCTTTACTAAAGTTTAATAGTATGGCCCTTTGTTTCTATAAAAGCACCCCGATTAAGTCTTTGATTGCCAATAGAAAACTGTTGAAGGCAAATCCTCCGCTAACGTCGGTCACCGGTGACCACCACGGCGTTCAATGTGTTTTAAAGAAAGTTTTTGATCGGCTTAATTGATACCATACCTTCTGGTGCTGTGGACTACGGCTCGAAAAGCAGGAGTAGGAACAGGGTGGTTTTTAGTCAGCCACAGTCTGACACTTTCTCTCGCCTCGCCCAAAGCGGGAGAAGTCATTGAATGATTTCGCCCTCAAAAATCACGAAGTAATAAACCCACTACCTAATTGGCAACCAAATATAATATTGCACAGTGCATAAAGATATGAATATTATGATGGTGGAAGGTTTTCAACACAGAAGTCTATTTACGATGTCGCTTGATAGCAAATATGACAGTCGCATTGTTTTAAATATTATTGTCGCTCATTGTTTTAATTACAAATCTACAATTAGAAAGTTTAATTTTCATTCTGCGGTTATAAAAATACCGCATACTAACCATTGTCAAGTCACCTCATACAGTTTAACAAGTCATATAATTTTGTCTCATTAACATAAAGTTTCATTTATACTAATGACATAATATTGTGTCGGCGACCCAAAACCGCTCTGACAATGCAAACGACGTGCTTCTTTCTTTGCCGAACATTGAATGGGAATTATGTAAAAACTTATTTTGTGTGGTAACAAATAATGGGAGCTGTAATAACTGTCCACGTGGAAGTTAATCCCTTTGTCAAATGGTAACACGGTTTAGGAAAATAGAATACTTTAGTAGAGAGTGTCTTTTATGTCGATATTTTTGAGGAAATTATGAGTTTTTCCACCAGAGATGTGCTATTTCGTTATGCTACGAAGATGTACGGTAATAGCTAAGCTGTGAAACGATATGACTGTTTCCACTGATACTAAGCTATGTAGCTGTGCGAGTACGATGTGCTATAAAGATGTGCCGCCACAAAGAAGCTGTGCGATGTGTCGATATTAGGAAGCCATCCATAGCACGCATCTTTCCAAATAAAAACTGCTTAGCTGAGTCCGTTTCCAACAATGCTAAGCTATGTGTACCAATGAATAGGATTGGTAGAAGCCAAACGTATTCACAGCAACGTAGCATGGCACATCTCTGGTGGAAATCACCCAAAGAATGTTACTATTTTTTAGTTTAACATAAAGCCTATACTGACTTTTGTTTACTATATTTAGTCTTGTGTTATCGTTCACAAGACAATTTAATGTGTGTTTGTTTGTTTGTATTTCTTTCACGTTTCAATGGAGCGTTCTTATAGTACAATATTTGTGTTTACAGATAGTTAAAAGGCTGATAGTAATTTAGGGTACATTCTTTCGTTGACTACACAGGTAAAGCTGCGAGCAGAAATCTAGTCTATAATGTAAAAATAAGTCGAATTTTCCTTCTCCAGAATGCGCGAACTGATTTTCACAGTTTTGCCTTAGTTGGAAAGGCCTCGGGATTCGTGAGGTTTATACAAATTTCAGGAAAAAATTAAGAGAAAAACAGGAAAACAGAAAAAGTCATTAGTGGCGAAACGGAGTTCGCCGGATTTGCTAATAATTTGTAAAACCATGGTTTAGTTAATTAAACCTTCCCAGAATCGTCCTGCCAGTCAGTATTCCCTTGAACTTCTACAGTTGACTCAGTATGTTTGGTGAGGCGAGTTTGTATTTTTATTTATTTTGCGGTCATCAACCTTGTTCCCGTAAATTTGTATGTTTTGCATTGTATGTTTCGTTAGTATGAGGTGACGTATAGGTATATGCGTCAGGATTTGTTTTACCTGAATCAATTTGGATTACTGAATACTTTTTATATACTAACATATTTATTTTTGTAAAGCTTCTGTAGGTACACTATATAAAAGGTATTGTTAGTGGCAAAACAATATATAAAAATGTATAGGGACTACGGAGAAGGATTCAATGTAACCAAGAATTGTATTGTGAATCTGATTGAAAGTGTTCACCATAGGAATCTACACTTTGGAACGAGCAAATAACTTCACTAGAGGACTGCCAGACAGAGATACATTTTTAATATTATTATATTTACTTTGTCGTCCAAAAATGCCTTTCTGGTCTATTTGAAATTAATAATTTTGCCTTTGATGTTTTTACCCTGATCACGAGACACCAATAAGTTTATCGCATGTCGATATTATTATAGAAAATTGTCTTGTACACAGCAATTCTATTAATAAATAACGAAGTAAATACATCTCAGTAGTAGTAAATTATGTAAAATGTACTATTTATAATCAATAGAGTAGGTAAAAAAGTGTATCATACTACGTATATTACATTTATGCGTACTCCACATATAGCCATATGAAAATGCAAATACTACACGTGGTATTGGTAATAGTTTGAGTAGATAAATGTCTTGTTAATTCACTTTACTACGCACTAAAATAAGTGGGTTGGGTTTTAGAATAATTTATGTGTAGCTAATGTGTAGGATTAGTTAGAAATGTGACTAACAGAACTAGTAATATCAATCTCTACATATATTGCGATGTAATTTTTTTTATTATTTTATTTTCCGTCGCAATGCAAAGAAAATACCTCCCTACCCTCCTTCCACTCCTCTCTATGCAAAGCAATCCTTGTCATAGGTGTCAGGTTCGTCCCACCATTGCCTTCTGGGCCTGCCACAACGTCTGTTCACTAAGATGTACTAATAGTATAGGAATTTATTGAATTTACACTATGAAATGTAGGAATAGGCTTACATGGGACACATTACATTATCACTGTATGCGATGCTATGTAAGGACTACCTAAATAGTTAAGTATTTTAGAGCCCCCCTCAAAAATATCCAATGACTCCTCTCACCTTGAGCAAGGCGAAAGGGAGTGTCAGGCTCTTATTGACTAACAACTACCCCGTTCCTTTTCCTGCTTTTTGAACCAGACCCATACGTACCTACATATAGTTCGTATGAATCCTGGTATAGGTACCAAAAAGTATAAAACCATGTCAACGCAGATTAGGATCGATTAGTAATTCAATTTTTAGAAATTCAATTGCATATTGTTGTTGCAGGGATTTCCTACATGAGTGTGTTAGAGTTGATTCATTCACTACTTATTCATGCATTTTATTGCTTTATGCAAATTGTTTCCTCGTGTAGATTTTCCCTTCACCTACAAAGAAAGTCCCTAATTTTGTGATGATCTTGAAGAATGGAATTTTCTTAATTTAGAGTCGAGGCAGAAAATATTTATACTCTTAGGTATTTGAAATCTCCATATCGATATACAGTGCAACCTGGATAAGTGGGAAACTTCCGCAACTGTAACACATACTGAGGTCCCAACACATTAGCACTGTATTACCTCTATTGTGGGAAACACCCTCTTTATATTGGATTCGTTCTTTTGATTTATCATCATAGTTACCTCTATTACTGAAACAGCTGGTGAATATTAAATGCTTAAAGTAACTGAGATAACATCGTTTTGTTTGTTGACTTACTAAAATATTCTTATTCATTTTTAATGTGCACATAACGCATTGTTTTATTTAAGAATCCTCTTTATTTGAAATAATCTGTAAACTCACCTCTATTAATGGAACCCTCTGTAAATGAGACAAATATCAATTTATACTTGGTTATCTGAGACCTAAATTAATGGTATATATCTATATAGGTGGTAATACTAGGTTAAAGGGAGCCACTTAATGGGGGTTCTCTGACCGTCCGATTTGGAAGTCATTGCGCGAATCCTATCTGCTGCACTAGACGCCTTGATGATGAAAACGATTAGGTATTCTAAAAGGATTAATAAATTAAAACTAATTATGAAACTTTGAATTCAATTTATTTTGTCTAAATAAATAATAAATACATTTTTGTCTTTAGAAGACACTTTATCACACTCTTTCACACAGTTTCTCACTTAATAAACGTTTAAATGCACTCATTCTGTTAAAGTATTGTTTGTATCGCATAGTTTAATCATATAGTAGGTATTCTATTTTTATTCGATTTGTAGATACTGTTTTAAGCCTGGCAGTAACTATGAATACAATTCTTCAAAGCATTTTAAAGCAAGTACGTTTATATTTTGTCACTATAGGTGTTATGAGTATTAATTAGTCTTATGTAAGTAAGATATATGAATCATTTAATAAAAAGTTTACGATAAGTC
The DNA here is from genome assembly GCF_023101765.2 of Spodoptera frugiperda. Lineage (NCBI taxonomy): Eukaryota > Metazoa > Arthropoda > Insecta > Lepidoptera > Noctuidae > Spodoptera > Spodoptera frugiperda. The sequence continues at coordinate 13,297,026 of NC_064231.1, read as the reverse complement.
TCACTGATCTTCTAAAGTTAACCAACTCTAAGAGTGCACGCAATGGAAAGATGCGTGCCATATCTATAGCACGCATCTTTCCCTATTAAAATAACATAGCTTAGTTGAGTCCGTTTCCACCAGTGTTAAGCTAGGCACACCAATAAATACATTTAGTGGAAACCAAACACATCCACAGCAACGTAGCATAACACATTGCTGGTGGAAAAACACTCTATTTTTTGTAGAATAACAATAATAATGCATGGCTTATTCATTATCATTTATATTGAAAAGCTGAACTTATAGATTCACTGTTTTATACCGACTATCGTTCTATACGAAGACTATTGTAAATATAGCACATTGAACTGCTTACAAATAATAGGCACATCATGACTATTAGCTAGCTAACCTAAAGCGGACTCAGTTCCTCGAGTGGTTGACTTGGAAGTTGATGCCCAAAGCTGTTGGGTCTACTCCAGCTACCGCTGTGGCTACAGGCCTAGCGAGTGCTACTCCAGAAGCTGCTACCGCTGTAGCAAGAGGTCTGGAAGCTGCTAGACCGTGCTCTCCAATAACGGCAAGACCTGTAAATTAAAATATTTTACAATCACTTTTCATATTTTATATTGTAAGTCCCATGTAATAGGTGGTGAGCCTAATGCCAAATACCGGGCACATTTCCATACTCCGTGCTGAGAAATTTTCGAAAAGCCGATTAAAGCCCAGTTAACCAGGAAATCGAACCAGAGACCCCTAGCCCGGCAGTCGCACTTGCAACCATTCGGCCAACGAGGCAGTCCATATTTTTTAAATAAATTTAAATATTTTTAAATTCAAATAAAACAATCTTCGTCTGGGTTCATTAACGCGCTTGTACGAGGCTTAATATTTATTTATTCTACAGAGCACAGAATACATATAGTAAACAAGACATCCAAGTAGTGACATCTAGCGACCGATTGTGTAATTAGCAACTCTCTGTGCTAAGCTTTGATACTCGTAGCCTCTCATAGCGGTATAGTTAGTTCCTACATTTTCCGTTGGCAGCACCGTCAATTTCTGTTAAGGTATTATGGTGACAAGTTATGTTTTTCTTACCTACGGGTTTAGCTTCGGCAATGGTTCCCTTGTTAATGAAGCCATCATTATCACTAGGATCGTCATCATCTGCAGAATCAATGCCAACGCCCTCTTCAGCAACCTGAAAATTGAACGTTGTTTTAAAGTTAAATTAAGTGTCATTCGTTTATTTTTGTATGGAACCACTAAATTGGTCACATATTGTTACAGATAATGTGTTGAGATTAAAGGATACCTAATGTTTAAGATTTATTTTGTAATATACTTATTAAAATATTATCCTTTTGAAAAAATAATCATCAATCAATCAATTATTTTTTGGTATCTAACTAACTAATATCGGAAATAGTTCTATCACATTTATACAAAGTAGGTACTTTAATACATCCAAAAATACTTACATAATCATCGTCATCATCATCCCTAGACCTCACAGTCGAATTCCTCTTGAACAGCATATTGACATCATCCACTTCTTCTATCAGCTTGATAATGTTGGAAGCAGCTTCACCCAACGATGCCAATTGAGTCTTATACCTTGACTTTTCCACGTTCCCCAAGGAACCAGTCTTTCGTCCAAGGTTATGCAGTTTAAGAAGATTTGTCGAGAGCGTTCTAAGGTTTTGTAAATTCGCAGCCATTACCTTTGCAAGTAGATTCTCATCGTTATTGTTTTTGAGAATATTTTCACTGCTGATGTTTTCTTCTGAGACTATTTTCTCCCCAGTTATTCTACCCAGGTTGTCTTTTTTTATTTCTAAGTATTGCCCCTTGGCGCCGCCGTAGAATGGCACATATTGTACCGATGCGCTACAGAGGATAAAAAAAAAATTTCTTAAGTGTAATTCTATAGAATTTTATAGAAAATGTAACTATGTGTTGTATTTTCAATAGTTGTATAGCTTTACCAGATACTAACAGTACAGAACATTAAAAAAGTTCGTGGGTGTACAATAAGTCAGGATCTTGGATGAGACCTTATTTGTCTAATTCTTCGATTTGCGTGAGCGTCACCGTTATTTCATGTATCATATTTTAGGTATAATCTATTAAGGCTAGTGACCTATTGTATGATAGTTTGAATTATATTAATATGTGGCATTGAACTTTATTATTCATAATATTTATCTTTTATACTACTTATGTATTATAAATATAATAAAAGACTGAGATTTGCAATACATTTTGTTGAAACAAGAACAACTTTTATTCGAGCTTTATGTCTTTAATCAATAACAATTGTATGATTTTATTGACCTTGACCAAAACGACAGGAGATAAATAAAACAAAGTGGTTTAATTATAATTATGTAAATTTATTTCACTATCACCATTTACATAAATCTTTTTAAGGTACAATCAATTCGAAAATCAATTTTAAGTCTAAAGTCAAAATTAATTTCCGATCAGTTCAAATCGAATTCATTGTTACTACTTCTACATCTTAGTTAGTACACCATTATCGTTGGTTATTAACAAATTCATAAAGATAAAGATCTGATTGCGCGTGAGCCACGCCACCAGGACCTGCCACTGCAGTGGCTAAAGGTGCATGGAGTATAGTACCACTCTGATTCCTGGCAATCACAACTTGGGAGATGGGATTTGCCAAGGCAGTTCCTTGAGAATTCAAAGCGTGAGCGATCGGTTTTATAAATAGCATGAATGTTGTATCTTCCATGTTCAAGGGCACTTCTTGGAAATCCATGCCATTGTATATGTACTGATCTGAACTCTTCATTTCTCTGCTCCATTGTCCGTCTCGTCGCCATCCTCGTCCGTAGTATCTAATGAGTGAGAAAGAGAACAGTTAATGAGAAGGAAGACATGAAAAATGATTGGGTTAGTAGAAAATGACTATCGTTCGTTAGGATGATAATAAATAATAGGGCCAGTAGCTACAATTTTTCCTTCAGGTATTGCTTGTAATAATTGAGAAATGGAACCGTCTATTTTACTTTGTGCTTGCAGACGATGTGCTATGGCGGTGAGGTCAGCGTCGGGCGATAATGCTACAATTCGAGCTGCCGGTCCTGCTACAGCCAGTCCTCCTGGTTGAGTGTAGGCTAGACCTCCTGGGCCCACAATTGCAGTTCCTCCTCTTCCAGCAGTCGCCACTCCTCCTGGACCAGCGATAGCAACTCCGCCTCGCCTCACTTTTAATCTATTTATGAAAAATCCGGGTCCCGTTGGCTGTCGGTATCCATTTTTGTTTCCAAATAAATCTAGAAAGCCAAAGCGAACATCTCCATCATCATGATGGACAGTTTTAGTGTCTTGACCAACAGGTTCCCGCTTTGAAGGCTTAGCAGTTGTTGAAGAAGGTTTAACGCCGAAGAATTTATTTAATTTAGCTGAATCAATATCTTGTAATTGACTTCCTTGAGCAACAGTACGTTTCTTAACTGCCCTTTTTTGTCTTGATCTTAAATTGGTTATTGAGTTCGTAATAACGTCAGAAGATTTTTCCGAATCATCTTTAGTTTTAACGACATCTTCTATTGTTGCTTCATTCGATTTTTGTCTTCTACATACATCGGCATTTTGGCCATACTCAATGAAGTTGTTCCACCCTCCACCGTTCATGATACTAAGTAATGGATCTCTTATTAGAATGGGAAATAAAGGTGCAAATGGCCATTGAAATGGTGGCAATGATGGAAAAGATGGGAATGGTGATGGCGATGGTGATGGACCTTCTTTAGTTTGGATTTTTGTCGCGTACTCTGTAGGATTAATGCTGTTTCCGTACATAGTGTTCATAGACGGCATAACTAGAACAGGCATATTCATTATGTACGCGCCGGGCATAACTGCCATCTGTGCTGGATTTCCACCGTACAAAGATGTCAGCTGTCTTGAATATCTTGTGTCATCTAAATCGTCGTTACTGATTCTATTACTGTCTTGTTGTGCATGGTTAGTATGATGGTTCAACTTTCCAGAAGCAATAACTTGCTGAAGTTTTTCTAGAACTTCTTTGTCAAGGACGTATTCTCCACCTGGTTGAGGTGGAGCATTCCATTGGAACTGATGTCTTCTGATTGGTTTCTTCAAAGCGTCATTTATAGCTTTTATCTTTTCTAATATATCTTTGGTAACATCTTCGTTTTCTGTATTAGTTTCGTCGTAAGCTAGTGATCTTTCTCTTTCTGCAGCTTCGTTTGTTAATTCTTTGTTAGTTTTCGCCAATCTGAAATATACATCATATTTTTTGTATATTCGAATGCATTTCATAATATTATCTATACCATTATCCATAAGCATTATTGTTTTAGCGTGTAAATCATTAAGCGGTGTTGAAGCTTGTAATATAGTTAAAGTGGACCATACCTGAACTACTGCAGATCCCGTGTTGGTTTTCACTAATATTTTAAGCAAACTACGACTTTGTTAGTTGTGCTGTTTCTATATAAATGTGCGTTTCTACTGTTTTCACACGACCGTTAATATTTTAAACTGAACCGTACCGGGTTTAAGGATTTTTTTTCTAAATACGATAAAAATAAAATGAAACTGACATCATTGTATTTTTAAAACCAGAACTTTATCACATAAATAAATAATTCAGGAATGATACACTTGAACATATATTTCTAAATAAAACTTTGTATAATTATTTGATGCATGAAATGAATGTTGATGTTCCAAATGATTGCAATTAAAATGAATGTGATGATCATGGCAATACCAATAGTGACAATGAAATCAGTTTCAAGAAATTATTAATAATGATATATTAGTTTGTTTGTATGGGTCATAATTACAATTGTTTTTTTTTGACGTTATACCGGTTTAATTTATATCTACAGTGATTATTCTAAGAGGTTATTTTGTTTTAAATGTAACTTACTCGCTGTTTGAAGGCTTCGACGATACTTCCAGACAGGAAAGCGCAAGGAGCACCTGGAATAATAAACATTTAAATTTAATAGAAGTTATCGGAATTTTGTATAAAAGTAAAAAAATATTTATTTCAAATAGAAAGGCACTTTTGAACGTCAAAGCAAATATAATAATATTAACAATGTCTGTCTGTCGGTCAGTCCTCTAGTGAAGCTTGTGAAGTGAAGTTCCAAATTCCAAAATACGTCATAGATTATAAAACTCGAATGTCAAAACATCAGCAATGTTTTTTTAAAATCACCATCAATAAATTAGCATTAATTAGCCCTGTTTTATATCATATCCGATTAAGATACACTTTCTAGTGAAAGTTATATCTTAAACGATTCCATAATAAGGATAGAATAATCAATCGTACTACGTCATTAGCTGAATAAACATAATATTTGTCACTAGTATGGTAGCATGTCTCCAAATGAAGTTTTTCTAATCTAGACTAAAAGAAAGTGAAATGGTTTGAGATCGAGGTGAAACTCGGGCGTCCGGTGCCGCTTGAGCACCTACCGGTTTCAATGTATCTACGAACAATTGTATAGCAGAATTTTTTATGACAACACGTTTGCCTTGTAATGCTACCAAGTTTAAAGGGCGTGGAACTTTGAATAGTTCTGGTGTCTAGTCTGAGGATGGCAATGTACCAAGCGTTGATTAGGAGATAAATATCTCTACTACTATCAATGGTGATAGGGTAGATTACTAATTTAAATGTTAATGTCCGTTTTGTAGATTATGTTAAAATATAAGACACGTATTTTTTATTATCTTAATGAAACAAATACTTTTTAAGATGTAGATATTCTTTGGAAATAACGCGTGACGTCACTTCTAGGTTTTATACGCACAAACGACATATTTGCTCCCACTCCTAAACATTGACTCATTTTATCTAAGTAAGTATTGTTATTGTATATCACAAAATAAAAAAATACTTGTCTAATATTTTTTCATTACCTAGCTGACAAATTAAATAGATTTTTAACTTTCATACCCCTATTTAAATATGAAATTGCTACACTACTATTGGTCAAAAGAGTCTTGTGACTGTGCGTAATTTTATCTCCTTATTATTGCTTCCTAGGTCAAACCTAACACGAATTAAACAACAACAATAGTGAGTCACCGTTGAACATAAAACTTTACGACTCTAAACAAGACTTTACCGATACAATATTTAAATTATAACGGATAACGCATCGATGAAGGTAACTGTGTCAAATGTTGATACTGTTTTGGCGTCTGCCATGAGAAAGGCGAGGTCAAGATGAGAGCGCATAAACACAAGCATAGAGCTTGTACCAGTGTAAGGTGTTGTCAAACAAGTGACTTACAAATCAAGTCTATAATAAGCTTTGATTCTTTTTAAACTGACATGGTCACTAACACTATCATTAGAACTTGAGACGGGATATTTACCATGTTTATTTATATCTATGAGTTTCCGATATTTCGGCACTGTTGCAAGCGCCATGATTACGGATGAGCTGATAAATAAATAAATTGATAAAATAAATAAAATGGTAAATATCCCGTCTCAAGTTCTAATGATAGCTAGATATCTAAGAACTGTATTTTTGTGTTTTTTTAGATTAATATTATGCCATTTATGATAGTGTTTAGTACAATTTATTTTGTTTTATAGAACAACCAGAAATACGAAACGTTCTTAATTTTTTTTATTAGTTCCCCAGTTATGTCTTGCGTTTCTTTGTAAATTCCTAACCGCTTCTCGCTATCAATAGAACGTCACCTTATTTGAAACAACGGTCGCCTTAGAAGGCAATTACTGGGTCGCGTACATCGTTGTGTAGGTATTTGGCAGTAGTACCGTTAGCTTTACTTATTTGTACATATTGCCGATTGGCGGCTAGCTGCAAAAAATTAGACCGCTAACGTTCGATGACTATACTACCTATACAAATACATGGCTGTGTGCTTTCTTCAATGCGTGTCAGATTGACGTGTTGACGTCGTAATTACCTGTATCTTTGTGTTTGAGCATTCTGTCTGTATGTCAGCCATAATTATAAGGTACAATAAGATTGCGGTTTGGGATTATTTTTGGATTACCAATTTTATAAATGTGAGTGACCTCGAAAGCTGTTGTTGTGATGTACCTAAACAACATTAGGGTTTATTTAAAAATATATTCACATACACTTAAGTGTGGGAGAGCCATGCTTCGGCACGAATGGGCCGGCTCGACCGAAGTGACAGAACACCGACGCGAAACAAAGCTTACGTTGTGTGAATTTCCAATCCCCAATTCCCCCAATAACACTTAAATTCCTAACCCCGAAAAGGCCGGCAACGTACTATTGTTGTTCCTCTGGTATATATAGCGGCGGCGATGGCTTACTATCAGGTGATACATCTGCTCGTTTACCGGCTTATTCCATAAAAAACACTTAACCTAGAACATTTACTTACTTGTAAACCCGACATTTACTTATTTCGTACGTTTTGTATGTTGAAAAACATAACATGGTATGCTGTACTTAATTTCTATCATAGTTACTTTAGAAATTCTACTTTCATACATTTAAGGGCAGGGTCATACTGATGTAGCATACGAACAAGAGCTTATCTTTTCAACGTCACACGTTCGTCTACACGTAGCCTTATATGGGACATAGGTGAAGTTATTATCTTCACAGTTAAATCTTTTGAAAGCATCTTCCAAGAAGCGTTCAAGTTATGATACGATATGGATTCTGAGTTTTGTACTAAGTTTAATGAACCTTAACTTTGATCGTTTTCAAACGTGATGACGTGATAATAACTCTTTTAAACAGTATTCGTACCTTAACCAGGTAAAAATAGAACTTATATGAAATTATTGTAAGATAAATATAGCGAAAAAAGAAAAACCGAAAAAAGACCAGTAATACTTTGGTCGACCCACGAATCGAACCCAAGACCCCTTGTTTGGCAGTGGTACTTGCGACCACTCGGCCAAAGAGGCAGTCAACATAATTGCATTAAACAACAAACAACGATGAAAATTTCCTTTTACCATAATTAGTAAAAGAGAAAATTAACAAATATGGTTACATGTTGGTACATTTTTTATTGTTTAAAGAAGTGAAATAGAATGTCGTCATATTACTTAGAAGGCTTTGACAGACAAAAGAGGTTTTAACATAATGGTCTGAACTAATTCCGGCTACTTTAAAGGGCAGATCGGTCACGTATAAACTTGAATACCAATTTAGGAAGCTAATCTTAGATCTTGCGTGTCTATCTTAATCGTTTATCTATCTTAATTGTTTTATTGTGTGCCTAGCTTAATTTGTATAACATTTTTGAATAGATTAAATTTAAAGTCTTCATTTTTATTAAAACTACTATCATGAGACAAACTAAATTAACTAAAAATCACGGTCTACTGACGTCATTTCATGGAGAAAAGCTAAACTAAAATCGTACTAGTTTCGTGTCACAGAGGGATTCTTCATTATGAGCAGCGTGCGCAGACACTAGTAAAGAATTTCTTCATTAATTTACGTGAGTAAACCGTTATATTTTAGTTAAGTCTTAATTTATTTGTATTTGGTGTGATTAACTCACATCAACAGCCTATAAGTGGCCACTGCTGACCAAAGGCCTCTTCTTTCACGGAGACGGTTTGAGCATTAATCACCACGCTTGCTTAATACAATTCAAACGTATAATCAATAGGTTTATAAATAATCTTAAGCGAACGTGAGTACCAATACAAACAAGATCTGATTTAATGGTGCAAAAATATGTAAAACTGTATTAAAATGTAACAAACAAATAAATAAAAAATAATAAGCAGGCATCTTAAACCTCCGGGCTATCACGACATTAATATCACGAGACTCTTTCATCGTTTATTTATATGCAGTACCTATACAAATCGCGCATTTAAATGAATAAGACATTTATTTAGTCTCTTGTAATACATTATTAAAAAATGTAATACCAATTTGTTTACATATTACAGTGAGATATAAAAGTAATTCTCATTAAAAAAAGGTCGCGAGTAATTTCAAGATTCTCTTTTAAATTAAAAAAGAACATTGAAGCATTAAGGTAAAGAGTCGCGTAACAAAGGTAAGCCCTTTATTTAGGCACTAAGTAATTTGCAAAAGGTATCGTATCGTGTCTTGATAATCAAATATTAAATTAAAATGAAAAAAATATATAAGATGTTCTAAAATTATCTGCCACGGTTTTAATGAGAGGTAGTGTTGTGTTTGAAGATTACAATAGTGAAGAAATTTCGTACTCCGGACCAGTTACTTCAATTTATTAAAAAAAAGAAGTTAAATAAACGTTGCCTCTAGTCTTCATGAAGTGGTTCACAAATACGCACCATTCGTTGCTTCGTCATAAGCGACGTCATACGTAGATTTATTTGTATCAAAAATAAAATCAATAATTTATATTTAATTTACTATTTTAATCTTCAAAAACACAGTACCACCTTAATGCCGTGACAGATAATTTTAGAACACCTTATATTTATATGGACGGTTTGTAAACGTTTGTGTTTACAATAAATAAAACGAGACTTGCGTGCAAAAACATAGTTAATATTAGTTGCGGAACTGATTTGGCAATAGTGAAAGTTTTGATAAAATTCAACCAATATGCTTTTATACTTTTATAGTGATCTGAATATAAAATGCTGTTTTGTTTTTATTAAGCGTAGAAAACATTCAATATGAATAAATAAATAAAATGGTCACGGCTTTTGTGAAGTCTAAGCAATGTTTATAAGTTTTGATCAATTTTGATTGCCTGTTGAATCTTCCACACTTGTATTATGTATTGAATTTTAATACTAAATTCAATTAATGTATGTGTGTAGATTTGCACACAGTGTACTTTGATTAGTAGTCAATTCATTTATGTATTTTGTAAATAAGTACGATTCAAGTTTAATACAGACAGATAAATATTTTTTGATCTATACACAATACATAAGACTAGGTACATAACCATATGTATATCATTTAATGAATATGAAGCCGAAGCAGCGGACTGCCTAGTGGGCTGGCTTTAAGTTACCGGGCTCTGGCTCGAAAAGCAGAAGTAAGAACGGGGTGATTTTTAGTCAGTAAGAGTCTGACGCTTCATCTCATCATTCTTCTCTGCCTTTTAAAAATGGAAGTTGACGTTCAAAGGCTAGGAATAGGTAGTTAAATGATAACTAATACCTTTTCCAAAGAGTAAAAGTGACATTTAGTGACGTTTCTTTTGAAAACAAGTTGCGTCGGAGTCGAAAGTTGGAAATGATGTTTGTCAGTAAAGAGGGCAATGTCTATGCACGCGATGTAGTTTAAGTACAAGTGTGAGTCAAGTTATGATTCTGTGAGATAATACATAATATAGAAAGTGATCTTTTAACCTTTTATGTACCTATAGAGCTCCGGTAATGTTTCTTACTTTCTTACTAGTTGCCTTTTGTAAGTGCTATTCGTTACTTTTCAAATTTTGAAGGTAGCAAAGGTTTTGATTGCGTCAATGCCACATAGATGTATTTGAAACTTTGCTGGCATTACGTATTTTGCACCTCTGCCTACCTCTTCGTGGATAAAAGGCGTGACGATACAACGAAAAGAACATAATAGAAAAGGCAGAACATTTTAGCCTTTACGCTTACTAGTAAATGTGGCAATAAAATGAAAATATACCATATTCAGGTTAAAAGTACCTAACATAATGTGCACATGCTAAAAAACTTAACACTCCTTTTTTGGAGACATCACCTAAAAAGCAAAGAGGTCAAATGTTTTAAAACGCATTGTTTACAACGAATGTCGATGAACTCGACAAATACTAATTTGGCCTAAAACAAAGGCAGTTTCTGTGTAAAAGAGTTTAGGCAAGCATACAAGTTTGTTTTAGCTTTATGAGTTAAGTAAAGATGCTTTTGTCAAGTGCTTGCTTAAAAGGTTAGATATGATCAAATGAAATTGGAAAAATCACGATATATCACACTAATATTATAAATGTAATTTTTTAATTTGATCGGTTTGGATCTTTGAATGTTTGTCCAACCATCACGCCGAAACTGAAGAATTGATTTAGATGAAATTTGGTACACAGACAGGGTATGAGCTGACTTGGGTGATAGGATATTTACTTTTTATCTTACGGAAACGCGGGTGAAGCCGCTGGCACAACATAGTTTTGGTCCTTTATTCTGAGAGATTAATTTAAACTTTTATATGACAAAAAAATTTAGGAATAATTATACAAATTACCTACTAATTGATTATGGTGTAATATTGTATTAAGATCTTTGTTTCAGAGCAATATAATATCGTGTTAATTACGCTCTACGTATGTAAATATTGCATGATATTGATTTTACTTGTCCGGGAGAACACTTCAACTAGTCGTAAATTCAGGTCCTTATCGAACCTGGTTTAAAACCTACCAATTAATAGTGTTTACTAGGTACCTAGATAAAATATCAACATGTAGCCCCGACTCTCGACATTTTCAAGCGTGTGGTACAAAAATAGAAATAGTTCAAGCGACATTGACTATTAAGTGCATAAGTTGATCATGTTTTTAGTAACCCGTTTCCTTAATGACAATCTTGTAGAAACAGACTGACATGCACAATCGATTCTCTGTAATAATTTATGTCCTTATTACTTTTTGATAAGATAGTTTTTACCGTTCCTTTACTTAAGCTTTAAGTTTAAGTTCATACAGTTTTATGCAGTCTTTTGTTTGTTAGGAACAACTTTCTTTTCATTGTTTTTGTATTTCTTTTATTTTACGGTCCAATCTAGAGGTTATTAAAGTAAGGAAGATAGTTCTAATATTACTTAAACGCCATGTGGATCCCGAAACACTCTTAGTATGAGTTTTGTTCGTCATCAATCAAACAGAGCGCCGAACAAGTTCTCGTTTCGATTATTTAAACGTAAAGCAAACTCATATTAATACTCTCAGTACTGGTTTATTTCTGATTTATAGTCATTAATGAATTTTAAATTAATTTTAATCGCATTGAATTAATGAAATAAACAACAATGCAAGATTTGTTTTTAAACAAAACGTTGCCACCCTTCGTGATCTCTAATGTTCGTAGGTGCGTTCAGCAGACATACAATTTCACATACACATAATTTATGAATTTACTATAATACCATCCCTGATTGGAGGGATAATATATTCTTATGAAGACTAGTATGCCTTTCCTGATATAGCTATACAATTTTAATCTAACTACAATGAACTTGGTTTGCCTAACACTGTGGTAAAGAATTCGAAATAAACATGTGTAGGTACCAAAATTAATTATTATGCTCTAGGTATCGTTAGTTACTGCGTAGGTCCTAAAAATAACATTATTATAAAATATGTTAATCTCAGTTTGTGGGAACAAAAGCTAGTACCTATTGGTTTTAGTTTTTGTTATCTTGATAAAGGCTCTGATGACTACTAATTTTTATTTTGTATTTCAACAGTTTTGCAATACGTGGTTTTAAATGCTTGCTTTGTTCAAAAAGTCGTACTGGTATTATTATGTTAGAGATTCCTCTTTAAAATTGCAGTACCTATAAGATATAGGTACTGCAATTTTAAAGACCTATATCTACCTATATCTAGATTGATGACAGATATAAAGACCTATCCTACCTATATCTTATAGGTACTGCAATTTTAAAGAGGAAATATTTGTTGGTATGGTTTTGGCTCTGAAACTAATAAACCAATTTGAAAAGTGGTTTTACTATATATATGTATTTTTAATGATGGGCGGTATAGAACTTTTTATCCCTACATTCTTATATAACCCATAATCCGGAAGAGTAGGTACGCTTAGATCTTTATCAAGAATTGACCTATCACGTTAAAGAAGTATATTGTTTTTTAATCACTAAAGATGTAGATTAACTTTTGCGTCTGCGCACGCTGCTAATGAGGAAGAGGCGCTCTGTGACTCGAAACTAGTAGAGCTTTTCTCATTAAATTCCCGTGAGTAAACCGTTTCAGTATGTTTCACGATGGTTATTATAAAAATATTTTTATTTATTTATTGTACTTACAACTTTGATTTAATTTAGGCCTAGTTTGATTAATATCAGCTCACTGATGGTTTGGTTAGTTTATTAATGGGTAAACCGGTCAAGTGTAAGTGTGTTTTTGTTAAGAAATCAAATAGATTTACACTGGTGACGAGTGTAGATGATTTTTAAGACATTTTTCCTAATTTGATTGAATGTATGTGTATACCACACATATCATATGCAATCGTTTGTGTAGGAATGAATACTAATTCCTAAATAGTTAAGTACTTTTGATACAAGGAGCTTTATGACTAATTTTTATTATTTAAAATTCAAAATGTGTTTTAAGGAAACACAAGCGGTTTATTAACGTTAACAAAAAAAAAAAAACTTAATTTCTTAATTTTAAAATTAGAACTTACCGCAATTCCAAAAAGATAGGGCCGCGTCATCTTTCCAAATATAAAATATCGATGAAACACTGTTTCCAAATAATTGTGTATCGGTATTTAAAAATATTCGAATATGGAACACGTGCGGTCACTCGCGCTGTCCACTGGCGAGTTCGAAGCTTCAACCGAGTCGCCAGCTTTTTGCTCACTGTCGAAAACGAATTTACCACGTGCCTACATCTCGATTGTTAAATATTTATTTAAATGTTCGAGTTTGGTATTTTTGATTTTTATACGCGTTATTGGTTTTTAGGTATCATTGTTTTATGGGTATTAAGTTTTTTTTTTAATTATTTATTTTTAGATTCTAATTAGCCATACACCGATTTTATTTAACTGTTATTAAAATGCAGATTTTTTAAGGGGGGGAAAATCATCCAATGACTTCCCTCACCTTGGAAGAGGCGAGAGGGAGTGTCAAACATTTACTGACTAAAAACCACCCCGTTCCTACTCCTGCTTTTCGAGCGGGAGCCCCAGTAAACCCGGTAGGTAGTACGCAGCTCCGGAATTAAAATACATTAGATCAGTGTTTTATAATGTTTTAACCTTCAAAATTACATGTAGAAACTTTCTACAGAATAGAATATCATAGTAACGTTCATAGTAATAATGAAACTTACCTCAAAACACCTATAAACATGACCGAAATATGTCAAGAGCTTAAAGCAAGATAGTGTCACTCTCACATACGTGCAGACAACTAAGATGTTATCGATATAAATAGTTTTCGAGTTACAGTAGTAACTTCTGTTAACAGGGATGCGAATTGTGAAAGTAGATATACCAAACTACCTTTCAAACTGATTCTTATACTTATTATACAAATTAGAAGAAGCTTTACAGTAGGTTATATTCCAAATTAAGTAAAACTCATTATTTTTAAGTAAGAACAGTAAAATATAGTGTATCGGTGAAAAATTGAATAGGTATCCTTCCTTTTTTTACTTGTCTGTTTTGTAAAATCGATGTTTTGACTTTAAACGTGCGAAATGTTGGTTTAATTAATATTCATACTTCTTCCATGTCAATCAAACAGGTCTCGATCCATTTTAATTGCGTTGAAAACTTAAGTCATTATTATAAACAAGTCGTTTTTGAAAATTTATTTCTTTATTGAATTGACAGCGGTCGTATCAATCATTTTGTTGTAAAAACTAATCAGATCAATTTGACGAGTAGGTATTTTATTACGTTTAGTTGTTTGACGAAATGAATTTTTAGTAATTAGCTTTTATTATGTGGTCCAATATAACGTAACTTGTTTCAAGATTTCATGTCAAGTCAAATCAAGTCAAAATTATTTATTTCAATTAGACCAGGAAGGCACTTTTGAACGTCAAAGCAAAATTCATTATAAATGCTCTATTAATAGGAAATCAACAATATAATAAAATTAATGGAAAATTCTCAACAGTGAGTAAGGTATATGGTAAAATATCGATATCAGTACGCCACCTGCACATCACTAAATCGAGTACCGTATTACAATCACTTTTAAATTAACTATTCTTGAACTTGACCTTGAACTTTAAAGACTGACCCAAATATCAGCTTCAAGTTTTTGTTTATAATGGTAATTATTATAAATTATCAATAACTGTTTTGATCCATCATATTCGAGGAGTTCCTTCAGGTAACTATTTTTTATTAAATATAACGTACCGGTATACAAAAGAATTAATAAATTACGACCATTTTATTAAGACACACGGATTTCTTAAGAAGTCATTTTTTTAAGTTAAAGTTAAAAACAATCTTAACATACAGCGCTGAGTTCAGGTTTCAATATAAATTGGTTATATCGCCGTTGTGTTTTGACACATGAATGATACAAACCATTAATCTTGAATTTGAAATTCTTTTGTACACAAAGTAAGTAGTTGTTTTAAAATAGTAGAAATTTAGGTTTTAGAAAATAGAAATTTATGGTTACAAGCGGATGTATCATCTTTCAACATGCGCACTTATTTGTTTGGATCAAACAATTTTTGTCAAACAATAACGAACCTGATCCCATGGATCAAAACAGCAAAGTCGGTCAACCAGCTGTTGCTTTGTTGAAGTGCATGATTATTTTTGTAGTTATTTGTCAATGTACATGACGCACAACCACTTTTTTATCTTTGAACTAAATATATTTATTTTATAGTATCAGACGGATCATCTGACCGTAAGCAATCGCCGCCGCCCATAGACACCCCGAATACCAGTGGTGTTACAAGTGCGTTGCCGGCTTTTGGGGTAAGTAATTTATGGGTTGTGAAAAATTGGGGGATTGGAAAATTGGAAAGGAGGGTAATTAGGCCTCCGGTAACCTCACTCACACAAAGAAACATAACGCAAGCGT
This sequence comes from Spodoptera frugiperda, assembly GCF_023101765.2. Classification (NCBI taxonomy): domain Eukaryota; kingdom Metazoa; phylum Arthropoda; class Insecta; order Lepidoptera; family Noctuidae; genus Spodoptera; species Spodoptera frugiperda. Next base: position 13,281,253 of record NC_064231.1, on the reverse strand, counting down.
TGTTTCACGTCGGTTTTCTATGAGGCCGTGGTATCACTCCGGTCGAGCCAGCCCATTCGTGCCAAAACATAGCTCTTCTACACTTGAATACAGTCTAAGTTGACAACAACTGGATACAATTCATTACAGCTAGGGAAAGCGTTTAAGAAACTTTTTTTAAACAGTGTTTATAGTTTATATCCGACATTACCAGAATTATTACTTAAATGTATGCCATACTCGTGTTTGTATCTTTCCTCGAAGTCTTGTTGAACAACTTTCTTTGCCAACACTGTTCAACGGTCACTAATTAGGTAAGAGCTTGTACTTGACCGTTTTGGTTCTATAATTTCTAACGTGACATCTTCAAACGTGTTGGTTTTCTTCGAAGGGCATACATGAGTGCCAATAATATCGTGAATTTGCACATGACTTGATATTAAGTTACCGTGAAAAGTTCCGTTTACTTATGTATTCGAATAAGAGAAAACTACTCTCATTTGTGGTTCAGTTTTTAAGAACGTACTGCTATGTTGACTAAAGTATCGTTTATGTAGTAAAAAACTGTGATTATAGAGTTACCATCTTTTATGTCGCTCCACTAATTTACGAAAGTTGACGAATTAAACGATATCGTTTGCCGGTGGTCCCAAAATGAAATGCAAATTAGATAAATTGATATTTTTTTTGAAATCCTAACTGTGTAGTTTTAAATATATATCTTTATTTATTTCTAATACTTGTTAATTTCATTTTCAGAAATAAAAAGCAGTAACCCACCAGTAACGTGGGAAATCCAAGCGTTCTGGGTTCAAGAGAGAGGAATTACTAGACAAAACGCGTGTCCAGAAGTACTGCTCTCTGCAGAAAACTTTTGATCCAACCATCTGACCAACCTTTTAGCCTACTGCACAATTATTGCTGAATATATATCCCACATGTCGACAATCTCATGAACTATATCAAGATATTTACAGGCTTTATCTATTAATTTACATCTATGATGATCTTTGATTCGTCATTAGCCAATACGGTACAATTTTGATTTATATGAATATTTCAATTATTACAACAGGAAATTAGACCATTTTAGTCTATTAGTTATTGGGTCGCGGAATTATACAAAATTCTTCATACATATTCATCGTGATCAGTGATTAAAATGGATATAGAGTGAGGCTTTGTGATTTTTATGATACCTCGCCTATTTTATAGCTTTTAGTTTCCGATACTCGTAACTTTAGGGCAATGATCTTTATTTTGTTTTTAATTAGGTAACACTCTTCTTTGACAGGAGATGTTGCTGTGATTTCCTAGCTAGGTATATAAAATGTTCTGGAGCTGCGGACTACTTAGCGGGTTTACCGGGGCTCCGGCTCGAAAAGCAGGAATAGGAACGGGATGGTTTTTAGTCAGTAAGAGTCTGACACTCCCTCTCACCTCGCCCAAGGCGGGAGATGTCATTGGATGTTTTCCTCCCTCAAAAAAAGGGATAAGAAATGTCATTTCAATTTCAAGTTCATCATTTTAGCATATATTATTAGTTAAGGAATTATCCTTAATATCGATAACTTCGCATCCTACATTTTTGGTAGGATTATGTTGGTTTTATTTTATAATCGTCTATCATTGACTTCGATGAAAATTATTGAATTTACATCGACTTTATTATTTCAAGACGCTAGATTTACAGAGAAATAACTTTTACCTCATTATAAAAATGTGTAGACAAAAACCTACCTACCTGCTTTTGAGTTAAGGATCATTATGGATATACATGTTTAGGTATCGATGATGGTATTGCGGATTTATAGATTTCTTTGGTAACTATTTACTCATTTAACGGATAAGTAGGAATAAACAACGGAATGTATTGCATACATACCTACTTATATCTTGCATTTGTATAGTCATTAGAAAGTTGAATGACATTCTGATTTATTTTGGAAATACGATATCGATAATAGGTACTAATTAAGTGATTCTTTTATGGATTAGGTGAGAAAATAATTATGTCTTCTTCTGTCGCTTAAATGTATTTTATTTTAGTCAAGGATTCATCGACACTTTCATAAAAGGTTTGTGACGATTCTAAATCTGTTTAAAGAAACATGTTATCGTTTGCAATTAGGGAATGCAATCTCGAATCTCGAGAGATCTCGTCCTTTTTTGGCGAGAATAATCTCGGTCGAGAAATGGACGAGATCGAATATTACGATAAACATACAAAACTCCCAATCTCGTGTGAATTCGCTTGAGCCGCAATCTCGCGAGATTTTCATTTCCTATTTGCAATTAAGTAAAACATATTTTCGTACTATTTAATGGACTTACAATATTTCTACGATTAGTTGTTTATCAGCATAGAAGTTTTTTAACTTATTTACGAATTAGCAAGTTTATAAATTCGATTAGTCTGCTTCGTAAATTGGTGCCTCATAAAAATTAGATTGGACTGTCGATGTTAGTTTGTTTATCTAGTGATACCGTTTTGTTAATTAACATCGGAGCTATTTAAAATATCTGAAGTCTTTTATCACGATTTAATTAATGATTTTTCAATTTGTAGATTAAAGTAAAATTTGCGAGGATCTATCATAGAATCCTAATTAGATTGCTTACCATTAAGTGATACGTCTGCTCGTTTACGGGCGGTGAAAAAATCACACATTCAGATCCTTAAAATATCTTTCTCCATCTAGACTACTAGACTAATAAATTAAAATGGAGTGTGTTTATTTGTAATATTGAAATAACCGCTTTTTACTAAATGTATATGAATATACATGCAACACATACACCAAAATAATATATTTTTCAATTTTTGTCTATCTATCTCTTTGTTTGTTCCGGCTAAACTCTGAATTAGCTGGACCGATTTTGACGGGACTTTTACTGGAAGGCAGCTAATGTACTAAGGAGTAACTTAGGCTAATGTTATTAGTCACAAAGTCCATAATCCACGCGAGCGAAGCATCAGCTAGTCTTATCTATAAATCAAAACGTATTGCTGTCCATTATAAAACAAGGATACATTGATTATTAGCATTAGGACACTAATCGGCCTTGCAAAGAGATTGTAACAATTGCCTACATTAGGAAGGAATTATTTCTCGTTGACATTTTGATGTACGAAATGAATCATACATACAACCGTGCCGACACGGGCCGTTGATTAATTTCTCATGACATGTTTGAATGTGGATTCTTTTGTATCTAAGAAGTTTGTACTGCTAACACATAAGTCATAGAGCGTATCGGCTGCTGGGCAACGTGTCGTGAGGAAAGTGATAATGGCATTTTCTGAGTAAAATTATCTTTATTAGCCCGGAATCAGGAAGTTCGGAGCTCTTTAGGCAGTGTTTCACCCCCGTGGCTTGAAAAGCACGCAATGCCCTTTGTCCTGCGCCTAACCCCTATCCGGTTGTGTCGGCCTGCCGTCCCATCGCGTTTAGAGAGTGCACCTGTGTTTGCACACACTTGTGCACTATAATATCTCCTGCGTAGTGGGCTAGTCTAGCTAGACAGACTGGCCACCGTGATCGAAATCGATCGGGAGATTTATTACCTGACTATTGAATTCATATAAAATTGATATGTCAAGTTTACTCATGTATTATCTTAATTTTTCAGTTAACATGAAAAAAATGCAGAAAAGAATCACGTAACTTTTGATCACTTCCTCAATGTAACTATAAGTAGCTGGAATTCACACATTTGACATTTAGGATCTCGTCTAGGCAAGTTGTTGGAGCCTAAAACTATAACAACAGGAATGTGTTTATAAAACAGACTGTCAAGAATTTAATTATTGTATTCTTAATTTTATGCATATTTCCGGGTAGTATAACTTAACATAAATATGCATATCACCGATTTATAGTTGACTAGAGCATGTAGTAAAACTAGAATGTAGAGAACGTAGTATCTGACGCTTTTTTGTTTAAGATATATGTTAGCTTATTAAGATAGTTATGTTTTTCGAAAAGAAATGAGCTATGAAACGAAGATGTAATACATAGTTAAGCTGTGAAACTATGTGACCGTTTGCACTGTTAATAAGCTGTGCGAGGCAGATGCGCAGCTCGAGTATATGATGTATCTATAGTAGGAAAGCCAAGGGCACCCATCTTTCTATATAAAAAACATAGCTTAGCTTAATCCGTTCGCACCAGTGCTAAGTTATGTGTTCCAATGAATATGATTAGTGGAAGCCAAACGCATCCACAGCGACGTAGCATAACACATATCTGGTGGAAAAGCACCCCCATGCCGGTTATTATCAAAAGCCTTTCCTTCTACAGCTGAACACAGGTCTTTCCAAAATAGTAATGCATTCGATTAGGCTAATAGGTCTTTATTATTTTATAAATTAAACGAAACGCCTTTTTAGTAAAAACTAAACTATTGACAACTAAAGTTTGGAAAATATTATCAAAGTTACGATCCTGTTATGTGACTTAAAAGAAAAAAATATAATCCGCGAAAGTCTACAAAAGGCGAATACATACGGTAATTGTCCGAGATGTGTTATGTTTTGGTCATCCGAGCGTAGGTAGGTAACGGTAGTTTTATATATCCGGATGAATGAAGGTGGATGTAGAAAAAGGTGGACTTTATCGAAACTAACAGTTTTTGTATAAACGTTAACTTATTGTACCCTTACTGCCGAACTTAGAGACATTTAATGATTACATTTAAGCTATTCCTTTGTAACGTATTTGTTACGAAAACAATAGCTAAGGACTGGGTTAAGTAACCATTAAATTACTTTGAGTGCGGCAGTTAGTATGGTTTGCTTTACGTTTAAAGTAATCGAAACGTAAGCACGTTCGGTTCTTTGATTGGTCAGCTCGAATAATCCAAGCAATCAAAACGCTGAATGCGCTTTAAAGCAAACTCGTACTAAGGGATACTACTAGATATGTACCAACGAAATAGGTCAGAGTCACTACGTCACAACTGTAATAAATAAATAACGCTCGGTATTAAAAAAAATAAACAAAATTAGTCACATATTGTTTTTAATGATTTATGTTTTATCTGTTCGACTAAGTTTTTATACACATAATTAGTAACTTATTTTGATTACAATGGTCTGTAAATAATTACATATTATCTGTATAAAATGACGTCAGCAGAATAAATCTTATAAACCATACAGTCATGGTTTAAAATTAACTAAAGTTCTAAGTTCTAAACCATAGATCAGTGAAAGGTATAATGAAATACTAACTGTAATTAATAATAATGTTCAAAGCGTTAACCTATAATGAAGACAACTTAATCAATACAAAGTGACCATTACAGAGATGAATTATGTCTTTCAATGATACACACTTACAATGGGAGGCGATACAAGATAATTAAGTTAATCAAATTCATGAATTACAACTAGAATTAGCTGATTTTTATCTGATTGGATGTTAAAAGACTTAAGATTAATTGTTATTGAGCATTTTATCACTAGTTGTTCAGTCTATCACAATTTTAACTCAATTTATAAACTACTAATACACTGCCTGCCGTACTCAGAGACATTTAATGGTTACATAAACTATTGGCTTAGTGACGATTTTGTTCTGAAAACAATTGCTAAGGAGTGGGTTAAGTAACCATTAAATTGCTCTGAGTATGGCGGTTAGTAAATTATTGCCATGGGAATGAGCTGAGAAATAAACACTAAATAGAAAACAGGATTTGCAGCACACTGTCGAATTTACGGGTCTCCTGACTCTTGTCTGGTTTCCAAGTAGCAGTCTCACACATCATCATATCATCTTCTATTTTAGCGTTTTCTTTATCGGGAACCAATTTAATTTCCTGCTTTACATTTGTAGGCTTTTTCTTGTTCCCCTCTTTTTCTATTTTGATTTCTTGGTTTATGTTGAAAATGTTTTGGTAAGGTTCAGTTCTGTTTACTTTTTCTTCTCTTCCTTCAATTCTAATATCACTGTCTCTATGAGTGACGGTACCTCGAATGTTCACGATGACTGTTGGTTTCAGAACTGTTTGTGATTCCCTATTACCAATTTGGCTTTGTCCTGCCATTGTGTTGGTTAATGGTGTAAAATCATCAGTGTCAGCGTCATCATCACCTTCTTCATTTACATTGTCCTCATTTTCTTTATTCTTATTTGGATTTTTGTTTTTATTAAACGGTGGGCGTGGACGTTTATCCTTTTTTGGTTTTGAGGTTGTTGCTTTATGTCTGTTTGTGTCTATGAACACAACAACTTCTTCTCGAGACTTCACCTCACTCGTGTTAGTATCAATACTTTTTGGGAATCGATACTTCATTGATGGCATCTCGATTCTATCATTTCGTCTCGGAATGTATTCAGCATCGCTTGGCAAATGCGCTGGTTCGTTGTCATATCGTACAAAATTTTGAGACAAATTGTTTTCATCGTTTTGATTTATCTCCTCAGGAAGTTGAGAATGGATTCTTAGAGATTCTATGACGTCATGGAATAGGGAACGTTTCTCGTGGGTTGTTGCAATTTCTCGAGTTTTCGTTGGATTTGCGCTGCATAAAATTATCATATACGTGACGCAGATGAAGCACTGCATCTGTAAAAAGAAAAAAGATTTTTTTAAGCCTTATTGCATTTTCGGTTTTTAATAAAACCCAGTGGGTCATTAGACAATAGTCCAATAATTATTGAACGACATTCGAATACTCGTTCAGTTTTTCGGCCATGAAGAATAACTGTGTCATAAAGTTAATAACATAGATTCTAAATAAAACGTGGTGTAAGTAAGTAAAGCTACAATTCTATTTTATCGCAGACAACAATGGTGTTACCTGTAAAAGTATCTGTGCCACTGGCCTACAAGTCGGTTTGTGGTTAGCAGAAGTGATGGATCGGCGGTACTTAAACGTACATTTCATTTGAATAGACACGTTTTATACTGATGATGATAGAATCCACTAACTTCGTGATTAAGGTTTCCCCATTTATCTGTAGTATATTATTATTATCCGTTCCTCTATTTTTTAGCATTTTATGCTTGCGATGACGGTGGTATAGATATGTATGTATGGTTACATTTATTATGGTACAAAATTGATTGCTTCGTCGAGTGGTAGTAAGTCCTACTGCCGGGCATGGGGTTTCGGGTTCGATTCCCAGGTCGAGTAAAGTACTACTGGACTTTTCTCAGTAGTAGTACGGAGTTTGAAATTGTGCCCAATGTATGGCAAAGGCTCACCCCTATTACATGGGACTTATAACACAAATAGTGAAAAGTTTGTGTACAGTTACATTACGTAATGTGTATTTCTGCCTACCACTTTAAGGATAAAAGGCGTGACAATACGACATAATTGAACGACGAATTAAAAATAAAGTAAATGAGGTGGGCGAATTAACATTTAGTATAAAAATAGTGACATATTTAGTATAAGGAATAATGTACAATTTGCGTTCTATGTCTCTCTCTGTTGTAGGCACAATATTCTTTGTTAGGCCTTTGTTGTTAGACTTTCGAGTTAACCATAGCAAAGGGACGAGGAAAGCATCAAACCAGGCACAATTACGTACTTCATATAGTAAGAATTTCGAAAAATACACTTTGTTACTTTATCCAACCTGGATATCTAACCTAAAACCATAATAGATTGTAGGCTAGCTTGCAAAGTTTAACACTAACAAGAGTATCAATGCTATCATCATAAAGAAAGAGAATAATCCTCATTACAATATTACAGTAATATGATGGTATAAAATATTTTAATATAAGGGTATAAAACGACTCACCTTGATAGTGTACCGTGGATCGCGTTCACGGCGCGACTAGTTGCGCAGGAGTGGCGAGATGTAACCGGGAAGCGGTCGGAAGGTTGACTGAACTCCACTGAACTAAGACAGGGGTGGCCAAGCGCGATAGGGATACGTTTTGTTACATTGCAACGGCTATATAATGGTAAACAGACTTTAAGCATAAAATCTCAGTTTCATTGTTTCCCATTAATTTATACACTAAATACTTTTTCCATTTCAATCCACAAAGGGTACACAAATTGATAGCTATACCTCAAGATTTTTTTTTTGAGGAGGAAAATATCATCTGATTACTTCTACCGCCTTGAGCGAGGCGAGAGAAAGTGTCAGACTCTTACTGACTAAAAACCACCCCGTTCCTACTCCTGCTTTTCGAGCCGCAGTCCCAGGAACCAAGCTAGGTATTCCGAAGCTCCGGATCTCACGAGACTTAGTTTCCTTACATATACTAACAATCTCACACAGGATTCTAAGAATTTATGACAGCATTTTTCAAATATACTCGCAGTAACATACTAACAACAAACATGTAGACCTAATTATACACAATCAATAGTCAAAGTTGAAACGAATTAAAAATTTTCTCCACGAATGTAACACCCCTGTCAGAATTAAATAGCAACTTGTCTTGTCGGGAACTACTAGACTTCTAATGTCCGGAACTTGTGGCTCTTGTGCCATTATATCGCATCAATTGATAATAGGATTAGCGACCTTATACACACAAGAATAAGGGATACTATGGAAGAAATTACAAGTTGGTAGTTTTTTACTAGCAGTTTGCCGTCGCGTTGGTTCAAGAAGTGATGAATTAATTTTTGTTTTACGCACTTTTTTGCTTTGGTAGAAGTTAATGTAGAAACGAAGTACACAAATGTCAAGTTTGCTTTTACTTTTTTTTTGTATATTTAGTAGAAACTGATGAAGACATTGAAGTATAAGATCATTAATATGCCCAGTTATAATAATATTTTACGCTACCGTGTGATGGGGCCCAATAGGGCTGATGCCTGATCCGGATCTGCGTACTACCTAGCGGGTTTATCGGGGCTCCGGCTCGAAAAGCAGGATTAGGAACGGGGTGGTTTTTAGTCAGTAAGAGACTAACACTCCTCTCGCCTTGTCCAGACGGGAGAAGTCATTGGATGATTTTTCCCCCTTAAAAAAACCATTATATGTACTGTGTGCCAAACACACTACACTCACAATGTTTTAAATATGGAGATAATATTAAAATCTTATTTACACGTAAATTGACGATAGTGAAGTGTGAAATAAATTATTTTAATGTCATTAAAAGTGTAGCCGTTGTTTACCAGTAGGGATGTTGCTGTAAAATTATGAGTAGGCGCCTTGTAATATTAATCTGTATTAAGTTGTTACTAACTATGTACTTATTTTTATTCAAAGTGTTAGCGCCTTACAAGTACAGGTTTACTTCATTCTAAATAATGGTATTTGTCAAAGACTGTCTTAACATGTATTTTTAACTGTAAGGTATTTATGTGCACCGCGCAAGTCCCGCAACGCCTTTGATGCATCGAAACGCAAATGCGCACATTTACGTATAATTTTTCAACTCACAACCGGTATTAATGTTATTATCAAATAAATAAAATTTCACTTCCAAACATTGATTATTTTGATTGGGAGACATTACTTATTTATTAATGAAACAATAAAAAACGAATTTTGAAAATAATAACACACATTGTTGAGTCTCTATTTGAATTAAAATCACCATTTTATAAAATTTACCATTAGGGGCCATTATCGAAGATGTTAATGAAACGCACAAAGTTTGTTCAATTTATTGTAACGAAGTAGAACAAATAAATTTATTTTAATACAATTGTCAGCAAATAGTCAAACCAAAAAAATAAATACAGCGGTAAGTAACTACATAATACTTATATAGGAATATCAAGATCACACCCTTGGTTCCAGTACTACTTTGTAGTCATCAGCAGATCTCAGCATGATGTCATAATTGATATCCAGTGGTTTTCCTAACTCAGACTGGGAGACTGGTAGTATTCGGAACCGACGAACAATATTTGACAGGACGGACTTCATTGATAGCATTGCGTAACGATATCCTAAAAAAGAAAACAATAAAATTAAAAAGAAGTCAGTTAATTAAAGATATTATATTAAATTTAGTTAATTTTAGTTTCACGTTGTTTGTCCTGCGATGCTGCTCGTGAATATGAATCCTCTTTTTTGAGGAGGAACTTTAACCTATGGCTTCTCCCGCTTTAGGCAAGGCGAGAGAGAGTGTTAGGCTCTTACTGACTAAAAACCATCTCTTTCCTTCTCCTGCTTTGAACCGGAACCCGAGTTACGTTGTCTGCAGCTCCGGATATGAATATGAACCCCTAAGGTGGAATGAAACTAGTCAAGCTAACCTCATGAAACAATTGTGATTCAAAGACACAAAACATACTAATTATTTCTAGAAAAAATACTGATTTATGTCATACCAAGACAATTCCGAGGTCCATAGCTGAATGATAAGAAGGCAGCTGGATGCTTAAGTTGCGTGTCAATGAACCGTTCAGGTCGGAACTCGTCAGCATCATCTCCCCAGTAGCGAGGGTTGCGGTTAGCAGCGAATATTGACACGAAGATACCCGTGCCCTTTGGTAAAATATCTCCTGATGCTGAAATGGGAATCAATGTTTTAAAATCGAAGTTGGGTTACATCAAATGTTGATACTAAATAAAACAACTTATTTCTAATTAGTACCGACGTGAAACAACGCTTACGTTGGGCCTCGTTGTGTGAAGGTCCGGAGGCCTCTTCCCAATTTTCTCAATCCCCGATTCCCCAACAACCCTTTGAAAGGCCGGCAACGCACTTGTAACGCCTCTGGTGTTTCGGGTGTCCATGGGCGGCGGCAAATGCTTACCATCAGGTGATCCGTTTACTCATTTACACACTCGTTTGCTTGTGCCAAAAACTAGATGATTTACAGAATATCATCGATATAATATTATTATTTAACTTACGAAGAACGACGTCATTGTCAACTTTTCTCAAAAGAATTGGTCCTGGGGGATATAATCGCAGAGTCTCCTTAATGACTGCACCCATATACTTCAGTTTACTCAGGTCTTCAGCTGTTACTGGCAGGTTTGAGTCTCCAAATACATCTTTGCACCTGTTGGATATTATCATATCTGATTAATTAGACATATTTCTGCGGTAGACATGTTTTTCTATCATTAAAGTAACATAAGTGTTGTGGTGGCCCTCTGGTTTAAGATGCCCGCTTTTCATGCATGAAGGTGCGAGTTGGAGATCTACCAACGACAAGTATCAATGTGACTTTATCCACTTTATATGAAGATTACTTAGACAGACTGTTAACTCGCATTGATTAAGTGTGGTGATTACTGCTCAAACCATCCCTGTGTGAGCAGATGCCTTTGGTCAGCAGTGGCCACTTACAAGGTGTAGATTTATGTACATATTTAAAATAAGATAAAGTTAGCACAACATACTCTTGGTAGACTTTCTCTTGAACTTCAGGGTGTCTTGCTAGCAACATGCTGGCGAATGAGGAAGCAAGGGTCGAGGTATCCGTACCCGCTGTGAAGATTACCATTATTTCTTCTAGGAGCTCTTTGTCTGTGTACCCCTTGTCTCCTCCTGAGGATTCTATCATGAGCTCCAGGAAGCTTTTGATGCGGTCTTTGTCTGAAAAGATTTGTAAATGCATTTTATATATATATATAGTAAGATTAGATCTATAATATTGGTTTTTTTAAACTTTGGCCCTACATTAGCATTTTCTCACGTGTCGTGGGTGCGTTAACAAACCTACAAGTTCACATACACATGACACCCAGAGCCGGAACAACAAATTGTGGATCACACAAAGAGTTGCCCCGTGCGGGAATTGGATCCCCGCTACAAGTAGCTATTACTTATATTATATCGTTGATGTAAAGATGTGTAGATTTTAGGAGATAAATGATCTTACCTTCGTCATCTTTCTTATTAAATTTCTTTAGAGCAAGTTCCTTGCGTTTAGCTTGAATCATCTGTAAACATAAAAGAAAATGTATACGAGTTCAATAAACAAAAAGCATAGTCATAGGACCTATTTTTCTTTATTCTATTAGACTGGCGTCTATGCCCTTAGGGTCTTGTAAGTTTAATTCTTATTGAGCAAGATAACTTTTAAAATACATATTTAATTAAATGTATAATTATACTGCCTCGTTGGTCGAGTCGGACATGTGGTCTCGGGTTCGATTCCTTAGTCGGGCAAAGGCGAGCGGTTAGAACACAAATTGTGAAAATAGGGTGTACATTGTATAGCGGCTTTATGTAATCTGCACCTTTGCCTACTCTTTTGGGGCGTGAATAAAAGGCGTGACGTTGCATATAATGTATAATTATGTACCTCCATTATGTACCCTAGGACAGTATCCACATACTCCATATATTTAGCGTGGTGTGATGTCAGTTTGTATAGAGGCTCGAAGTGCAGCCACGGCTTCATGATGCGGTCTGCTATCAGAGTGCAACTGCCCGCAAATGCTTTAATCAGATCCTGGTTCGGATTCAGTTGTGAATTGGCATTCAAACCCAATGAAGTTTCTGGAAAAAATGTGCAGGGTAGTTTACATTGCTAAGCTAAACTAAAAATCACGGTTCACTCTCGTATATTAATGGAGAAAAGCTCTACTTGGTAGTTTCGAGTCACAGAGGGAATCTTCATCATGAGCAGTGTACGCAGATGCCGCGACGTCACGCAGTAAACCATTTTTAGTTAATTTAGTATGTCTCCCGATAGTTATTATAAAAATGGTAACCTAATGAGGCGCCCGGTTTACGAGTATTCAAGGCTATAGCTAGGCTACAACTATTGAATATGAAACAGGTAATTTAAAGTTAATGTACTTTTTATTTTAATGACCAAGGTAGATGTTTTTATACGTATGCAGTTAAATAAATTTATTACTGTGAGATTGAATTAATTATGATTAATTATTTTAGGTAATACGTAAATAAGTTGTAATTCTATATGGTATATGATGTAAGTCTTTCTAATTCTGGGCAATCTCCTAAATTGCTTGAAAATGCTATATAATACTTACCACGAACAGAATCCATGGCGTAAGCCATAATATATTCCGATATAGATATGCTTCCAGTTCCTGCCACTTTTTGGAGCTGTTGTACCATAATCTCACTGTTTTTAGCGAATATATCGGTGAATGCCAGCAAATTCTTCTGGCTGAACGTTGCTACCAGGATCTTGCGACGAGGCCGCCAGATTGGCACTGTAAAAAGAAAAAAGTACTACAACTGGATGCAACTGGATGAAAGTCACTTCCAACCGACCGGTCATTAGGGAGGTCTATGTTCAGTAGTGGTCTTCTCATTATGGCCTATGTTCAGGGACATCTTGTGGCCAATATAATGATGATGATGCAACTACGGGTGGCTTCCTGGATCATGCAGATACAAATCTAGTTCTTTATTATGCTTATGTCACTAATTTGGAATACATAATTGCAGTTTGACACTATAAGATCCTTACCATCAGCAACACTGCTACCGTTTCCAATCAGTGCTAGCGTCAATTTCATTGAGTCATCTTTGTCCAGGCAATGTTTCATAACACATTCTGCTACTACTGGATCGGCAACGACTGTGGAATTTAAAAAGCAACGCTATAAATAAAAAAAAATAGTAATATTTTGTCATATTTGTCTGTCATCTGTTTTTTTGCTTGGTTATCTTTACATTTTTTTTCATACTTACTAAAGTACAGTCTGTGTAGATTCCACCCTATTGTCATACCGCCTTGCTTCACCGCTTCTCGACCAAATTTTTCCAGAACTTTCCATCGATCTGCAAAATATAAGCCAACATTACTATGAGTCCAAATAAGTTATAAACAGTGAATCTTATTATGTCCATTAGGGGTGATCGAATATTGAACTAACCTGTATTATTTTTACACTTGATAAAATGTACTGAATGTCCGAGTATGGGCGCGGCTTTTATGTCATTTTTGTATAACTTAGCAAATCTTATCCTGTGTCTTGCTTGCCAACGGAGCACTAAACCATATATTATCACCACACCCACAAATAATTGCCAGATCATTTTATAAATAGAAAAAACTCATAAAATCACAAACAACTTTGTACAAAAATAAAAACGAAGTACTTTTTAATACATGCATGCGCTTCTCACGAAACAAAATACACTACTGTATATGTTTCATTATTTATTTTTTAAAACTTTAATTGTGCAGATAATTTATCACTGCTAGAGAAAATTTTAAATTCCGTAATGAGACGTACTAACACACCATTGTCTATTTTACGCAGTAGCTTGAAATATGTATATTTATAATTTTAATGTTCACATTTACCTAGTTTTAAAATTCAATGCCATAACTATTGAATTTGCAAAATAAAAACATCAATCAGAAGATAAGTATTTGTATGAAAGTCTGAGTCTACAGTTAACTGTGATAGTAATTTTATACTCAGATTCTGCCAACTTCAATTGTAAATAATAGAGGTGCTCTTTTTTTCTTTTTAAGGGGAGAAATCTTTTTATCCAATGACTTCTCCCACCTAGGGTGAGGCGAGAGGTAGCGTCAGACTCTTACTGACTAAAACCACTCCGTTCCTATTCCTGCTTTTCGAGTCGGAGCCCCGGTAAACCCGCAGCTCTGGGTCAAGCATCAGCCCTATTGGGCCTCATCTGTGGTGTTCAATGACCTTCTTTGTCAATAAAGACTGGGGAGACGCAGAACTATGTTAGTAGGTGGTTTATGCTAACTTCCCAATCTTATGTTTTTATAGTGAATAGATCTGATTAATTCTTGTCTCCAGACCCGCTAGTAGTTGACCGCCTGGGCGGTTTGGCGGTTATATCGCAATTGCGTATAAAATTGAAAAAAAACGGCCAAACATAGGGGGCGGATAGACGCGCAGTCAACCGCTAGTGCGTATGGCGGCTAAAATATCCTTCATAACTACAGGCGCTAAAACACAAAACCGTTTGGACTTTTACGATTTCAGTCGGTAAGTGTAGGTTTTATTGGAAAGTTATAAAAACAAGAGTTCCAGTTTTATAGTAACACATAATATAAACCAGAACATCATGTGGTCTGTGCACCGATTTTTAAGGTGTTTTGAGGACTACAGTGAGAAATTCTGGTCTTAAAAATGTAGAACAGTAAGTTCTGCAAAACATGTTTTTACAAGACTAATTTTTTAACAAGGTTGTGAAACAACACAATTGTATTAGACAACTTAAAAGTTAATTTATAGTAGAGAAATAGGCATGTGATGAACTTTTATGGCAAGAACTATTTGCAAATTTAAAATGTTATTTATTAGTTAGGCCCTGATAGACTTAAGCGACATCTATGGAAAGTAGATGAAAATAAATACCCAGTTCCAAGCGTATCAGACACGCTCAGTACCGGTTGTCCTTAGTTCGCGTGTTCCTCAAGAGATGTCAGCTATATAGGTTTTTGGATCTCGTTATATGTAAACAATTTTGATTTACTGATAAACATTAAAAACATAATATATCTCTTAATATATTCAGTGAGTTTTAGATTTAGTGAGACATACTAAATGAACTTTACTAAAAATCACGGTTTACTCACGTAAATTAATGGATGTCTGTTAATCATATCGGATAGCGGCCTTCTAAGAATTTAGCCGAGGTTTAGCCTCTCTTATGAAAGGGGAAATTTGTGTAAATCCGTGTACCTTAAATATTGTAGTATTGGTGGGATATTTTTAATTTCGCTCAGTGTTCTTGAGTCAAAGACATATTGAACTAAAAAATCTTTTTGTCTATTTCACAGATAATGGAGAGTAAATGTACTTATCGCATTTTTATTCATAGTTTATATAACAGATATACCGATATCGGTAACGGTTATACATTTTGGCCCCTTAACCATTTCAGCACGAAATATAAGATAAATTTATAAGCAAACAGTAATCTCGGTAAACCAGTACAGATACGCCCTGTATTAATAGAATCCATATTTCTTTTTAATGTCGACACGGGGTAACCCCGTAAGAAAATTTGAGGTAGTTTTATCAAAGTGCCCTTATCGGCCATAGTAGCGGAGGCTGAAAAGCAGGGGATGGGAACAAAGGATAATGAATTCTCTATTAGTCCCGCGAGAGAAATTGCAGGTTGCGTTAGCCCTTTACTTTCTTCTCGAGTGGAATTTATTAGCTTTTCGTGTGGTCGGTAGATGATCAGGAATTCTGGTAGGTAAGTAGATATACATGAGATCTTTTTGTTTTATGTTTTTGTAGTTCTTTTTTATTTTGGTTGCGATGTCGGTAGAATCAATGCAAGTGTATTTGTTGGGTATGATGTTTTAAGATTCAGTATACATTATAGTTTTATAACCTTTAGAAAAATTGGGGAGACAAACTTGACACTTACGATAAGGATTGACCGCAGAAAGCTCTGCATAGAGAGGAGTGGAAGGAGGGTAGGGAGGCCTTTGACCTGCAGTGGGACGACCGCGGCTAAAAATAAAAATAAATATTAGAGAAATTAACAAAAGAATTTCTCAGACAAAGTTTAAGATAAGTAAAAAGTTCACAAAGCCACACACAATGCACACGATACATTCAAGTCCTTTCACTGACGACAACGCGGCGACATTACGAGTATATTTTAAAAGAAAAATATTTAAAAAGTTTCTCCAACCATTTCGTACTCTCGTAATGTAACCTTCGTTTTAAAAGCAGTTTTAACAAGGTTTCACCTTCACAGTACGAGGTGATTTGGCCATTCCTGACCGCCGTCACTTAGACCTGTATCCTAAATAACTACGCATTTCCCCTGGGACTTTACACCGGCTCTTAAAGACCGATGGTCATTACCACCCCACCACCTCCCCCATTATTTCCCGTGTCGCGAGAGGACGCGTGCCTGGAATAGTGAACTGATGCTTATTGAAACACACCTTTACATTTGCATACTGTGCACCTCTATCACAAAGATATAAAGTTCAAAGTTGTTTGTTTAAAGTGCACGTAGCGGTTGGTGATCACAGCGCAGCAATCACGAATCTTTAGGGACCGTTACAAACAAGTGTCTTTGTGTATGTGTTCTGTTGGTCGACGGATTTTACTCTGTAGTCTGTAGTTCCTTTGTTAGTTATCTTATTAAGTTTACATTTGCTACAGTCTCCGCGGAGAAAGTCGAGGTAATGCGGACTTATGTTGTTCCTAGTTGAAACGAATACCTACCGTGAAGTGATGTAGTCTGCAATGAAAGATTTAATGGGTATTGTTTTGATAAACCTGTTTGACTTTTTTTAAGGGGGGATAATCATCCAATGACTTCTCACGCCTTGGGCGAGGCGAGAGGAAGTGACAGACTCTTACTGACTAAATACCATCCCGTTCCTACTCCTGCTTTTCGAGTCGGAGCCCCGCTAAACCACCGGGGTTAGGAACGCTAGGTAGTCCGCAGCTCCGGATTAGGCAGAAGCCCTTCTGGCCCATCTATGGTTGATAAAACTATTTGACTTAGATGAGAAATGATGTGAGTAAAAATCACGATCATTTTTGTTTCTATCGAAAATATTATTTTAAATGTAGATAAGAGTTGAAAAACACACCCATGGCATAGAAGAAAATCCTAGTGAAGGGCAAAGATTTTTAAAACAAAAATCCTAAAGAAACAATAATCCTATGTAGGTATTATTTGTACAGCTAAAGTCTACAATAGCGGATCCCGCGACGCGATTACTTACAGGGATAACTATAAACAATTGGGGATTACCTTGTTTGGGGACCTATTACGTAAACGATGGAAGGACTTATGTCTTTATTTTTGTCAGTATAATACAGAAAGAGTATATGCAAGAGTGCTTGGGAGAAGTTTTACCTATATGTAGGTATAGTTAAGTTCGCCATATTAGGTACTTTAGATAAAAATGATTTTCGTTCGTATGTTTTTTTTGAAACTGTTTTGTTGGTCGCATTTAAAAACTATCAGAATATTAGCACAATATTATCATTATACGAGTATAATAGCACAGAATTTAGAATTATGTTCGACCAACTTTGGCCCGCAGGTTTTCTCTCTTTAATAAGTATTAATATTAATAGAGTTGTGTTTTTATTAGCGTCTAGGTATCTTCCTTTTACCTGATTGACTCATTCTCTAATCTAGAAATTTCCATAATACTTAGATAGGTAAGTTATTTTCTTAATCTATGAACCCACGTCTGCAACTAAATTTACTTAAGCTTTGTTAAGTAACTTTGCTAAGTTGAAGTTCAATTCATAAACAACAACTGGTAATGTCCATAGTTTTAGGTATAATTACCTTGGGGCCTCCTTACCGTTTACCTTACGCAAGCTGTTGGCCATTGGCGAAATTGCTAACAGCAGAATGTCAGGCGCAAAACAAAAGAATACTACGTAGCAAAAATGTATATCTTGTAGGTAACTGGTGTATAAATGCCAAAAGTATGTAATAAAATGTTCTTGTTGAAAAATAAATTGAAAAGAAGAAGTTGAAAAATAAATTTTTTGCGTTACACGTAGTATTCTTTTGTTTTGCTGCTGCTGGTACCTAATGTTCATTTGAATTTATTTCGTTTATATAACAAAAAGGTCCACCCAGGATATTTTGTGGCATCAGACCACCACAGATAGAGCTTAGTAGGGCTAATACTGACCAGAAGCTGCCTAGTGGGTTACATGGGCTGCGGCTGGAAAAGCAGGAGTAGGAACAGGGTGGTTTTTAGTCAGTAAGAGTCTGACACTCCCTCTCGCCTCGCCCAAAGCGGGAGAAGTCATTGAATGATTTTCCATCCTCAAAAAGAGCATATTTCGTTATTCTTAATTAAAACATGATAAAAATCTAGATCATTATTGTACATAGAAGTGTAAAAGTAAACAGTATTCCAAGTGTTAAAAGCCTCTAGCTATTTAGTATACATTCAATGTTTTTCGTTCATAATATCGTGTCTTTTTGCTTCGTATTCCGAAGGGAAATTAAAGTTTCGCGCTGTGTTGTACCACCTAGCACCTAGTTAGGTATTATATGATCGTTTTATTTATATCTGGATGTAGACATGGCAATAAGCTAGTTTTTATGGATGAGAGCGAGTCAGCAATTTATTTTGGCAAAAGAGTAAGACTTATCTAAGAAAATAAATATTAATATGTAAGTATTTTTTATCATATCTGGAGGCATTTACCGTGGCACCGGCTCAAACAACAGAAGTAGGAACGGGGTGGTTTTTAGTCAGTGAAAGTCTGACACTCTCTCTCACCTCGCCTAAGGCGAGAAAAGTCATTGGATGGTATTTTTGATATTTTTTATCATAATGGTACTAAATCCTATCGCTCTCTACACAATTAGATAATATGTTATCGTTAGCTACCAGATAGCTGTACTTATTACTTTAAAGGATTTTCCAGAATATTCATGCTTAGCTGGATTATAGATCGAAATGAAATATGTAGATGTTTGTGTTATGCATTATCACGTTTATATTTATAAATTAACAATGTCTTTGCCCCCGCTATCCGCGTACAACTTGCACCAAACCTCCGATTTCAACCGATAGGACCCTAGTGACTGTAAGTAGCTTTTAAAGTGCGTACTTAGACGGGCTCAGACTAGCGGAAACTCGTCACGGACTCATCAACGTCTTGTTTACACGACATGACATGTTTGACACGCACGTCAAACGTACTTACGACTGACGTGAAAAGTTTTTTATGAACGTTTAAAAGCGGTTTAGAAGTGGAAGAAAACTATTTCGGCATTAAGATAGGAAATAAAATAAGTGTTTGCAGTTTGCTACTTACCCTGTTTGGATTCAATGTTTAAAGATGTAGAATGGAATATTTTTTTTAGTTATCGATCAAAATTATTTAATTCAAATAAAGACCAGGAAGGCACTTTTAAACGTAAAAGTAAATATAATAATAATAAAATGCCTGTACGTCGGTCAGTCCTCTAGTGAAGCTATTTGCTCGTTTTAAACTGTAGATTCCCTTGAAGAAGAACGAGCAAGAAACTCCATACGTTCACAATACAATTCTTGGTATGCTGGTTTTCTCCTGAAAGTCGGTTTAAAATAGCATTAAGTCATAAACAACATAAGTGATTTTGATTCCCAGAAATAAAATAACAAGAGATAAGATAACTACAGTTAATTAAAATTCGAAGGTTCTAGACTTTGAAAGCTTGGGAAAAAAGATTTTTGGAAACCTCTGATGATAAATTTAGTAAAAAAATCGTACGTTTATAAATACCGAATGAAAAATGTTATTTTAACCTTTAATGAACAGAAACAGCGGTTTTTCTTGGAAAATATGAAATACAAAAGACCGATAATCAGCAGTAGCTGTCCATTAAGGTTTTTTTGCGATTGTTGCGGAAATGTTTGCGATGGGCGGATGTTTGTGCGCGCTGCACCTGCGATCGATGTTAAATGGTAATTTTACATTACTTACGTAAGTCCATACCTCCTCTCTATGTTTGTACCCAGGAAATGGAGAAATGTTTCTTCTTTTAGCTTTAGCTTTATGTTTGTTTTGTTGACGTATTGAACATGGGTTTTGTATATTTGCATTTGTGTGTGTAATTAATATAAAAAAATGTTAGGTTTTTATATATTATCCATAATAATTGGGAGTAGTCTCTCACGTCACGTATACAGCCTATTAAGTGACCACTGCTTGCACGGAGGAGGTTTGGGCGGTAATCACCACGCTGGCTTAATGCAGGTTGGCCATTTTAAACTTATAATTAGAAATTATAAGCCCGTTTCATTACGTTGTTTTCCTTCGTCGTTAGTCAGTGGTGTCTAACTCGAAATAAGTCACGTTGGTACTTGCTGTTGGTAGGTTTCGAACCCGCACCCTCATTTACGAGAAACTGGTGTCTTAAACCTCCGAGCCACTATGCCTTCACATACTGTAGTCTCGTATGAGTCACTACTCATTAACAACTTAACTCACTTAACTTAGAAGCGTCTAATGATATCTTAATTTTTATTGTAAGTTTTATTTTGAGTTAAGTTGTTAAGTTGCAATTTTACCATGTTCACCACGCAAGGTTACGGTCAGCACAAAAACAAGAAAGAACCTCTATTTTATCTGCTTTACTACGTTTATGCTAAGTACAAAGACATTTCGAATGTCGACCTTATTGTTCCCCCATCTCATGAGATAGAAAACTAAGACAAAACACACGAATACGAACTATTCCCAGTTATCCCACCGTGGGTAACAAGTAAATACAATATTCAGTATTATTTGAGAAAACGATACGCCAAGCGTCTTTTGGTAATATTTTTAGGGCTGACACAATCTTGGTAGTTGTGTTTCTATTTTGAAAATGATTCATATGTAAGACCTATGTATGTAATTATTGGTAAATAATTAGAAGTAAATAATTAGAGAAAGAAAGCACTGCTTGATGTTAATGTTTATTTATTTATTTATTTATTAAGGGACAAAAAACAGTTACATAATTAAACATAACAAATAAAGTACGTATTAAAACTAACAATCATGCAACCCATACCATTGTCCACAAGTTGACAAAAGAAATGACAAAGAAAGTATGAAAACACATTACAGAAAATAAATAAAGTATATAAAGGTAATAGATTCGCGGCTGATTAGCCTCTAATTACAATTTCAGACAAAAGTTTAACAGCTTTTATTTTAAACTGATTATTAGCCAGATTAAATATGTCGAGTTGTGTGAAATGCGAGTTATATATGTCCGCAATACGGCGAAGAGGCACACGCACTCCAGCATTCGTTTTGCAGGACTCAATATAAAACAGATGAGAGGCGCGCACCTCTCGCCGGATGACAGTTCTGGGTACCGTATAACATAATTTATTGGTTAAGTCAGTACAGTCAAATCTATTGTTACACAAACCATGTAGCATCATAACCGATAATAGCATTCGTCTGTGCTGTAGGCTCAATATATTATATTTCTTTAACAATTGTGTGTATGGAGTTTTTGAGTGATAACACTTATAGTTCATAGAACGCAGAAACTTTTTCTGCACCATTTCTAAACCAGAAATATACTTTTCGTACAAAGGATTCCAGATGGGAGAAGCGTACTCTAACTGAGATCTGATTAATGTTTTGTAAAGCAGTAAGAACGTAGAGGGACGCACAAAGTCACGAGAGGATCTCATGACGAAACCGAACATTTGAAATGCTTTATTTATTATTGCATTATGGTGAACATCAAAGTGTAGACAGGAATCAAGTATTACACCCAAATCACGTACAGATAGCACAGTCTTTAGGGGTACGTCGCTAATGGAATAAATATGGTTGATTTTATTTTTATTCTTAGTGAAGGAAATAGCATGACATTTTGGAAGACTAAGAAAGAGCTTATTAACAGTACAATAAGTGTGTAGTCTGTTAAGGTCGTCTTGAAGTAGTAAACAATCCTCTATCGTTTTGCAAGGAGTATAGATTTTAATGTCATCTGCGTACATTAGAAAACGAGAGTTGATGAAACATTGTTTAATGTCATTTATAAATAAAATAAAGAGAAGAGGACCCAAAATGGATCCTTGTGGAACTCCAGACGTAACAGTTACAACGTCAGATTCATACCCATTAACGACAACTTTCTGGGTTCTGTTAAAAATATATGACATAAACCAGCGCAATAAATTACCGCGTATACCGTTGAAGGCTATTTTATCCATGAGTATTTTATGATCCACCTTATCGAAAGCCTTCTGAAAGTCTGTGTATACGGCGTCTACTTGAATTCGTTGATCCATGTGTTCAAATAAATAATTAGTGAAAACCATGAGGTTTGTTGTGGTGGAACGACGTTTAACAAATCCATGTTGTTCAAGGATAATATGTTGATGAATATGAGGATATAACGATCCATGCACCAGTCTCTCGAAAACCTTAGACAAGGTAGAAAGTATTGAGATAGGGCGGTAATTCTCCACATTACTTTTATCGCCACTTTTATAGACTGGAGTAATAAAGGCTTTTTTCCAGACAGCGGGAAAAACACCTTCTCGTATGCATTTATTAAATATTATGTACAGGGGTGTACAGAGGCTTTTATATAGTTTAATGAAGAAACTAGGTGGCAATCCATCAGGTCCAGCTCCTTTGGAAGGATCTAGCGACTTTAAAGACATACTTATAACATCTTCAGTCAAGAAAATGTCTGATACGCTTGATGCATTTTCCAAGCAGGCAGTAGGTGGCTGCCAGGTATTTGGATTAAAAGAAGAGGGTTCGTAGACGGAACAGAAGTAATTTGAGAATAAGTTGCAGATATTTGTGGGGTCGTCTGAGGTAACATTTCTGAAGAACATGCTGGAGGGTAGTTTGGTCTTGCACTTTCTAGCCGATATAAAAGACCAGAAGTACTTAACATTTTTTGGAATGTTGTTTTCAACAGATTCTATATAGTTCCTATAACATCTAGCACACTGATTGTGGAACAAATTGCGATAGTTGGAGAAGGTTAAATAGTCTGAGAGATTATTATAAATCTTCCATCTGACCCATGCACGTTCTTTTTCTTTAAAATACGTATCAAAGATGGAGAGAACCATACAGGATAGTTAGCGTTTTTAATGCGAGTTAATGGAACGTGCTGTGCATGTTAACTATAAGTACAATTTTTTACAGATCTGGTTTTTATGAACAGAACTAATAAATAAAATTATTAAAACCTTATATTTAAATAAAACACTTTGAAGAAAGCATAAGAAGTGCCAATTAATAAATACAGCGGCAAACATTGGAAACCCTTTCAATGTACACAACAATTTATTAAGAAGAGAATATAATAAATTGCAGTAACAAACTGCATAGAACATAGCAGCTTCGGCAGCGTTACCGCAGGAAGCCTCGCGCTGCAACCGCCACTCGCCAAGCAGCCTTATCTGTAACGCACAAGAGCGTTTATTAGTGATTTCCCAACGGTTCCGTACACTCGCCCGCAGGGTTTTATTGTCTCTACGAAACCCTATTGTGGCAAGTTTATCCTTACATAAATATGGTTTCTCCTAAACGTGTTAAAGCCACGTATTCTCTTATGGAAACATGTGCTTATCGGATGCTTTTGTTTGTTGATTTTAGCTGAAACTTTTCTTCTAAGGTGGAAAGTGAACCGACTGAAGTACTGAAATTGCTTTTGTAACTGTATTGTTACATATTGTAGGAGAAGAACGGGGTCGTTTTTAGTCAGTAAGAGTCTGACACTCTCTCTCGCCTCGCCTTAAATGGGAGAAGTCACCATAATTTGGTGACTTCTGACAGATAATATATTACGTTAGACAGCACGGTTGGTACGGTTGGCACACCAACTGGCTGCCGTGCATCGTGTAGCGGATTTGATTCCCGCGCGGATTAACATTTTCTGTGATCCACTACTTGTTGTTTTGGGTCTGGGTGTTATGTGTATGTTATATGTTTGTAAACATACCCACAACACAGGAGAAGGTCCTAGTGTGAGGCAACGTTTAATTAAGATAGAGAAATAACAATTGTTGGATATTGTAGATGTAGAACCGGAATCATTGTTAGTCAGTATGAATCTGACAATCCCTCTTGCCTTACACAAGGCGCGAGAAATCACCAAATTATTCTAACAGATATGTTACGGTACCACACCTTTTGTACTTTCTAACCATTATTTTGAATGTGTATAAACCCCAGAGAAGACATTGCTACAGATAGTCGCACTATTGTAATGGAAATGCAACTAGTATAGAATACAGGTGTGACACAGGGTGACGAAGCTTGTACTAGCAATGCGAGTACCTGTCGGATATTGGTTAGATGGCTAGTTGGTAAAGTGATTCCGCTCTCTTGCACATGATAATTGAACGGAGTGTAGAGTGTAGCTCTAGTTAGTAAAGATCTGAACGAGTAAAGGCAACTGACGTACCTACGGTGTGACAATATCTCTCTTTAAAATTGGTATTACAATTTTTATTGAAACTTTTGTTGCGACGGCTAATTAGAATTCTTTTTTTTATCATATGTGCCTTTAAACAAGCAAACCTGGTGATCCTGGTCACCCGATAGTAAGTAACCACCGACACCCATGGATACCTGAAACACCAGAGGCGTTACAAGTGTGTTGTCGGCTTCTTGCGGGCTTAGGAATTTAGGGGAGTTAGGAAATCGGGCATTGGGATGATTGAGAAGGGAAGGGTAATAGGGCTTTTGCTAACCTCACTCACATAACAAAACACAACGCAAGCGTTGTTTCACGTCGGTTTTCTGTGAGGCCGCACAGAAAAAAACCATCGTAATCTCAACCGATGTTATCACTATGGCCGAGCCGGCTCATTCGTCTCGAAGCATGGTTCTCCCACACTTCAATCATTCGTCACCGCTCTTTAGTCTTCCCGTGGGAGTCGTAAGAGCCCGCTAAGGGACAACGCATTTGACAGAGGCTGTGCAGCAACTCTCTATGATAAACCGAACCTTTTGAATTCTGACCTCCAAGCGGCTGCCAGGGTTCCCCCTGGAGACTACGACAAGCCGTCAGAAGTGAAAGAGGCTCATAGACTAGCAGTGGACAGTCATAGGTTGTAGGCTTGTAGGTATGTTGATTTATCATTAATTTATCAAAAAGTTTTCTTAAGTTAATGATAAAAAAATACTAGTAACACCTTGCTAAATATTTTCACGTTACAATCATCAGTTTATTTTCCAAAGGAATTTTCAACGTGCTACCCTTTTCGACCAATTAGCTTCTAACCAAGAGTTTAAAACCAAAATTAAATTTTCGACTCGTTCCTTATCTTCAAACAATTCAGTTCACGCAATGAGTTAATTGGGCTCAAGAGAATTACGTAAATTGTCACCTCCGGGGACGTAGCAACGAAATTTATATAAAATTGAAACGTGACTGTACTGAATATCGCTTTGTGAGTTAGTGTGTAGTAAATATCTTGTTAAGTCGTTGTCTCGCCGATTATATCGAGAATGTATTACTTAGCTCTATCTAGTTTTCCTCAAAGTTTGGTAATATTCCACGTCCACTTTTCACTCATTGTATCGTGTTTTTATTTACCAATTAAAGAAGGAATTGCACATGTCCACTACCTCTAGTCCAGTATTAGGTATACAACCAAATCAATCAGAACGTATGTATTGAATCTCTAGTTAATTAATTATAAGAATTAATATTCATCCTGCTTAATTCGAGGGCGCTCGACTAATTTCAATTATGGACCGGAGCTCATGTATGCAGTAGGTATACAAAACGTTCTAGCACTTAACTTAAATAAACATTTACTTCGTTTGATTTGCGAATATTCTTCAAAAATGAGTCCTTAGTAACCCGTCGGTAGTACATGGCTAGTACATGATAACTGGCGATTATTTGGGTCAGATACTAGATACCATTTATTATGTTAAAGTTTGATGGCCGTAGGATGTATCTCCCGGGGATTAGGATAGTTAAAGGTTGTAATAACAAAGTAGGCACGGTTTATGTAATGTGGGGTCTGAAGAAAAAACAAACAAATTTTAATTGTAAGTTATTATTCGTTTCTAGTTTATATATTATTAAATTATCGATACATTAAATAAGGGCCAAATTAAAAGTACCCTTAACCGACGAACATGTATAAAAATATTGATGAAGCGAAAGAGGTATGTAAGATTCGTAGCAATTGTAGAGATAATCGGGCAGAGGCCCACCCCCATGTCAGCCTTGAGGTTATGTATGTATTCTAGTTCATGTGATCATTTCCTTTTTTTGGACAAAATGTAATACATTTCTATTTGCTATGGGATTCACCACAGTGCTGTTCTATTTAAAACTTTAGTTTTTATCTAGTAGTTTCCGCGATGTGGCGGGATTTTGTTATTTTTTTATTTGTTTGGTCCTTGTCTAGGTTTAACTTTTAGTGACTGTTTCAGTAAAATAAGGAAAGTTAAAATTTACTATAAAAGCATGAAAATAATCAATAATATTGGCTTTATACAGAATTTTTTGAGCTCATTGAAGCCTTGGATATTTAAAAAGGTTATATCCTATTTATGAAACATTATACCTTGCACCTTTGGGGATGAAAACACGTATTAGGGATTAAAGCTATTTTGGTATGACATAAATTATCATGAACATTTTCTATTATACGTAACTGGATATACATACCTACACCGTATTAGCTATAGCTACCACGTTTGTGGTTTGTCCCAGAATAACATTAAGTTAAACAAGTACAGGTACAGGTACAAACCTGTCCCATATAATAGTACCGAAGTTACTAAGATAGTTAGCCACACGTCTGTTTCTGAAATTAGCCTGTTTACATGTCAGCGTGTCGAGGGACTTGTTCTGGCTTGTCTCGAGTTACGGGGCCTCAATTTACTGACTGTGTCCGTTTACTGAGACACTGCTGAGGTGCACGGGAATGTGTGACAAGTTTACATTTTGTGGAAATGTTACTATAAGTTGTATGTAGGTACCTACTTCTGGTTCATATAATGTAATTTTTATTTTATTGCTTATTTATTTTTTATTTAAAAAAGTTCGGTTATTAGATTCATTTCGGAATAAGTTCTTTTAAAGTTCGTGTTTTACTCATTGTGAACTTTTTATGGATACAAATACACAATACCGATAAAACATTTAAATAAGTTGAAAAGGGAATCCTGTTATATTAGCCTTACTAACTATTTTATATTTATTTGTAATGTTTTGTATGGAACACCGTTTGTTTTCTAAATAAATTAAAATAAAATATAGATCTGGTCATTTTTATGATACAAAAAATTTAAAACTTACCGTACCGTACCTCTGCTACGATAAGGGACATTACTATGCCACACCAAAAATACCCTAAAAGTTAACTTTAAATAGAATGTATGTAACTATGACATCAGTTCAGAATGTCATCGAGTAACATCTTAATCTGTGACAGAATTATCTCTGAGCTGAACAATCGAGCATCTATGCGCATAATACCGAAGCAACAGTAGCATGAAATACGACTGCACACAATGCCGGCGCGGAAGTCTCACGAAGATATCCAGCTAAGTCACCTCACACGCCGACAGATGGGGCTAGTAAAGCCGCGATTTAATTCATTTGGTATAGTGTGATTTTTGTTACGTCCATGATATCTGATTGTAAACGATTACTGTAGTCTACTTATAAATGTCCCACAACAATTACCTTGGAATTCCAATAAAAGAAAATAGGCCAGCAAATTACTTGTAACGCCTCTGGTGTTTTGGGTGCCTATGGGCGACGGCATGTGCTTACCATCAGGTGATCCGTCTGCTCTTTTACCGGCTTATACTATAAAAAATTTGCACACGTACGAATTAATTATGTATTAACATCCATTTAAGAATTCTAATGGGTACGATTTGACTCTGTGCTATTATGAAGAATCCTATGAAAATCGCCTACGGGAGCAACAAAGCTTACGGGTTGTATTTTAAGGTAAACGTTCATCGTAGCCTACTCATACCGGTAAAACGAAAAGGAAAACGAGCCGGAGAACCACCGAAACAAATTGTAACCAAAAATTGTAAGCGTGCACCTGATTGAAAAAGAGTAACATCTATGGAGTTTCTTGCTCATTTTTCTCCAAAGGAATCTACACTATGAAACCAGCAAATAGCTTTACTAGAGGCCTGACCGACAGTTAGATTTTTTTTTGAATATTGTAATACTTATTTGCTTTGACGTTCACAAGGGCCTTCCCGGTCTAATAGAAATAAATAAGTTTGACTTTTTACTTTGAGACGATGCTCCTGCAATAGCTTACGGGTAAAAGAGCTGACAAAAAACGCAACAAGCGACAAGATACAATTTCCGTGGCCACACCGAACCTGCTAGTGGAACAACCGGCATGATTCCATTCATCACGTCGACAGCTCCGTAGCTAAAGCATTTTATTAATTTATCTGCCGCGAGCCATTCTACCCGTTACCCGTGGCTTCTCTGAATCTTAAACTTGTTATTCTACGAGAAATATGCAAGCGATGTTACCGTCTTTGTAGTTAAAAGCATCTAGCTTTTCAACATCGTAAAATGCCATTTCGTTTACTTTGTAAAAATGGTAGCTATTATCATTTTCGGTGCTTAAGAACTTGTATTGTGTTGTGGTTGCGTTTACTTGGTTGTAGTTGTGTGTTGATAATGTTATGTTTTCCTTGTTAGTGAAATGATAAGAGTTAAGTATTTACTTAGAGAAATATCTTAATTGGATTATATAAAGGGCAAATTGGCGAATAACAAAAAAAAAAGTAAAAGTAATCATAAGAATATAAACATTAAAACTTTTGTTCCAGAATACGTCTTCGTGATTTTCTCTAAATGAATCTTTTGTTCAGCTTGACCTGTTTGTTTGTTTGGGTCAAATTTAATAATTAAAATTTCTCCCTCTTTCTGACGACAGATCAATCTCATTTTTGGCACCATCTTATTCTTGATGACCATAAAAACATTAAACATAAAAAATATTTTTAAATATTACTTGTTTATATAGCACATAAGCCAAATACATAATTATCTCTAATACACATTGTACATAGGTACTTACCCATCTAACAAAATAACCGTAAAACCGTTGCTACTATCTATTACTTGATCTTAAACCTTTTTAACAAAGAAAATAATCGTTGTTTTAATACCATTTACTCTGGGAAACACAGAACGGTTATTCCAGCCATCAAAGCCTTGTTCGGGAATGCTGGGTACCGTGGCGTTCCCCTAAATTGACCCCATTAGTTAATTTAATTAGGGGAGCGCGAATTGTACACGGTACAGCTCTAGTCGTATTAAGCTCTTTGTGTAAAGTACTGTCCGAGGAAGCTGTTACGGGGCTTGGTAGTCTGCTTATTGCTAAATGATATGACACTGTGATTAGAATGTTTTAGAGAGTTTTGAGAAACCATGACTTAAAACCGCTAAGCTGATTAGGAACTCTTCAAAAATCAACATAATGAGCTCTGCGTTTGAATTTAATAGATGTATACTCACTTAGGGCATTGAAAAATAGTTTAAAAACGGACTACTAACCGAAAGCGTTTAGAACCGATGGCCGCTGGTGCAGAAAGGTTCTTGAGTGGAGGCTCATAACACATAGTACCTTCCTATGATGCTATATTTCCTGCCCACTGCCACTTCAGCTTGCTAATCCGACTGGGATATTACGGATCTCCTCATTTTTTATTCGATCTCACATAGAAATTCCGGCCTTTCTTATAAGGTCCACAGTAAGAGACCATGTTCCTGTTCCATAGATCATCAGTAACAACAAATATTGAATATGAGACTTTCGTCTTGAGACACTGAGGTAGTTTGGACGAGAAGATGAAATCAATAACATCTATCGTCTAATTTTAGAACAGATTATTTCTAGAGTGTTTCCATAAATTCCTTAAACACAAAACTAGACTATTTTTGGGGTAAACGTTGAAATATTCAAATCAAAAACCAGTTTACTAATAAAATATGAATCCGTGTGAACAGCGGGTGCTCTAATATTCAACGTGCCGGGTATAGGAAATTTCCAACGATAAAGTTTTAAGGGTTGAAAAACCACTAGATGAAATGGTACTGTAATATGCATGGGGTGGCGTGATCTAATCTGTGAACTGTCGTTACCGACGCTTTAATGTGATCTGATGGAGCAAAGAAATGAATATTTTATAAGATTATAATACATTTCTGGATAGCAACACTGCGTTGGTGGTATAGGTGGTAGAAAAAGTAGTATTGAATAGTAGCTAGAATTGTATAACAGGTTGATTTTAATTGTAGTTATTGGAGTTGTGTAGTATGTGTATTTTTTATAACAAACAGAACAGTTTGGGAGAAATCATTCTGTACTTTAATTTAGAGTTAAGCCATAACAAGTTTACTTAATCCCCTGTTCTGGAAAAGAGTTTACATTTCTTATAAAACGTTAATATCAGCAAAAACTAAGACTGAACATCTAGAAAATATCGTATTTTACTCTTCCACACAAACCACAAAATTTTAATCAAAATAACTTAAACTTTGTAAGCTAAAACAAAATTAATAAGCAACCAGTTTTAAGAATTCACAAACATTGTCACGAGCGCGGCTTACGTTACTACGTAACATTTTGTAATACAACAATTCCATGAATTCTACGTAGAAGTATGACGACCATGTTTAGCGAGCATAAATGTTGGATAAATACTGTTTCAATTAGTTTTCAAACAATCACATGGGAAGCCATACAATGCGGGACTTTAACAAAACATCAGCCGCTGCGTCTACCAGTGCTACAACGGCAAAGACCGGTAAACAAGAGTATTGTGATGCCGAGTATAATGAACTAATGTTATTAGTACTTTGTTTAGGGTTTGGACACAAATGGAAATTGTGATATTGTGAAATGGATATTTTTTGTTGCCTTGTTTAATGCGGCAACGTTTTATTTATGCCAATCTACGGTGATATAACAAGATTCTTCTAACCTCTAGTAATTGTCATGAAATAGGTAAGTTTAAGATTGAGGTTACTTTTCCACCTGAGATATTTTATGTAGCTATGCTACGAAGATGTAATAACTAAGCTATGAAACTATGTGACCGTTGCCACTGATACTAATCTATGTAGCTATGCTACAAAGATGCGCCGCCGCAAAGTAGCTATGCGAGGAAGATGCGCAGCTCGAGTATGCGATGTATCGATAATAGGAAAGCACACAGCTTAGCCGAGTCCATTTCCACCAGTGCTAAGCTATGTGTACCAATGAATGTGATTGATGGAAGCCAAACGCATCCACAGCTACGTAGCATAGCACATATATATGGTAGAAAAGTACGGTTATAATAAATAAGCCAGTCTAAACATTTGACAAAACAAGTTCACGTACCAAATAAGACATTTTGGTTTTCGTAACAAAAGATAAAATTGTATGTTTTCTGTAGACTACATAAACCACGACTCGTACTTAAATAAACTTGCATTTATTGTTGCACCTTAAGCACTTAGTCGCAAATGGAAAAATGTCATAACACGACCATAATAAAAGTTATTAGTGCATCTCCGACTTAACGAGTATTTGCGTTACGAGTCGCCTGGTACATAAATATTGGCCGCGGACGGATCGAACTTTGCTAGTCTAAGGGTGCGGTTTTGTACAAGCGGTTTGGGAAGCGAGATTTAGTAACAGGAACGGATTGGCGTGGGCGATTGTGACTTGTAGCTTTTATTGTGTTTTTTTTTTGAGGAGGGAAAATCACCAATGACTTCTTTCGCCTTGGCGAGGCGAGAGGGAGTGTCAGACTCTTACTGACTAAAAACCACCCCGTTCCTACTCCTGCTTGTAGAGCCGGAGCCCCGGTAAACCCGCTAAGTAGTCTGCAGCTCCGGAAGCTTTAGTTGTGCTAGAGTCATAGTCTTTTAAATACTTTTTTCGGATGGATTCAAAGATCCAATTCTTTGAACGCTAAAATAAAAGATCCCTATGACCTCAGCTGTATGATTATTACTCTCCAATCGTATTTACTTAGTCGCAGTCAAATCAAGTTGAAAATGTTTGTATTTAGCACATTTACACTTCACACAAGATAAAACAGTAAAATAAATTCGATCCACCCTGTCATGACACCACACCCTTATATTTACAGTGCTCCCCAATAATGTTGGTTACTATTTTACAAATAGAGACGGTTATCGCATTAATATGCTTTCATTATTTGATTATGATGTGTTGATATTGTCGCGGTTTACTGCCGCCATTCGTTTTCAATGTTCACGTTGCTATTTATACCGTAATAACAAAGCAATAAGGTCGTTATAGACTGTAACACATTGTAATAGTGTTTGGAGGTATGGAAGGTACACTGCAAGAGAAATTGCGACGGTTTTATACCTAAAGTTCAGTTTAGAGCACATATCACGAAAACAATCTTTATTTTTCACAAACACGTTTAAAGAATCGAAGTCAGACCGCATCATATATTCAAACCCAGTGGAAAGTGTTGACAGAACGAACTCACACGGGAATTATCATTTGAATGATTCTGAATCCTCTCTCCTTTGGAAACCACATCACAAAGACATGCAGTTTCAATAAAGTACGCTATTCAAAGAGTCAACATACAAACTTTGAATGTAAATATAGTTTTAAAATCAGTATCCAGGTGGGATGAATAATTCAGGCGACGCAGCAGCATCGCTCGCTCTTGCTTCAATATTAAATCTTTGACATCGATGCGCTGAAAACAATGTTCTTATTCGGATAAACTGTTATGGTATCGGTGATACGAAAATATATCGATTTCTTACACAAATGTATCGATTTCTTACAAGAAAATGAACGTTTTATTCTTCACGGTTGTTATGCATTGGGACGTGAAGTATCTTTATGGCTATTATGCAATATGTGTGTTGGTTTTAATTTGAATTACTATAACAACAGTGAATGCATGATAGTCGCAACCTCAACCGCACGGCTCAACCGCTCACCGCATGAGACGGTCAAAGGTCTTTAAGTAAAAAAAAAAATAAAGTAACCTAAAACACTGGTTCATCTTTATAATTTACTTACACTTAAATTAATCCTCCAACATTTAGCACACATAGCTTAGCACTCGTGGAAACAGGTTCAACTAAAATATGTTTTTATATGGATATGTGCTATGGATGTGTGCTAGAGTCAACATACAAACTTTAAATGTAAATACAGTTTTAAAAGCAGTATCCATGTGTGATGATGCACACAACTATATAACTGTGCGAGTACACAGCGGTCACATAGCTTCATAGCTTAGCTATTACATCTTCACAGCATAGCTACATAACACATCTCTGGAGGAATAGCCCCCTTATGTCTACTGTAAAAAATATACGTATCTAATGTAATTTAAATGAACACCCACGAAAATATCGTTCCTCATAATAAGCCCACTAACAATACTGTCGCCTTTCCCCGGCGGCTGAGTGAAGTGATATCAACCTACACAGCTTTGCCAGCATTCTAACGCTCATTATTTACTACTGAATCACTATCCACCCACTTATACCGGCTCAGGCTTAGGCTTATCTTCTTGTGCCCTAGAAATACTTACTCTTTGTCTTTTATGTATAAGTGTTATTTTGCCTTGTGTCGTGTTTAAGAGCGGATTGGAGTAAGCTGATTATTTAATTGGTATTGATAGTGTTTTCTGAGTTTGCGTAATTCTTGCCATGTACGGAATATCGTTAAATATGTATTAGGTACTGATTCTTCAATTTGTTTAAATGCCGTATAAAATAAAACAAGAAACTTTTTATAAAACTGCAGTAAATTATTACTGAAGTATTTTTTTAACGTTGCCTCACACTAGGATTTTCTCCTGTGTCGTGGGTGTGTCTACAAACATATAAGTTCACATATACACGACACCCAGACCCGAAGTAACAATGTGTGGATCACACAAAGAGTTGCTCCGTGCGGGAATCGAACCCGCTTGACACATTGCGTGGCAGCCAATTGCCTAGCCACCGCACCAACCGTGCAGTAAAATCTAAGTCAAAATAAAATTGGCATATCAACCAAAGGAAAAAGGTCACACAAAACAATTCACGTTACAAGTTACAGTCCAAAGCAGTTGTGAGATAACGCGACACAACAGAGACAGTGTGGACACATGCCACGGTGCCAGCAAAATAGAACATATTACATGCACTGACACTTCAGCAGTTTGTGAGTTACGTCCCACAAGCCTTGAGCTGGTGCTATCTGTTTTATATCTACAAGCTGCTCTCTTACGGCACCTTTGCGTTTCAGCTCGAAATTTCGCTTTGAATATTGAAGTATTTTGTCAGTGGTACGGTTTGTGAGATAACGAAACGATGTAAGATTGTAGATTAAGTAGTATAGTAATTTTTTGTCCGTTGATTACTTGATTATTCAAAGTAAGGGTGGGAGCTATGCTTCGGCACGAATGGGCCGGCTCGACCGGAGTGATACCACGACCTCACTGACCGACGTGAAATAACGCTTGTCTTGTGTTTCGTCGTGTGAGTGATATTACAATTACCGGAGGCCTAATTACCCTGCTCTTTAATCTTCCGAATTCCCGATACACCAACAAAACTAAAAAAAAAAACGTAATTTTCTAAATTTACTCAAAAATATCCCATAATATAAAATACATACAATACACATAATATGAACATATTTAGAATTCAAATGTGTTTTAGCGTGTAAATATAAATTACAAACAATATGTGCAAATAAAATGGATTTGCATAATATTTTACGCATTACGGATTTTTAATAAACGATGTTTTTATCGTTTACGCTCTCGTGGGTCGTACCTAACTATGTGAATGCTTTTTTGTTTTGATTTTTTCCAGACTGTGCGCTGTTCATTGATCGGTTCAATAATTCCCCTTGCTTTTCTACTTATCTCGCTTACTACTTAGAGTTTTTATTCAACTACTTGTAAGGTATATACCTATATGAGTTAGGTATACAAGTTGTAGTTTCTAACAAATATTTCTAATACAATAAGTAATATTTCTAAGTAGTACTTGCTGGGTTCTCTCACTTTATTCTTTATTTGATTGTCTATGTCTAGACTTTAAAAGAAACTATGAACTCTGAGTTTGTTTCGGCATTTCTTCTTAGAGTAATCCGATAGGAAATGCCGGCCTCATCTAGTGATTATTATAGATTGACATGTAAAAGTGTTATCTTGTAATCTATTTGCAAAATAAATATAATTTGTCAGTAAAATGCATATTACTTAGAAATATTATTAAGGTAGTATGGGCCCAGTAGGGCTGATGCCTGATCCGGAACTGCGGACTACCTAGCGGGTTTACCGGGGCTCCGGCTCGAAAAGCAGGAGAAGGAACGGGGTGGTTTTTAGTCAGTAAGAGTCTGACACTCCCTCTCGCCTCGCCCAAGGCGGGAGAAGTCACTGGACGATTGTCCGCTCTCAAAAAAAAAGTATTGTTATTAACTTTTATTAAAGTGCTTACAAACTAAAAATACAAAACTAAAAGTATAAATATAAAATATAATAACAAAAAATAAAATAATTTGAAACACAACTGAGCCGTGCACTCGATTCCTTCAGATCACACCACATACTGATTAGATATTCATTGGATCCGCTTCACTGCAAAATCCTCGATGTCGGAGAAAATTCGAGAAACGCCACAATTTTTGGATAGCATCATTTGAACGAAATATTTATTGCATTGCATGATTTAAGTTGAATATACGATGTTTTAGAATGTGTTACGATGTAAAACTGAATGTACCAAATGTTGTAACAGCTTTTTTGTTCAGTAAAAACCTTTTAGTCTGGAATTACTAGCGGTAGTTGTCGAAGTAAAATGTAATAATTTAGATGAAACATTGTTTATCCCCTTCACTCTCTAGACTATTTAAATAATGCTAAATTTACGAAATACAAGTAATATAATAATTTGTAATTACTGTAAGACGATTGCCTCATTGGTCGCAAGTGTGACTGCCGAGCAAGGGGTTTCGTGTTCGATTCCCGGGTCTGGAATTATGCCCAGTGTATGACAATAGGGTCACCCTCTGTTACATAATGCTCATAACACAAATGGTGAAAAGTGGATGTACACTGTACAGTGGCATTAATTAAGTGCCGTAATGAGCAGGTGTAACTCTGCCTACCTCTTCGGGGATAAAAGACCTTAGGGTCTTTTCAAATCTCAAGGGGCGACTCTAAAGAATCAGTTACTTATTAATTTTGAGTCAATATTTTCAGTCACCTGAAATTCACAAAGTCTCACACTGATGATCACGTATTCATTGGCTTCGAGTGCAGCCATCGTCATTCCAGCTTCCTGTAAAATATGTGTGTATGTGAGATAGCAGAGCTGAAAGGCGCTCAAAGTGCATCAGATATTTGAGGCGGTCGTTGAACTGAGTTGATGAGCTCTCGTAATATTGATAACATGGCGCAAGTTCTAAAAACATCAGTCTATTTAAAACTGGTATTTTTGTATCTCAGTAAATACAAATCATCATAGAAGTAGTAATAGGGATGTTGATGGGGCATAAAAGTTAAAAAAAAAATGTCATGTAAGATAACAATACTTAGATAAAAACGATTCAGGAGGAGGAGGGGTGGGAGCAAATACGCCATTTCGTATAAGATGTACCTAGAAGTGATGTCACACGATATTTCAAATAAATATACGAGTATGTTCAAAAGTATTAATGTTACCGTAAGAAAATAAAAAATACGTATCTAAAGTTCAAATTTAAAATAATCTAAAGAAAGACATTCAAATAAAAAATTGTCATCTACCCTATTATATGAATTTTTTTGTATGATAAACGTATTTTTTATAAATCGAACC
Source organism: Spodoptera frugiperda (assembly GCF_023101765.2). Lineage (NCBI taxonomy): Eukaryota > Metazoa > Arthropoda > Insecta > Lepidoptera > Noctuidae > Spodoptera > Spodoptera frugiperda. The sequence continues at coordinate 13,244,116 of NC_064231.1, read as the reverse complement.
GTGCAAACACCAGAAACTTCAGGTTAAAATTTGTTCACTGCGGCTATTTTGTGCTGCATGTAATAATTATAACGAACGATGTTAAAACAATACGTGAGTTGTTTACTCAGCAAATAGCCAAGTTAAATAACAATGAATGCCATTAAGGACGTTATTAACGTTAAATAATACGAACATAATGTAAATAAATTTCGTTTCTGAAGCAAAACAAAGGGAAAATCTGTAAATAATTGCCTTTGGGTGCCTTTTCATTGATATATTGTAAAGATCTTACAAATGATGTCTGCGATTGAAAAGGTTGTACCTACAAAGCTTTTGGAAACAAGAGTCCTTAAATTAATAACCAACGATTGGTTTGAGGTGAGTCTATTCTGTTATTATTTTTCGCTAACAAATAAATATTAAGAAAATGGTAAGAACATTACACAAAACAGTATTTTTTTTTATGGAATAGTGGGCAAATATAATCAGACGTGTCCACCTGATGGTAAGCCATCAGTGCCGCCCATAGACACTTGCAACACCAAAGGAATCACATATGGGTTGATTTTTTTGCAGTAGTATTACGGTACGTACCGTAATGTGCACCTTTGCCTACCCCTTCGGAGATAAAAGGCGTGACGTTGCTATGATTGTATGTATGTTTCAAAAAGGAAATATGATAAAATTTCATATTCTGCAACTCTATAATAAATGACTAATGCAACATAATTAGAACTTATGACGGGATATTTACCATGTTTATTGAATTTGGTGAGTGAGGTGAGTCAAGTGTCAATGGTAGTGGTGTTAGTGACGTCAGCAAGAAACGAACGAGAAAGCGGGTAGACCGATTTGTCTGCTCGTGAACACCCACCCGCATTTACTCCAGTTAATCCGTGATCATGGCGCTTGCAACAGTGCCGAAATATCGGAAACTCACCAAATTCAATAAACATGGTAAATATCCCGTCGTAAGTTCTAATTATAGTGTTAGTGACCATGTCAGTTTAAAAACTTATACTGATGCAACCTTAGCAGCACTCAACTCTCATGCATACCATAGAGCAAGGGTTGAAAGACATGTCATTTTATCATAACAACGTAGTATCATGCACGATTTTCCTCACAAAACTTGGCAGAGATGTATAGCATGCCCAGACTTCCCCAGTTACATGGTTATTTTTTATATGACATATTTTCATAAAAAGTTGTTTTGTAATTTTTGAGGATCAAATTTTAATGTTGTTGATTGTTTGGCGGACCTAGTACTTAGGTAACTATAGTACCTATACCTATTGTCTAAATCAATTAAAGGACCTACTTCATATTAATTACATATAGGAACTACAATTCACCTAGATTCATTGACGGACAGACAGTCTATTATTTATTTTATTTGTTGACGTTTCAAAAGTACCTATTTATGGTTAAATTGGAATAAATGTTCTGACTTTGATCACTTCAGCAGATTTCTTGAAACGTTCTAGATTTTAATTATAGTATCATTTGTGTCGTTTTGTCCTTAACGCAATATAGCTTTGTACAAATTTACAAATTTAACAGGAGTCTAATAAAGAGATTGTGTCTGTGTTGGGCCATTGACATCAAGAGTGAGCGGGCTATGGAAATTTATAGAATTACTTACCTTAGATTTGCAGCTTTTGTTACGAAGTTTATTTATAAAATAATATGATAGTTATTAATTGTTATTGTTTTGATGACAAGGACAAGGAATGTAAAACTAAAATTATTAATTAAAGTAACTAAAAATCACGGTTTACTCACGTAAATTAATAGAGAAAAGCTCTACTAGTTTCGAGTCACAGAGGGAATTTTCATCATGAGCAGCGTGCGCAGACGCGGCGACGCGCGACGTCGCGCAGCCTACTGTAATATACGTGAGTAAACCGTGATTTTTAGTTAATTTAGTATGCCTTATGATAGCTATTATAAAAAAATTACTAACGGCAGGCATGAAATGTGACAACTATGTTTTTATTACTGACTGGATATGAAATGTGGGACCATATGTTTCTTTCTGTAATTAATTAAGCATATATTATAAGACTTTAACAAATTTTTCAAATATTTGACTAAACTAATACACACAAAACAACAAATCTTACCTTTTTTTGGCTTGTTTAGTGGCCCCACGTATTAAAGCGATGGTTATATCACTTATCGTTGGGCGCAGCGCGCTGTGATGCTCCTCTCACTGTTACAATTCCACTCCGGACCTATTTGAGATGACGGCTCATGGAAAATATTCATGGTATTGTGCTCAACTCACTTATATTGTGATAGCGTCTTGTTCACTTTGGTTTTTGTTGGTATGATTATACATGTATTCATTTGTAATTATTTACAATGTTTTTGAACAATAAAAACTTAAAAACTGTGTTTAGCGTAATTGGTATTTGAAGAAGTAATTTTTTCAGTATTTTTATTGAGCAGTTACTTTTTGTTAGGTTTTCATGAAGAATTTATGTATGTATAAGTCATCGTAATAGTATATTTGTCTTATTTACTCTCACAATTAAATATAATTACACGCGAAAAAATGCAACCTTCATTAACTTTTTTCTAAAAGAATTCAGAGACCGATAAGTTTTAGTCAAAAATTTATTTCAATTAGTCCCTAAACAGGCGTTTTTGCCATGTCAAAATTGAATTATCCGTGTGCTCGTAGGTAACAAAAATAAATATATGATTTTTATAATGATCTACAAAACTTTCTTAATAGCGCACGTGGCTTTAATATTAGAAACACAATACCTCCGTATTATATAATCGTATGAGAACATGACGTGACGTGTAGTGAATGTGTTGACATGTTGGTATTAGCTAATCTAGTGTGAGCCGACGTGGTTGGATGCTTGACACCCGATTAATTTGAGCTCCACACAATACGTGGTATCTTGAACAGTTGCTTAATTATGTATGAGATACGCTGATCACTTGCTTCTAAGGAATTTTCAACTAGTGATTTGATATTATTAGTGTCTAAGGCTGCTTTTCCAGCAGGGATTTTTTAGCTATGCTACATAACAAGTGATGCTAAGCTATGCTGTGAAACTATGTGAGCATTTTCACTGATATAAAGCTATGTACCCAGCTGTGCGAGTAAAATGTGTTATGAAGATGTGCCACCGCATAGTAGCAATGCAGGAAGATGCGCAGCTTGAGTAAGCAATGTATTGATAGCAGGAAAGGAATCCATAACAAATATCTAAAGCACGCGTTTTTTCATATAAAAAACATAGCTTAGCTGAGTCCGTTTTTACTAGTGCTAAGCTATGTGTACCAATGAATATGATAAGTAGAAGCCAAACGCATCCACAGCAAAGTAGCATAGCATATCACTGGTGGAAAAGCACCCTTAGGTCTTTTGAAATCATCAATTTTGACTTACCTGATTATTGGAGCGAGAACTTTTACTAAAAAGGTAAAACCTTGAACTACTTTTAACTTCTTGTCTTACAAATGATCAGTTAAAATTTTACTGTTGGGCAACAAAATTCAAGAACAGATAAATAGATCTAAAAGCTTGATTGGTCAGTCTAATGAGTGTAAGTGACTTCGATTGGTTGGCCTAATTAGTGACGTCACCAATCCATTGGGGTCTCGATTGCCTATTGACCCACATTCAATTCGGATTCCTTATTTTTAAACCGAGTTCCATTGACGGTACTGACTTTTTTTTAATCGCAAAGGGAATAAAAACACTTTTTTTTTGTAAACTCGGAGGTCTTTGCCTATTAAAAATTAACCTCTTTTCCATTGGTTTAGGAAACGTCCAGTGAATTTAAAATGTTTTCTTTAATTTGCCTATTCATATTGACATGGGCTGAATGAATTCTTTCTTATTTCGCAGCAAAAATTAAATTAAGTCAAACAATAAGACAGTGTTCTAATTTTTTTAGGTTACTTACCACTGTAAATTAAAAATAGAATGGAAAAAGAATTCAAAACCAGCCCAGGGTTATGGAAGAAAAATTAAATAAAAAAACCTTACGCCTTCTATTCCCGAATAGGTAGGCAGAGGTGCATCTGCCTTATTCTGGATACAATTCCAGACACCGTGCTACTATTGAGAAATTTTCGAAAAAATCCCAGCAATACTTTGCCCGACCCGGGAATCGAACCCGAGACCCCTTGCCTGGCAGTCGCACTTGCGACCACTCGATCAACGAGGCAGTCAACATTACATTATAATCGCATTGTTATTTATATAACACGAGATATTACATCACTATATTGTTCAAGCCTTATTTATATTTTAAAGAAACCCCATTAATATCTGATTCGTTGGAAATTCTTCGCACACCAGGCCGTTCTAGTGTTCAGATAACTTGGTAACTTTCTACCTCGGAACATATTTCTATCTCTTAACTCAGTATTTTACCCTCATCTTGGCGAGTGTACTCCCTGGGGAGGCAGGCGCAGTTTAAATTCCTCCTGATTTATGTGCTCCTGGTCACTCGAGTTCAGATTTCTGGTATTATGTTACTTTTCTTCTTATATGTTATGTTATGTTGCCTGTTTATTTTATTATTAATTTATTTGCAGTGATTTTTAAATTCAGCCCGTACAATATATTTTACTAAGAAATGTCTAATATGTTTCTAAAATTATGTATGACTTCCTTTAATATTAGATGTTTCTTACTAAATATCCTGTCCTTATGAGCAACCTTAACTAATTCGATCTAGGACTAGCTGTTGTGTCGCGACCTTCAGTTAAATAATGACTTCTGATATAAATTTAGGATTTTTGACTTTTACTAAAATAAAAGTGGCCTATGTTACTCATTAGTACATCACAGCTACTTGCCAATAAAATTCCTATCAAAATCGGTACAGCCATTTCAGAGCTTAGCCAGGATAGACAGACAGAAAAACAAACAGCCAGGCAGACAACACAGAAAATAAATAAAAAAAAATATTTTGATGTGTGTCCGTCGATGTATATGTATTCATATGCATGTAGTAAAAAGCTATGATTACAATATTACAAACATACACTCCAATTTAATTTATTAGTCTAGATATAGGACGCGAAATCTAGGCTTCATATTTAGGTCCCACGTAATTTAATCAACTATATTATGTATGTATAAACCACTACTAAATTCGTTCGCAAATTATTCGAATTCTCTCCCAGTCCCCAGTCACCGCGTATTATTACCACGACCAAATATAGAATATTATTAAATCAGTATAGTATTGTTTTAGACATTTCCAAAATATATTAATTAAGGGTCAATATTCGAACGTTTGTTCCGAGGAAATACCGAAATAGATTTGTACCTAATTTTAATCAAGACTGACGGGTGATATTTCGGATTATGTATGTTTTAGCTAAATGGTTTACTTTGATTCGATCGAATTGTTACTAAGAATTTGTAAGTTAAGTGTTATTGGTGATTGTGTCATTACGACTTCTGTTTCTTGATTATATTCAGATCAACATTGCTTTTTTTTTATGTTGCCCCCAATAGGATTTTCTTCTGTGCCATTTTTTTTGAGGGGAGAAATCGTCCAGTGACTTCTCCCGCCTTAGGTGAGGCGATAGGGAGTGTCAGACACTTACTGACTAAAAACCACCCCGTTCCTTCTCTTGCTTTGAGCCTGGAGTCGTTCGTCGTCTGGAGCGTTTCTTCTGTGCCTAGAGTGCATTTACAAACAAACAAGTTCACATACACATGACACCCAGACCCGAAACAACAATTTGTGGAGCACCGTGTGGAAATCGAAAATACACGTTGCGCGGCAGTCAGTTGTCTAGCCATCACGCCAAGATCGAGATTGCGTGCAGTCAGTTATCAACCGTGTGGTAATTTAAAGATCAAAATCCTTTACTTGTAGATAATAATAGATCAAAATCATATTAATTTTCATTATTATACTAATTTATCATTCATGCATACAATAATTATCACATACAATGACAAAAGCTAAATCTATTAATCTAGACTAGATTAGATACGCAGCATGTATTTACCCTTACATTAAATTTTAATGTCAATTAGTACTTACGAAATGCACAATTATTTAATTTTGTCCTTAATTATCAACAATGTCAGGGTTCAAAGTTGATAATCATGTTTAACTATAGGGATCATAATATAAAAGGGTTTTATTCGATTACAAGGCACGACATTCGATGCTTCGATGAACCCATTTTAATCGAATAATCGATTTAATGTCTCGCTTCGTCATTTAATTATGTTTCGCTAGTGGCTTGAAAAGGTTTTATTGAAAAGAAATGATGTTTAAGGTGAATTCATTCATTACAGTAATTTGTTTTAGGAAATATTGGATGCGCGTTTTAACGTTATAGAATTTTGGAACTTATTTTGAGCTTACTAGAGTAACTTATTCAGATTTCTGTATTTATTCGAAATAATGACATATAACAACTTTCCGAGGCCCAATTACTCTCTCCCCAATTTTCCTAATACACGATTCCCCAACAACCCTTAAATTCGTAAACCCCAAAAGGCCGGCAACGCACTTGTAACGCCCCTGGTGTTTCGGGTGTCCATAGGTGGCGGCGATTGCTTACCATCAGGTGATTCGTCTGTTCATTTACCGGTTTATAACATAAAATAAAAACAGAAGAAATTCCAAGTTCAAGGCTTAAAATAAATGGCGTCAGAATAAATAAAGCCAAAATTACCGCCGCCCATAAATCTTATTTACCCAAAACCACCCATTTTACAGCCACAATCGCAGAAACGAAAAATAATTACAACATTAACTCATTTAGTAGTTGAAGAGAGTCACGTAGAGGTCTGCTTATTTGTGCAGGGAGGACGTGAGAGGAATCGTGGAGTCTGGTAGAGATTAATTCGCGTATAGTTGGCGACAACACCAGTACTACGTGATCATAATTTGTTATAACTAGATTTGTTTACAAGTCGCTAGTGCAGCGCTAGATATCAGGTACTTGTGAACAGGGATTGATGGAACTATGAAACTACGCGTGACGTGCTCTGCGAAAATGAAACTTAGCTAAATTAAGACAAAATTAAAAGAAATAATTTGTTTTATGTATTCAATTAACAAAGGTTTTGTGTTAGTAATATGTCGACGTTTAACTACCTCCTTGGTCGAGTGGTTGGGCAAGGGGTCTCGGGTTCGATTCCCGGGTCGGGAAAAGTATTGCTGAGATTTTTTCGGGTTATCGAAAATTTCTTAGTAGTATGGAAATAGACTATAGGACTTATAACACAAATACGTGCCGTAATGTGCACCGCTGCCTACCCTTTCGGGGATAAAAGGCGTGACGTTGCTTGCTTGCTTATGGCGACGTTTGGTCATCTTGCCTAAACGATGATTTGGTTATACAATAGAGCACACCTGACTTGGAGAAGCGAGGGGTGAGTGCCACTTATGTCTTTTAATATTAAAGCCACCTGTGAGATACTATTACCTCCAAAAAGCAAATTACGCATGCGTTAGAAAGAAACTAGTGCTAGGACTATGAAGCATATACAAAAAAGAGATGTCATAACTGGATTTCCCTTTAACATAATGCGTGGCACTTTACGGGGAACGCACTTTACAACCCTCTCTAGTTCCCATACTACAAAAACGCTGCCAATTGTCCACATTTTAATGTGCCACTTTCTGAGCGCTTATAACCTATCTACACTTTTTTACTTATGATACCATTGGGTAGGGCCCATTTGTTTTGTTATAGTGCATAATCACAATATGGCATCCCTTCGTTGTAGGTACTTGCCTCATGGCTAGTGCTAACAAAAGTATACCAAGTTAGTTAAAAAAATAATATTATTAAAATACGATCTTTTTTTCTAAAGGTGAGTATAGACTACAACATATTATGGGGCATTTCTTTGTAATTTAACGAATGGTACAATACAAGTTGTAGCCGCACCGCACGGCTACATACCTACTTCATACCCATTACCTTACAAACCTTATATACCTTAATACCAAACCTTATATACCTCAATACCAAACCTTATATACCTGAATACCACACCTTATATACTTACCTTACCAATTACCATCCATATACTTACCTCAGTTACCAACCATATACCTTAACCAGTTACCACATACCTCAAGCAATACCAATTACCAAGCGACGTTTGACTCTCTGTTAGCAAGAAACGGGGAAAAGCATTGTCTTGAAAAAGACAGTTTTACGAAACATCGCAGCGGCACTAGCATTGTTATCACAACACCGTGCCGTGCGTGGTCGCTTCGAAAGAAGCGGTTTGCATGCAAGCATGAGGCGCCAGCGGAGCCCGGCGACGGAGGCGGCGCGCATGCAAGCATGAAGCGCCAGCGGAGCCCGAGGACGGAGGCGGCGCACCTGCACCCGACGCGCGACGTGTGTTCTTCATCTTCGATCTTCACTCGACGACGGCGCGCGGCAAAAGGGCGCGGGACGCGGTCGACACAATATTTATAGGCACGCCAGCGAGAGTGCCGTGTGCAAAAGCGCGCTGCGCGCCCCGCGCGTCTCGCGATCCCCGGCGCGTCGCCATTGGTCAAAATATACATATTGTTGTACATATGTAAATATTAGTATAAAAAGCGTAGTTCTGGAATAAATCGAACATTCTTGACTCATCTCTCGCCGGAGTTTTATTAACAACTACCTAAGAAGAAACCCTAACTATTAGGACACTAGGCTCTCCTACCTAGCTCCTAAAAAGTAAAAGCTGAGTTTCCAAAGCATTTTAGTTCGTAAAAGAATGACACACTAGAACATATCATAGAGCGGGTCGTTGTTCTGTTACAAGTAAATGTCTAGTCTATACTCACCTTAAGATTAACACTCCATCGCATATACATCATGTATCTTTTCACTAATTACTGTCACCATTTTATTTATATGGGGTGTCCTGAAAATGATGCCGTGTTAGCCAAAGGGTACGACAGTGTAATTAAAATTATTTATAGCTCAACCTCTATTATTAACGAAGCAACCTACCGATATAATGGCTGAACTGTTCACGTTAATATATTACTACTATGCTTACAACAATATACCTAAATAATATGGAAACATCTAGACACACGGCAGTGTGTCCGCCAAGTTCGAGCAAAAAAACCGACACACCGGCCGTGGGTTATATTACACGAACCATTTCGGGCCAAGTTCGACCCACCTATAACTCAAAATCTATTTTATCTACGCATATGAAATTTCTAGTATCTATCGAGGTCTACTTACTTATCTAAAATACAAAATTTCATTAATGTACCTATTGTAGATCTTGAGATATTGACGTCAGAAAATCGCTATTTTTACTATACACTCACTGACTGACTCACTCACTCATCAAAAACCTAGACCACTTCCAATAGTCGTATTGACTTGAAATTTGGCATGGAGGTAGATCTTTAGGTCAAGGTAAAGGAAAAAATCTGAAAATGGCCAAGTGTTAAAAATAATGAAGGTGTAAATTCATACCCCTAAGGAACTAAAACAAAAAAATTATCTATATCTTCCAATGGTCGTACCGAACTAAAATTCGTTACGAAGGTTTGTATTTAGTCAAAGTAAAGTAAAATAAGAAAAAAAGAAAATAAACCTTACAAAAATAAATGAAATCCCACCCAAAACATAAATGTGAAAGGATGCCAAGTTCGATAATATTGGAATGCTTCGCCTATAAAAGAAGTGAGATCTAAATAAGTACCAAGTTCCATACACAGACCTCAGTTAAAAATGATATAACTTGGCAAGTTTTAATAGAAAATTATATACTTGACTCATTGCGTTTAGTAGGTTTATAACAAAGTGTGTGAAAACTTGCCAACTTGTTATATCATTTTTAACTGAGGTCTGTGTATGGAACTTGGTACTTATTTAGATCTCACTTCTTTTATAGGCGAAGCATTCCAATATTATCGAACTTGGCATCCTTTCACATTTATGTTTTGGGTGGGTAAGTTATCCTTTAAAAACATTCCTGAAAAGGTAGTTCTTAGTTCGAGGCCACGGTACAATTTTATCTTTAATATAATAATTCCTTCGTAGTATATGACATTTTGAAACCTACTTAGAATGCTTCAAGTAGACTTACTACCCACACAGTACCATACGCCTAGACGTTCTAATTTCCCGACACAACACGGTTAGTCTTGAAAAAAGTCTCACAATTCGTTCTGCAACTAATTCGTCACTCTGCCATTTGGTCACGTAGAGCAACACTGCTGACGTCACGGCACACCACTTCATTACGAAAGTCGTGTGCGCGCATAATGGCACAGAGTGAAAAATGCACGGCGCTACACTAGAAGCAGTTATTATGTCGCGGAAAGCTTTTACTTAGTCTGTGGCGCTTTCCTAGTTTTCTTTGTACGGATTGTGTTCAAGTGGGTGTTTTTTGTGGCTATTGTTAGTGTTATGACGCCGGGGATTACTGTAGGGCGTGCTGAAGGGTTAAAATGCTTCAGTTCCCATCATTTTATACTTATGACTTGGGAAAGTGGTGTTTGTTTTTTATGTCGGCTTCTTAAATGAGTCTTCTTTGGACTTTGTGTTTGTTGTAAGTGAGATCTAGAAGCGTTATAATAATATTATATACATATGTATGTATGTATATAATATTGAGACCAGATTGGTGATATATTAAATAAGGACTAAATTAAAAGTATCTTTAACCGACGAGCTACAAGAAAATAATGATAATTGTAGATGAAGCGAAAGAGGTATGTAAGAGTCGTAGCAATTGGCGGTCCATTGTCTCTGCCTATCCCCATGGGAGACAGACGTGAAGTTATGTATGTATGTAACTCATACTTATTTAAGTGACGTTATGTAAAAAGTTAGTACTACTTATATATCACATGTCTAAAACCTCTGCCTCTACACACAGCTTAACAAGACAAAATATACTATAGGTAAGCACAATGCGTAGACATTATAACCATCAGCATAATTTTTAGGCTCACATTAATATCATGTTGACAGGACACAGAGACAGCCAATATGGCATAAATCATACAAGTAAATACTTGGCACTTTGACCGTTCACGTTCCCATGTTATGTATGTATGAGACATGACAAGAGATGCTATCTATCTTCAACGTTATATACTGACCGTACTGCTGAAGCCAGAAGGCAATCGAAGTTTGCTAACTGCAGTATTTGGTGTTATAAATCTTAAATAGTCAAATATTATTTCAATGTAATCGTAAATTGAGAACTCGGTGGTACAAAGTATAACAAATATTTTAATTATAAAAAAAGAATGCTTTGACTAAAAATTTTATCGGAGTGATACCACGGCCTCACAGAAATCCCACGTGAAACAACGCTTGCGTTGTGTTTCGTTGTGTGAGTGAGGTTACCAGCGGCCCAATAACCCAATCTTCCCCAACCATCCTTAAATTCCTAACGTTTCGGGCGTCCATGGGTAGCGGTGATTTGATTACTTACCATCAGGTGATTTGTCTGCTCGTTTACCGGCTTATAATATCATAAAAAAATCTATTTTGTATGAAAAATATGGGATATATTATATCATAACCCTGTTGTTCTAGAAGTTTCTGCTAAACAGATTCAATTCAGTTTATAAATCAATAAATGAAGAGTTTTGACCCACAGGCAACCAGCTGACCAGGAGGGCCAAATTAATTAGTTTACCTCACCAGAACACCATGACTACTGTATTGTTACCTCGTTTAAATACCCATGGCACTCAATTATTATGGAGGGAAATCTTCTTAATAGTTGGGTACAATTTCTGGGCAGGTAATACATAGGGAGTAAACACAATACTTGTTGAAATAACATAAATAACAGAGAAGCCATTGTTTACAGAACAATGTATTGTTTGATACCTTGTAAACAATATTTCATTTCGATATTTGATGGGGACTTTAACATTGTATACTTAATGAGCATTGCTTTATGTACAGATGGACTGAATTGGTTTCGATTGGACTAAGTAAAAGACGAATCGTTTGATTCTTGATCTTTTTTTCGGTTCCTGGAACAATTATTTTTGTTTATTTATTTATTGCCTTGAGTTTTGGACTATCATTGTTCTTTCTTCACTTCTGCGTGTCCGTTTGCCAGGTGGCAAAGGCCTCCTCCAATCTTCTCCATTCTGGCCTCTCTATGGTCTCTCTACTCCAAGTTATTCCTCCGACTTGTCTGATGTCGTCGTCACACCTATTTTATTCTACCTCTCTTTCTCTTTCCATTCCTTGGGTTCAATTGTGCAACCTTTTTCCTCCACTTATCCCTTCCCTTGATCATGTGGCCTGCCCATGTCAACGTTTATCTCCTCACTTTAGGAGTGATGTCCTGAACTTTAGTTTTTTTCATGATAGTGGTATTCCTTATTTTTTGTTTGATAGATTATTAATATTTTCAGTAAAATCGACTCCAGTTAAGATAAAAGACTACCTAAGTAGTTATCTAAATATTATATATTTTAAGCATTTGATAAGCTCGTAAAGTATAAAACTAAGTCGCTTTCTTTGTCCCTATGTACCTTTGTATGTTTAAATCTTTAAAATTACTCAACGGATTTTGATGCGGGTTTTTAATAGATAGCGTGATTCAAAATAGAGGTTTATATGTACAATATAATATATGCATAATATATCACCATTGCACCCATGCAAAGCTGGGGCAGGTCGTTACTTACTGAATAAAGGTAATAATCCTAATACATACTTATTACTAAAACTAATATGTAATCACGCGCTTCAGTTGACTTCCCTCTACTTATCAGATTGTAGTGAACATTGTGACCGGATCGAGGCCCGACCATAACGTTGTATGGTCGATTACCCCCAGAACATAATGTGTCATCTATGTCACGGGCTGAGACTATTAATTGTATAGTCGTGTAATACTGGCCTACATCATTTGGTCCGGGTTTGACATGATTATGTTTGTTGTAATTATTGGAATTCTGTTTCTGAGATATAGGTATAGCCATTTTCATAAATGAATGCCCTTTGTTGGTCAAGTGGTCGCAAATACGACTACCGGGCAAGGGGTCTCGGATTCAATTTCAGGGTCGGACAAAGTATTCTCAGTAGTAGCACGGAGTTTGGTATAGTGTACAGTATATGACAATAGACTCACTCGCTATTACATGGGACTTATAACACAAATGGTGAAATGTGGGTGTACATTGTATAGCAGCAAGCCGTAATGTGCACATCAGCCTACCCATTCAGAGATAAAGGGCGTGACGTTGCAAAAATTAAAATCTTAATTAAACAAAAACATAGTTCCCTTCTTTAACCCAATCAAAACAAATCAAAAACCTAATCAACCTTACCGCATCAAACTACAGACACACTACATACGAGTATAAATAAAACACATGCAATCTGCAACAATATATCTTTAGCAAAAGGAACTGGGTAACTCGGTACATGTGTAATCACCCCCTATAGGCAAGGACAATGTGATTCCGACCGGCCGGCGAGAGGTCACGGTACAAATGACGAACAATTAGCTGCACCTATTATGCTGATTGCAGACAAAGTGCCACGTACAGGGTGGCTGTATTTCTACTCACTTCTCTACATGGCTCGCTTAGAATACAAATTCTATATGGTTTGGTTAAGGTCTGAATCAGCTGCTAATTTCTGATTGATGTGTGAAGAGTGATTTGATGTATTCATTATTCTTCTTTGCTAGTTATTATGTTATAATTTCCATTCTGCTTCGTCAATTACTTGCGGGTTGCGGTAAAGGAGATTTATGTGTCATCATTTCCATTTAAAGGTCTAACAGTTAGTGTTATACTGTTGTTATTTTCAAGTTGCATTAGTGATGGTTGTGGTGCAACCATTATTATATCCTACTAATATTATAAATGCGAAAATTTGTATGTTTGTTTGTTACTTCTTCACGTCAAAACGGCTGAAGGGATCAAGATGAAATTTGGAACTGGGGTAGATAATGCTCTTTAATATTACATAGGGCACTTAATATCCCATAGGAATGAGGACCGCTGGCAGAAGCTAGTTTATAATAATTATAGATCACGTCACTTTACCTAGTAATTATTATAGTTGAACAAGAACGATAAACGTTATCAACTTTCCACACACAACACAGTGTTGGTAAGTAGATATGAGTAACAAACGAAAACAAACCGAGATTTCCCCAACACGTTAGTCCCGTGGGTGATACAGTAAATGAAGTACAATTAGTTGCACCTATTATATTGATTGCGGATACAATCCCAACGTGTTCTGTTTCCTAAGCACCTGTGACTCGAAGTTCACGCTTTGGGACATGGAGATTCTGGTGTATTTATTAGGATACAAGGTTTTGCATGTGTGTGTTGTATGTTTTAGGAGGTTTTTTGCTACGTCACGCCTTTCATCTTCGAAGGGGTAGGTGGAGGTGCACATTACGGCACGTAATGACGCTAGACAATTTTTGAGCCTATTGCCATATACTGGGCACTACTTAAAATTTTCGAAAATCCGTCTTAAACCCAGTTTTACTTTGCCTGACATGTTAATCGAACCCGAGACCTCTTGTCTGGCAGTCACACCTGTTAATTTTGTCAAAAGCAAAACAGACCCTCTCAAAATTGTGAATAAATAAAAAAAATACTATAGGTACATAACTCCTCTCCCCATGACCATGACCTTGAACTGAACATACTGTATACTTAGGGATGCCACCGTAATTCTTTATTCAAAGCAACACCTTTACAATCAAAACTACCCTCAACCACCTAAATTATCCATTGTTCTACAATTTGTTCATGTCGCCCGTCGCCCATGGAGGGACTGGTCAATACTGCTCATTACACGAGACAACCCTAGCCACAAAATCACTACAGCCAAAACTAAACCTTAAGACTTTAGCAATAAAGACGTTTCTATCTGTAGAAAGGTCATTAAGAGTGACAATTTAAACGCAGAAGCTGTATTAAACAATTTCAGATCTTGTGGCTTAGGTTTTAGGGTTGAGTGTAGCAGTATTATTAAAGTGGTAACTCAGCAAGGATTATTGACAGACGAAGCTAAAGGATATGGAAGCAAAGAGGTTGCAGGCGACTTTGTCTAAGGAGCCATTGGTCTTTTGAAATAATATTGTGAAAGTGTCGTAATATCTGAAAGGCTTAAGGATGAATGGGGTGCAGGAAATAGTGGAGAACATTATTATAGAAAGGGATTATGTCCACGTGCAATTATATGATGAACTTTTGCTATGGATTAGTGACTTAGCGACAGTGAAGCGGTTCTCATCTTTGAAGCTTCAATGTAAAATGGTCGTTTAAAAAAACTGTTGTTTTGGACCTGGTTTGAGTATGTGTATGTGAATAAATGAACGACATAAGAGAAAATCCTAGTGTATAAAATACGTTATCGCTTTAAATACGTTATCATTTAAAATAATCTAAAACATTTTTCAAATATTAGACCCGTTTTTTATTTTCTTAGGGAAACAAATATTTTTGACGATACATCGATTTGAAATATCGCGTAACGTCACTTCTAGGTACATTTAATACGTAGAAATGACGTATTTATTTGCTTCCTTTTATCTAAGTACATTATAGTCATATATCTATACATATAATAAAATCGTAGAAAAGTGCTGTCTGTACATTGAAAATAAAAATAAAAAAAATAGCAGGGGTTATTGTTATGTCGATGTCGATCCCAAAAATGTAATTAACTTTTTTTTGTCTGTTTGTCTGTTTGTCTGTTTATCTGTTTGTCTGTTTGTCTGTTTATCTGTTTGTCTGTTTGTCTGTTTGTCTGTGTGTCTATGCGCGCTAATCTCAGAAACGGCTGATTCGAGTTGGATGCGGTTTTCACGAATATATTGTGGTTAAATTATTTAACGTAGGTTTAGTTTGATATCGATTATTAGTAGTTACTGTAGTTAGTTTTTTAATAAAATTGTAAGTCTAATTTATTAATTAATTAGATATATTATATTTAATTCGTTTTTTTTAATTATTTAGTTTAAGCTTGGTTATTATGGCATAGAGGATAGGTTGTAATATAATTTCTTTTTTAAATGTTACAAATTCGTAATTCGTAGCTTTCTTTAGTTTTAAGTTAGTTTTCATCTTAAGTTCGGAAAGATTATAATATTTCTTTAGTTTAAGTCCGTTTTTAAACAATTTTTTCAATGCCCTAAGTGAGTATACATCTATTAAATTCAAACGCAGAGCTCATTATGTTGATTTTTGAAGAGTTCCCTGGAATATTTTCTACGTCTCATTTTTGAAGAGATTCCGCGAGATTGGGAACTATGTGGTTAAAACCAAAAATTTGCCGGAAGTCACTATTCCACGCGAACGAAGGC
The DNA here is from genome assembly GCF_023101765.2 of Spodoptera frugiperda. Lineage (NCBI taxonomy): Eukaryota > Metazoa > Arthropoda > Insecta > Lepidoptera > Noctuidae > Spodoptera > Spodoptera frugiperda. The sequence goes on along the minus strand of NC_064231.1, from coordinate 13,227,831 downwards.
GCGGGCAAAAGCTAGTGACAAAATAAAAAAATACGCCTCTAATATTTGTTCACTACCTAACTGACAGACTAAATAGATTTCTAATTTTCATACCCCGTCATCATCTCCCCTCCCTATTATAATATGATGAGATACCTGTATACAATTTGATGCTGTTGTCACCATTACATTTAGTCGGCTGTCAGCGGATAACGAATGAGCATCTCGTTTCCCCGACACAAATACACGTTTTTCACATTTCGCCGCTTATTCAATTATGATCCACGACAGTGATCACCATTGTATCGTGACGAAAGATTTCTGTATTGTCGTATCAACTATCTATCTTTCATGTTTAAATGATTGTTGTGGTACTAAGAAAGGTGTTTTAATAATGGAAAATTGGATGGCTTAGGTTTGTTTGGTTTCTATTGAATACATACATAAATACATACATACATCTCGTGTCTCCCATAGGGGGTGACAATGGAACGCCAATTGCTACGAATCTTGCATACCTCTTTCGCTTCATCAACAATCATCAGTCTTTTCATACATGCTCGTCGGTTAATGGAAGTTTCTATTGAAAGCGAATGCAATATTATGTAGGCGATACACAAGTTGTTGTTTTGGGTCTGGGTGTCATATGTATGTTAAATTGTATATTTGTAAACGCATCACAACTCCGAAAAAATTCCAAAGCGGTACCACATTTTTTAAAATATTTTCATTGCTTATTGCCTTTTTCACTGTTTGCGATTAAAATAATTTGAAAATGGGATCCACACGATCCACGACTACGGCGTTTTCGTAATATTAGAACTACATATCTTACTTACTTTAATATGTTCTAGATTAGGCCGTAAAAGAAAAGAAATACAAAAACAATGAAAGGAAGGTAGTTACTAACAAACAAAAGACTGTACAAGGAAAAATCATCAAAACCCGTGAGATTTTACTAAAATAAAGGGAAAAGAGAACAACATTGATACAATGTTCTTAGCACGCAAATAAATTAAGCAAAAGTTTCATTACATAGTTTTATCGTATAAGCTGGTAAACGAGCAGACGGATCACCGGATGGTAAGCAATCGCCGCCTGTGTACACCCGAAACATCTTAAACATCAGAGGCGTTACAAGTGCGTTGCCGGCCCTTTTGGGGTTATGAATTTGAGGAATCGGAGATTGGGAAGGGGGTAATAATGTGGCCTCCGGTAACGTCGTTCATACAACGAAACATAACTCAAACGTTGTTTCACGTCGGTTTTCTGTGAGGCCGTGGTTTCACTACGGTCGAGCCGGCCCCTTCACGCCGTAATATGGCTCTCCCACACTTACAAACTTAAAATCTTAAGTACTTATGAACTCAAAGTCAAATCACTTATTTCATTTTAATCAATCAACTGAAATCTAAAAATAAAATTGTCCGTCATATCTATTACTTACTGCATTATTATTTTCTATATGTAACAAACCTTCTGCAATATTTCTTGTGTAGCACTATATTAACTGCGTACTAATGGTATTTCTGAAGAATAAAAACACCTGTATACACTCCAACTAATGTTGTTTAAAAACAAAGAACTTCATTCCTGCTTTTTCTTCTTGCTTAGGAATTTTATAAGTTTAACTTTTACTAGTTTAGTTATTAAATAATATCACTATCTGTATTTCACATAAAAGGTGCTAAAATATTGAGTATTGCTGTCATTCAATACAAGTTTTCTAATAAATGGTAAATAATTAATAGTAATTTTAACCTAAGATTTCATTGTCAGATTAGTCTAGATCTCTAATCATCATCATATCAGCCACAAGACGTCCACTGCTGAACATAGGCATCCCCCGATGTCCTCTAATACTGCGTAGAAAATAAAACGCAATTTCGTATTTAATAAAACAATAGTGCTACCACAGCGTCCATATCACAGTAATAATGAAACGTAAAAATAACCGAATCCGATCCAAATTAAGACTTACACAAACACAGCCCAAACAAATACGAAACTACTAATTTGTTGTGCAAGACACCCTTTCAAATATTTGCCTGAACCTGAGGCAAGTTGACTACGAACAACAAATATTGCTGATTGTCTCGCTTAGTTGTGTAGTTCTGAAGCTAAACGATAGACCTCCACGAATGTCTGGGCGCCTGGTACCTTTAAATTAAACTCCTTGTGCGTCAAGGTCGTAGTAGAATTGTTGTTTCAGAAAATGTATTGATACATCGATCTGTCTGAGTCTGGGATTGTATTGTCAAGTTGAAAAGTAAGAAAAGAAATAAGTTAAAAAAAATATCACGACCTTCGGTAGCCATTTCTAAAGATTCCAGATTCTAAATTCTGGAGTTGCGGACTGCCTTGCGGGTTACCGAAGCTCCGGCTCGAAATGAAGGTGTAGGAACAGGGTGACTTTTAGTCAGTAAGAGTCTTTCTCACACTTTGTCCAAATCACCATGAATGTAGTAGAAATCATTGAGATGATGTTTATACCTCAAGAAAAAAAGGTCGTCTAATCTATTTTATTTATTGGTTTTTAAAAGGCAAGTCTTATACAAAAAGAAAACAAATAAAAATACGTAATCCGAAACACAAAAACAAATTGCAAACAAGGAAATAGTAGTAAAATAAATAAGTATTTGTAGTAACCTCCACGGTGGCGGTGGAACTACCTTTGTTGAGCAAACACTACTGATTGTCGCTAAACATACTGGTTGGTTAGTTCTAAATAAAACAACTCGTGACCTGCATTCTAAACCTTAATGAAGTATGTATTACGTGTATTTTTCTACTACCTACGTAGTGTAACAAAAGAATAAAACTTACGAAGATTTTTAATGTAAAATGTATTTTGAAAAAACCCCCTTTCGAAACAAATGACCAGCAACTAAAAGATATTTAAGAGTAGAAACTTTTATTTAAGAATTTATGATTAAGTGTGATACTATATAGTACAGAATTATACGCAATAAATTGTTGTAAGAATACTATTTTTACCTAATAAAAAAGTCATAAATAAAATACTACATCATCAAAAGAATTTCATATTTTCAAAAGAATATTGTATAAAAACTTATTTGCGGCGTGTTTATTATATAAAAAAATACCTTAATTTTCCCTTTTGAACCACGAACAAATTCCTTGGTAAATCCCCGAACGATCCGGACTGTATAAGCTGGGGGCTCACTGCCGGCGGAATTAAAGAGATAAGGAAAATATGATGGATAAATGTTTAAATCACACTCTGATTGGATAAACGGTGTTGACATATACATATGTGTTAATTTCCTTGAGCAACCTTATTATGGGGTATGTAGGCCCAATCAAATGTGTAGGTTTTCATCATTATAATAAAATTACGCTTCAACAGAAAAATATCTTTTTTTTCGCGGTAAGGCCATCAAAAGATACCATAGCTGCGGTTCGAAGCAGGAGTAAGAACAGGGTGATTTATAGTCTGCGAGAGTCTGATTCTCCATCCTACCTCACTCAGGCCAGGAGTTATCTTAATAATAAGGTACTTCGCAAAAAGAATTAACTAACAAACTTAATTACAATTCCAACTTTTTGACTCTAAATATAGAGTCACTTTTCGCTCTCACTTACACCTGTCCCAGGGGCTTAAATGGAACTTAATTCACTAAAATATAATCCTGGGGGAGCGGTAACTCTCGCGGCGAGGTCGGCGAGAGCTCGTGACGTACAATAGATACAATTTCTTACATTCTTCAAGTACATTATACCAGTAGTGTTTTGTCAGCCGATCCCTAGAATCCGATTAAGAATAAAAGAAACGTCGTTCACTATTTCGATTTTCTGTTTTCTTTAAAAGAGTGGTCGTTTATAGAAGTATTTTTTCATGTTTCTTTTGTTTTAATGTGTGCCATAATTGTATGTATTTTGCCTAGTGATAAATGTGATCGTTTGGATGTTTGTCTGATAATCGCGTTGGAAGTACTAAACGGATTTTGATGAAATTTGGTATATCGACAGGGTATGAGCTGACAATTGGATACATCCATGGGAACAATCCGACTGTATAAGACAACAGACGAAGTGCTGGCAGAAGCTAGTGAATTAATATTATAAATGACTACATAATAAATTAAACCTGAATTATGGTTTCAACTTTAATCAGATTAAATTCATCAGTTCGTAGAAAAACATTTTAGTATCAACTTTAACTAGGATATTTTAGCTTATTTAGTTCTGTTGTTTTCATGGAATAGTTATCATCATCACCATCATGATTGCTAGCGCTTTTAAGAGCTAATCTCATTATTTTATTATTAAAAGACTGGAAAAATGACATCAATATTAAAATCCAAGCGAAGGCAATCCTCCGCTAGTACCGGTCATTTTAGTCCCACGCATGGCGTTTAATGTGTGCCTGCCCCTTCTATAAACCCGGCATTGATATAACGTCACTTACAAAATCCTTCTTCTATCAATCTCAACTAAGCACACCTGAATCGTCAGCCTAACAGCCTATCAAAAAGAGTAATAAAAACGCAACATGTCAAGCTACATCAAGCGCCGTCAAGCGAAGAAACGTTTTTAAATTTCCATTGGTAATGGGTATTTGATGGGCTCCCTGTATTCTTGATACAAGATTGATGTCCCTAAATATTAGCAGATACGGAGGTAATGAGTTCTGGGTTCAATGACTTCTAAAAGACTTGAATTGGGGGTTTGGGACACCTTATTCCCGAATCGGATTGATGGACGCCATTTTATTTATCAATCTGTGTAAATTGGAGCGGCTGATAATGAGTTGCGGTTTCATGGGAGTGATGTGTGATGGAATTGGGGATGTGTTTGTATTAGTCGTTACCTTCATCTTTCTATATTCTTATTTTTCACCAGTTCTAAGGCACTGCGTGAAAATAGCTTGTCCGACTTTTGTAGACCTGGAAATAATATATCTTCATGAACACGCCAGGTACAAAGTCTTCATAAAATATACCTAAGGAAGAGCTGTCGCAAAAACCAAGAATTAATTCAGTGTTCATAATTCAAAATGCATAGTTCCTTTACGACATCTAAACGGAACTAGAGAGCCAACGAAAAATTATTCGAAAATTATTCTGACAACGTTACATTTCATAGCAGAGCGACGTTCTCTGAAATGAAATGACAAACAGTTGAGGTGCTCCGTAGGTAGCTGTTGAAGAATAAAATGATTAACAAGGGCCTGCCACAATCAGGTACCTGCTTTATACCGACCCCAGCGAAGATGAGTAATGGTATTTTTTACTATTACTGCAGGGACGCTGAAGATAAGAGACACAGTTTTTTTTTCGCATTTTCTTTTTTTTTATAGTCTGCCTGAATTGTGTGTTTCATTTGTTTGTTAATACTCGGATTGATGACTGCCGCGGTACTAAAAAAACACGTTGTTTATGCGCAGTTCTACGTTCTTGTACTACAGTTACAAACACTGAAACTAGTGTTTGTTGATTGTCTAGACTGTAAACTTTATTAATATGATGAGTTCACAGACTCGCCTAATTTCAATCTTATGTTCAAGAAGCTTCAGATATTACACAAGAACTTATTATATTATACGGCGAAATAATTTAGCTAAGAAAATAAATTAGATAATATTATATATAGTAAGACAGCCTTATTTATTTACGCACTTAGAAAATTTTGCTTCTAAATAAAATTATAGGTAATATTTTCTACACTATGTTTACATATAGTTGATCATGGCATTTTCTGAGTAAAATTACCATTATTAGCTCGGGGTCAGAAAGTTTGGCGGTTTGTCGCCTCTGTGGATCAGAAAAAATGTGAAGCCGCTGGTCCTGTGCCTGATCTCTCTCTGGTCGTGTCAGCCTGCCATTCAATCGGATTTAGAGAGTGAAGAAACAGAAACTGCACCTGTGTTTGCGCACACACTTGTGCATTATAATATCTCCTGCGTAGTGGGCTAGTCTATTTAGACAGACTGGCCACCGTGATCGAAATCGATTGGGAAGTTGTATGTTTTATACCTATAGATACAGCACATTTATCGCTATTGTAATATACTTCCTCAATATTATAATAACTATTTTTACAATCTGGAAGTTACATAAATATTAAAATGTTCTTAAATAGTAAACTCCAGACTTCTCTAAAGAATAGAATAAAACTCTTATGCACCTTTTTATTTGGCACGCTTCGTTCCCAGTTTGACGGTAAGTGTTAGTTTTAAAACCTCGATAGGACCTTTTAAATTGACTTTATCGGTTCTGGATCGCACGATGATATCCTCGTAAAGTTTTACTATGTGGGAATCTGAGCAAGTACTTTGTAAGTTCGTGGTTTATTAATGGTGAATGTGCCTAAAATATGCGAAGAGTTTTCCAAGATTTTTAACTTTTGGTAATGAAAGTTTTCATACATAAAGTGTATTTCATGTTAATATACATATTTTTGTTAAATATTTGATGGGTCGACGTTTGGCCGCTATCTCGCCTGATGGTAACTAATATACGGCTTACCATTGACATCTGCCCATAGCAACTATTGACTAAATTGAAGACACTCAGTATATAACCTATTATAAAGAAAGACTCCGGCAAATAATTCCACTTTTAGCAGTTCGCACAAGACTGAATTTAACTGGGACCTCTACGACAGCAGTGGAATTTCGTAGATTGTCTTGTGGTTCGGGGATGGAAAAGACTAGTAGAATTTTTTGTCAATAAACGTATTTCTACTTTTAATATATAAAATATTTTATGTATATTATGTGGGTGTGTTTAAAAAAAAACATTGTCAATTTATTTTTATTTACCAATAAAATGTACACTAAACGTAAGATGTAATATAAAGGTAAGAACCGATCCAAGAAGGGGTCTCAAGAAAGAATAAATGACCCTGAGCTCCTAATACTTGATGCAATCGGTGTAAAGCTTTAACGGCTCCAATTTTCTTCGACAATAGAAAATACACTTTCAATAGCAACAAAACTCGGGCCATTTGCCCTTAATTATCAGTAGCAAACTATTTCGGTAACAGCCTTTTTACTACTGAGATAGCATCAAAGCCGACTCAGAATCGTGATAACGAAATTATCCAACTTCTTAATATAAATTGAAGTTTCTCGAATCTTTGACTTAAATCCCGCTTAGTGTTCCAGTGATAAAATAACGTCTGCAAGTAAATATTTTATTTAGATGTATATAAGTGCTTTTACTTAAACGTTTAGGTTTTTATTTAGGTCTTGTTATTTGAAATGAATAAGACATTTTGTTTAGTCTATTTTGATAAATTGCTTGAGATATTTTTGTTGTAATAATTTAGTGGGAGAATTACTTTATTTGGTTTTGTTTTCCAACAAAAATAAAATCAAATCAAATAATTAAGTATCTTTTAAGCAACGTTTGAAGATAAATAATATACTGGATATAAACGCAACGCTCCCTTGTTTTTATAAATTTAATAATTTTTGTTTTCGTGTTATACATGCAAAATCTTTTTTTCTGAAACAACTGATTACAACTATTATTACATAAAATAAAACAAAATTCCTTTTTTTTTGTTAAACTAAACTTGATATTTACATCGCCTGTTTGCGGCGTTTGGTAGTGTTCCGTTTACGCCCTGTATATGTAATATTTATTGCAAAATTGTAAATTGAATGATTACGTATTTACATAACACAAGCACAGAAAATTGATAAACTCTTTATCCAGCGTTGTAAATATAAACGCATTATATTGTTATTAGGACGGCTCCATACTCTATATTCCAACTCATTTATCATTCTCATCATACACATTATTTCCGCAACAAATTGTGAGTTTATACAAAATATATTATTATTCTACACGAAATTATTCCACCATCCACACTGACCTGATTATTTCAAATTAAATACATAGGGCGCGCGTGCGAAAGTAATTTACGCGCCATAGGGGAGTTCGATACCAATCTGATAAATTTTATTATTGCGCTATTCAGCCCGCTCTGTTCATTGCCAGAAATTTATTAAAAATTTTGCTTTATTTAGGCAGATTTTTGTAAACACTTAGATGTGGCTTGTATTGAAAGCAAAATAGAATTTTATTTACATTATTTTTGATATGATTTAAAATGAAAATTGAGTAGCACATTCAATATACTTTAGAAATAACGTTTTACACTATAGGGACAAGAAGCAATATTTTTATAATAACTATCGTAAGACATACTAAATTAACTAAAAATCACGATTTACCCAGTAGGCTGCTCGTGATGGAGAGTCCCTCTGTGATTTGAAACTAGTAGAGCTTTTCTCCATTCATTTACGTGAGTAAACCGTGATTGCTTTTTAGTTGATAAGAGACAATTGAATGATAAATGATATTTATTTTTTCAAATGGGTTACAATGTGACTCTTTTACACGTCAATCTCTTAAATAACTAGATGAGGCCGGCATTTCCTATCCGACTAATCTGAGAAGAAATGCCGAAACAAACTCAGAGGTCATAGTCCATGGGCGGCGGCGATTGCTTACCATCAGGTAATACGTCTGCTCGATTACCGGCATGTCTCATAAAAAAAAAAACAAAAAAACAAACGTTATCAGGCAAATACAAGTACTACCAAATAATCCCCATGGTTACATAATCCCCTACAACAATGGTGTTCTCAAATCGACATACATTAAAATTTTGTTTTAATAAAATCATCAATCCCATTGTAAAACCGAAGCCTATCATATCTCAATAAAACATATTTCGGAACAGTATCAGCACATTAACCCGATATTACGAGGTCCGATCCAATGTTGGAAACGTTGCAGTCTATTTGATAAGCTCATTATTGTAATTGTTTTTATGACGGTCGCATTCGGGATATCAATGGGCTCAATACTCGGTTGATTATTTATGGAATTAAAATTTTGTTGGGAGTCGGAGTGTTTTCGTTTGTAATGTATGATGAGTCTTTTATTTACTTAGGTTTTTTAATTAATGTTATAAGTATATTGAGTTTAAATTAAGTTTTCAGAGGATGATTGGGCGTTATCGTTACGGGCCTTTACGACGAGTTTAAAGAAATAGTATATGTCGGTATCCTATAGGAACGATGTAAATTCTTTGTATACCAAATTTAGGCTTTATTTAGCAGCTTCTCTAGCCGTCACTTACGAAATTATAGTTTGTCATACAAAAAAATACGTCAAAATACTATTATTTTAAACTCATTGTAGTGGTACTTATTTCATTTTTCTTACTTCCATGACCAAAGCGGATTCTTGTAAGCCAAGTGGTGATTGAGCAATATTTTGGAAATCTGTATTAATATATATACAAGTAATCACAGCAGTTTGTCACACATTAGATTAAAATTGATATCAATTAATTTCGTCCCCGTGAAAGCGGAATTAACGGTTAATTATTAACGAAGCATGCACGTAACGGTTTTAAACAAAAGACGTGTTGAAAAGTTAATTAAGTGGATGAATCGGTTCGGGGCATGAACGCGGCGGGCGCGGGTTAACTCAGGTGTCATAATATCTCGCTTTACTTGGGAAACTTTAGAAAACGTTCAAAATGCTCTCATATTCAAAGAGTTCCGCTAACTGAACTGAGTCAGTGGATATCAGTCGGTTTAATATTGTTTTCTTAGAAGTGAGAGGAAATAATAACCTTCTTCTATAAAGCTTAATGTGTTGCAAAGCGCAAATCTCGAGAACAGCTAACCTTTGACTGCACGATTGGCGTGGTGGCTGGGGAACTACTTTCTTTATTAACATTTCGTAAAAAAAAATTCGTATTATGTTTCGAATTGCTGAAAACTTCATTGATAGTATCTGTAGAATCCGTAGTTGTCCAATACTTGGTTTTAATAACATGGCTTTTTGACATTCAAAGGTATATTAAAATATTTTCTTTAAATTTTGAACGCTGGATGAGAACTATTTTATCTAACTTTAAAACATTTAGAAATGAATTTTCTGCAACAACATGCATTGTTTTTATTTAGATACTTATGCATAATGACATAAGCACTCAATTTGAATGACAACACAATTATGTTGAATTAGTTAGTCACGGTCTGTTAATGTTAGAACGAGCCTGTCAGTTAACCCTCTACTAATTTAATACTGCAAATGTGTTGCGTGTACCGTAACCCTTACATTTAACACTAATCAGTTTCGCGTCATAATCCACACGCGATTCACTTTAACCCCTTCTGACTCAGTCGGTTGAGTCATAGGTTTTAATTTATTTGTGATATTGAAAAGAATTATTTTTGTGTTGAAAATGCTCCATAAAAAGTTACATTTTTAATCACAGTAATATAAAAAAAGGGTCTAAGTATTTTTCTTTGGATATTTCTCCGTCAATCACGCTGAAACTATGAATCACGCTGAATGGATTTTGATAAAATTTGGTATATAGACAGGGACAGGGACACAGACTGTGACTGCGGTGAAAGGATACTTTTTATCTTAAGGCTCGTAGGTGAAACTGCCTTATTCCGTCCATCGTCCGTCCTATTCCTGCTTTTCAAACCGGGGCCCCGGTAAACCTGGTAGTTAGCTCCGGATAAATAATACTGAAACTGAGCTATCGCACTTTAACCATTCAATCAAGGCAGTAGTAATGTAATCTTAAGACTTTCTACAAAGTATTCAATTGTTCTTCAATTCAAAGTGTCCATTCCCATTAATCCCCATGATACAAGCGATACGTAATGAGAACCTTGCTATTCTCTATCTGACCCCTAACTTCCCATCGAAAGACTTCAAAAGGCAACATCAAACACCTATCGAAGTGACCACTCCCCTAACTCAATAGGTTTACAAACCAACATAATAATTCACTCGATTGCTTCCAATCAAACATATTAATTAATATTTTGCGTCGATTTCAACCGATTGCATTTAAATGAAACGCTCCAACCAACTTGTGGCGTACGTCCGAGTGATTAAAACAAATGACAGGATGTCATAATGAATGGATTTATTTTATTGGCTACTAATTTTCATGGGAATTATTTAATGTTTTTATTATTACACTTGTTCCGCCATTTAATATAGCGTTATTATTCATGCTTTGGTGATTACGAAATTAATTAGTTATAATGGATGAATTGATGATTTTTCAGTGAGTTGCACTACTGAGTAAAATTTATCAAAGTTGGCAATAATGATTGACTGCACTGTTGGTGCGGTGGCTGGGCAACAGGCTGCCGTACAACGGGTAGCGGGTCCGATATTCGCACAGAGTAACTATTTGTGTGATCCAAAAATCGTTGTTTTGAGTCTTAGTTCTCATGTGTATGTTCGAAAACACACCCACGATCCAGAAGAAAATCTTAGTGTGGGACAAAATTAAAAAACACAAAAATTATAGTTCGCTTCACGTTAGAACGATAAACGCTGGCAACTTTCTACGCACAACAGTGTGAAGATACGTTTAAAAAAACTCGCAATACGTAAGTTAGACCTTGTTAACTCTAACTAATCGTACAATCAAACGAAACTTAGTATCCATTAAATCGACTACATTTTACTCTTTTAAATCGAATTACAAAATCCCGAGTGATCGTTTAAGACGTCAACTTATCACGAAACTGGTTCATCAAACTCCCTTCTATTGAAATGTTTAGAAGTTTGTTAAATGTATCTGACACGAAGCAGGACTACCAAGGGTACGCAAGTCACAAGTCACAACTTCCAAACACTTCACAATCTTCAGTAAATCCTTGAAGGTTTTTGACGTGCATCTCATTTAGTTCTCAACTAATTACGAATGATTGAAGATTGAAAAGATAATTTTAAACTTTGTTCGTATTTTAATTGTTTATGTCCGTTTCAGAATAACAGCTCGAGGGTAATTCTCCTTTGTTAAATTGTGTAAAAGTAACTTTTCGTGTCAAACTTAAATTTCTTTGCGTTGATTTTTGCGAACTGAATTTTCGTTGGTGTCAGGATTTAGTCTATCAATTCTGGATCAAAGATTTCAAAGTTTACAGTTTCTGAAGCTATTTTTAGCTGACGGGAATATTGCTTTGTCAAATGATGTGAACTTATCATTCTGTTCTTTTCAAATTTTGAAGAAGAATCAATTCAGTTTGCATTGCCATAGATGTTTAAAATATTTTTTGTAAACATTTTACTTTAAAATTATTTTAAACTGAAGATTCCACTAAATTTCATTAGAACTTAAAACGGGATATTTACCATGTTTATTACTTTTTGGGAGTTCATCCTTATCATGGCGCTTGCAACAATGCTGAAATATCGAAAAATCATAGACATAAATAAAAATGGTAAATATCTTGTTTCAGGTTCTAATGATATTATTAGTGATCATGTCAGTTTAAAAACTTACATTCCATTAAAGTCAAAGTCGAAATTATTTATTTCAAATAGACCAGGAATGCACTTTTGAACGTCAAATATAATAATATTAATAACGTTTGTCTATCGGCCAGTCCTCTAATGAAGCTATTTGCTCGTTCCAAAGTGTAGATTCCTATGGAGAAAAACGAGCAAGAAACTCCATAGGTTACTCTTTTTCAAATAGATTCACAATACAATTCTTGGTAAATTATTCTTAATGGAAAGAAAAAAAACCGAAATTAAATAAATCCGTATTCTCATTACCGCGTATCAAGTCGATACTACACAATACACAAAGTTGTATCCCAAGCTAAAGTTCCAGGTTCCGACATTTGATGACAAAAGTGAACGAGATTACGGGAAAGTTTCCCGCGGCCCTGCTTTGTGAGACCAATCGAAAAGTATTGCTGCAACCTGCCTTGTTATAAACATTCTTTTGACTTTCTTGCTTCCAACTTTATTGTGTCCGTTGTTAAAACACCAGGATTTTGTTCTCAAATGCAAAATTTTAAAGTTAAACCAACTTTGCCATTTCATTTGCAGTGCGGAAAAGTTTGGTTTTAGAATCCTTCTGTTCAAATCCTTTGTTTAATTTTTTTAATACCAGTTTGAAGAGTTATAATATCTTCAATTATTATGTGGTGTAATTCGGAACATAATTTATTATTTACACACTGCACGGGTGGCGCGGTGGCTGGGCAATCAGCTGTCGCACAACGTGTAGCGGGTTCGATTCCTGTACGGAGCAACTCTTTGTGTATGTGAACTTGTATAATTTGTAAACGCACCCACGACATAAGCGAAAATCCTATAGTGAGGCAAAGTTTAAAAAATATATCAAGACTCTATTACTGATAAAGGATTAATCTCTAATCCAAGATGGAAGTAAAACCTAGCTACACAATAGTGTAAATAGCTTATACAAAATTTATTGTCATGTGTATTCTCTAAAATGGAATCAAAACTATATTTGTTTGTTGCCAAGCAATTACTTAATGCAAAATATCTGGCTGAACTTTAAACGTACAATATTGTGTAAGTAGTATACAATTTATTTTGTAAAATAACACAAAAAATAAAGTCTGAAGCTGTCATATTTAAAGCGATGAACAATTTGAGAGACTCGTCTACACAGTAAATTAAATTAATACAAGTACTTAAATATTCCACGAACAGGCTTTATTACTTTTTAAAGAAAATTTTATAAAACACGAAATGTTACTTTGAGTCAGCTTTCACTGTCGCTCGTTACTCAACATAAATAACTAGTGGGAAAGAGACAACAAGACATTTTAGTCATCATACCTCTTCTTTTAAAAATGCGAATAACTTTTCTTTAGATAAAATCCGCGTCAACACTTGTAAGGTATTTAAATCTCTCCGTAGCTGTAACTTATCTTAATTTTAAAGACATTAATTAAATTATTCATTGTAACGATCCATTTTCAAGTTTCGCGACAATTTGTCGACTATAAGCGTAGTTTGGGAGTTCAAAGTTTCCGAGTTGTGATAAAATTATGAGTTCGTTATTATCTTTATGCTCTACTTCGCTTCGGAGTTAGAGTGAGTGCGCTTAGCGAGTGTCACTATGAAGAGAGACTGTTTACTTGCACCCCTTTCTGTCAGGGCATCAGACTAATCACACTATTATAAATGTGAAAGTTTCTTTGGATGTTTGTCAGTCAATCACGCTGAAACTACTGAACGGATTTTGATGAAATTTAGTATACAGACAGAGTATTAACTGGGCGAAACTGATCGTAGAGGCTAGTAAGTAATACGTATATTGTCCTAGCTAGAAAACCTAAATATGTATAAGCTACTAGCAAACCTGGCGAACTCCGTTTCGCCACCATGTCTTTTTTCCTAATTTTTTTTGCTATAAACCTCACGGAACTCGAGACCTTTCCAACAAATGCAAAACCATGGAAATCGGTTCGTGCGTTCTGAAGTTATAGCGTCAGGAAGGAAAACCCGACTTATTTTTATATAATAGATAAACCAAAGTGCAATTATGAAGTCTGTTAGAAGCCTATGTTACCCAATCTTATCTTGGGTACTTGGCTATTTTAAAAACAATATACCAACATTATACAAAAGAATATAACATTGATTCACTTAACAACACATAGAACAAAAACCACGCCTCTGCCAGGAAACTCTTAATACCTTTTTACATTCAACTTCAATACGATTAGCTGTATGTATTTTAAAATTAAGCAGGAGTTAGCTCATTAAACTCAAATTTGGTCCCAGGGCTCACATCTATGAAACAGTCTAATTAGCATTGTAAAGGTGTATATTTAAAAGTCAGGCAAACTCGCTTAAACTTCAAGCATAATTACTCGAATTTGAATACTTTTCTACTCGCCATACGGAGCTGAAGCTAAACGAGGTGTGGATTTGATATGGTGGAAAGTTATTCCCGTTCTTTTGGACAAAAATATATGATGGATCTTGTTTTTGGTGTTTTTGTAAAAAAATATTGATTATGATTATAAAAAAGTAAATCTTGGAGAATAGGGATGATGACGGGGTATGAATTAATTAAAAATGTATTTAGTCCATCAACCCATTTTCGAAAATATTTGTGTTTAAAAATGAAAAATACGTGTCTTCTGTTTTAAAATAGTCTAAAAGACGGACACTAAAATAAAAGTTGGTTATCTAGCCTATTGTAGATATTTTGTTTGATGGATGTGGTACTCTGTACATTGCTAAATTCGAGTTTCTAGAAAAATATCCTAATATCAACAAGTATGTACACAAAGGTAGTCCTATAATTTAACATTCCCATTAAATGAATTAATGTTGTGTCATACGGATTTAATGTATCACAATACTAAATGCCAGAATATGGTGTTTACAAAAATTTAAGACATACTAATGCATTTTGTACCCAGATGGTATTAAATCAATAATCTAATGGTATTCGAAGGGTGATTTATACCACTAGAGTTTTACCATCATTACTCATTGTCACCTCCTGTTCTCTTATTTACATCACTATGAACATGTGTTCATTATTATAATGGTGTGGCTTTGGCATTCTTTAAAGTAATTTGAAAATTTTATAGAGAGTAGATTTTGTAAAATTAGCGGAGATGTATAATATAATTTTGTGTAGAAGGCTGTTGATTTCTAAATGGTTAGTTAAATACTGGAAGGATGCTATTTAAAAATGATTCAACGATTAGGAGTGAGAGCTAACTACGTCACTATTGAGCATAAAACGAACTCAAAAGTGACGTCACGCCTCATATTTCTAATGGATATATTGTCGAAAGTACTAGTTTGTGTAAGAAAACCAAAAATACGTGTCTTACTTTTAAAATAATCTACAAGACGGACATTAAAATAAAAATTAGTCACTTACTCTATTATAAGTAAAATAGCAAATTGACTAGTGATTAACGAGCCTTCTTGTTAAATAATAATATATTCTCACTGGTTTTGGATAATTGATAAATAAACAAACAAACACACTACAATCAGATTTTGTTATGTTTCAACAAATTTAATTTAACGCACAAACAGAGACAGCTCTATATTTGCTGTGGCACAATTTAATAAATAACAATCTATTTTGAACCTTAATAACAAGGCGAGTAGTAATAAAGTTTGATTACATCGCAAGTGTAATAATAGTGGCATTATTAGTAGCGAGCTTCGTTCAGTTATATGTTACATAAGCCTGTGGATTTAAGGATAGAACACATATAACAAGCACGGCTCCGGTAAGCGTTGTTTCGAATAGGGATGATGACGGGGTATGAAAATTAAAAATGTAATTAGTCCGTCAGTTAGGTAATGAAAAAATATTAGACACGTATTTTTTTATTTTGTCATATAAGATAACAATGCTTAGATAAAATCAATCAAAGTTTAGGAGTGGGAGCTAACTACGTCACTATAGAGTATAAAACGTACTCTAAAGTGACGTCACGCGAAATTTCAAATGGATATATCTTCGAAAGTATTTGTTTCCGTAAGAAAATAAAAAATACGTGTCTAATATTTTAAAATAATCTACAAGACGGACATTAAAATAAAAATTAGTCATCTACCCTATTGTGAATACCGCTAGTTGTCAGCGTGCTTACGGCGAGCTGCCCGTGAGGTGCAAGCTCGCTATCAGTGCGCGATGTGACGTTGCTTCGCTTGGGCCTGGCGGGTAGTTCGCTGTCGGTGAGCAGTAAGCGCGTGGCTCTCAAGTACAACTCAAGAGGACCGCGTGCTGGCCACTGTCTTTGTTTTTTTTAATTGAAGTTATGAAATATATCATACTATTTAAAGTAAAAAAATGACAACTTAATTGCTGGGTTGGAGTTCGGTGCTCGTTAAGTCAAAGTTAAGTAAGTTTTTAGTGTTATTAATACGTAGAGTAAAGTTTCAAAACTTTTGTAATGTGTAATATTTTATTGGTGGAACGATAGGTGGTCACAGTCAGATTGTAAATTCGATACTCGGATGTTTCATATTGGTTTGTCAGTAATCTAGAATATCTAGTCGAATTGAGTTTGGTCTGTATCACGGATAAAGATGATAATTTCTACCTAAACACAAAACGTCTCCTGATAAAACGCCAAATTAGCAACCACTTACCTGTATTTAGCCATCCTCAACATAATCACACAAAAACAAAAGAAAATAAACTTTATCTAAACGCTAGCAGAATACATAATCAAACAACTGCCTATCGGCAGCCTATTTCTCAATTCATTTTGCGTTGCAATCTAACAAACATCCGAAACTTATTAAGCTGTTTAAGTACCTCTGGGGGAAAGAGATAGCGTGTCTTCTATCCCTATCTAACACCAGATCACGTGCAAGATTCTTCACACGTAGTTTCCAGGACTTAATAGGTCATATTCGTATTAATCTCGGCACGGAGTTGTTCAAAGTGTTGCCTGGTATGCTGCTGTGACCTGAATTAATTCACGTTTTGTAAACATTCTTCGGAAGGTAGACAAGGATTAGGATTGATTCTTCAAGACTTCTTTACTATATTGTTACTTTTGTTTCTCCCCAAAGACAGGTATTAAACTTGAATATAATCATTTCTTGATTCTTTTGGTGTAGAGGTTGGCTACGCGCTGCTACGCAATGTGTAGCTGTTGCTACGTAGCGTTCTACGTCTTCAGTGTATGCTTGCTACATGTGATAATGTATTTGAAACAAGTAGTTTTCAAATCAGATGAAAAAAATCGTACTATTGGATAACGTGTTTTTTAAGCATTTTTTATTTATATTTTTATACTGGGCAGTAGCAGTAGCATGGCTTGAAACTAGTCGAGTTCCTTGTCAAATAATTACGTCAGTGAGCTGAAAAGCATAATAATTAATTTAGTATAACTCCCGAAAGTTATAAAGTTATAATAAAAACATATTTTTATTTTTTCCTCCCATCTATTTCTTATCTTTTTTGAGAATATGAAATTTTAGTCGTGCCTTTAAGTCATTTAAATCACCACACTAAATACCTCCAATATTAAAGTAAAATTTTAATAAAATCCATTCGCCTGATCTCATCTCATAGATTTCAAGTAATAAGAAACTTGATCAATACCAATATTCCCAAACGTATAACTGAAAAGGATTAAAGCAGCGCTACAGAAACTAGAACTGACAGCAGCGTACCAGATTTTAACTAAAACTCTGTACAAACTTCGTCTCTTACATCCAACTTGCATAAAAGCTTAAAATCGGACGGATCCACGCTTACACTAGTCGTTAGGTGCAGACGTTAAAGTTCCTCTAGTTTATCTAGATAAAAGGGAATATTAGATCCGTGTTTCGAGTTTAAATCTCAACGTATTTTTGGCTCCAGGTATTAAAATATTACTTTTATGAAAATTGAGGTAAATGAGCAGACAGATCACCTGATGGTAAATTCTCAGTTCCGCTCATTATCATATCAACATTACAAGACGTCCACTGCTGGACATAGGTCTTGACTTCCCAACAGGCCGGTTGGTAGCGACTTACTTGGACATACAGTACCCGAAAAATTAGAGGAGTCACAAGTATTTGAAAGGAAGAAATAGAAATACGCACTTCTTTTTCTAAGTTACAGATTAGTTATTTTTTTTTTTTATTTATTTACACTTCTACGTTATTACTGCGTTTTATTATTATGATTGTACTATAATTTTAATCATGCTTTAATCAGATTTGTTGAGGGATAAAACATTGTGATAGGATTTGTTGTTCAAAGGATTAAAACTATTGTTTGGCATGGATTTGTAACAACAGATTCATATTCGACCCGACGTATCTAATGTGTATTTTGTCCGTAATTTTGGAGGTGGATTAAATAAATAATATCATTATTTTAAAAGCAGATAATTATTGTCTAGTACCAACGTAGTGGGTTCACCAGGGATTCAGCTCGAAAAGCATAGGAGCAGGAACGGAGTGGTTTTTAGTCAGTGAGAGTCTGATACTCACTCACGCCTCACCTAAGGCGTTTGTTTAATACTCACCAATTGATATTTTAAGACTAGATTTGGTCTAGACAAAAATATGCAGTCTAACTGTAAAAGATAAAAATAATGTCAATATTTTAAAAAGACCTACAAGATGCTTATTCATTGCCTTCAACATTTATTTACGAACACGAATTCCGAAGCACTGCACTCACTGGACGCAGGCTAGGTCTGAGTTCGCCAGTACATCAAGAGAAGTTAGAACATTAGTTGTGCACGTAATGAACTACATGTATTAGTTCAGTGGTCTGCTTCTGGTTCAGGCTTACACTCTCAATAAATAATGACGACTGTTTTAGTAACCGTTTCTGCAGTTAAAGGGTTGGTATTTTGCATTTTGTTTTGGTGAATTTGGGATATTGAAATGGGATTAGTTGTCTTAAGTAAATTACAAAGACGGTCTATAATAATACTATGTAGTGTTTTCAAAATTAAATTAGATTGATCATACTAATATTATAAACGTGAAAGTTTGTTTGCATGTTTGTCCGTCAATCACTCTACAGAACGGATTTTTATGAACTTTAGTATACAGACAACTGACTTGGTTGACAGGATACGTTTTATCGTATGAAACGGCGGGTGAAGCCGCTGATAAAAGCTAGTATTTCATAAGTCACAAACCTAAGAAAAGAAATAACTCTTTGAATAAAAATAACCCACACTAAAAAGTATTAAATACCAATAAAACACGATTTCTTTCCCCTAATCACTATTCACATGCGGTAACATCTCCATATGATACGCTGGAAAATACATATCATAGCGAAACTGTAAAGAACTCGCAATTCTATCTCCATATTGTGTTGAATGCACAACTACTGTCATCTCATCCATTCCTCGATGAATAAGCCCTTCTCCATCCCAAAGATTTTTCCGCTTGAAAAAACAACTGCGGAAAAAACGATCCTTTACTGAAACATAATATTTTTTCCTCAGCCAAAGTTCGAACCGTCTGATTTATATTTGTGCTTTGCATTGTCAAGGGATTCGGTACGGTATGAAAAATGTAAAATGTAGCTCACGTACATATTGTAGTGAACAAGTTACTGCTCTGTGTTGCAAATTGTACTTCAGGGCGTGAATCACTGATAAAAAGTGCAAGGTCGGTTATTGCGAGCGCCGTGCAGTTGGGGCAGAGAATCAAGTTTTGATTTAGTGAGAAATTTGATCATGATGAAATACATAGTTACTATCGAATTTAAAATCTTCATGGACAAGTGAAGTGATATTTGCGTTCTACTTTTAAGCTAAATAAAAGTTATTTTTTACGATTAATAGTTTAGTTTATTAGTTTTCTTTAATAGATTATTATTTGCCTATAAGATAAATATGTACTGTAAAATAGTAACTGAGACTAAGCGTAATCAAAACTAACAAAACTCTCACATAGCTACAACCCCCTAACATTTAGGAGCGACGACAATTTGATTTACTGGAGTCCTTCCGCTGTGGCTCGCGGTCGGTTACAGCAGTAGCTCTAAAACTTTTTCTGTGTGCGCTTGAGTCTGTAACGAGTTGTCGGAACTAGCGGTAATGGTCTGAACGCGGCCGAGTTCCAACTCTCGCCCGATTTGTTCGCGCCTCCGCTCAACGCTGCGATACTATTAAACAGTTTTTAACGTCTGCGATATTCCACTAACGTTATTTTATGGGGAAACTTTATTTTTGTTAGCTATAAAGGTTTTTGACGTGACTTTCTCGAGATAATGCGGTTGGCCGAGGGGTTTTCTTTTGCCCTTCGTCCCTGTGACTTCGGCAAAGTTTTTTTGGAGCGCAAAATGGATACGTGATGCAATGTGTCGCGTAAGTAATGAGATCGGAGGGTTGTTTGTTTTTATTAGGGCTGATGAAGTTTTTGGTATTTTACAAGTCTATAAATATTATTTACCTAACTTTTGTCTTTAGCATTTATAATATTAGTAAGATAAAATGACGTATTCTGCCTAGTCATCATCACCATCGTATTCAACTCTTTCTGTCCAACGTTTGACTTCATTCTTACATGTTGATATCATTAGCATAATCAACAAAAACTTGTAACGTTCATAAACAGCATAAGATTCAACAAAAAAGTTATTCAATTTGACGAACAGATTCAAACGTCGATCTCACAGTACGAAGCTGTTCGTGAAAGCATTGACGAAGATTTAGCTCTATAATGACGGGCAGTTTCCGACCGACTGTCGGTCAAATCGGGAATTTTATCACTGGCCCGGATTAATTCGGAATCAATTACGGCCGACGGGGTCTCCATTACATAAACAGAGAACTCATTTAACGTGAAACCGGGGTCACTGAACACGGTCCTGTAACGATATTCGATGTTGTCACTTTTTGATTATTGCTGTTTTTGATGTATTTGGGCTTCATTTTTATTTATGAGTAATAACAGTATCGGATTGATTTTTAGATAGAACGATTGCGTGGACAGAGATTGGAGTTATTATTTAATCTTACTGCATTGTGGAATGGATCTTTTAGACATTGTAACAAAAATTTAAAAAAATATTTAGATCCTAAGTACTTCACAATTGCCGCGGACTGCCTACCGGATTACCGGGGTTTCAACTCAAAAAACAGGAGTAGAAACTGGGTGGTTTTTAATCAGCAAGAGTCTGACAATCCCTTTCGCCTCGCCCAAGGTGTGAGAAATGATTTGATGATTTTCCCCCGTTAAAAAAAAGTTATTTACTATTGACTTGCCGCATTTGCATCTACTAGACCAATAATATGATCAAAATATATTCCCAAATAAACATTTTCACCCAACAAAAAATCATTTAGAGAGCACTTGGGTGTAACAGTAAGCCACCTTAGCTCAACAAAGAGGTCAGAAAATAATTGCAGCCGGCAATTTTATTTTATTTCACTTCTGATTTCCACTATTCAATTATCTGCACGGCTCACTACTGATGTGATTGGGTTGTGGATTCATGGAGCTTTTCGCGGGTTTAAAGGTTCACGGCAAATGGAAAATCAGACGTGGGGACTGATTAAACTATTTATTTTAAAGGATATCGTTACTTACATTTACTTGGTTGGAAAGATAAAGGCTAATTGAATAAATGTATTTGTTCGGGAATGGACTATATTTGGGTTTAATTTTAAAGAACACTACATAAGTACAGGCTACTTTAATTAAATTATTTTTGGACAGTTGTTTTAATAATGAGTGATATTATAAGTGTTCTAAAATTATCCGCTACAGGTTTAATGGGAGGTAGTATTGTGAAGATTACAACAGCGAAGAAGTTTTGCCCCACGGACCAGGTAATTCAATTATTTGAGAACATAAACAAGTTAAATAAATATTGACTCTAGTCTGCATAAAGTGGTTCACAAATACGCACTATGCGTCGCTTCGTGACTTCATGACAGAGACAGTGAAAGACATTTAAAAATGGGGAACTTATTGCCTTGCCTGTAATTGTTAATTTAAAGATCATGCTGTACTTTTGGCTTCTCTAAGAAGTATTTCTAATTATTTATTAAAAAATATTTTCATTACGTACTAAAACAACTACCCAACACCGGCAAAAAGCGCGATGTATTCCCAACATCAATTTCAAGAACAGTAAACAGTAACCGGTAAGCCTTGGTACTATCGTAAAAGGGTAAGACGTGTTTATTTCCAAAATTCAAAACCCAACATTTACTTAGGTGAGGGGTATGTAAACAAAAATATAATACGCACCGATGTGATAATACGCAGCCTGGCGGAGCGTTGGGCTTGATAAAAGTTTTCCATAATACGCTTTCCCTGCCGGCGCGGCGCGTGGCGTACTGTTGTAAATATTGCGGGAACATGAAACTTAACAAGTTGTTTTCCGTTTTAGACGTGAAGGTTTTGACGTGACATTGTGACGGGTTTTTTTGGAAGGGGACGGTTAAAGTTTGTGGCTGTGTGTTGTATAAAGTTTTCATCTATTAGTTTTTCTTGCTTTTGTACTAGAGATGTGCTATGCAACTATGCTGCGAAGATATAGTGACTAAGCTGTGAAACTGTGTGATCGTTTTCACTAATACGAAGTTATATAGCTGTACGACGAATATGCGCATATCGAGTACTCAATGTCCCTTACGCTTGTTTTAATGCAATTTAATAAACATAAACTATTTTACCATTACTTACCATCAGGTGATAAGTCTGCTTATTTACCGGCTAGTACCATAAAAAATATTTAATTTATTTTACCCAGCCATCATATACACTACTAAAATAACGATATAGTAATAACGAATACTTAACCTCTCTCTTAACTCTTATACTTTACAGTAGAATAAAAGCAGCATGAAACATAAAGACTTAAAGTAATATTTTTGAGACCATTATCAAAGTTTTAGCGTTGAAATAAAATAGTTCGCAGCCACATGTTTATGACTGCTGTGTCGAAAGTTTTAAAAAGAAAATAATAAATTGTGGATGCGGTAGAATGCGGTCAAGAAAGTGGTCTGTTGCATTTGGCATGAGTTGGGCGTACCTTCGAAGATAGATATGGACTACGATACCATTTCCGATATCATAACACTGCAACTGCTAAGTGCTATGGAATTTAGATCCCTGCTTGATGCTGGGAAATCATAACGTTATTTTGTGAAAGAGTTTGTTTTAATATTGTTTTGATTGAAGTTCTATTGGTCGTGTTGTTGAAAAGAGTTCATTAATGTTTCAAGTCGAGTGTTTGAAAGTATGACAATAAGGTTAAGAATAGGTAAGTGATTTTTGGTTCTATTACAAAATAATCAAGTAATGAACTGGAATTGTGATCCTTTAGAGAATTAGAGGTGTTGTTTTCCCCTATACACAATGGGACTGACATCAACGTTCGTAAGACATACTAAATTAATTATTACACACAATTGTTTTACGAGGAACTCGACTAGTTTCAAGCCACTACACTAGCCACGCACTAGTAAGCCGAAAAACATGAGGAACTAATATAGTTAGAATGCATAAGATGGTTTCACTTAATCTGAAAATTGCGTAGCATTTCTATTTGTCTAACTTAATTTCAAAACTTAATTGTCTATATTTATTCCTTAATTAGCTGTTTCAGATTTGACTGAAGAAGAAACCAAAAACTTTATTAGAACTTATAACGGGATATTTACCATGTTTATTTATTTTGTAATTAACTAGTTAATCCGTGAACATGGCGCTTGCAACAGTGCCGAAATATCGGAAACTCGATAAAATAAATAAACATGGTAAATATCCCGTTATAAGTTCTAATAATAGTGTTAGTGACCATGTCAGTTTAAAAACTTGTATAACCAAAAACTTATTCCCAACCAGTCCAATTACGCAGTTTCTAAGTAAAACTCCAAAACTTTAGCAGATAGGATTCCTATATTAAGTAGATCGAACAATCAAAAGTTCTCGGCTTAAGCCTAAAGAAACAATTAAATAAATAAACCAATCTAAACTAAACCAAACCAGATTCTAAGTTTATAAGCTAGAAGAACAATTTTTTCATGGAATTATGTGCACAAGAGGTTGTGTATACAAAACATTTTAATTCCTTTTAAATGGAATTAAACACGAAACGGCTTTTTAACGCCCAAGGGGTCTTCCATACCCTTCGGTTGAATGGAATGGTCTTATTGTGAAAATAGCGGAAACATGGAGCTACATTTGGAGCGGGCACGCTTTTAACTACACGGTATATTGTCTTAGTAGTGGGACGCTATTTACTAAATGTTACAATATACTAATTGTACAAACAGTTTTAAGTAAAAAATGCTTGCTTTTGTTACTGAATGTGAAGTCATAATGTAGGTTCTTTAAATGACAGTTGTAAATTCATACACTTAAGGACATTTCTAAAAAGTTTTTAATTGTGCGAGTGGTAGGAATGGGCCAACTCGACCGGAGTTATACCACGACCAAACAGAAAACCGACGTGAAACAACGTTTTCATTGTGCGTTTCAATCGTTTGCTGGCTTATAACATGAAAAAATACAAAAGTACTTTTCATAACATGATTTTAAAAATGGTTTCACCTACTTCTTTCGGAATCGCCATTCAAATAACTATGGTATTTACCAGCAGAGTTAAAACTATTAATATAAAATTATTTACAGTTAATGGAATCATATTTAGTTGCCTGCTCTAGCATCAAATTCAAATTTAACGTGAAAATTGAATTTTGGTGGGCAGCACTGTCGATTTGATGGGAGTGACGTCATCTGAACACACGTCACGTTCGGTAGTACTTCATTATCTTCTGTGGTAACTTAGTAACTTCTGCTTAATATACATGCATATTAGATATGACAATAATAATAATTACATTGTGCTGTTATATTATGTCTAAACAAGCTTCAATGAACTTTTCACCATAATTCTTAAGAATTAATACTTATATGGGCTAGATTTATATTTATTTAATGAAATAATTTTTGTCTGAATACCATAGATTAATAAACTTATGTTCATAGTTCGAGCCGACAGTTATTTTGTTGTTTTTTTTAAACGTTGTCCCAAATTAGCTTGTTCTCCTGTGTCGTGGGTGCGTTTATAAGCATAAAAGTTCACATGCATATGCCATCCATACTCAAATCAACAATCTGTGGATCACACAAAGAGTTCGTGCGGGAATCGAACTCACTTCACTTACTCGTGCAGTCATTTTATAAAAGCAATAACACTATTACACAATACAAAAACTCAATACCACCACCCGTATTCACCCAATAATGTAGACAGGAGAAGAAAAACATTTGTTTTTACAGTACCTACTAATGTTTGGGTGCTTAATTCATTAGCTACGACTGAATTACTAATAAATTGCCAAGCCCTCGTTAAGGGTGATCACATAGAAATTTATTTGCACGCCAGGCGCCAATGGGAGCGGCCCCAATACCTTTCGATTACCTACTTTAGGTTCTTATTGAAAATTAATTAATGGAAGTGAATATTAGATTTGTTACGCCCGTTTATCTATCTTCAATTATATGGCGCCGAAAATAAACTTTCCTATTAAATTAGTTCTTGTTATGGGTATATTTTCACGAACGGTTTTATGATATTGAGTTGAATATGGAATCATTGATTTGCGAAAATTCGTTGAAATCAGCAAATTATGTGTTATTTATGAAGAGTATTTCTTTTCAACCGCTTAGTTATTAAAAAATCTGCTGTAATCTGATGAAACATATAGAAATATAGATGTTGTGTCAAATGAAAATTTATTTCATTTTTAACCGTCTTCAAAAAGATAACAAGTATCCCAGTTTGACATGTGTATGTATGTTTGTGGGCGATTATCACGAGATTGGCAAAACCGATTATGATGAAGCTTTCAGCATAGCATTTTTCAGGCCTAGGTGAAGATTTTAGGTATATTACTCAACTCAAAAATGGAGGTTTGCACTTTAAACGTATATTTTAAATGTAGTTTTAGGATTATTATGTATATTTTGATTTGTTGATGACTAATAAATTTTGTTTTGTTTGTGTTAAAACGTAACTCTGGATTAACTCAGCATAGAATTTGCTGAATCACAATAGTAATTTAGTTTGTCTTTCGTTAATTCTACAATACGAGACTTATAAACCTTTGACTTTTAAAGTACTTACTAATATAGTAATATAAATATAGTATTGAAATAATCGTATTAAACTGCCTTGTTGATCTAGCGGTTGCAAGTGTGACTGCTGGGTCTCAGGTTCGATTTTAAGGCTGGGCAATACTTTGCTGGGTATTTTTTGGTATTCCGAATTTTATTTTAGTTACTACTGAAACTGTACGTAGTCTAGAATTGTGCCCAGTATATGGCCATTGGCTCACCCTTTAGTACGTAACACAAATGGTGAAAAGTGGGTGTACATTGTACAAAGGCATTACGTGTCGTCATGTGCATCTCTACCTACCCCTTCGGGAATAAAAGGCGTGACGATCTATTATTGTCAGAGAGAGAGAGACTAGAGTGCCACTATACATATTATTATATTGAGTATAATATTACTTTATAATAATATAATAGTAAAGCATTGGAATGTCATTGGATATTGATGACTTAGTATTAGAAAATAACAACAAATGTAATATACTTAGAACAAGGACTTATAAAATGTGATACAGACGAAGATTGTTCCGTCAATCGTAGTCTACTGGGAGTTACCCGGGTATGACCAGCCACGCCCGGGTACAACCCGGTTCAATCCGGTTACGAGCACGATTGGTCATGTAATGTTTTAGGTTTCAGTTTGTAGTCAGAACTGGGGAACAATGAGAAACTTTGTTTTGGACTATGATACCTATGTGTTGCCTATAAATTTTAAATCGCCAACCCGCAAGTGTGGTGATTAATGCTCTAACCTTCTCCACGTGAGACGAGGTCCTTGGTCAGCAGTGGCTACGTATAGGCTGTTGATAATGATGCTCATTGTATTTTTTTTTTATTAATTCCGACTCAAGTATTTTTTTTTTTGTAATATTTAATTTAATAATGTTTAATGTCAAATCAAAACTTACAAACCATATTTATGAGATACTTCTTACCAATTACATCTACGGTCATTACACAGACTCAAGCTGCTATGAACTGAAATAATACGATCCAAGAAAACTAGATAAAAATATTATTCTCTATTTTATATCTGACATATTTCGTTTTGATATGATTTTCTATTTATTATTTGATTTAGTCTTATTATAGAGAATTTTATAAACAAAAGAAAAACAAATGAACTTGAATTTTCTTATTTAGTGTATGAAACATTTTTAAAAGATTAGATTTTTTTTTTTTCATTTGATTTGCTACGGCTAACATACAACTTATTTAGACAAAAATGTTTTATTTCTTTTGTAAACATGTTACGAAAACGTGCAGAGAATGTTAACAGTTTTAATTTAGTAAATAACAATAAAATATTATATTAAAACTAATAGTCTCATTAGTATCGTTACAATGATTTTACGACTAAATAATAAACTAGCTTCCGCCCGCGACTCCGTCCGCGCGGATGTCGGTCTTCGCGTGGATGTTTTATTTCTCCATTTTGAGTAACTCTGACAATGACATCTTATAAATAGGTATCTATTGGACCCAAATACGGCTAGGCCCATAATAATTAAAGAGATCCTTCTATTGAGCTACTGCTGTTGAGCTCGCGTTCTGTAGTATAAAACTGAAAAATTAAGTTTTTTTAACGTATTTTTCCAGGATAAAAGGTATCCTATTTTATGCCCAGGGTCCAATAAGGTATACCAAGTTTCATCGAAATCGAACCGTTAGTTTTCACGCGATGTGATGCCTGATCATACAGACAGATAAAAATAATCACATATTTGGGTTGGTATCGATCCAGTAACACCCCCCTGCTATTTATTTTTTCAATATTTTCAATGTACAGAATTGACTCTTCTACAGATTTATTACATGTAGGTATAGATATAAATTCATTTAGGTTGGATACCTACTTATTATTCCGCCGCAAACGAACGTTATTACTTATACTAAATTTGCTAACTTTCGCTTAATCCCGGAAATATCGAATTCAGTATTTACGCACGATGGCTTATTATCGTAATTCATGTGGTGTTTCTGTACCGATTTCTATGATTCTTTTTTTAATATTAAATAGGTAATAATGTTAACATTTTTTAAATAGGGATGAATGAGAGTGTTATAAACGTAAGAGTAGACAAATATAATCAGAAAGCTCCGAACTGCTAAGCTTTCGGGAGTTATACGTGTTATTGTGAGTCAACCATAAGAGATAGACATTTGCTGTCGTGGAATATTTTTTAAACAATTTTAAGGAGAACATTTCCGTCATACATTATTTCTGTGTAGCTTTAACCATTAAGGCTGCACACGCGACGGAAACTTAAAAAATGGAGTACGTTCTCCTATTTGCCCAACACTTCCCTTCACTGCTCTGCTCCTATTAATCGTAGCGTGATGAAAAGTATACTATAACCTGCCCAGGAGTATGAAGAACAATTGTACCAAGTTTCGTTGAAATCTGTCCAGTAGTTTTTATTTCTATAAAGAACATACAGACAGACAGACAGACAGACAGACAGACAGATAGACAGACAGACAGACAAAAAATTTTCTGATTGCATTTTTGGCGTCAGTATCGATCACTAATCACCCGCTGATAGTTATTTTGGAAATATATTTCATGTACAGAATTGACCTCTCTACAGATTTATTATAAGTATAGAAGAAGATTATTGTTTCCAAAAATAAATAAACAAAATATATAATTTAATGAAGTTATTATAGCAAATTAATTTCAATGACATAAATTAATTACTTTATCCAATTTAAAACACCGCAGAATTCAGAATAAATAACAATCATTATTATGCGATTAAAATTTTAGTGCAGAGTAATGCAAGAGCGATATACATTTCGAATTGACACATCCGACCACAAAAATCGGTACACCGGGAACAATTTTCTGACAAAAGGATTTTGTTTGACTCGAAACAAAAATGGTTGTCTTGTCAATCCACCTAACTAAGTTCCCCACTGATTATTTCGACGAGATGTTACAAAAACAAGAGACCCCGGAGATACGTCTGTTTACTTTACCGGATTGATTCCCCGGGGCTTTTTGCAACGCAGTGTAGTGTATTGTTTTTCGAATCGATTTCTTGTCTTGTCCAATCCTTGAAATCATGACTTTTTGAGGGGTTTTTGGTCAGCGTATTGACTTCTTTTATACATAAAGCTACTGTGAAGCTTTGAAATCATTAAACATGGACGATAAACGTCAAAGACACAAAGATATATGTCTGTAGTAATATTTATCTTAAGATAAAGTACACAAAGCATTTACTCCCCCAGCATAACGTTAACCCTACGCTTCGCTACACCATACTTGCTACATACATAAAGCCAGTGTGGTCGCATGTTTACCTCGTTATCACATACGGGATTAGTAGAGTAACAAGATGCTGGCATTTCGGGTTATATTACTTTCCCCAACCGGTGGAGGGTTGAGTAAATTAATATCACTTTTTTCCTCATACAGTGAGTGATGAAAGAGGATGATTATCTAGTTTTTGTGCGACTAAGTCCGCCATTATTCCGGTGCTAGTTTTTGCAATTGATTTATTAACTTTGCTAGGTCTAGAGCTTACAGAGAGATGACAATTGATTGAACGATTTTGTGAAGGCTTTGATTTGTTTTGTCTTTAATTAAGCTGATATTAATTACATCTTTGATTTCTTTTTGTTAATGATAAATGTAAAGGTGTCCAAAATAGTTAAATATTGAGTAATTGCTCATATTTTGTTACTCTATGTTAATATTATTGTCATTAATTCATGAAATTAATAAAATCATTACCAAGTTCCAAATATGATCAAAACATTTCGAGCAGCACGGAAAAGTTTCGAGCATGACCGAAAGGCTTCGAGCATCACAAACTCACAAACCTCTTCCTAATAAT
Source organism: Spodoptera frugiperda (assembly GCF_023101765.2). Classification (NCBI taxonomy): domain Eukaryota; kingdom Metazoa; phylum Arthropoda; class Insecta; order Lepidoptera; family Noctuidae; genus Spodoptera; species Spodoptera frugiperda. The sequence goes on along the minus strand of NC_064231.1, from coordinate 13,197,611 downwards.
ATTAGTGTAGGCAAAGAAATAATGTAAAACGTGTTCAATCGAATAAAAACGTCTTGTTGAAAATGTTTAACCACAAAAGTTACCACAGCTTACTGCCTTCCAATCAGTAACATAATTTCAATACCAGGCTGAACTTTGTAAAAAATTCGCTCAATATCCGAAGGCCAGCTAATTGGTGCTCTAGCCACAATTTGCAGGTAAATGCGTTCAGATTAAATAGACCTTTGCTTTGCTCGATATCGACACAAAAGAGAAGCTTAGAAGTTCCATTATGAAGAAGGCTTTAATTTTTTTTTATTAAATGTAAATGTAGAGTTGTTTTGATGATCTTTATCGTCAGCCTATAACCGCAGCTGAGAAAAGATCTCTTCTCATATGTAGAAGGAATTGTAGTATGTGTGACACTTCGCCCCTATCAGTAGAGTAAGTTAGTATAGGATGACACATAATGAAGGTATTCTTAGTATCAACACGTTTCCTTCATTGCTCCCTAAGCCTCGTCAATTCATCACCACTTTTTGGCGATTTCAAACTTAAATTCAAAAATTATAAGTTCAGATTTCATAAAGATATTTTCACCCACACACCCTTATTTGGTCCAATATGATTGCAATACATTTACATTAACATTTTTCTGGCGGTTTGCTACAAAAAATGTACCTATTTTTCCTACAACAAGAACATGTTATATCCCTTATCTAGTGCTACCACAAAGCACTACCGTCTTTGAATACATTTAACGATGGCTTTAAGTGGCACAGGGGAGCAGCTGAATGAGACTCCCTCACCTTGGAACTGAAAAGTTTGTTGTAAAACTAAGGTAAGGGTTTGACAGACCCTCTCACTCCAAGATAAGTATTTGCTATGCTATGACATGCCATGCTAAAGAAGTCAGTTGACTTGATATTAGCATACAATTTGAATTGTTTTGATGAGGTGTTTTTTATCTTTTATGGAAAAAGCCGGTAAACGAGCAGACGAATCACGTGATGGTAAGCAATCGCCGTCGCCCATGGACACTTAAAACATAGGAGGTGTCACAAGTGTGTTGTCGGAAGGAAGGTTAGGAATTTAAGGGTTGTTGGGGAATCGGGAATTGGTAATTGGGCCTTCGGTAACCTTACTCACACAACGCAAGCGTTGTTTCACGTCGGTTTTCTGTGAGGCCGTGGTATCACTGTGGTCGAGCCGGCCCATTCGTGCAGAAGCATGGCTCTCCCACACTTGTGTAAAGTGGGTTTTCTGTAATTGCGTACGCTTTTTTATTACGGTCTTCAAAGTTATCGAGCAAAATGGTTCTGTTTTAATTTCGTTGAGATTTTCAATCTTCTTGCTTTAATGGTGCGCTGTCCTGTAATTTGCTTTATAAAAGTTAACGAGTATCGTTTGTGAATATAATAGCTTTACCAGATGTTTATATTTACGTGATAAGTAAAGTTGAGGTTTTGTAATTAAGTAACGCTTCTTCCGTACTTTTTTATAAAAAACTATAAATGTGGTGGAGCCTCGTCCGTGGATATTTTTTTAAACGTTGCCCCCACTCTAGGCATTTCTTTTGTGTCATAAGTTTACAAACATAAAATTTCACATTCACATGTTTTCATTATCATCTAGGATAGACTATTTGTAAGTCTTATAGACAACCAAAACCATTTTTATAACTGCAAGATATGAGTAGATTGAATCTGATAGTTAAATCCATGTCACAAAAGTAGAGCACCGCAAACGTCAGAACTTTAAATCACAGCTCAATAAAATTTTTGTATTATCCTTTACATCTGAACCCTGACTTTCACAACGGTTTAAACGTATGATTTGGTAACTGCCAGACAAGGTGTCTTGGGTTCGATTCCCGGGTTAGGCAAAGTATTACAGAACGTTTTTCGGATTTTCGAAAAAAATCTCAGTAGTAGCACGGAGTCTGGAATTGTACCCAGTATATGGCAATAGGCTCACCCCTATTATATGGGACTTGTAACACGAATGGTGGTACATTGTATAGCGGCATCACATGCCGTAATGTGTACCCTCTGCCTACCCCATCGGGGATATAAGGTATGACGTTGCTTTCACCACGATTTAAACATACGATTTATTTTTTAGTTAAATAAAAAAATTCTAAGAATATCCAGCTCAGTTTTTTCTACGAAAAAAATGTATTTAATGACCCGTCAATTAGACCTGTCATTTCTTCGAAGGTTGCTAATGATACGTCACGTGCCTGTTATGAAGTCACTGACCTCGAAGGTCGAAAAGACATAATGTTTAATGGTTCTCAGACAAATCACGAGTAAGTCTTACTTAACATGACAGTCTGGTTCACAAAATTGCTTTTCTCCCATTAAAATGAATGCAAGTCGTAAGATTATCTCAATGCTTGAAAGCTTGAGGATAAAATTTCATATCTACGTCAGATTAAGTTACACTGGGAATAGTTATTGTTATTGCAAATTGTTATAGCTTAGCCTTGGTGATATTTTTTGAGCTGATGGTCAAAATGCGGTTATCTCTATGTTTGGGATCTCCTTTGTCTAGACTACATAGTCATTGGTACTAAGTGTAAAGTGACATTATTTTGGTTTATTCTTTTACAGAAATGAACAGCACATAGTCAATTGAATTTGAATCTAAAAATCTTTACAAAAGCGACGCATGTTTCTTTTCTACAAAAAAAAACAACGTTAGTACAGACCCAAAACAACAATTTGTGGATCACACAAAGAGTTGTTCCAAGCGGGAATTGAACCCGTTACACGTTTAACGGCAGCCAGTTGCCCTAAGTAAAGCAGCAAAGTCATCCTAAGACTTTGGAAGCACAATATTTAAATTAAAATAGATATCTACAGAAAATCTTAAATTCAAACAGCAATGTAACATAAACAATGTATATCCCAAAACTAAAGTCCATTAAAGAAACATTTATCGCTCCCCTTCGACCATTTCACCAACAAACCCTAAATCACACATAACAGTTAATTCTCCAGTCGACCATTTGTTCGAGTTTTGATTAGCTACACGCTCGTCTGTAAGTGGCCGACAATCGGGGAGGCGCTCATTTAGACCGGATTAAGAATTAATTCCCGGGTCCCGAATCCGCGATTAATTTCTGTGAGCTCCCGCGGTTTCACATCACTAGTTGCAGGGTCGGATTAGGGACGCTACTGCTGCAATTAGCGCCCGGGTATTAAGTTGTTCTTGTGATTATAAACTATTGGTTCAGCTGGCACAGAAATATGTACCGGTAAACTATGGCAACTTTACCAGACCCTTGGCAACTTTACCATACTATAGGTATTCGGTATAAACTCATTTATCTAAAAATCTACCCACTAGAATTCTGTTTTGTAATAGTAGTATTTTTTAGACTTTAAAAGGAAATATTTACTATATTTTGCGTAGACGTAAGACTGCTATTATGCCAGTACTGGCCGTCACAATGTATGCGTGAAAATGTGCTAAAAGTTAGTAGTTCCTAAATTGTACTCACAGAGCCTAAATTATTTGTCACAGGTGAGTGAAATTTTGATCTTGTATGTATAATATAGTTGGGATTACTGTTGTAATGTCAGCAATTGCTTTTTCTTTAATTTATTGATAAATAATCGCTTCGGTAATGTTGACACAGGTTAGGTAAAGTTGCCACGGCCTGCTTTGTGGCAACTTTACCTACAGTTAGGGTTGGCAATAAATGTTTTTTTCTTGTTTGTGTGTATGTAACCATTTTCGAATACCTAAATTTCCCAGCATGATAGTGAATATCCTGGATTATAAGTTATAATGTATTTAATAATACCTTTTGTTTTAGAGCCAAAATGGCTCACATGAAACAAAACCGCAGAAAACTCGGAGCTAGACAATATAAAAAGAATACGAAAGTAATGTTAAAATTAGCTATGGAGATAGTGAAGTCAAAAAATTAAAAAGTCAAAAGATTAAACATTATTTTGTAGCCTTTTTTTACAATTTTAAACATAAATACTTAAAATTTTAGAACTTAATTTAGTTTAAAAGGGAACAATATTTATGTCAGATATTTATGCTTTTTTTTACTTTAGGTTTAAGGTTTATAATTTTTTTTTAAATATACATGTCATAAAAAATTTCTCATTTTTTGACAACCCCGAGCGTAACAAATTATTTGTATGTAAATTACGATGAAACCCGTGGCAACTTTCCCGAACGTCTGTGTAGCCGTTATCTTTATAGATTTCCTCATATTGTTTGCATTATAATACGAAGAGGTCCTAGATGAAGCCCTCTGTACCTCAACAACTCTTTAATATGCAATACACGATGAATACGGCGCGTAGGTAAAGTTGCCAAAAATTTGGTATCTTTACCCATGTTGTTTTTTCTTTACTACGGCTAAAGTAAGCGTTTGTATATAATGACGATTACAGTAAAGTGAGCCAGATAGACTACAATTTTAAATATATAGTTTTGGTTTCTATGCGTCTTATGGTTAAAAATATATTTCGATTTTTGTTCCAAAATATGGTAAAGTTGCCATGTTTTACGGTACCTATCAAGCAACACACAAAAAATATTATTTATATTAATGATATCAATAGTTGTAGCAGTGTTTTTTTTTCCTAATTGTAAAAGTATAATATTCATTGTATTTCCTCTAGCAGTTGTTCAGGTTCAGCGTATTCTATGTAAAAAACTTTATAGCTTATTTCGCACTTTATTTCAACGCTACACAGAAAACATCTAATAGCTTTTCTGCACTCGTTTATTTTGCAAACTGAACTGGAATACTACCAATACCATTTAACTCTTTGTTCGAAACATTGCGAACAGAAAACTTGTACGAAACCCTCTTAGCATGGGCAACATCTGTTACTCAATGTTTTTCTCCAATTTCTTAGACAAGATAAACTTAAAAAAGGAGAAAATAACAAATTGCATTGCAATATCTGCTTGGAGTGCAGGTGCGAGGCAAAGGAAAGCAAGTCTTACTTATTTTTTACCAAGATCCAGCTCTGGCAACAGATGAACCGGTTTAGGTGGTCCAATTCAATCGAATTGAATTTTAATTAAATTACCTGCCTGTTCCCGTGAGAGGTTTAATTTTCTTCAAAAGAGTCCGGGACTAGTGAGGGATTTTGGTTTTAAATTATGTTACATACGGGTAATTATTTTCCTACTGCGTGAATTTAAACTTAAACTAAGCTCATGATTGGTTAATGTGTGTTTACTGTGGATTTTAGTGAAACGTTGGAGTTTTGTTCATTTATTTTCAAACTAATTAAACGTTGCTATACGTATACTTGCAATGAAGTTTCATGCACCAAGCGTTGACAGCCGTACTTTTCTGAAATTATGATTAGGAGTTAAAATTTTTGAAAGTTCATTAGACAGACAAATAATGTATGTAGCGTATTTTACGTAATAAATACATTTAATATTGAAATACAAAAAAAAGCCTAAAAATAGGACCCAATACACAATTTACTCAATATTTACACTTTAAACCAATTACACTCTTATTAAGAGACACATAAATATTCAAAACTTACTAAAACTAACAAGGTATTTAAGAAAATTCAAAGAAAGGAAACTTGAATACTTTCAGTAGCTGGTATCAAAAGGAAAATCTCCAAGCCCACTCCAATAGTTCAAACGCTGCACTTTTCCTGAATCTGTAATTAGTTCTTTCTGCTCGGCTCTCTTTGCGAGGGAAGCCCCACAGGCGATTGCTATTGAAGCAACCGTTGCTATCGAGGTACATTTGAATCTGGCTGATTCTTGATAACCAGGTTTTAATGGTTGACATTCTATTCTGGTCGTGTTTTAAGTATATAATGTTTAACTAAAAATTATTCCATACTATTTTATGAAATTATTAGCTAACCCGGCAGACTTCGTACCGCTTCAATATTTTGTTTTCTCACATTTAAACCTTTCTTAGATGTCCACAAATAATTCAAGACGGAAATTATCCAAATATAGAATTAGTTTTCAAGTTTTAGCGAGACTAATTAATGAACAGTAATGATCATTTGTATACAAGATATTAGGCATTATTGGCGCAATACTCTAATCGTTTTATCGACAGAATCGGATTTTTAATTTATTTACAGGGGGTTACGTAGTTTTTTATAGTAGGGTTTATTATCAAATACTTTACTTGACATATTTCTCCCTTAAAAATTACATTTAAAAACCAGTTACGATGAATACCATTTCATTTAGTGACCTACACTATCAAACACTTTTGACATTCAACCTATGCAAAAGCACAATTACAATTACAACCTAATCACCAAAAACATCTCATGTTTTTGTTAGTGATCGAGGGAAACTAATAGCAGTGGACTTTCAACATGTTGGACAGTGGCCGAGTGCCCACCAACTGCCAGACCAGGTTCTACGAACTATTTCAAACTTTTTCCATTTACGAATGATTTTTGTTCTTCTACAGAGGAATTGGCATCGGGCCAATTGTTTATAGAACGTTTTACTAAATTATGGCCTAGTAATAGAAAGCTGTGGTTGTGACAGAGAAGTTTAAGGGGAATTGATTTTTATAATGCAGTAAAATATGTACACTAAGAAAATAGATTCTGTCTAAGTTTTATTTGTTTTTTTATTTTGAATCATAGAATGTCTTCGCCCGCCTTAGGCGAAGTAAAGAGAGTGTCAGAATCTTACTGACTAAAAATCACCCCATTCATATTTCTGCTTCTCGAGCTGGAGTCCCGGTAAACTCGCTAGGCAGTCTAAAGCTCCGGATCAGGCATCAGCTCTGCTGGGCCCCACCTGTGGTGGTCTGATGGCTCTATGAGGCGCATGCAGAAAGTTTGCTCGGTTAAGTTAATTGTAAGGTTATTTTTTTCAGCTTAGCCCAGTAATTATTAGAGCTAATGTCAGTCTAGTAGGATTGATATTAACTCCATTTATTACAAAAGGTTAATGTTTTAACTCCCAAAAAGCAAATAAATTTAAAGTCATTTTAGGTACGAGAACCTCCTGATAAAATAATAAATTGTTCCTCTTCAATGTTCTGGGAAGTTTATTGTTAGAAACGTTAAAACTTAAAGCTACTTTTACAACGTTATGTTTATGGAGTTAAGCCTTCATGTGAATAACAGTAAATACCCAGATAGCGTGCAGGTATATAAGCGCCATATACTGGGTTAGACTATCGAACGCGCACACCTTTTCCTTCTAATTATTTGTGCTAACTCACACCTCGGAAACTAAGCCTCTTACGGAACCATTAATATACAATTACTGCTGGATGTGTTACAGAGAATAATTATAATACCTTTTAATATTATGTGCTAATTATAATAAGAAATTGTCATTTAACTCAATGTTTTGTTATTGAAATCAAAACCTGTAATTGTTTTGTGGGCTTAATAAAATAGTCATCTGGGAAAATACCATCATAGTATATCAAGAAGTACTTCAAATATAATAAATCAGTAAGTTATATTTTTGTCTACCATTATTTTTAACAAAGCTACCCGTGAACAGTTTTTGCTTACCCAACTAGTGAGTCATACTCACTTCAACACATATATAAAGTGTCTATACCGTAAAATTCGTTACTTTAAAAACCCTGGAATCTTACTCTAAATTGATGAAATGCTAATAAATGCTAGAGAAAAATTATACAAGATAGAGCAGACGTTAAAAATTGCCTATTAAGGCTAAGTTATGAATTTCTACATAAAATATGTGGCCATTTCCAGTGTTTAGTCAATGTCTGTTGTGCTCTGCCGGTAAACAATCTAACTGCGTTAATACTTAAAGCTTAAAGCAAATCTCATCTGACTTATCCGCTTTCCAGTTCTGGATATAAACGTTATTATACTAAGATTAGAGTATACTGACACTATTTTACTTAAGAATCGATGTTTAACGTAAGCTAATTTGGACTTTAATACTTTGCTTATTCGCTCTAGAATCGTTTTTTAATCACCTAAGGTACATATTAAGTAAAAATAGTTTACCAACCGAACAGAATGGACGTCGCTTCGACTTTATAAAATACTGAAGATTTTTCATAATTTCCAACTTAGTTCCCTGGGAAAATGAAGTTAGGCGCGCACCGTCGACTTATTACTCTATTAATAAATCGCAATCACCGTTCGACCGAGAAAAACTTAACTTTAAGTTGGTTAGATGCAAATCCTCACTATAAATTGGCGAGGCGCGGACGGATTTGAAGCATTAATTTGTGGTAAATCGTGTGGAAAATGGAAATTTTGTGCAGCCTCCGGCTTCCACGGTATGACAAACTTACGTTTTCCTTTCCGCCACCCTTGAGAATATATCGAACCATTCAATTTTCAACCCTAAAATTTTAAACTTTAAGTTTTGTTTGACGTGTGCTGTATTTCAGGATGGAAAATAGGATAACCAAGAGCGCGGTTGCGTGAGACGTGATGAGAATATGCGCCACGTTTTTAATAACGATCGTGGATTTTATTTATAAATATGATATGAGCGTGACGTAAACAAGTTGATTAAAATAAATGTAAGATAATGTTGCAATTGATCCGAGTCTTAACTATATAACCGATGAATTTATTGACTAGTTTATAAATTGTAACTCTATGACAACTACGCTACGATCGATCTACGATCTACGTTGTCATCGATGACGTATTTGCTGGAGACTATTGTCACTCTCACGACATCTTTTGACACTCGCTGGATAGCTGAACTGACATCGACCAGTTCCAAAGAATCATTCTTGTGTCACAGATAAGGCGCTGACGAGTCAGAAATATGTCACTGGTCAAGCAATATTCAGCAAAGAGTCGTCAAGACTGTGCAACTGATGGCTGACACAGTGCTCTTTGGAATGTCACCAAGCAGAGTGACAGAACTATCACAGAACGGTTATGAATGAATGGCATAAAGGTCTTCGATCAATTTCTTGCAAAAACCACAAGTACGGCAATCCAAGACGTTAGTTTTTTTTTTTTTTTGTATGGACTAACTGAGATTTTGATGTCTCAGTACGCAAAAAAATTTTCTGCAATATTTTCAAACTAATACAGCTACACTTTGCAGTCCAATGACGCCGCAAAGTAGTAATGAATCAAGGAATTTTGCGCCATGAAAATTACTAAAATACACTAACCCTACGAATGACACAGGATTAGCTCATCACTAAGTCATGGCATTATAAAACACTGTTCTAATTCAGAGGCTTATTATCATTTTATCCGTGTCCACAATCAAAATTCACGTCTCACTGCCCTTGAGTGACGTGCGGCTAACGACCAGTCGCGACATTTGCGGCGTGGCCTCACTGCCGGCGTGCGGCCTGCGCACTATAATTATACGTAACTAACGACCCTTCCTGGCTTGGTCTTGTGCGCCTTGATTTTCTTGGTTATTGTGTAGTTGTGTCTCTTAAAATTAAGTGTTATATTTTTGAATGGATACATTAAGTCATAGGTTCTTGTTACATTCAGAAAAAGAAAACTTGTAAGTACTTTTCAAAATCATGATAGTGATCATAGTTTACTTTATTATTTTATTAATCAATTTACCTACCACTAATCAGACATTATACTAGCTTTCAAGATAAAAACATAATTTTATTGTCTATTGTAATTTAGACCTGAAGTTTAAAATTTATAAAGTTCTGTTTTGTTGTCAAAGTCAAAGTAACTTTTCTTGTTACTTATTTTATGGTTTCAAAGCTATGACGTCGTACTAGCCCTTAAAGTACTTATAAATATTTAGCAAATTATACTGAGAATTGAAACACATTTCCCTACAGTGATTCACACGGTAGTTTACTGCACATTGTCACGCATTCGTTGCTTAGTTGAATCACGGTTTAATCGGGGTGAACGACCGGATTAATAAGTTTCAGTGGTGATTTCATTATACAGGGTATTGGAAAGTTAACATTTGTTAGACTGTTTTATTTTTTGTTATAAAAGGTTTCACAAAATCTGGGGTAAAACAAATAATGCGGACAACCGTATTATTTTATATATATAGAATAACAGGTTCCTCGTCGCGCCCCGCCACCCGGCCTCGCGCCATGCCGGCGCGAGGCGACATCACACACAGTCCGCAGCCAAACCTCTCGAGGCAAGGACGCTGTCGCTCTGACTAATTTTTTTTTTTACCTTGCTTACCGTCATCGCGAAATACGGAATAAAATAATATTTATTATTTTAGTTGTACTGTAATGTCTAAGGAATTAAAATTGATATGTAATAAAATGTTATTGATAATCCTTAATCGTTTTATTATATTTCAGTTATCAGATGTTTTTATATCAATAACAATTGTCGTAGTTTATATAACAATAGTAGGACGGCGTAGTACCTACCTAGTAGAGGTACTACGCCGTAGCTGATGCGTAGCAGACTGACTACGACAGCTACAACCTTAAATTAATTTTTTTAATATACCTACATATTTTTATTTTCTATTTTCTAACTTAGTTTTATTTCTTTTCTTGTACACGTCCTATTAAACGTGACACTGGCGGGCTTTCTTGCCAACTGTTGTTCGTTGGGATTTTCTATCCGTGTTAATTCGCATGTTAACTTCATATGTGTGATGCAGGATATTTATGACGTCATCCATTGATTTGCTCGTCGATAGTCTATGTGCGACTTCTGTCATCTGTCACTTGTCAGAGTGTCGCCACATGTCAATAACAATAATTTTAATGTCGTAGGCGGCATACTACCTACATACTAGAGGTACTACGCCGTAGCTGATTCGTAGTAGATTGACTACGACAGCTACAACCCTGTAGTATTTTGTTCATTTCATGTTGAGTGAAGAATTTATCTCTAATTAATTTATCTTATCAGTAATTGCTTGTTTAACTAACTTAAAAAAGAGATGTCAATACGTTACAGTATTTTTTAAGTTTAAAATAATTGTGACATTGTATCATCTCATGGTAAGCAATCGTCGCCGCTCATGGTCATTTGAAACACCAGAAGCGTTACAAGTGCGTTAGGAAGTGTTGTTGGGGGATTAGGAAGATTGAGAAAGGAGACAATTGAGCGTCAGGTAACTTCATTCATAGAAGGAAACACAACACAAGCGTTGTTTCACGTCGGTTTCCTGTGAGGCCGTAGTTTCAGTGCTGTCGATCCGGCCCATTCGTGCCGAAGCATGGTTCTACCACACTTTACATTAATTCTATTCTTATTGGTAATTAGAGGCGAAGAACAGGTACTTTAATTTTGGTTTATTCTAAAACTAGTCAGAAATAAAAGAACGAATATTCAATCACGCATATCATTTTATTAAGTGTTGTAGCTAGGCTCTCTTCTATTTTTTCAATTAATTACACATTAATTGACAATAATAATATATAAATTATCCTTACAATTAAGGGTACAAAAATAAAATGTAAAAAATTACAAACTATCTACACACATAATTACGATACAGGAGAATGTTCATCAATGAAGCCTAAGCAAAGTATAGTAAAAAGTATTTGGTTACAAATTATATCTTTATCTTTACTACATTTTTTATATTTGTTTTCAGATTTAAGAAAACAAAAAATTAACGGTAAGTAACAATGTTTGTTTTTTAATTAAATAAAAATTTATGAAATATTTTGAAATGCTGTTTGTTTTATAACGAGTATACAAACAGAAAATAATAATAATTTTGGGATAAAAATTATAACATAACGTACGAAGAGTCAATTTTATTATGTATATTTTTTCTATCTAGAACAAACTTCGTGCCTAATTCAATAACTCCTATTACAAAGTCTTTCTGTTTTCTAAGTTTTTTTTTATTACTTTTAACAAACCTTACGCATTACCTATACACAAATTTAATTTCATTGGCATTATAATTTTCAAACGAAAATCCGAAAAAAAACTGTTTAATTTTATATACAAACTAATAACTTGAATTAATTGTAATAATAGTAATAAAAAAGATTCCTGTAAAAATTATTTAATGTTAATGTAATTGTAAAATAATGCCAATTAAATTAACAAAAACACGCTGAATATGTAAGTAGGGATAGTTCATAAATTCACTAGAAACTGACCAGTTAATGTTAACATACTATTAAGTTTATTTATACATTCTCTAAATTACTATTTAAAATCGCTATCAGTCTGATGTCAACAACAGTAATACTACACAGTTATTATAATATTATTTTATTTTACAATTTTATTTGAATTTAATGTAATTGTAATTATTTTACATGTTTCGTACAAAATGGTCTGTAATTGCTAATTTGTTGTCTGTTTTTTATTGAAGATTCAAAATGCTTTATTTAATATAGGTATTTTTTACACAGAAATAAATTCAAAATATTTCACTGGATTTCAATACCAAACTAAATTCTTTGGAACACAATGAACGTATGCTGAATAATATTCTTGAAAAAATCGAATTGCAGAAAAAAATAAATATAAACTAGACTTTGGCAAGAAATAGCGTTGCTTTGAAAGACATCTTTGGTAAAAATACGAAATAATGTTTGAACGACATCAATATGAATACAGGAATGAATATTTTTGTGATTTTCAAAAATGTGTCGTAATAATTTTACATAGGTACGTTTTTTGCTCAGCTGGTTTTATATCAAACTCGTATTCATTATACATGTGTCCTTACATTATTACAATACATAGGCACATTACGGGATTATAAAACAATTAATTATTAATTCTATTAACAATTTACTAATTAATCAATGCCTAATATTACATTACATTAATAATTATTAATTACGCTTGCTAATCGTCTTTGGCGATTACCTTTATCATAATTATTACTACGATTATTATTTTAATTTAATTTATTAATCGAATCTGTACAGTTTCTTTATTTATGACGATAATACAAGCACACTCTGAATATTTGAATAATGATTATTTGAAATTATTAAACGAATTAAGCACTTCAATCGTCAGAAGTAATTAATTATCATTTGGTTTTGATTTTTTAAGTAGATGTATTACAATAATTGCGTAATCAATGATCGTAATTAAATTAATAATTATTTCACAATATATGTAGTTTACCTTTTTCGTGTGTATTAACTAAATATTTATTACAAATAACTGCTCTAAACCAACTATTACGCACCACATTTATTACCTAATTGATAATTCAATTAAAAATAATATTACACGAAGTGAAAATACACACCATTACTTTATTCACTAAATGAAAACATTAGGCCTCCTCAAACATTATTTCCACTTTTAATAAAAAAGGCCAATAAGCTATATAATCTATATCTTAGAATAATCTAACTTCTAAATAATTATTTACACCTTATATTAGTTTAAGTACTAAACTATAACACGGCCGTATAAAGTAGGTACTTAAAGCTAAACTGTTTCATAGTCTTTGGCGTGAATTCACTAAAGTCGGGTTATGCACTATATTGTCTTAGTCACAATACTACTGTCACTCGGGCTTGAGCTGTCGTCAGCTCGCTGCTGGTTTCTCAGTTCCTGTAACAAAAGAAAACCTTTATTCATTTTGCTGAAGGTTGTCCGTTATGAAGTTATTTACTATTTAGATAGGATGGATTTTGTTAGAGTCTTTAAAAACTACTGAATAACGGTGCTTTTCCACCAGAGGTGTGCTATGCTACGTTGCTGTGGATGCGTTTGGCTTCCATCAATCATATTTATTGGTACACATAGCTTAGTACTGGTGGAAACGGACTCAGTTAAGCTATGTTTTTTAAATGGAAAGATGTGTGCTAAGTAAAACGTGCTTTGCGGCGACACAACTTCATAGCACGTCTTACTCGCACAGCTACATAGCTCTTAGTGTCGGTGCAAACGATCATATAGTTTCACAGCTTAGCTATTACATCTTCGTAGCATAGCTACATAGCACATCTCTGGTGGAAACGCACTCTCATACCTTTTAATCAATTCGATTAACGATAATATGGCTATAAAACCTAAAGATTTCACACTAGGAAATTATATTTTACTGTGATTAATTTTTTACTTTTCATTATTACCACAATCATTTTCATCTCACATAGCACAATTTATTCTACTGGATAATATGTAGTTTACAAAATTCTGTCTTTCATAGTTCGAATTGAAATCGATGCTACTCACTTTACGTGCTATAATTTTGGCTATGTAATAAGATTTACCTTCTAACTAAAACTACCTTTGTTGGTATTCGATCGTGATAGTCTAATTTAAGTTCACCTTTGCCTCTAATAATTCATTAATCCAATTAATATTCACCCCTTATTCATCCTGTGTTTGGTTCTAGTGTTCCGTATTTTAGGATAGTTTATGGTATCTGTTAAGCGATTTTGCACCTTAAAGATTATTTGGAAGATTTATCTTTAAGTTCAATATTGATAAACATTTATTACAGTGTCTACAGCATATATATGGTGTTTTATTTCCATTGAAAAATGTACAAAACGACAACGTTCATTTTGACAATGCTACCTCAACCATAAATATCCCCAAATACGAATATTAAATCATTTCATTTCGCACAAAGAATAAAATCGGAACATAATTTTCATTGTCAAAGGAATCAATTTATTGGAAGCGAAAAAGCAAAGAATTGTGATTAGCTCACGGAGGCGACAATTTCTTTTTCATTCACGTATGAAAACGTCACATTATTGGGTTCATACAGAATTTTACATGCATCATATTTGAATATTATGCTGCCAGACCTAAAATATACAGTTGCTTTTGGGAATTCCTTTGTGCTTTTTAGACGACTGTGAAATATTATACGGGGAGAGCGTTGGACATTTTTGGTGTTTGAAATAAAGTTGGAAAATGAGGGTTGAAGAGAATTTTATGCGGCACTAACGTAGGGTTGGTTAGTTTTTGTCACCGAACCAAGAATCGGGCTTAAGCACAAAAGCAGCTATTTTATTCTAGCTTTGCATTTTGTGTCGTGTTGTGAAAATGATCTCGTGTTCATTAGAGGACAAAATATGAAAACATTTTAGGCGTATTCAGATGTTGTTATTATGCCAAAGTTAGCTAACGAGTCTATCACTTTAACCGACATACTCAGAGACATAATCAATTGCTAAGGAATGGTGACCCATTGCTTAACAATTATTACCATTGAATGACCATGAGAATGGCAGAAAGTACCATATAATCTCGGGACATTAAGATATTAAGAATTGAATTAATTCATCACTAAAGAACGTTAATACTCGGTTATGATAATAACCAAGTAGTACTTGGCTATGTATGATCTTCATACATAACCAAGTGTGACACTTCATAATCTAATACATACAATCCACATAATGTATTACAATTAACATAGACATTAGTAATAGTCTTACCCTGGATGTGACAAGCCTCTGCACTACGATCTCCAGTCTGTCTCCAGCAGACGCGATCAGTGGGACAGTCAGGCAGCAGTCATAGTCCACTGTCCTTGTTCCATTTACCTGGTGGATGGTAAAAGAATTTTGAGAAATTACCTAATACGTATATTTTGTGAAATGAAATGAAATTCATTTATTTTATCAACTTCTCACACAATCCTTTATAATTCCGAATTTAAGAATAATATTGTATGTCAAAAAATTGTCTCCAGTTATTTTTTTTTATTAGTAATGTTGTTATTTCTAGACATACATAGGTTTATTTGGAACGGAGTTGGAGTTTGAATAGGGTGATTTTTGTCAGTAAGAGTTTGAAAATTCCTGTATTTTGAAACACAAACATAAATATTAAAAAATTCTATTTTGAAACTAAAAACACACGCATTTAAATAGGACAATATTTTTGTCAATATTGAAAAAAAAACCATTCCTCTAGTTTTTTTGTTGAAACCTGTTCATATAAATAACACCAAAGTACTGCATTCTAAGTAAGCACTAGGGTAATGAGCTTCGTAGAAAATCGAACTAGTTATCGTTGGATATTATAGTGCACTTTAAATATTATGAGGGTGTGAAGTTTGAGGTCAATTTAAAACGGTTTTAACCTCTGCGTTTAACTTCTTAAGTGTGGGTACATACTTTACTTGAAAAGTTATTTTAGTAAGATGAAAGAAATTTAACTATACCAATACTTAAACTAAAGTTTCTAATGAAACATCTAAATTCAATACAAATATTTGTTATACGGAGGTTTAAGACTCCTGCTTCTCATGTAAATTATAAGAGGGCTTGAAACCTACCAATGTACTAATGTGACTTTTCCTAGTTATACGTACTTTCTAAGCTTATTTAGATACCACTGACAAACTGTGAAGAAAAACATCGTGAGGAAACCTGGATTTATAATTTCTAATTACTAACCCGCATTAAGCAAGCGTGGTGATTAATGCTCAAACCTTCTCCATGCGAAAAGAAGCCTTTAGTCAGTATTGGCCAATTAATAGGCTGTGGATGTGTGATGTGTTATACAAGTAAAACAAAATGCATGTGACAAAAGTTATAACAAAATGGTACACAAGTATGGATACTATAACAAAGTTAATAAAGATTATCAAAAGGTATATGAGGGGCTTTAAAAATAAAGACCTAAACTGGGTCTGTAAATAACGAGAGGCCGAAAACAGGGCGAAACATTAGCTACACCTGTACGACATAATTCAGCAAAATAACTTTACTTTATAAAACAAAATTCTCTATTTAAAATTACTTAGACCTTTTTAGACATCGTTTTTCAACATCCAATTTGTTAAATTAATTTTAAAAAATGTTAACAACTATTTTTTAGTTATTTTTATGATAATGCTTTTCATAAAATATTACAGAATAAAGAAAATATAATGTTTTACAGATTGTGAGTTTGTTCTCAGAATTCGTAAATTCATTCGTATTATGTTAACTAATGGAAACTAGTAGATATTTAACAAAGGATAATGAGATGATATAATATTATTATGCATCCTTTTGATGTTCAGGTAACTCTATTTTATTTGGGTTTTTGATGAAGTTAAACTTATTTTTATGGGATAGGTCTGTAAACAAACAGACGGATCACCTAATAGTAAGAAATCGGCGCCGCCCATGGACACCCGAAACACCAGTGACGTCACAAGTATGTTGCTGGCTTTTTGGGGTTAGGAATTTCAGGATTGTTCGGGATTCGAGGATTGAGGCAATTGGGGAGAAGCATTCACTTCGGGTCGTAGTATTACTCCAGTCATTAAAGTCACAATTAAAATATGCATAAAAACCTAAATAAAGGATGACTAACCTGCAAAATCCTATCGTACGGCCTCAACAAGCCAACAATATCAGCGGGTCCGCCCTTCCGAATTCGGTTGATATACACTCCTCGTTCATACAAGCCGTCTGACACTGAGAACCCATAGTCGTCGTAGATAGCGTCCTTGTACAGTATGACGTGATGGATAGACCCTCGGGCTGGAGACACTGCTTCTGTGCTGTATAGACCTGTGAAAATAAAATAATATTTAGTTAAAATTTACTTTAATAGTATTTAAATAAGGTATTTTTTATTTTACAATTAACAAATTACTATTGTTAATTCTATTTAAAACATAATTAACAAACAGATTTAGCAGTAAACAAATTACTATGCAAATAATTTGGAATATTTATAAAGCGAACTTTATAAACTGATGAATATGACGCACAAAATTAATTACCTGGAACTTCATTTTCATATATTGGACTCGTCGAAAATTGGAAACTTGTACCAGGCACGCCAGGCTTTAAGGGTGATTTCTGTGGCGTTGTCACCGTATATATTCCGTTATTTAAATAATCGCTGTCCCAGTTCGGCCTCCTTGTTTTCGGTGAAACGATCCCATACGGGCCCATTTGTACGTAATCGCATTTACAGGAGGACCTTTCCATATTGTGCAATTGACAATCTTTCATGTTTGATGTGAGAATTTCAATTTGTTGGACATCGTCCTCTCTAGTGATATTCTGTTTATTCTTCAGAGCATTTTCAGGAATGATACATGTGTTTTCATAATGGAACGTCTTCAAGGAATTGTTTAGTGAATAGTTTGGCAGTGGTAAGTCGTTGATGCTGTATGGTGCTGCAGAATTGAAGTTGGAAGCCATGAGTTTGTCTTCATCAGTGGGCGAGTACGGTTGTTTATCCATCATCCTTGTCTTATCCGGCACTGCGTACTCTATTACTTCTGAATTACCTATAACATAAACTGTATCTTATATGAGTGTCATTGTACGATCTAACATTATAGCTCTAAATTTCAATTTTCAAAAAACAAAAGGTAAATTATGAATCGAAATATGGCAGAAATCAACAAAGATTATATTAATGCTCCTATATGTGAAGCATCTTACCACAGTTAGCGCTGGTCCTGACTGGCGTATTTTGATCCCACGATTCAACAGCGCTGTCATTTGATAATCCGGGGCTCGACGTGGAATGACTGGAGTCCCGCGCACTGGATTCTGCACTTTCAAGCGACCCTACATAGAGATTTAAGGTTCATTTTTGCATATTATCTTTCTTTAAAAACATTATAATTGAATTAGACATTGGGATTTGGTATACATAATAATATTATTTATAGTTGTTTTTTACAAACAAGCGAATATGTAACAAGATTTGGTGTACTATTTCAACAAAAAGGCACGATTAAGTCTTACCAGTTACTTTTCTACACAGTTGTAGCTGCACTCTCTGACCACTTTGTTGCAACAGTTTAATGGCTTCGGATAATGGTTTGTTCAGAACACTTTCACCGTTTATTGTGAGCAGTTCATCTCCTATTGCTAGTTTACCACATTTTTCAGCTACACCACCTGCAACAATATCATCATATTCAGCATAGTCTCTATGTTTATCATAATTAACTTTGCTTGTATATTTAAGAGTATCTACCATACCTTCAACAAGTCCACTCAATAGGATAGGTTGTGTAACATCTTCGCTACCTGCTATAGTCAAACCTAATGGACCATTCTCTTGTTTGATCAGCTCCACTGTAAACACTGCTGTATTCCCATTATCATTACTTCCATGACTTCTTTCACTATCTTTAGCGCTATTATTAGGACTGTCTGTATGATGACCAGAATCTTCCCCGCTGTGTACAACTGCCTTTATTTCTATATTGCTAAAGCTTTGAAGAGTCAACTTAGCATTGTGTTTGTGGATATTAGACCAATCTTCTGTGAGGTCCCGTTTACGTATTTTTAGGGTTATTATGTCTTCTGGTGAGTTTTGGAGAATGTTGAAGGCCGTGTCCTATAAAAGAAGAAAAGTTTAAATATTTATTTTTTATAAAAAATAAATGTTTAGCCTTGCTTAACATTAATAACTATTGTAATTATAGATGCATTGTTTTGATTTGGGAATTCTCAGAAGTAAATAACGTTTTCATATTCATCATTGTAGTTTACCAACTAATTACATAAATAATGTACATAATATGTCACACCAAGTAATGGAATGAATACATTAATACATAACAAGTGTCCTGATTGATTACACTGACATTGCAATTTGATCAAAGATCGCCTGTGTAGTTAACCTCATCAAGTGAACCAAGTGCGTCTGTATTGAAGGGTATGCCTAACAATAGAACAATAGCATTGATTTGAATTAATGATGTTCGTTTGTAAATGACGGCCCACATACAGTTCATTGAGATGTAAATATTTCACGTTTGCTTGCTCAAATAAATATTTACTGGATTAGCTACTTATTTATTAATGAGTAATTAGCTCATTTAAGTATTTCATATTATTTTTCTGATCTTATAATAACTATCTAATGTCTTGACAAAAATTTACAGTCACAAAATATTAGCGCTGAATTTCAAACAAGTAAAAAAAATTAATAATTGTTCAATTTTGATTTCTACTACTAAGTTGCTCTTAGACATTTACCGGAGCCTTAAAGTTGATCAATAGGTCTTATTGTAACTTTAAATTATAATTGCAATAGAAGAACTGAAGTGAATACTTTACCAATGAAAGATTATGTAGAGGTTGTCCATTAATTGCAAGAAGTTGGTCTCCAGGCGCAAGAGCTCCACTGCGATGGGCAACAGATCCAGGTTTGATATCCGATATCACCATAGGCTCCTCATTACTTAGCAACTTTTGCTTGCATCCTGTTCAAAATAAAAATCTTATTAATAAAAATATCTAAAAGTCTATCCTAGATTTCAAGTAAAATGGTCATGGGTGGTTAGTATGGACGATTAATATCTCTATGATGCGTTTGCTTAGTACGTTAGGAGTATCAAGCTAACTGATGTAGTCCAACGTACCATGACATGCCTTATGCACGTCTGTTTGGCTAACGCAGCCTGGCTGGCCAGCCATGTTGCTTAGCGTTGTATCTGCCAAAAAGACTTTGATGACTTCATAGTCCTTATTCCGTCAACTTTACAAAACTTACAAAATGGTTGGAGAATTCATGCATGAATTTGAAACCAGTTAGACGTACTAATTATCTTGTTCACTGACTGAACTAAGACTAAAGTTTAACTTAGAGATCCCGATCTCCAAAAAGGACAGTTATGCTTTAGAACTGTGAAGTCAATTTACTTCTGAACATCAGTTTGTTTTAGTTATCCTTACGTCTTGAGTTTGGAAAATTCAACCTAATGTTTAACTTGGACTTTGTGGATTTATGATAATACTGGCTCATGGCTCAACTAGTTCATTATTAAGAGCTAAAGTGATTATCAAAAGACAAGATTTATTTTTATAAAAAGTGCTGCTATGTATGTGATTCCTTTCATGTTTAACATAATAAAACAAGATAGAAATAATCTGAAGTTGCTACTCGACAGAATTAGCTCTCTAATTAGTGCAAGAGAAATGATTTAATATTATGAATGAGGTGTGAAGCAGAAATAATTACAGAGACATTAAAGAACAGACCTGTAATAGTCACTCCCAGCCCTGCAGTGGTTTTAGCCAGCTTCACATTGAACACTCCACTAGATGCTTCGATAGTATTCGGCATACTGAATTCCACGTTCAAGGTCAAATATTTAGGGTTATGGGAATCATTCCTTCGCTGCAGGATCTCGTTGGCAACATCCATTGTTAAGTTCTCGTGACCGTTTATAGACATCACTCTGTCTCGCAGTTGGAGACAACCAGATCTGTGAAGAAGAAAATGAGATGGAATTCTTGTTTCTTTTATGTTTATGTTGATGTTATTTTTGATTGGCAGATTCTTTCATTGTTATACTCGGTTTTAATTTTAAAAAAGATTTTGTTTTTGTGTTTAAAATAAAACAATAATCTTAACACATTGAACGCCGTGGTGGTCACCGGTGACCGACGTTAACGGATTTGCCTTCAACAGTTTTCTATTGGCAGTCAAAGACTTAAATAATGCGCCAACTTGCATTGGGCAAGCCTGATGATTAATGCTCAAACCTTCTCCGTGTGAGACTGAGAATAGGGCTTTGGTCAGCAGTGCTACTTATAAGCTGTTGAAGTGATGTGATATTAACTAAAGTACCTGTAAGCCGGAGATTGAGAGGCAACGTGTGATATGATAAGCATAGCATTCTCCTCATGAACTGCTAAACCGGAGCTCTGACCAGGTGGAACTTCCAGTTGTATGTTCAGAGATTCTGTTCTGCATACTCCCATACTCATGTAATTTTGTTGACTATCTGTTGGAGAAAGAAGACAAAAACCATTAGATATGTTTGCAAGAATTACAAACATTATTTTTTGAAAACAATATTGTAGAAGTAGTCACATTATTTTACGACCTAGTTAATTCATTTAACGAAATAATTCGTTATCTTTACCTTTAAACTAGTGGCTAGAAGTTTCAGTATATTATTATAAAAGAATCCAACACAACCGGTCTCCAAAGTAAATATCCAAAACGGGTACATTCAAAGCAATACAAATCATTCACAATTAACCTACGGACGTTAGAGTCACATTGAAGCGTCACTACGTCACCCCGTAACTAGGCTATTACAACCTCCGTCCAATTAACATAATGTTTTAGACCAACACACGGGGGACAGACAAACTAGGAAGTTGCAGGTCCTAAGCAAATATCAGGGGAAGATTGTGCCAGGGCCGGAGTCTGTTTTTCTGGAACAAATTAATTACAACGCCAGAGCCTATCCTTTTCGCTTTGTTTGGTGAAGTTCGCCTGATTTTGTTTACGATTACTCTGTTTGGGCACCGGTGCTTATAGTGGAAGGAAATTGTGGTTTCATTAACTTTGCGGACAGATTTTTGGGTTGGGTCTGTTGGTAATTAGTGGTGTTTAGTTCTGGGACTGTTGTGTCAATTTGTTCTCTGTGATTAGTGGCCTGGTTTGATTTGCGGGTGGTTTAATGGTTCAAATATCAAAGGCGATAATATTGTTTTTAATTTAACTGATTAGGTGGCGCAAGGCTACACTTACTCATACACACACAAGACTATAGACACAAGACTACTACTACTAGTTTCGCCCGTTTCAATCGATTGAAATATTCCCTCGTGGTTATAAAAAGAGTCCTATGTTGTTTCAGACCATAATCTATTCCTGTTACAAATTGCATCCCTTTCCTTTCAGCATTTAACGATTGAGCAACAAACATACATACAAACTCAACAAAAAACTACACATTTATAATAATAGTAAGACATCAGCCAAGACGATAAATAATATAATTTATACTTTACTAACTTTCTTTATTAACTTTATCATCTTACTACCTAACTTCTATTACTTAGTAATTGAAAATAACTTAATTTCAATATAAAATAAACCTACGAACTTGCAATTTAATACACCACCGGTAGTTTGATACGTGAAGAATCTCTCGTAGTAATAAAAATATAATAAGCGAGTGGACGCCGAAGAGATCCGACCTAGTTCCGATACACTCGACTTGAAGTATGGACGGATGATTTATTGCCTTTAATTTATTAAGCTTGTTAACCATGATTCAGTTTAGTCTTGCTAAAACATTAAACATTTCAATTAGTTTGAACTAATTCCTGTTTGAAAGTTTGAAGCTACAAAGGCCCAATAGTCAATGACTGGGTATGAAAATTAAAAATCTATTTAATCCGTTAGTTAGGTAATGATAAAGTATAAGTCACGTATTTATTTTTTTTTGTCATATACGATAACAATGCTTAGATAAAACGAATCAAAGTTTATGAGCTAATAAGTCATTTCTACGTATAAAATGTGTCTTGAAGTAACGTCACGTGATATTTCTAATCAATGTTTGTTTCCATAAGAAAATAAAAAAATACCTATCCAATATTTTTTTTTAAATCTACAAAACGGCTATTTAAATTAAAATTAGTCATCTACCCTATTACATTTTTGTCTTTAAGTCATCCTATACCTATAATAAAAATGGTCTTTAAGTTACAATCTATAACATTGTTCCTAACATACAATACGAAATCCTTTTCTACGTAACATAATTTTGTCACAGGTCATAGGGAACTTCGGTACTCCTGATAGATTTTCCTCAAAATGCTAACACAATCGATATCCCATCCAATATCTTACCATAATCATCTTGTAAACCTAGTTTGGGCATCGAACTCTGTCTGTAGTTCCTCTGACGATGCTTCTTGGCGTTCAACGTTGATGTACCAGATATTGAATTTTCTGAAACAAAGTGTAAACTTATAACGATGGCATTTTGTTCAGTGAGCGAACATTTTTATACGTAGTGTAAAGACTTGACATTCTTTTGGACATTTTTTGTTGAGTTGAGTTGAGCGCTTTATAGTTTTTAGTGAAAGTTGGGTAGTTTAAATATTAAAAAGTATATTGTATCTGGTTTGTGAAGAGTATAATTATAACTTGACTTATAGCATTTAGTATTTGATCAATATTTTTATAATAACTATTGTGATATATGCTATTAACTAAAAAATCACGGTATACACACGTATACATGGAGAAAAGATCTACTAGTTTCGAGTCACAGAGGGACTCTTCATCATGAGCAGCGCGCGCAGACGCGGTGAAGTCACGCAGCCTACTACAAACTCTACTACAATTTCTTCATTAATATACGCGAGTGAATCATGATTTTTTAGTTAGATTGGTCAATATAGTTTTTTTAACAACTGTCGAAGTTTTATGCATAATATATTCTGTTTCATATAAAAAGTTAAACTTCCATGAAAACAAAATATTTGCGACAGCACTTACATTAACCAAACACATCGATGTCTCAACTTCCAAAAATACGTAATAAGTCATGCGACTCAAAAACTCCTGTCGGTAGCAGAGTAGTCTGAAGTTTAAACTTGAATTAATGTACCTGCTCTGTACATTAGTGGAAGGATATTACAGACATCAGAACTTAAGGCTTTTGAGTTATACGAGCCAAGTTTGATGTTCATGTACCTATTCGTTGCTTGTTAGTCGTGGTTCAAGCGACAAGAGGCAAATACATAAAGACGTATGCAAAAGTCCGAGAAAGTTTTCCACATAAGGGGATGGTTGGAATCGACCGATTTCTAGTTTCAAGTGATTTTGGACTGTGGGAACGTTTGTGGTGAGATTCTGAAGAACCTTTTGAAGTTAGTTCCGATAACTGTTTGGATATGGTTTTCTAAGTTATTTGAAATGAATTTGCATGATTAAAGGATTAGGTAGGTCAACCACGTGATGTGTATTTCATTTCAAAAGAATTTGCATGATCAAAAGATTAGATAGGGCAACCGCATTATGTGTTCTTCTGATAAATTAAACATCTTGAAAGTAAACGACTTTTTAAGACTCCAAAAGTGATAAAGTCTAAGGTAGTTACTAGTTTCATCGACAAAATTGTCGCAGTGCATTCATCATCATGAATATATCCGGGGTTAACAAGCTCCTGACTTGGAGTGCGCTAGTTCCCAAGTTCGGTCATTCGGCAAGTTCGCCCCCGGCTTGCGAAGAATTAACTCAGTAATTATTATACCTTCAGAATAGCTTACGAAAGGTGCTATTGCAGAAATTCTAAGAGCTGGGAAAAGGTATTAAAGTTTCCTAACGTATTTTGCCTCCAGTGTTTTGTGAATAATTTTCGACATCTGTCCGTGTTGCTGCCATGAATATTCTTGGAGTAACGCGCTTTAGAATTACTGCGAATTGTAGTGCTGCATGAACGAAGTGCTTTTGTTATAATTTGGGTGAATATGCTGACGTACTGGATGCTGTAGTTATTTTCGTATGCGTCAATGATACGAGCCGAATAGCAACTGGAGTCAGATACCAGATAAAATTATTTTCCGGTGTACACTGTGCAATTTTAGAATTGCAAAGATCTGTCTTACTCTCCTTTTGTTTTAAATAGCATAGAGTACTGATAAACCTAATTTATTTTTATCCCACACAAGGATTTTCTCTTGTATCGTGGATGTGTTTACAAACATACAAGTTCACACCCAAAACAAAAATTTGTGGATCACACAAAGAGTTACTTGCGGGAATAGAGCACGTTGCGTGGCAGCCGGTTGCCTTGCCATGAAGGCAACCATAATGTGACATCATAATATCGACTCACCTCTAGTAAACCTTCCACAATGTCCGACCACATGTCGTGGAGCAACGTGGAGCCTTGTGAAGCCTCCCTCACAGTTCTCAAGGTAGCACATCACTTCCTCAGCTGTGTAGTTGTTCCCATCAATCACGTGGTCATCGAATGCCAGGATCTGATCTCCTGGGTGGAGAGCGCCGCATCTGGAAATAAAATTGTGGTTACGAATGTGGAACTTATTACAATTATTTTTAGGGTTTATTTTAAATGACATATTTTTGATTAGGTGGTCAGGTAAAGTATTCCTTGAATTTAAAATAAAAATAAATAGATTTTTGAAAAAATACGAACCGCCTTAAACTTTTTTTTACCGCATCCATTTTTTAAGTCAGGTCATTCCCTAAAAATTTGTCCTATGTCTGAAAGATATTGTGCGGAAAATTTAATTAAAATCGGTTCAGGCAAACGTGAGATAATCGTGCACAAACATAGGTACATACATACAGGTCAAACTGAGAACCTCCTATTTTGAAGTCGGTTAAATATACAACATGACTTTTATGGTATTAAAAATGCTTGGACTATAAATAGGTATGATTATTTTTATCTGTTAAATTTGTTTTATGGCCATAAACAGATCAAGAGAGGTCAGGCTAATACTGGTCGCTTTATTTGCTTTTGAAACTCTACGAAAGTTTCAAAGTACGATTTACGGTCAGCTGATGTTTTTTTCCTGAAAACAACCCATTAGCACTTTAAGTCCAACACCAGATAAAATAAAACGGTACATTAGTTTCGACTGGCTCGTTGGTCGAGTGGTCGCAAGTGCGACTGTCAGACAAGGGGTCTCGGGTGCGATTCCAGAGTCGGGCAAAGTATTACTGGTTTTTTTTCTCAGTAGTAGCACGAGTCTGAAATTGTGCTTAGTATATGGCAATAGGCTCACCCCCTATTACATGGGATTTGGATAGTGAAAAGTGGATATACATTGTGTAGCGGCATTACGTGCCGTAATGTGCACCACTGCCTACGCCTTCGGGGATAAAAGGCGTGACGTTATCTATTTTTTTTTGGTGGGAAGATTGCAACCAGGATACGAACATCGGATATATTTTATGTAATGATTTCCCGAACTTCGTGGGATAGCTATTAAAATATAATAAACATAATTCTTATTAATTACACCATACATTAAAACCCGTAGGCTTTGATTGATAATTCAAAGGGAATGTTTACGTAAGCGGTAATTACCGATACGTATTGATAGACGCATTGCAGACACTCAAATTAAATTGTAATATCATATTATGTACAGTGTACATATCATTAATAGGGATGATGACGGGGTATGAATATTGAAAACTTATTAGTCCGTAAGTTAGGTTTTTTTCATACAAGATAAAACAAATCAAAGTTGGAGCAAGTGGGAGCAAATAAAAAGTACCTAAAAGTGACGTCATGCGATATTTCAAATCGATATATCTACGAAAGTAATTGTTGCCTTAAAAATACGTATCTAATGTGTAACTATTTGACAAGGAACTCCAACAGAAAAGCTACGCTACAGTCGCCACGTCGTAAAACACAATAATTAATTGGTTATATTCTTATTTCGTTCCACATAAAGTTAACAGCTTCAAAGAATCATAACAGTAATCAAGAAAGTTTCATAAGCGGCTCGGATTCGTAAACAAATTGCCAACTTATACAATTGAAGTTTAAAACTATTTTAATTCAAGCAAAATGAGTTTCTTAAAACATTAGCTGAACTTTAAAGTGTGCCGGAATATTAGTGAGGTATGGAGTTTGGAGTTCAGCGCCATCTAGTTGAGAAACTTTGTAATTACCTTACGACAATTTTCGAGAAAACGGTGCATGTTTTGCAATGTACAGAAAGTAAGCAGTAAAATAAACTATGAAAATAACATTGCAGGCATAGCGATGTATGTTTAATTCGATACCAAAAACTAAGATTATAACATTAAAGAACCCAGGGAAATCTAATTAACTATAAATAATTTTAATTAATTTTAAGTGTGGGAGAACCATGCATGCTTCGGCACGAATGGGCCGGCTCGACCGGAGTGATACCACGGCCTCACAGAAAACCAACGTGAAACAACGCTTGCGTGGTGTTTCGTTGTGTGAGTGAGGTTACCGGAGGCCCAATTCCCTCCTTCCCAATCTTCCCCATCCCCGATTCCCGAACAACAACCCTTAAATTCCTAACTAGGGCAACGCACTTGTAACGCCTCTGGTGTTTCAAGTGTCCATGGGTGGCGGATTGCTTACCATCAGGTAATACGTCAGCTCGATTAGCGGCGTGTTTCATAAAAAAAATATATTGAAACCATAACATACATACATAGGTCCTGCCTATCTAGGTCCCATTAAGTTTGGCAATGCATCGCCATGCGACACGATTCCGACATACCTTATTCGCTTCCTTTACTTTTAACAAACCAAAATTCTTATTAAACATAAATCAGTTTAACCATTTACCTAAAAGAAGCCACACATACTAGTAAACATCACAACATACAAACAAAACAATTAAAACAAATGCCGGCAATAATTCCTCCAGTCATAAAAACACTTCTTCATTTCTCAAGGGGATGCTTAGAAAAGAAAAATACTCGTAGGTATTAAAGAAAGCAAACGTTTTTTCTAAACGATTAATGGAGTGTAATTAATTTTTCTCCCCTCTCTAATTGATTAAAATAATCACACCGGAGGATTGGGAATTGGAATTTTCATTTGACTTTTAGATTTACTTTTAACAA
The DNA here is from genome assembly GCF_023101765.2 of Spodoptera frugiperda. Taxonomy (NCBI): domain Eukaryota; kingdom Metazoa; phylum Arthropoda; class Insecta; order Lepidoptera; family Noctuidae; genus Spodoptera; species Spodoptera frugiperda. The sequence goes on along the minus strand of NC_064231.1, from coordinate 13,169,430 downwards.
TCGAATTATTTCGTCTTTCATACCTTTATAGCGACTGAAAGTGTTAGAAAAGAAATAACAAAGTAGTTTGATCAGTTCTTCTAGATATTTTTATCGCGGAATTCTGATCGCTTCGTAAAACGCGTGGGTAGAAGATAAGGTATATTTTTGCTTAAACCTTGGAATAGGAACTGTGACGTCTGGTAGTTGCCATGGAAGAACCAATATTAAAACTTTGTCTTTTATCACATAGTTTGTATACATTTTATATTTTACTAACAATCCACACAATATCTGTTTGATAGATCATTCACATTACTTAAATGAAACTACAAGTAGTACTAGTCCATAGAAGCATGCATATGCATAAAAATAGAAATTTTCAAATAAAATAAATAATTAAATTAATCAAGTATTATATTCTGTGTGAACAGCTCCATGTACCTTGACTACGGAAGAGCTGTAATGTTTTAGGTTTTCTAGGAATATTACGGACATTTCACGCGGCTGTTATAATACCGCATTTGTAAAGAGTATTCAAATTAGCTCAAAGAGAATAATGCACTTTTTGGCTTAACTACTGGACCTATTTCGCTCATTTTTATTTCGTATATCGGCAGTCAAGATGATAACAAATATGTGGTTTAAATTAAGTCATAAGAGGTTACCCCATACGGTATATCAGTTCATTTTACCAATCGGTTAAAAAGTGCCATAAGAATCTGTAATCCTATACCACACCTAAGACTAAGGACATGCTCTCAAGTCATGCTTGTCAAAGAATGAAATATAATCTCTATTAATGGATTGAAGGTATCAAAACACGTACATTGTTGGAACTACTCATACTCGTACTAAAAGGCGAACAGCATGACAAGACAATATTGAATCTATTCCTTTTAAAAACACAATTGGGCGTTGACCCGGTATAAGACATCGAAGGTTGACATGACAAGGGTCAAAGATCCCTTAGGCGCGAAGGGTTTCCATGGAATGACGTACGAAGATTCATGATATTATTTTTAAATTGTCTGCACAGTTTTTATAGGGGGATTTGATCTGTTTCTACGTATTTTTTGGAGTCAATACCCTATACTTTGTGTATACCTAGTCATAATAGGTATTTTCGATTAAACAACAAAGAATTATTATGTTAAAGAATATTTTGAATTGTATATGTAAGTTTAATTAAATATTATGTTATCGGCTTACTCACATAACTATTTGACGAGGAACTCAACTAGTTTCAAGCCATGCTAGAGGCTCATATTCAACAGTTACGTGAGTAAGCCGATAACATAATAATTGATTTACCATGTCTCACAAAAGTTATAATAAAGTGTAAGTTTATGTTTAAAAGACCCATTAGTGTTAACAAATAGCTATTTAACCCCTGTGTAATATTTTGATAATAACTAAAATTCTTCTGTATAATAAAAAGTATTATTGTATAAAGTGTAATGTTTCAGTAGCGAATAGTTTCTTTGTAAATTTTCCACATCATACATCAAAGTGCACTGAGCGGGAACTAGGGTAAGCCGGTATCTTATAACCAATTTAAATATCGATAACTCATCAGTTATGGTCCTGTCACTAATTATTACGTGCTACTAGTCGAGAACAGGGTTATTGACTTAGAGCTTTGTTTAATATTACGGTACTGCTTATACAATAGTTTTAATATTACTACGGTATTCTTTCTTAGTTGTGGTGGCCCAGAGGTTTAAGATCATCAACGGTAAGTATCAATGTGATTTTTTCCGAGTTATATGTACTTTTTAAGATTATTTAGACACCACTGAGACAAACGCTAAAAGCCTCGTTTGTGGATCACACAAAGGGTTGTTCTGTGCGGAAAATTAACAAGCGACACGTTGCACGACAGCCTTACCTTACTACCGCGTCAACCGTGCAATCATGTCATTTTTGTATCAGACTTCTTTTAATGAAATATTCGCAAAGTAATTTTGTCTTTAAAATAGTCAAAGCTAAGTACTAATTAGTATAAGATGGCAATTATCACAGTATGGTTGTTGTTTCTGTCTACACCACAATCCGCAACATTACATTCTAATTTGTTCATGATTTATGGTTGAAGTAATTAAAACATGCTGTCGAGGACTAGGCAAGTAATGAACGAGATAATGACACAGTTTTCATGTCAAATGATATCTCTTTGAAACTACAGACAAGTTCATTAAATGTTTCTGAATTTCTTTCTTTTATCTTGTTTGTATTTTTTTGATAACATGAACTTTTAGTATCAGTAAATTACTAAGTCTTTTAAAAAAACCATTAAGTCTGGAGTCTGGTTTTGCAGACTTAATTTCAAGGCATGAACTCAAAATATAACTATATGTATGCCGGGTACAAAAGTAGTGACGATGTGTGGCCTATTTACTTATTATAACATTGGGCAGGGCCCATTTTCACAGTTCACAGTTACATTATGGCATTTCCTCTTTGTACTTGCTTCATGGTTATAATCTAATTAATTTGAACATCTCACTTGTTTTTTAGCATGTGAAATTAATGTTGTTTCTTTCTTTCTTTTAGGTTCGCAAATAATAAATTAAGTTTCACCACTCACCTGTCACTAATACTAGCAGGCAATATGCTGTCTATATAGATCGCATTGCAGGTTCCAACGCGCTGGTACGTGTCCGAACCAGAACTGTACACATCATCAGAAGAACATCTCTGATTAGTCAGGAACAGCCCCAGGTCCTCATTACACGGCCTCTCAATCTCTATGAGGAGTGGTCCAGTCGCCAACTTTACTGATTCCATGATGGACACGTCATATTCTATCGTGAGGCTGGTCACTTGTGGACAGTTCTGCAAGATGTTGTGGACTTCTGACAGCGTTTTGTTTGTTAAAGATACCTGGGGAGAAAGGAAATATTGGATTATGTGACTTATTATTTAATACGTAAAACTCAAAACTCAAACACTTTTTGTTTAATACAATTTTTCGTCTTTTGATTCATGAAAATAATGCCAACTTTTAATTAAAATAAGTAGTCATCATTTGGATCTCTTCTAAATCAAAGAAGAATTTACTATTAACACTCTTTTTCAAATCTATGCATAAACAGACTTACATGATCAACCTTCAACAGCCTGTCTCCAGGTTTTATCCTAGAAGTATTGTATGCCGCACCTCCAGGCCTCACATGGGTCACCACCAACGGTTGAGCATCTAAGGACCTGCTGTTCAGCACCAGGTCTGCACTTGGAGCGGAGTTCTCCGGTAGACCACCACGGATGGTGATACCAAGGGATCCATTAATCTTCTCTACAGGAACCTCTGCTAGCTTTGTTGTGATGTATAGGGAGTTTTGGGATGCTGAAACAAATAGAAATAAAATTAATATTATAATGTGCTTACGTAAAGGATGATAGAATCAGTGAAATATGGTTGACGTACGCGTGATCTTTATAATGACCAATTTTACATCGTCTCAACCAATTTCCTTAAATAAAAAGATGTAACTAACAACAGCTGTTAATTCATTTTAAAACAAGGGAAAGTTTAGTAAAACGGAAACTTATCCGACCGCGACCATGAGCGGTTCGCTAAAATAGTGGAAAATAAAAGGAGGTAAGCGCAACCGCGAAATTATTCGTTCAGTGGCTGGTTACCGCTTCGCTTACATACACTTCTGTTTTGGGAATACAAATAGCGTTTACTGGAATGGAAGTTTTAAAGCAAAATGGCTGTGAGAATGCAAATTCGTATTCGAAATTTATTGCAAGAACATTCTTTACAATTAATTGTAGAGGCAAAAAGGGACAGCATGGAAAAATAACCCCAAAAATCTTCATCAAGAAACTCAAGTCAAAATAAACATAGAAAATGTAGTAAAACATAGTACCTAAACATGTTCGTGGAAAATCGTCTTCAGATAATTCAGAAGGAGGTTTTATCCTTGAAACTAAAAGTACGTATAAGCCTATGTCCAGATGGCAATCACTAAGCTCGTGTTTCGATAACGCGCGTTTAAAACTATATACATTTTAGTGTGCGTTAGCATGTACATACATTTCAGGCCGTAGAGTGCGCGTCAGCATGTGAACGGTCTGAATAAGTTGTATATAGCAACAACTAAGAAAGTCAACGAACAGGATTAAAGGAAAGGATGATCTCCGTGGTCTATTTCGGTGCTCATCCAACGTCGCATCGGAAGTTCTTGCTCAATGTGACAGGTGGCGCTAAATATAGACCTCGTTGGACGTTAGAATGAGTTTTAATTATACTATAAAGATAGCCATCACAGGGTTATGAAGATAGAAGTAGAATATGACAGATAAAGTCAAAGAATTGGGTTTATTTTCCAATAGTAATAGTTGGACTATGACTGATAGGACATTACTCCGGCTCCGGCTCAAAGAGCAGGAGTAGGAACGGGGAGGATTTCAGTCAGTAAGAGTCTGACTCCCTTTCGTCTTACCCAAGGCGGGAGAAGTCAATTGATGATTTTCCCTTCTTAAAATGGTACCCTACAATCTATTTTAAGTTTCCTATTAAAACTTATTCCAAAAGTAAGATGGAATTGCTCAAACAAACTAAATTGCCCCCAAACCGCTAAATTACAAAACATTGGAGCTTTTAAAACTAAACCTATAAGTCTCGACTCAGACATTTTTTAAGCAAACTTTGAGCTATATTTCAAATATATTGGACTGCGCAAGAACTAAATAGATTAATCCTGAAATTATCCAGACTTTGAACTTAGTTTAGTAAGACTAATGACTGGGAGAACAGAAAGAGGTGTGTCAGTAACAAAATTAATTGTCGCCTTGTCGCGTACATGATGTGCGTATGTTAGGTTTAAATTGTTATATTTTAGTTTTGCATGTCTTTTAGAAATGTCTGTCAATCTCTGAAGACGTCGCAAAAGTGTGCCTGAAGTACGCCCATTTTATGCAGTTAGTTTTTTTTAAGGAATAGGGCGCAAACTAGCAGACGTCTCAGCTTATGGTGACCGATCAGTGCCATCTATGGACACCCGCAACACCAGAGGAGTCATGGTGCGTCGCCGGTCATTTAAAAAGGAGCTCGTTTCTTGAAGGTCATATCGGACTTTGTTTTAGTAATGTTTAGTGCATTGCATTGCAATATTTATAAGACTTCACGATAACGTTATATACAGTGAGTATTAGGATAGAAAACTATGAAACCTTTTTTAACTATGAAACTATTCAACCTTACGCATTCGTGATCAATTGAACAAGATAGTGACGTTATAGAAATTTTATCTTAAACAGATTGAAACAAAAAAAACAAATGAAATCCTACTCATAACGGCGAAAGGACATCTGTACAAAGCCTTTTGTATTAAAGCAATACTAATACTATTCTAGGCAAAATATTTAGACTGAATTCTCGATAGGCTATACATAATGTGTCCAGATCTATACATATAATAAAATCGTAGAAAAGTGCTGTCTGTACATTGAAAATAAAAATAAAAAAAATAGCAGGGGTTATTGTTATGTCGATGTCGAACCCAAAAATGTAATTAACTTTTTTTTTGTCTGTTTGTCTGTTTGTCTGTTTGTCTGTTTGTCTGTTCGTCTGTGCGCGCTACTCTCAGAAACGGCTGATCCGAGTTGGATGCGGTTTTCACGAATATATTGTGGGATGCTTAAATTTACATTTAGTGTTTGTTTCATGTCAATCGGTTCATAAATAAAAAAGTTATGTCAAATTAAAGAATCACGTCGAACATTCTATGCTTATACCATTAATCTCCGCAACTATTTGACGGATTTGGTTGAAATTTGGTACAGATATAGTTTAGAACCTTAGAAAGGACATAGATATATTTTTATTTCAAAAATAAAAATAAGAAATAAATTATTTATAAATAATTCTATGTCGATCGTTACACGACTTCGGTTCATGTTATTGTTTTAATTTATCGAAAAAAGTAAATAAATAGTAAAAAGGTATGAAAAAAATAATATCAATATAATAAAACATTTAGTACAAAGAAAATGCTCTAACGGAGTATAGATAATTCTATGTCGATCGTTACACGACTTCGGTTCATGTTATTGTTTTAATTCATCGAATAGTGGTCCTGCTGTTTCGTATATTCTAAATAAATTGGTTTCGTTGTATTTGTCAATTAATAAGTTTATTTGTTGGGTTTGCCTGGTTTTCTGGTTAAATTATTTAACGTAGGTTTAGTTTGATATCGATTATTAGTAGTTACTGTAGTTAGTTTTTTTAATAAAATTGTAAGTCTAATTTATTAATTAATTAGATAGATTAGATTTAAATTATTTAGTTTAAGCTTGGTTATTATAGCATAGAGGATAGGTTGTAATATAATTTCTTTTTTAATTGTTATAAATTCGTAATTTGTAGCTTTCTTTAGTTTTAAGTTAGTTTTCATCCTTTCGGAAAGATTATAATATTTCTTTAGTTTAAGTCCGTTTTTAAACTATTTTTTCAATGCCCTAAGTGAGTATACATCTATTAAATTCAAACGCAGAGCTCATTATGTTGATTTTTGAAGAGTTCCCTGGAATATCTTCTACATCTCATTTTTGAAGAGATTCCGCGAGATCGGGAACTATGTGGTTAAAACCAAAAACTTGCCGGAAGTCACTATTCCACGCGAACGAAGTCGCGGGCAAAAGCTATTCTAAATAAATTGGTTTCATTGTATTTGTCAATTAATAAGTTTATTTGTTGGGTTTTCCTGGTTTTCTGGTTAAATTATTTAACGTAGGTTTAATTTGATATCGATTATTAGTAGTTACTGTAGTTAGTTTTTTTAATAAAATTGTAAGTCTATAATTTATAAATTAATTAGATTTAAGTCGTTTCTTTTAAATTATTTAGTTTAAGCTTGGTTATTATAGCATTGAGGATAGGTTGTAATATAATTTCTTTTTTAATTGTTATAAATTCGTAATTCGTAGCTTTCTTTAATTCTTTAGTTTTAAGTTAGTTTTCATCATAAGTTCGGAAAGATTATAATATTTCTTTAGTTTAAGTCCGTTTTTAAACTATTTTTTCAATGCCCAAAGTGAGTATACATCTATTAAATTCAAACGCAGAGCTCATTATGTTGATTTTTGAGGAGTTCCCTAGAATATCTTCCATATCTTATTTTTGAAGAGATCCCGCAAAATCGGGAACTATGTGGTAAAAACCAAAAATTTGCCGGAAGTCACTATTCCACGCGAACGAAGTCGCGGGCTATAATAAATCTGTAGAAGGGTCAATTCTATTCATTGAAAATATAGAAAAAATAAATAGCAGGGTGTTACTGGATCGATACCAAACCCAAATATGTGATTATTATTTTTTTGTCTGTCTGTCTATATATGTTCAGGCATCACGTGAAAACTAACGGTTTGATTTCGATGAAACTTGGTATAATTATATCTTATTATCCTGGACATAAAATAGGTTACTTTTTATCCTGGAAAAATACGTAGAAAAAAATCTTTATTTTCAGTTTTATTCTGCTCAACAGCAGTAGCTCAATAGAGGGATCTTCTTAATTATTATGGGCCTCGCCGTATTTGGGTCCAATAGATATTTATAAGATGTCATTGTCAGAGTTACTCAAAATGGAGAAATAAAAAACTTCCACGCGAAGACCGACATCCGCGCGGACGGAGTCGCGGGCAGTCAAAAATAATATTCAATATGTGTATCCTTTTTAGGTTGAGACTTAATACATTATTTATTCCACTAGACTTAAGTGAACATGTATTAAAAGATAAGGGGCATTGTGTACGTAAAATATATGGTTTGAGAGATAAACCACTTATTCAGAAACTATTTAATACAGGGTATTAAAAGGCTATAAAATTGGCTATTAAAATGCTGTAATTTTCCTTCACCGTTTCTCAGTGGTGTCTAAATAAAAGAAGTATAGTAACCAGTATGATAAAGAGACAGAAAATGCCTCAATGCCACAAGAATTCTTGAAAACAGAACTTAATGTCGCCGTATATAAAGGCGAAATACAGTCAAGTTTTCGTTCATATTTATATAAGTAAATTAATAAACTTCAAACCAATAATTCCCCATTTAATTTAAAACAACACTCTCTTTACGAATAACTTCTCGATCAATTACAAAAACACTAATTTACAACGAACAATATCGGTAGAAACAAATTCAATTTGCAAAGACGAAATTTGACTATCCTGAATAATGTATTATCATAAAAGAGAAGTCGGTCCACCATTAATGTAGAGACAGTCATCTTAATTGAATATTGAATGTTTTATAATACCTCGAAATTCTTTGACAAACTTCTATCCCTAAACTCATTAATAGTCTATCAAAATTATCTAGCAAGGACTTGAAACAAGTATGGCTAAGTTAATTTTATTATTGATAATTCTGCTCTGAAACCAAAGGCAAATTCGAGGAAATCAACGATGACTTTGAATTGTAGAAAATGTAACAACATTTATTACGATTTTAGGATGGTTAGTATCTTTGTAAGTTATCATGTTATCTTTATTAGTTACTAGCTTTTGCCCGCGACTTCGTTCGCGTGGAATAGTGACTTCCGGCAAATTTTTGGTTTTAACCACATAGTTCCCGATCTCGCGGGATCTCTTCAAAAATGAGATGTGGAAGATATTCCAGGGAACTCTTCAAAAATCAACATAATGAGCTCTGCGTTTGAATTTAATAGATGTATACTCACTTAGGGCATTGAAAAAATAGTTTAAAAACGGACTTAAACTAACTTAAAACTAAAGAAAGCTACGAATTACGAATTTATAACAATTAAAAAAGAAACTATATTACAACCTATCCTCTATGCTATAATAACCAAGCTTAAACTAAATAATTTAAAAGAAACGACTTAAATCTAATCTAATTAAAAAAAAATTAGACTTACAATTTTATTAAAAAAACTAACTACAGTAACTACTAATAATCGATATCAAACTAAACCTACGTTAAATAGTTTAACCAAAAAACAAATAAACTTATTAATTGACAAATACAACGAAACCAATTTAGAATATACGAAACAGCAGGACCACTACAGACAAATAATCATACGACTGATAATACACTTTTTCTACGATAGTACCGAAGCGCTCGGCCGATACCCAACCAAATGAATGTAACGAAACCATTTATTTTTTATTTATACTCCGTTCGGGCATTTTCTTTGTACTAAAAGTTTAATTATATTGATATTATTTTTTTCATACCTTTTTACTATTTATTTACTTTTTTTCGATGAATTAAAACAATAACATGAACCGAAGTCGTGTAACGATCGACATAGAATTATCTATACTCCGTTAGAGCATTTTCTTTGTACTAAATGTTTTATTATATTGATATTATTTTTTTCATACCTTTTTACTATTTATTTACTTTTTTTCGATGAATTAAAACAATAACATGAACCGAAGTCGTGTAACGATCGACATAGAATTATTTATAAATAATTTATTTCTTATTTTTATTTTTTGATTTTTGAAATAAAAATATATCTATGTCCTTTCTAAGGTTCTAAACTATATCTGTACCAAATTTCAACCAAATCCGTCAAATAGTTGCGGAGATTAATGGTATAAGCATAGAATGTTCGACGTGATTCTTTAATTTGACATAACTTTTTTATTTATGAACCGATTGACATGAAACAAACACTAAATGTAAATTTAAGCATCCCACAATATATTCGTCCAACCGCATCCAACTCGGATCAGCCGTTTCTGAGATTAGCACGCACAGACGAACAGACAAACAGACAAACAGACAAACAGACAAAAAAAAATTAATTACATTTTTGGGTTCGACATCGACATAACAATAACCCCTGCTATTTTTTTTATTTTTATTTTCAATGTACAGACAGCACTTTTCTACGATTTTATTATATGTATAGATATAGATTAATTCAAAGATCTTGAATACTACGCCTTAAATTCTTAGAGATCTAATAAACATATATTTTAGAGGTAGGCGAATATGGCACAGGGCATACTAGCCTATGCTCCTGACTCCTACCAAATATTTTGTAAGGAGGTGTATACTTCCTCAAGATGGACAGACGACCTAGTTAAGGTCGTGAAGCTACGGACTACCTAGCGGGCTACCGGGCCTCCGGCTTGAAAAGCAGGAGTAGGAACGGGGTAGTTTTTAGTCAGTAAGAATCTGACATTGCCCTCGCTCCTCTATCAAGGCGGGAGAAGACATTAAAAATGACATTAGCTCACCAAAAAAATAGTATATAATTTTGAACCTTTGGATGCAGGTCGCTTTCAACCGGCTTGTCTAAAAATCATTGGGGTAGGTTTACGTTCAGCAGTAGACACCTTTTGGCTGTTATGATGATGAGGAGTAGGCTCACTTCTTGTTTTTACAACATAGTTTATTGTTATTGTATTTATCCTATTATCACACTATCTGTTAAGTGCGGAAACTAATTAAAAATTATTAGTCTTTATTCTAGCATAAATGCTAATTTTAATGGCTTACTAAGACATAAATAGAATATGAAAGGGTAAAAATTAACCGGTAATTATGTAAACGTAAAGTACTATTTCCCTCTATTCGCTAACTAATGGCCCTCGCGAGTATTGTGCTCATTCTGGAATCTTGTTTGACCTAAATGTGTAAATGTGTTTACTGCAGAAAGAAATGCAGTTTGCACTAATATATGTGATTTATTCAATTACTAGCTTATTAATTATATTCATCTAGATTCATACAGTTTTTCACAAAAAATTGAAGTATTGGTATGGCCTAATGCTGCTGCTTACCGGGGCTTCAGCTCGAAACGCAGTGAGTATGAACGGGGTGATTTTTACCCGACTGCGCCAGAAGGAGGGTTATGTTTTTCGAAAGTATGTATGTATATATGTATGTATGTATGTATAATTGTTTGGCGATGTCCTGAAGCCAAAACGGCTTGATTAACTTTTGGCTTGAGAGGTGTCGTTGGATTCGTATTTATCTGTGAGAGTGACATTGGATCTATCAAAATATTTAAAAATCAAAATGGCGGATTTTTGTCGCCAAATTCGAATATTTCTCAATCTCTAGCCTGAACGACTTGATGGATTTCTGCATTGATAGGGGTCGTTTGATTCGTATTTACTGTGAAGTGACACTAGATTATCATAAATATAAAAAGTATAACCATAAAATAAAGAATCCGTCGAACACTATTCTAAAAAGCTTATACCAATATGTGCTCTCGCTAAGTTTTCATATTTAGAATGGATCCCGATTGCTTCAATTTTACGTACAGGGATATTTCAGTTTAAATATTATAAAGGAACATAGGATTTTTTAGTTTTTTAAATTACCTTTTAAATTAATAAGTTTATTCCGGGATCATCGCCTTGCTCAATTCCGTAAATAAGTATTGAATGATTGAACAATAGTGGTTAATCACATATTCTGTTATCGAATATTGACTAAATTCGGTTATCGTTGTAATTTTGTTGCAATAATAATTTTTCAAGTTAGTTGGGTTAGTTCGAAATGAGATATTCTAGGGATTTGTGATAACTAATTAACGAGATTTAGGTTCGAATTATCGAAGGTTGGAATTAACGAAAGTCGACTGTAAATAGCTTACTTTATTTCACTCGTTTATACATAGATATTGCCTTTGTAAAAGAAAACAAAACATAGGAAAGATAGTTTTATATTATTTTATTTGGAATGTTTCATAGGGAACTTTATTTATATTGAAATACAGATAAGTTTTGCGTGCTTTTAGAATCAATCTCAGTTTCTTATTTCCGACATTGCCTCGGGGTCCGCAAAAAAATATATTCACTTCTTAAGTTAAACAAAGTGAGGGAGATAAAAAGATTTTCTTTATATTAAATATTATCTACAGGTAAACGGATAAGGTGGTTACTTTGTTCCAGTGTAAAAATAATCTAAAAATATATTATACCAGGTTTAAGGACTAAGGGATTAAATTTTCTTCATAAAAACACCGAATTTTTCTTTGTTCCTTAAAATTTTTAGAATTTTTATACAAACAATATTCTCTTTAATATTCTAGGCGTAAAACGTGGTTTGTTTTTGAAATTAAGCTTTGCCGTGAAGTCACTATTTTACGTAAACGAAGTCGCGGGCAAAAGCTATAATGAAATAAAAAGAGAAAGGTAGTTGAGTACAAAACTAAATGAAGTGAACAATAATAAAATTATGATCATTCTTATAATTTTTCTTTATTTTTCTTTTAAGTTTAAAAGATTTTCCGTAAATACTCAATACATACGTTAAGAGCATATTCACAAAAAGGTAGGCAGAGGTGCACATTACGGCACGTGATGCCTCTATATAATGTACACTAACTTCCACCATCTTGTTATCATCTATGCAGTAGGGGCACAATTCTAGACTTCATGCTACTACTCAGAAATTTTTGAAAAATAAAAAGGAATCCCAGTAATACTTTGTCGACCCGGGAATCGAACCCGAGATCCTTTCGCACTTGCGACCTTTCAACCAACGAGGCAGTAGAACTTACAATTTTAATCAAATGACAATCCAATTGAACAAAAATAATGTAACCAACTTCAGAATCGATCCCGAGAACTCTTGTTACATGTCAACTATACATGAGTAATTGAGTAAGTATATCAATTTCTTTCTATATATTACAATTTCATATTTACGTAATGCTTATGTTTCATAGCTCAATGATCAAAAAAATTACTTGGAATTCATAGTAGGGACGAGTATAATATATTATATTGTAGAATTCAATCAAGTTTCCTATTTATTTTTTGTTCGAAGACATTCTATGTCATAACATGTTAACAATATTATATTATCTGAAGGCTAGGTCGACATGTTATTGATTAGGTTATAGATGAAAGGAAAATGGCGGACGGTTGACGTATGAACAAGTATGGAGCTTATTACGAACAGTAAGACAAGACTTGTGACATGTGCCATCTGTTACCTTAATACGAGTTTGTTTTGCGTTTAACGAAATCGAAATTAGACTGCGTTCGGTGCTCTGATTGGTTGCTTCATTTGCAACAGCCAATTAGGGCGTAGAACGCGCTCTCGTTTCGTTTTCGTTCAACGTAAAGCAAACTCGTACTATGGGTACTGGACTAAGTCGCTCAAATTTTCTTCCACAAATAGACTTTAATTATGTCTGTTGCGATTACACATTTTTTATTGTGTAATAACTTTCGCGGTACCGGTATCACGAAAGTTATTATATTAATTGCAGTATCCGGATACTGCAATGGAAATAATACAGCTTACTCATATGAAATATTCGAGGGAAACTCTACTGGTTTCAAGTCACATTTTTTATTCATGAGTAGTGTAGTCTAGAAGAAGTTCATGCACTCACATGAAATATAGTGATTATATTATTTTTCTTCTTTATAAACATTATTATTGATATAAAAATACTTACCATAATTAGGCATGTAGTATTCAACTTCCAAAGACGCTCTTTCTTCCACATTGTCGAGGAGTCGCAGCACCTCATCATTGGTCAATCTCGCAGTTGATATGCCGTTGACGCTGCAGATCCTGTCTCCTGGAGCCAGACGATCTGATTCATGGGCCACTGAGTCTTTTGTGAAACCCACTATTGAAGGTACGATCCCAGGTTCCGAACGTCCTGTGAACAAGGAACATTATACAATTAATTTCGATCGAACATACTTTCATTAAAATAATGTAAAGGCATAATACATAAGAAAATATTCCCTCCACCATTCTTAGCACAGAATATGAATGAGTTCTTATATTTATGTGACAATATCTCAAGAGTAGGTTCACTGAACTACTTCACTTAAAATTCAGCTCATACCCAATTGACATGGTTAAGCCGAAAAGAGAACGCATTACTCGAAAAAAGTTATTAGGCTGAAGAAAAACCTTGTCATCCTAAATATATGTATGGAGTACACCCCACCCTACAAGTTCTGAACGAGGTACATAACAATACGGTTACAATGATGCGAACTTTGAAGTGCTACTGTATGGGCTGGCCGTGCTAACTGAGTCATAAACATCTTGCTGTTTGAGCCTTCATAAAAGGTTCAAAATGGCTCGTAAATATGAAATGGCACTCACGAGCGGTCATTCACTATGGTGTAGTGTAGTGCGATGTAAAATTCCTAGTTTTTGCGAAGTGGAGCGGCCATTTTAGTATCCAAACTTTTTAGAGCATCCAATTTTGGAAGGTATTGTCTTTTTTTGTTACGCTCTCCCTGAATGTTTTGGTCTATATTATATTGTGCGGTTTTAGTTTGCATGTTGGCAGTAAAAAAGCGATTGTCGAACGATTGCTTTTCTTTTAGTAGTATGAGGCAAAAATTTTCTTTGAACGATTTTTCAAACCTATACAATTTTATTACTTGTTTAATTAAAAAATAACAAGGTCACCCGAATAAAAATAACCAGTGACGGATTCTGAAAGATTATACTTCCACTGTTTGTTTATTTTTAAAACATCCATGTTTTATTTACAAAAAAGTCCATTTAGTACTTTTAATAATGTTTCTTTGTTTGTAAAAACACTCAAAACAACAACGACGTCTAATTGAAATACGAAAAATACTATATAGTTTATTTATTTAAGCAATATAATTAGGAATTATAACAATACAATTTTGGCAGCATAGTAACGGACAAATGCTGAATCAGACTGAGAGGCGCTACCAACACGGACGGGCGTGATGACGTAGCCTAGTGTCAATCACCAGAGAGCCTGCCATAAGAGATAATTAATATAAATTGAGCAAAGCCAAAGCTTGGGAAGTACTAAATTATACCTATTATTGTTACTTAGCACTCTTTTTTTTGAGAGAAGATAATCATCCAATGACTTCTCCCGCCTTGGGCGAGGCGAGAGGGAGTGTCAGACTCTTACTGACTAAAAACCACCCCGTTCCTTCTCCTGCTTTTTGAGCCGAAGCCCCGATAAGCCCGCTAGGTAGTCCGCAGGTTACTAAGCACTAATGTTAGATTTTTCTACAGAACATAGTTGAAATTGTACTTTGTTATAATTGAGAGAGTTCACAGAATTTAAACATAGCTTTTCTTTTTTTTGTTATGTTTATCACAGGACTAATTTTGAGAAATAATATAATTCAAAGGTGAACTACTGAGAATGACTGTGGCTTTATGTACGCCTTTGTACAATATAGACTTAAATACTTTTCATAAAAACAAATACAGATTCGATTGTCGAGGAATTTCATGTCGATGTTTATCCCACATGGCATTCCTCCATAATAAATGAATTCCACTCAACATTGTCCTAAATCGGTGATTTGAACAACAGCCATAAATAAATATTCTTAAAATATTACATTTCGATAGAAAAACAAACGATTTGGTTGGTCTCAGCGTCGCACCCATGTCAAGGGATTTATATATTCCCATCAATATAAAACTCTAACTCTTTATATTTGTTATCCAACAATACATTTGGTATTTTGACTCGACACTTGAAAATATATTGAAAACTTACATCATTTATTTTGTTTGTTCGGATACTTACCTACTGACTGGGTTATTGATCGTTTTGTCATAAATATCAAGCACAGGTTTGGTGACGAAGATTCCAATTTTGAAGTACAGAGTATAGTTTATGAGAATAATATAAAATGTTCGTCACATCGTTTATCCTCGAAGGGGTAGGCAGAGGTGTACATTACGGTGCGTAATGCCGTTCAACAATGTACATCCATTTTTCATCATTTCTATTATAATTTCTATGTAACAGTAGATGAGCCTATTGCTGTGTACTGGCCACAATTCAAGACTCCGAGCTATTACTGAGAAATTTTCGTAAAACCGAAAAAAGCCCAGTAATACTTTGCCCGACCCGGGAATCGAACCCGAGATCCCTTGTCCGTGGCAGTCGCACTTGTGACCACAGGATCAACGAGGGAGTTTGTTTAACCTTGTGATCTCCAGAAATTAAGATTGAAGGTGATAGTAAACCACAACCTACAATGAAAGGAATAATTTTGCAAAAATTTTTTCATACGCCTAAATCCTACTACGCCAAAGCAAAAAATAGGTTACAATTTTTCTAGAAGTGTCTGTTTTTAGTAAATATTAGCTCACAGCTACCAACGCACCTGTAAATAATTCGCCCCTTTCATAATCGGACCTAGATTTTCAAGGTCAAACCGAATATTTTCTAGAACATTTTTCAAAGGGTTCTTTTATTAATACTTATAGCCGTTTATGTGGAAAATAACTTTGAACGTAATACTTAGTATTATTCTTAAATATAGGTCGAAAACGTGTGTTCTTTGAAAGGTAGAGATTATGTTAAAGACGGTATTAAATAATATGGTAACCTTCTGTAAGTGGCTTCGTCTGCATTCTCGTGGGACAAAAAGTAGCTTATGTGTTATTCCAGATCATAATCTACTTCTGTCACAAATTTCATCTCGTTCCATTCAGCCGTTTTGACGTGAAGGAGTAATAAACTTTCGCATTTATAATATTAGTTAGATAAAAACCTTGAACTTGAACAGATGTTTCAAAAAAGTTTTAGAACCAAATTGCTTAACTTACAATAAAGTTTATTCTTTGTGTATAATATATACCTTAAATTACGCGTTTAAATAATCAGGTAGATATTTAATACTATTCATGCCTCGTATCACTAGTAAAAAAATATTCATACATTATCTAAAACAATTTTTCATTATAAGCCCGCTATAATAAGCTAACAAATTCGGATTGCGTCACAATCCCCGCTCAGCACAATGCAAACTTTGATTACTGGCTATAATTTTGTACAGATTTATCTGCGAATGAAACCACAGCAATACATATTATGGACAGAATATGTGGAACATAAATTATAATTTCCGCAGTTGTGCAGGAAACGGGAAAGCATAGAGCAGAACGGTTGCCACCATGAAATGTATCTTTTGGATCCGACGCGACATTTTGTATTACCACTATTGATTTGTCATATAAAAAAATTAGGAGCATTTGTACATTTTGGGATTTTATTTACGATTCTATTATTTCATGTTTGTATGTAAGTTATCGTCGTTGTGGCCCAGAGGTTTAAGACGACCGCTTCTCATGTATGAGAGGGTTCGAAACCTACCAACGGCAAGTACCAATATGACTTTTTCTGAGTTATATATACTTTCTAAGATTATATAGATACCTCTGACCAAGGCTCGGAACCGGTTTAAAAAATACCGGTTAATACCGGTTTATATCGGTTTTCCTCCGAACTTTTCTTATGAACGTGAACATTAAAGAACTTTATTTTAACCTAAATTAACCGGTTTATTCGACGAGGGGCATGTCGGTACACGCGTTGAAATATTATTATTGAAATAAGCTGAACAGCGCGCGGCGTTTCTTTGATGTGCGTCGTATTAACCGGTTTTTATTGCTCTAAACCGGTTAATCCGAAAAAACCTTTATGAAAATACTGTTCCAAATACCGGTTTAAAAAAACCGGTTTCGCGAACGAAACCCAATGTAAAGGTTTTGTGTACAAGTACATAATAACGGTTTGAAAATTTAACCGGTATCCGAGCCTTGCCTCTGACAAACGGTGAAGAAAAAAACATCGCGAGGAAACCTGGGCTTATAAATTCCAATTATAAGTTTTAAATCGCCAACCCGTACTGAGCAAGCGTGGTGAATGCTCAAACCTTCTCCATTGTGTGAGAAAAGGCCTTTGGTCAGCCACTGCTGACCAAAGGCCTTTTCTCACTCACTCAGCTGTGGCTGACCAAAGGCCTTTTCTCACACATCAACAGCCATAGCAACAGCATAAGTGGACATTTCCACTTATGCTGTTGCTATGGCTGTATGATGATGAGGATGGTGTATGATGTATGTTAGTTATATAATATTTTACGAGTTACTAGTTCGATTTTTCATGGTACTACAGCTACGTATTATAATGTGGTATAGTTTTCTGCCTGTCAGTTCAGATAGCCCCGGTGCTTTCGACGGCTCAATTGTGATCTTCGAGCCGACTAACACGCCTGAAGTTTATGACCAAATCCCTCCTAAAGAGTCCGTACTTTAGCAGTGAATTATTTTGGCTGAAGTTGTGTTTTTAGTACAGTGTGAACCTTTTAATGTTTAATTTTAGACGCCCTCTGCCCTAGGACCCTTAAGTCAAGTCATTCTTTTAATTTTCTAGTTTGATGTCAAGATTTTAAACTGAATCAATATTAAATTTTATAGCAATGCTATATTAAGTGCTCCATTAAAACCTTTTAAGATTAATAACGTAGGGACTGAAGATCTTAAACACGCAACACACTAATTCTCATTCAACTCGAAAATTCAATTAAAACGTAACAAAAGCCGGTATTCTATATAGTTATCGTTTGCCGAACGCACTTACTTAATCCAAGCCAAGTTCATACTAAGTTATTTTCTTTTGAAATTATTTCACTAAGCTTAATAGCGATGCTAAGAGTGTCTACATTAACCGGAGCACGCTTAAATACTTCTTAAGTTTTCTATTGTAGTTTTGTATAAAGCAGATAATTTTAATGACCAAACCATTAACATTTTTAATGCAAACACTTTTTGTAGTCAATGGGGACTTAGAAATAATAACTTTATTAGTTTTGGGCTTTAATAGATTTTCAATTGAGAGATCTATAGTAAATGTCAAGTAGTATTTTTTAAATCTAAATCTTTTAGAGGCTTTTATGTCAAGTAGTCTTCGTCCCATAGTAGTAAATAGAAGATACAGTACAATATACACCCGCTTCTCGCCATTTGTCTTATAAGTCCCATGTAATAGGTGGTGAGCATATTGCCATACACTAAGCACAATTTCAAACGAAATTTTTGGAAAAGCCTAAAAAATGCCCAGCAATACTTTGCCCATCCGTGAACCCGAGAAGCCTTGCCAGGCAGTCGCACTTGCAACTACTCGACCAACGAGGCAATATTGGAGATTTCGATAGCATTTCCGTCTTCGCAGAGTAAACGTACACTATTTATTTGGGACAACGTCAATATGAGAACGATGTACCTATTTATGTAATACTACAGCTTCATATCAATATTGACGATGTATGCTCCTCTCATGTTTGTCAGAATCGTCTTTTATTAACGAGCATTAAATATTCAACCTTTTAATGCAACTGAATCATTGTCTGGCTTAAATAATGATAATTAAAGTCTTTAGTTTAAAGAAGTGATTATTTGCAAGTTTTTATGTTTTTAAATTGGTTTGAAAAAGATCTACGTTTTAATATGTTATTAGTTTTCCTTGTTGAACACTAAAAGCATACTATACACTTCATTAATGTTTCAAAATAGCAGACAATATACTGTTAATACGAGTATATCCGATATAAATTTCCATTGAAAAACATCAAAACTTTTCCATTACACAATTCACACTATCCCCAACAATCCATGTAAATGGACCCCATAAAACCTCACTAATTTTATAGGGAAACCGTTCAGAACATCGCCATAATCAGTTCCCATTCCAATAAAACCTCCCCCAAGATTCTATAAAGGGTGCAATAAAATTTATTCAAAGCGAAATCAGTAATCGGTTGAAGTCACTAACGACCGGATTCGACATCAGCATATGACTACAGTTTATTTCATGTTACATGCAGTTTGCGGTCTCAACGACTCACTACTGCCCTAACAGAGCTGTTTGAATCTCGTCCAAAGCTGGCTATGTACGTAATAGCGTAGCATTATCGGTTTCACGTACAATCACAGCAAGCAATGTATGTTGTGCGATTGTTATAACGATTTTAATGTTGCAGTTGTCGTGTATGGATTATGCTGATCGTGCCTTTTGAATAGAAGTCTGTTTTGTAACCATTTAAGTTTGACTCTCCTTCTATTTCGTTGACTTTAAATTCTTATAGGTCAGTTTGCGTGTTAGAATTAAGTCTACTTACAGTTACATACTAATATGCTCTTAAAACATGGAATTTAACCTACAAGAAAGAAAATTATTGAATTCTAATATTAGAACTTGAGACGGGATATTTACCATGTTTATCTATTTCTATGAAATATTCTATTTATATAAACATGGTAAATATCCTGTCTCTAGTTCTAATATTAGTGTTAGTGACCATGTCAGTTTAAAAACTTATATTATTGAGTTCTCCTAGAAATCTTATAAGTTTATAAATAATATTATATTATAGATATTAGAAAACCAATCAAATACCATTTTCGTCCAACACGCAATGGCTAAAGGTTCAATACCACAAGTGAAGTACTTTCAAACTAACTGCCACATGCCACAGCCTATCGCTTCCTGGTTTGGCTTGAAGCCAAGTAACCTGTCAATACTTAGACGTTTTCAAGCGTCATTACACCTCATAGTGATATGGCCAACACTTAGAGTACTCACACTCTTATGCCTGAATATGCTACTCAATTTTAAGTTTCACTTAAATATCGTGCTATCTCTGTCATTTTATAAAGAATTGATAGGGGCAGAACTAGTTTTGAGAGCGTCTTAAAATTGAGTAGGGTTTGAGTATTCTGACATTAGAGTACTCCCTTAGTGTAGTTATAAATTAAGCAATCTTAGTCTATTTTTGGAAATATGTATTTAAAATTGTTTTTTAGATATAAAGAAGATGGCTGTAACTTTGTGTATGGATGAAATGTTATTATCAAAATTATTTAAAGGTTTTGTCAATCTGATCTAGTGCCTGAACATAAGTAACTAGATATTTGTATATGAGATGAAGATAACTGACCACACTTACACATTGGTAATGGAGCATTAGCTCCGCTTACCATGACGTACAATCTAGTCATATTTTTATTCTACGAAGGCGTGTGAGAATGACTGCAACTGGCTGCCGTAGAACGTGTAGCGGGTTCAATTCCCGTACGGAGCAACTCTTTGTGTGATTCACAAATTGTTGTTTTGGGTCTGCATGTGAAATTGTATGTTTGTAAAACGCACCCACGACATTGGAGAAAATCCTAATGTAGGGCAAAGTTAAAAAAAAGGAATGCAGAACCAATAAAGACTCTATTAATGAAAATAATAGTCAACAAAAAATCTTTCTGATTAACAAGAAAATCAGCAAACGAACCAACACGATGACAATCACTTAAATACAATAATACTCGCTGAAAACATCCCACAATAGTGACGCGACACGTTGCATAATTCTCTGGTTGTCATTCGATCCGTGTTCATCGATAATGATTCAGTCAATGAACGCTGATTGCACGTTTGTGTGCCGCTAATATGGCCATATTAGCAATTTACGAAATTCCAAACGTTTTATAGGTGTGAGGGTACGGATAAACTGATTTGTCGACACCAATTCGGTATCGAATGTATTCGATCAATTTTGTTACGCGAATCTGATTTTCCGTCGGGTTGAACGAATGATTTTTGTTGGGTAGCTGTAATTTTTGGGTTGGGAGGTGTTTTTCTCGGTTTTCATGGTTGATTTTTTGTTGCAGAGGAATTTAAGGTAGGTAAATGTTTTTTACCCATGAGTGGGTGCTCAAATGATTTTCATGAATGTTTTTTTTTTCGAAAAATTCAATATTTGTAAGAATTACACCTATATCAGTTGCATGGCGTGTTATTTGATAAAAACACAAAAATTAAAGCAAAAACTTTATTTAAGAATTGAAAATGAGTCTTATAAATTAAATTGGAAATATTTCAGCTATCAATCGCTTACCTACCTAGTGATATTACTATTTTCTATTATCTACGAGCAATATTGTATTGTTATTTACTTCAATTTGAGTATACAAAGTTTTGGGGAAAACTATATTTTATACACGAAACATCGATTTTCGCGATTTCCTCCCACACAATGTAACTCATGCGTGGAAATTGGCAATCGCTACCATTTTCCCTTTTCTCTTTATACGAGTACTAAAGTACGTTGAAATAAAAGCTTTTCATACAATACGTGTTTTTAGTTAATCTTTTTATAATCCTCTTTAGGGATAACATGGAAAGGTGTGCTATTAATTCGATATTTTGATGAACTTCCCGAAATAAATGGCCTTCAACTGATTTAAAATTGTTAGGTTACCACGTGTTTAGGTGTTTGTCGCGCCTAAAATAGTCATCAGACCATCACAGATTAGGGCCCAGTAGGATTGATGCCTGATCTGGATCTGCAGACAACGTAACAGGAGTAGGAACGGGGTGGTTTTTAGTTAGTAATAGCCTGACACTCCCTTTCGAACCAACTAAGGTGGGAGAGGTCATTGAATGATTTTCCTTCTTTAAAAAAACTTCTTGAATAGATTTTGTTTATCTTTTGTAATTTTTCTAATGATGAAGACTTTGTATTATAAAACAAATGTCAAAGATTATCACTGAAATCAGATTTAATCACTTTAAAATGTCGCAACGTCTTGAAAATTCCATCTTTGACATTAAACAGCAAAATCTTCAAGACAACGAACTTTCTAACAACAGAAAACTATGCTATTGTTTAATAAAACAGAGATACAAAGTCCAAACCCTCATTGTAAGTTTCTGATTGTTCTCCTAAAGCAAAAGAAAAACAACTCTAAACAAAGTGTTAAACGGTTGAAAGTGTATTAACGTCGATCAAGAGTTGAAGCGACGGACAATGTAGTTGTAGAAACGTTTCCAACAATTTTATTAACAAAAGTAATAAGGCCAGACCCAGTGCTTGTTGTAATACTGCTAAACTTTGATATTAGTTACTACTATATACTATGACTTTGGTATTATTGTATTACATCGTGTTTTGGTTACGTATATTCCTGGTTGGTAAGCCCTAAATCTGCTACTAACATTGTATTTCAATATTGGTCTGTAGCGATAGCCTGTTAGTTCATTGCCTTTCCTAGCCATAATCGATATCTTGTGATACATAGGTACTGGTGGTACAGGTGATACTTTAGTACCTAAAGATTACAGTAAAACCTAGAGTTAGGTAGCACTATAAAAGATTAACTGTCGCACTCAGTCATTTAATGGTCACTTAAGCCAGTCTTTAGTCATTGTTTTCAGTACAAAATCGTTACTAAGAAATAATATTTAAGTAGTAATTCAGTGACTCTGGGTACTGCAGTAAGTATTTTTAGGCGTTAACGTATATCTTAACAGATATACCTAAAATCTTGAAGGTAAACATATTCTTTAAAAGAAATTTGAACTGAATTTATAAAAACAAGTTGCGGTTCCAAGAAATCAATTTTCAAACATTCCACAGACAACTTAGAGAGCAGCAATCCATCAATGCATGAAGGAAATCTCCATAAATGGCAATAATAGAAGGGTTCGAACGTGATCATGGCGTTTGAGACATTTCACATGTAAATGTGATGCAGGCTTCGGTAACACGACGACGCACGTCTTGAGATAGAACTGAGGAATAGTTCATATTGTTTGGATATTTAGTTGAGGAGAATAACAGATATGCTTTTAAATATTGTGATTTTAGATAACTTTGCTGGAGTGCTTTTTTTAATCATTGCCCCACGCTAGAATTTTCTCTTGTGTGTCACACAAAGAGTTGCTCCGTGCGGGAATCCAACCCGCTACTGAAAACTGCTATTGGTATCACAAAATTCGTAAGAAAACAGTGCTTAAGGAATGTAGCTCATTCATGATTCCAAAACGAAGTCCGAAAAGGTTATATACAATTTTTTAAGTCTTAAAACCTATCATTATTCCGACCTTGTCCGAAATTTCCATTAAGAACCTACTAGGATAATCTTAAAACGTAAGTCTTAAAGCGAAATGCTGTGGAAGCTTCTCAAAGGCATAGCGTGCGAGGTTCGATGCAGTAAGCATTCTTCGTGAATCTTCACTTTGTACGGAATCCCTCTGTATTTGTACTTTAAATACATACAACGTTTATTTAAGTTGGTAACCGAAAAGTTTAATCAAAATTAAGAATTTGGTGCAAAAAGCAATAGACCTTTAACACTAACATATTCTAATTCTCAAGTTTATCATTTCTGGAAATGACGTTTACATTTTCCGGATCGATCGGATCAAATCGGGATTGGATTCAAAACTAAGTCTCGAGGTCTCTTAAAAGAAAGTGTTTTATTAATCATAATTTGATAAAAAATAAATGTGATATTGTTATTGTTCCAATAAATTTTATAAGTATTTTAAAAAGAAATGTTTGAGAACGATAAAAGTATCCTAAGTATGAGTTTGCTTTATTCTAATAGTTGATTAGTTTATTCGATCCGAGCCAATCAGAGCGCCGAACGCGCTCTCGTTACGATTACTTTTTAAACGTAAACTCGTACTAAGATTACAGATATACAATACAGTTTTTCCTTCTACTTATCAAAATTCTGTGACGGTTTTATTTTTTTTCATGATCTGTGCTCAGACAGAACACATTCATACATTATTTACTTGCAAATGTCAACCTTAAGTAAAAGTGAAAAGGTTAATGAAACACGTTCCCATTCTCTTCTATTTTTATATTGGACAAGGAAAATCCTGGAGGTGCTGATAAATGTTTGTTTATTAACTAATTTTAATATGTTATTTTATTAATATAAATAAAATATAAAGACTTTGTTTTGTATTTGTATTATTTAATAGTTACTTACTATTATAATGCCGTATTTGTAAAACGTGTTCAAATTAGCTCAAAGAGAATAATGTACGTTTTGGCTCACCTATTGGACTTATTTCGCTAATTTCAGTTGCTCGGCATGGTCAGCAAAGATGATAACAAAAATGTGGTTTAAATTAGTTCAAGTTTATAAAGCTTTAAAATAATTCTAAACGCATTAAACACCGCTGTTCTTTAATTCAAGAGAATCTTCCTTTTATATCGCATTACTATTCTTCTACACCTGAATCAAGTCTCGAAAGTTCTTCAATCGTTACTAAGCAGTTACACAGAGTTTACAGGCGCGTTGCGAATTTTAAAGGTGGTTTTAATTAAGTTTCTCTGCTTTGTTCGACTGTTGCTCTTACTAAAATGTTAGGAACAGTGTTCAATATTTGATATTATTGTAAGATTAAACAGTGGAACGTCGGTTTAAGGCGTGTTTATAAGATTAGTGTTGGGTTGTGAAATTTAATCGCTTATTGGTAGTGTTTTTTATTAGATTTTTGTTTGAGATTTTATTTTGATATTTTTATTAAAACTGTCACTAAGTTTTATTAGGCGCAATAGCATAATTTCTTTACAAGTTTTATTTTATCATTAACCACTACATTACAAAGAAAATATATTTTAATCCGTTTAAAAAAACAGACTTTAAATCTCGTCTTTTTGAAGTCAGTTTATATGCTAAAACCTGCTTCCAGTATAACAAAAACTTTTCTGAAAACCGCATCAAAATCTGTTGGGTCAATCGTGAGATAATCGCGCACAAAAATACATACACACAGGTCAAACAGACAACCTCCTTCTATTTTGAAGTCAGTCAATGATTGCGGTTAAGAATGTGTCACTACTTCCATCAGACAATCCTTAGAAAGACAGATGGTGTCACATTAGGTAACAACTCGATGACACATAAATAAAATTAAACACAAATCACAAATGCACAATTGAGTCGGTTCAATACCCGACGAACTACATCAGCTTGGAGCGAGTAACATCTATCTTTCAACGTCGATAATTTATTAAGACCGAAGCCACTACTAGTGACTAGTAGTATGTAGTAGATACATCACAATGAGTCAACTTGTAGTGAATCATATCAGCGAAGACGGAACGTGTGCTATCTTTAATTCAGTAGCTCAGTGAATGAGTGGGTGGTGCGAATGATAGGTTGATGGCGATTGTTGCTAAGGTTGTAAGTGAAATGTAACTTTCGTAATGGTTGAGGCTAATGGTAAAATTTTGGCAGATCGTTCATATACTTAACAGTTACTTAAAGTCTTGGAAGTAGTACAAGGTTAAGAGACTCATATGTAGTGTCTAAAGTGGCAATCATATAAAACTATATCTAACTCAATCGTCGATGTGGAAAGAATAAACGAACAAGCACATTAAGTAATCGGCACCACAAATAAATTTATTTACACAGCCTCACGATACATAAACCGTATTATTTATTGCGTAAAAAGCAACAAAATTCGTTCAAAACAACCCATTCATTATCCGCTATTGGCCCGTTTCCATATTTACGAAATATAATTGAAAACGCTTTCCGCTCGTACGTTGGAGAATGAATAAAATATATATTTTTGTCCCTCGAATGCTGTTGTATTTCAATATTTTTCACGCGAAACGAATTGGGATAACTAGAGCGAATCTTGAATCACAATTTTGCTAGATTTTTTTATAAGTAATACTCATTTTCAACGTAATTTTCGGAAAAGCCCATTCTATAATTCACATTTAAGAAAATGTATTTGGTCTTTTGCTTAGAACTGTTGGGAATAAAATAAAAATCTCGCTCTTTTCTTTGTTAGGGGAATGAATAAGGTTTTCGTGTAAATGATGGAGAACAGGTGCTGATCGTAATGTAAAGAATGTAATCAGCGGAATAAATTGTGATTGTTGATAAGGTACCTGCTATTTGGTACAAGAAAAGAGAGTAATGATTTTTGTTTTAGTATTTATGCGTGTTCAATTGTTTGGACTGTCTGCTATTGAATTTTTTCTCCTCATTCAAGTGTATTAGAAGTAATAAGATGATTTACGACGGTTCGTTAGCCCGCAAATTGAAATGCCAGTACATTTTGTGCCAACAGTATAATGATACATTTACAACAAGTCCACATGAGACAGGTTATATTAAGCACTTAGTTTCTTTTTTATAGTATAAGCCTGTAATGTGCAGACTGATGACCTGATGGTAAATAATCGTCGCCGCAATGTTGGCATTTTGGGGGAACTTAAGAGTTTTTGAGGTATTGGAGACTGAGAAGGGGGCTAATTGGGCCTCAGGTAACCTCACTCCTACAACAAAACACAACGCAAGCGTCGTAGGTTTTCTGTGCAGTCGTATCACTCCTGTCGCGCCGGCCCATTCGTGCCGAATCATGGCTCCCCACACGTAATAATAATAGTGTCATAATTATTTCTACTTATTGAGGCCATTTTGTCTTACTTCTGCAATTTACTTCTTTTCCAGGGACCTTCTAGTCTAATTCTTGTCCTATTAAAATGCGAAGGTACTCAAAATGCCTAGTCTCAAATAGCGGGTATCAATATAGTTAATGTAATTGATTGCCGATACATCTCTGTCTGTCCGTCGAGATCCCTTTGAGATGACAATTATGGTTATGGATATTGTTTCAGTTCCCAAATGATTTCGATTCAAGGTAGAAGCTTGTTTGTTACTAAATAATAGTTGACAGTCCCTCAGCGTTCCGTTCCTAGGTATCCATTAACTAGTAATGATATTTTCATTTGTAGAAAATAGTAAAAAAGAAAGTCTTATCTTAATTTTGTTTTTAAACTTAGTTGGGACAATGACGTGAGAATTTGACACGTCATGATTAGCACGATTGACGCGGTTGCTGGGCAAACGGCTGCTGCGTAACGTGTAGCGGGTTCGATTCCCGCTCGGAGAGCAACTCTTTGTGTGATCCACGAATTATTGTAATTATTATGTTATCGGCTTACTAATTGTAGTATGTCTCACGTAAAGTTACAATAAAATCAAAGAATAATAATTGTTGTTTCGGGTCTAGGTCATGTGTATGTGATCTTGTATGTTTGTAAACGCACCCATAACACAGGAAAATAGCGTAAAAAACCTTTTTAGCGACTAAACATGGCTTACTTAATTAAATACCATATGAGTTTACTGTTTATACAGTACATACAGTTTCTCTGCATGAGTAGATCTAACTAGAGTTACTGCGTATATTATAAATAAATATACCTACATAATATCATACTATATGTATATTGCGTCACCAGTTTTCCACCGTGTCTTCAGCTATATTACCCTCGGGGTGAAATTGAAGCTTTAGTTTTGTTGGGAATTAATTACTGATGTTGTTGATTCGCGTTCGTTGATGTGTAAGAGAGCGATGAACTCTCGTCGTTCGCTAGTTTAAGAATATATTTGATCAAGGCCGTTTTAGTAGTTGTAGCGTTCAAAGATTTATTGGTTGACATGAAACACTTAACATAACATAGCTTCACGTCTTTTCTTTTTTAGAAGTAGTCGGTAAAAGTGTATTTTTAAAGCGTTTGTGCCATTTGGTTAAACATTGGTAGACGCAATTTTAAATTCCATATAGCGATTGTAAATTCAGCTAGACACAAAATATTTTGTCTTACAGTAGTAAACCTTTTTTTTTATCATCCAATGTCTTCTCCCACCTTGGGCGAGGCGATAGACAG
This sequence comes from Spodoptera frugiperda, assembly GCF_023101765.2. Lineage (NCBI taxonomy): Eukaryota > Metazoa > Arthropoda > Insecta > Lepidoptera > Noctuidae > Spodoptera > Spodoptera frugiperda. The sequence goes on along the minus strand of NC_064231.1, from coordinate 13,141,179 downwards.
TGTCAGATTCTTACTGACTAAAAACCATCCCCATTCCTACTCCTGCTTTTCGAGCCGGAGTCCCAGTAACCCGCTAGGCAGTTCGCAGCTCCAAACAGTAGTAAAACTTAATGACACAATCACACATACAACAGTACCTCTATATAGGTTACATTGATACTACAAACGGCCTAGATTTTCAAACATCTCATTAGATGGATCTCTCTAGATAAGGGAGATCTGATACAGATCTCTTTGACATCATGTTTGTGGTGCGGTGAGATACTCCATAAAAGAACACACGTGTCATAGAGACACGGATTTTATAGATACCTACTTCAATACTATGTCTACACTGCAGCGTTATTGGTAACAAACGTTAATTTTTATGAAGATGCTTCCAATTCAACCTTAAATAAGTACTTTTGAAACATCAATACACAAAGAAATTTAATAAACAATTATTCTGTCCGTCAGAGACTACTAGAGAACAAGGTGCAAATTGCATAAATATTTGTTTTTCTTTTAATAAAGAACAGAATCCTTTACACGATAACACTAACGTGTCGTGTTATTGTTTTGATTTGAAGCAACCACGAAGCCATTATCTGACACGGCATGTAACACAATCCTCAAAATACCTCTCCATAATTACTCAAACACAGGGAAATCAATCCCGTATCAACGTTCACTTCACCGTGTACCAAAATTTGTCAGATCAATCCATAGTTGATTGGTTCAAAGATTACCGTAAGGGTGATTTTCCATCAGAGATTTGATATGTAGCTATGTTACGAAGATGTAGCTATGAATCTATGTGACCGTTTCCACTGATACTAAACTATGTAGCTGTGCGAGTAAGATATGCTATAAAGATGCGCCGCCGCAAAGTAGCTGTGCGAGGAAGATGCGCAGCTCAAATATGTGATGTATTGATAGTAGGGAAGCCATCCATAGCACGCATCTTTCCATTATAAAACATAGCTTAGCTGAGTCCGTTTTCACTAGTGCTAAGCTATGTTTATCAATACATATGATTGGTGGAAGCCAAACGCATCCACAGCAACGTAGCATAGCAAATCTCTGGTAGAAAAGCACCCTAAGGCGCGTCAGCAGAATGGCGGTAATTGGCGTAATAACTAGCTTACAGAGTATCAGTATCGAGGAAGCGAATGCTCATCAATTTAACCAGTAAGCGGAGTGGAAGGCGAAGGAGCGGCAGCGAGTGTGATGTGTATGATTCGCGAGGTAAAGTAATGATTTAATTTTTCCTTGAAGATGTATTTATTTACATTTATTTATTTAATACTAGGTTCTGTCAGCGGCTTCATAACCTATTGCCTATGTGTTATTCTAGACCATAATCTACCGCTATTCCAAATTTCATCCCAATCCCTTCAGTAGTTTTTGCGTGAAAGTGTAACAAACATCCATACTCACGAACTTTCGCATTTATAATATTAGTAGGATTTAACTACACTTTAGTGTACACTACATGAAATACAAATTTTATATTAATGAGTCTAGATTGTCTTATTTCATAAGCTAATTTCTTACAGACAACCTTTGGGATGGAGCCGTAATATGGAGTCTGATCGGTAACATTGGTTTTTCGATAGAGTAGAAATCTACTGCAGTTTTTTGATAGGATACAACTAAATGTAGTTTTCTAAATGACTGCTTCCTAAAAACACGTATTGCAACATTAGTTCGAATTTCTGTCAGAAAAGTCTGCTTCTTTATGTACATCATGGTTCAATGGTATCCACATGTTTATCCACAACCCGGTTTAGTCTACCAATGTGGTTTTGCATAAACAATCCGTTTTATGGGATAACCATAAAATAAAAAAGACGTTAATTCGGACTGAGTTGTAAATCCGATAATGGTCAGATTTACAGAAAACATTCAACGTTAAATGGCCCATCATAATGATATATGGGTTTGGTAGCCAGGTGGCTAAAATAATGTACTGAGATACGCTGAAATTTTGTCTAAATTCTGATAGAGTACATCAGTCTTGGGTTCCCGGATATAAGTTGAAACAGACAGTTTTGTATTTTTAGAAAATGTACACTAACATTCGGTCTAATACTATAGTGATCTCAAAAGAGATTATCGGCTTGCTGAGATTGTTCTATATCTTGTGGCTATTTTATAATATAGTGTATACTCTTCGGTATCATATGAAAGTTGCCTTAAAGTCATTAAACTCAGACTAATAAATATTTTTATTCAAAGTCGCGTTTAATCCATAATGCATACTTACAATGCTAAAATATTGTAACTTTTAGACATATTTCTGTATGTTTAAATACTTTTAAAAATAATGGGCATATTTTTGCAGAACAATAATAACTGTAAGAACTATTGTATCACCAAAAAGCACACTAATAAATGCTTTGACTTTGACTTAGCTTACAGTCAGATTGAAATGATAATTTTCCACAATACTAAAAATGTATGCTCAAAAATAATGTCACAAACACACGTTAAAATCTCAGATCGCACAAAAACTGCAATCATCGACCCTCGTTTTAACAGCAAAAGTTAACTATAAAGAACTCAAAGGTATGAATTACAGTTGAAATCAAAACGGCGCATTACAGAGAATCGGTATTCACGATCGTCGATTACAGACATCGTTGCGCGGCACTCGCTTTAATCGATTTAATCGTTTCCTGTATGAATCGTACGCTCCCAAATTGTCTTTGAATATCCTTTAAATGAATGGTACGTTGATTGTGAACGATGTTTTATGTGCTTTTGTTCGTGGGGAGGGCGTAGGTATCGATTATGGGGGCAAGACGAGCGATATCAGATTCATATGTGGGCTTTGTGAAGGTCGTGAGATATTCAGATTGAGGCATGCGCTGATATTGGGAATGAGATGAATGTTAATTAGTATTTGTTATATTTGAGGTAATGGACTAATCAGTTAGTATTCATGTATCATAGTGTCATTCAGTAGAAAATGGTAACAAAATATCATCTAATTGCATTATTTTCTGACAAAATCTTCATCACGTCTCATCCCTTGACATGCCTCTCTAATCCGTCATGTCTCAGGTAGAATAAATGTCAGTAGCAAACAGATTCATTCAATCAAATCAATAATTCCTTCACGGGCTCATATTCCTTTCAATTCGCTTTCCTTCCTAATTCCAATTTCTCTTCCACCTAATGACTATTCAATACCGAACTCCTGCGTTGCCCCAATTCGGCCATCATTTATTATTAAAATTACCTCCCCCCACCCCCACCCCCTACATTAAGCTCGTAACAGATATTTATTGAAGCAATCGTTATAAACAATGACTAAAATCTAATATAGACTGGTGTTTTGCCAAATGCTAGTACAATCGTGTTCAAAATTATATTTAATACTGCAATTTGGAGAAAATTGCGCTGATTCGACATCGGTGTGAGACAAGAACTGTTAGCTATTGTAATTGGATTGTGTAATTGCGTTAAGTTTTGTTCGCGATTGTACTCGTACAGTATTGTCGTTTGAAGCAATATTAATTTTAGCTACGTTACGTGGTTTTCAATTTATTTCGCTATTGCTTACATTTACGCTGGGTGTTTATTTGCTTGTGGGATTTTAGAATTGGAATAATTATAACAGTTATATGGGAATATGTAGGTAGCTACAATCTACCGAATTATGGGAACAGTATAGAATCTGTGAACCAAAACAAACTGAAATTAAAGCTAGCTGCCATTAACAAAATAAAAAGACATTTTTACAGACTAAATCATGTCCGCGATCACCCATATCTTGGACCACGCAAATTAAAGATTGCAAGTGGTAAATTCAGCAAGTTGTTCGTCGGGACAGGCCGGACATCGGCACTCTGAACAGATGGCCGGCTTAAAGTTTCTCTGAAGCGACTATACGTACTAACATAGCCTCCAAGCAGTTAAGGGACAGTTGTGTCTTGTGCCTTGCAGCTATTTCATTTAGTTTAATGTCGCAAGTACATTTACTTAGTTGTAAACATCATTCATTGATGTACTACTAATTAAACTAATAAGTGGTTGCATATTTGCGTCTAAACAGCTCATAGTACACTGGCTTTCATTACATGGGACTCATAGTATTTTAGCTACGACGTAGTCGTGTGCTACGCTGTGTCGTAGCAAAAGCATGATGCGCTACGACAATCATAAGTCGAAAACTTATAGCAATTTTCTAGTTCGATGATAATGTGTATTATATTTGTCACTTGTATTAACGAATGATACCTCAGTAAATGCACAAAATACTATTTTTATTTTAACTTTCGTGAGACATACATAAATTAATTATTATGTTTTGGGGCTTTCTCACGTAACTGTTTGACTAGTTTCAAACCAACAAGCAACACTTCGAGACATACGACTCAGGCACCGTCTCGCTGCTACTCAGCAGTAACAAACAGTTATTAGATTATGCCGAAAATATAGCTAATTATTAAAGAACCAAACCTTTTCTTATTTTAAATACATAGTTTATAATGTCGATTTCATCTTAACCAAAATCTTTGCTATATTCCACATACCGTTTAAGTCCAAGCTTTCAATTCTCTTTGAGTCCTGCTAGCTGGGATTAAACGCCTATTCTGTCTTTAGGAATTTTGTCACATATAAAGAGAATTTTTGATTAGGACTTAGTTTAGACTTTGGAACTAAACTGTGACTGAGCGGAGTAAGAGAGATAACGCGATTGTTAACCACACAGCTTAATATGAAAAGGGTACTTAGCTGAAATGTCCAGTCCTAAATAAAACTGTTTTCAGCGCTATTTCTTTTTCTGAAAATATACATACAGCTAGTTAGAATGCATGAACACTTTTGTGTATAAAAGTATATATAATATGTATATATAAAAGTGTATATACTTTAGTCATAACAATATATAAAAACCGAAAAAGTACTTCCCAGGAATTGATCCCAAAACCTTCCACGGCAGTCGCACTTGAACCACTCGGCCAACGAGGCAATCATATATTTATTTCAGTAATTATTTCAGTCAGTTTTATGTTTATTTTCTTAAAAAAGAGGAATAATATTTTATTTTCTGCTATTTCGTATATTGAACAACAAAAACTAGCCAGAGCTAACTCAAGTCCACCAACCGAGCAGTCTTAAATAACAGACCCAAAAACTTCCCATAAACAGTTGCACTACCATAGAAAACTTTGTAAAACATGGATGTAACAAGCGGAGTAAGCCCTAACAATGAATTTGGCAAGTGTCAACCTAGCCACGGTGCTTCGGTGCCCGCTCCATAAATATTTCTATTTGCGGTCGAGAGGTGGCACCTCGTCCCGTTGAAAAGGGTCTCTCGCTAGATAAACTCGGTTAGGCCAGTTTAGATTTCAGTAATTAAATCTACTTCTCCAATATCATTGGTTTTAGAAATTCATTATCTACCTATTATTTTTTCTTTGCTTCTAAATATAACAATGTTGATTTAATTTTCCTGTAATTCATAATGAATCATTCTTCGGAAAGATTTTTAACATATTTATTACCATGAAGCAAGTATAAAGAGGAGATGCCACAATGTGATTATGCACCGTGACAAAACAAATGGGCCCTACTCAATTATATTATAAGTTAAAAGGTGTAGATAGCTATGTTAGCGCTCAAAAAGTGGCGCATTAAAATGTCGACAATTGGTAAAGCGATTAAAGAATGATACTGCATGTAGGAAAATAGAAAGAGGCGTGATTTCACGCATGGTCACGCATTATGCTAAAGGAAAATTCATTTCTGACATCTCCTCTTTGTATTTGCTTCATGTTTATAACTCTACCTCTACAAAAAGAGAGTATATCGGCATGTTCCTGATTATTAAAACTATACGTCTAAAAGAAAATATCTGACTCTTTTTTCACAGAGCATTTCATTATTATCTTTGATGGGGTTTCGTTTCAACAAGCCGTCTTTATGACGTAGAATGGAAGTTTGTGTGAGATTTTTAAGCGAGTGATACAGAACATTTGGTTGGCGTCAGTGTTGAAAGCTAAATTCTGAAATAACATCACAAGTTTGCTCATCACTGAAAAAATACTATCCTCTTTTCATTTTCTAACAGTAGTATATGAATTAAAGCATGATAAACAGTGAGTGTACGATAATGTGTAATTGTGTATCTCTCGGTTTTATATAGAGAATAGAGGTCATGTGATAGTTTAAGATTTTTACTGTAAATATTCTTTCAGATATATCTTACCATGGTTTATTTTGTAAATGTGTTGAATAACAACACATTTACAAAATAAAGCATAAAATCAAATAGGTAATGTCAACACTACACAACATATTTTAGCCAACAGTTAAAATAAAAACGCTATTGAAACTGACGATGCAAAAAACGTGTCATTCTAGTACATAATACCGTAAAATATGAACAACAAACATTATAACAGGTGCTAAAAATAAACGCAGCCCATAAACAAAAGCGTACAGTCAATAATAAAATTCATTTGCTTTTTATTTATTTGCTCACTCGCGGTGTGTTCGGGTAGAAACAACTGCCATTCGCACTCCGAAAACGTTACGTCAAACTTTACTCTCCTCATTTTTAATGCTTTCAGGGTTCCCACACCACAGAACGAAACCCTTTCTACTTGTATTTTCTCTCTACAACTGATCTATAACATTTATTACAGCCACAGGGTTTTATAGGTTATGTTTATGACAGCGTGTCATAAAATGTACGTTTATATTATAATTTTTATTATAACGCGTAAATAATTTTAATTTTAGTATTATTTTAGTTATAGTAGGTATATTCGGGATATATTTGTTGTGCTATATAAATTAATGTGTAATATAAGTTTTAATTTGACTTCTGTCCTACTTTCATGTACTATTAGAATAATATTGTTATTTCTGCAACAATAATTATTAATTTATTTTCCAAATTAATTTTTTTTAATTGTGCACTTAGGAATTTTTACTTGAAATTCAGTTAATTTGAATTGCAAGAACAAATGAAACAAAACCTCATAATATTGCAAGAAGCAGTCAGCTGCTGACTCGAATACTCAGAACTGAAATAACACTACAACATTTTTGTTATTAAGAATTATGTTTAAACGTTCATCTGATTCCATGAATATTTTTTCTTAAAACTTAAGTTTACTTAGTCGAAACATTTCGTGATAATAAACCATTTAGAGGCACTTCTGAATTCACGTCACTCAAACGTCTTCGTACTAATTAGGATATTCGTGGAATCGTCTGAGTTTTCATATTATACGTCAAGTATACTAAAAACAGTAGAAAATATTTTCACACAGATATAGAATGAGTGTATAAAGAGGTTGAAAAATATTATGAATCTGTACCTCCTGAAGAGTGGTAATCTGAGTGCCTTTAAAGTCTGTGTACTTCTAATTGTATTTAAATTTCAGCATTGCGGGATACATGACAACGCGGTTCAATGTCGCTGAATGCTGCTTATGAATATGAGCTTCTAGAATGGCTTGAAACTAGTCGAGTTCCTTGTCAAATAGTTACGTGAGTAAGCCGAAAACTATAATAATTAATTGAGGTTGCTTATTGGCAGGTGTGCTCCATCGCAAACTGCATCATCACTGATCACCAGGCGAGATAGTGGCCAACAGTCAACCCAATTCCAATACAAAAAAAGGTTCCAAAAATAATCTTTATAGGTATTGTCATCCTTTTTCAAAATCACTCATTGAATAATCCACTTGGCTCGCAATAATTCACTTGAGAGATTTCATAAAAGTCATTTGTGAGTCAAATCAAGCGTGTTAGCGGTACAGTCATGCACAGCGATTAATTGTCGCTCCTACGACTAAATACGTCACGTTGCTTGACAACTGACATTTGACGTTTTCTGGTCGAAGTGTCAGTTGCGTTACATTATTGACTGACATTTTAAACGTTGATATTGGGATTTTATTGGGACACGTTGTCTGATTGGATTGTTCTGATTGAAGCTTTTAGGGGAAATCTGAATGGATTTAGGAAATTAATTAAAGAGAACAGTTACATTTTAGACAAATTAAATGTTTGGCCTAGTTTGAAGAATAGCGCTCTTTAGGGAGGATTCAGCATTAATAGTTAGATTTAATGCATGCATCATAGATGCCTACATATAGGGTGACGGGTAATTAGTGACCGATATATTTATATTTCAGCAGTGGACGTCTCTCGGCTGATGATGATGATATTTTAAACACGTGATTGTACTCATGATTACGAACCACTTTCCCAAAGAACCTTTTTTGTATACTCATTAGTTTTATTTTTATCACAGTAACAAAACAATAAAAATTGGTTGTTTTACAAATTTTGTTGTTTAATCACCCTATATATTCAGTTTCATTCAGTACATTTTTATAGTAAGACTTCTTTACGACTTTATCGTTTCTTTGTAATTAATTAATTTCTAGAACGATTTCATAGAATACGATGCCTTAATTGTAACGACCCGTTGATTAAGATCTTTCATTAACTATTTTATTATCATTGATAGTTTTTATATTTGGTTTTATGATATCTCAGAGGTCAGTTGAGCTTAATTTTACGACTTGCGTAAGATCAATTCATTCAGTTTTCGTAGAAAACTGTTATATATCCTGCTATAAAGATAATCAACTATAGTGGGTATATAATATTTAATTTAATTTACTAGAAAATTAAGGCACATGTTTAACAGTGGACGTTATGTAGCTGACATGGTAACAGTTATGTAAACCTTACAAATATTTTTAATTAGTATTGAGGGTTTTAAAACAAGGATTCTAATTAGTTGGATCATTCGCACCGGCCAATCAGTGCGCCGAACGCGCGCTCGTTTCGTTTTCGTTCAACGTAAAGCAAAATCGTACTAAGGGTAAAAATCACTAGCCATTATTACCTTTTTACCTCCAGAACCCGAAATAATAGCACTCATTATTAAACTAACCAAAAGCATAAACAAAGATAAGAAAATACAACATAAAATTTAAAAACATCGCAAGAACAGAGAAGTTGTGTACACAAGTTTAAAAAGTAGCTTTCATGCGGAGATAAGGAAAATACAAGTCATCTAGGATTATTAGCTGTACTCCACGAACCGACACAGGGGAACAAACACATTTTTCTAGTTCAGTTTACAACTTACCGCAATGTATTACGCAACGTTAACATTGCAGTAAAAATTTCTTTTTGTTTTTTTGTTTGGTTTTGGAAGTGGTGATTTTGTTTTATAAGGTATAAGTGATTAGGGTTTTAAAGGACTGTGTGATTAGTGATATATAGATGGTTGTTAAAATGTATAATATAAAAATGAATGGTATTTTTTTTTAATTTTGCCCTGCACTCTTTTAGACTCAAAACAACAAATTCTGGATCACACAAAGTGTTGCTTTGTGCGGGAATCGAACCCGGTACAAATACAGTCCTAGAATGTCCAATCTCGATAGTAGCTGAGCCGATTTCTTTTTTGTTGCGTTTGCTACCCAGTTTGTCAGTTGCCAGTTGAGATCCAAATTTCAGTCGTGATTAGCAGTTTTAGATTTTCACATCTAGCTTCAGTGAAAATGTACATATATAATGAATGTTTAAGCTAACTTGAACCGAGCTATCCTATCTCCAGCTGTAAATTTATTTGCAGTCGAGAAAAGGAGTTTTCAGAAATTTAATTTCGCGGAACCCAAAATTGAATTTCTTTACGACTGCTCCGATAATCAAATGAATAATCCATTTACAAGCGCCTTGTAGGGTGTCTGTGAGAGGGAATACTTTTTTGCTTTAGTTCGATGCTTCTACAGTACCAAATTTTATTTTGAATGTATTTTATTCTATTCGTATTTCAGTGGTCCATTAAGCCGCCAGGTGAGAACGGTGTTCAAGTGGAATTTTTAATATGGTCCCCGGAATGAGACTGTCGGTGACTGTACGTGGTTACAATTCAGTATAAGGCTGGAAGTGTAACTTATTGTTTTTCGAACGAAATTCTAGGGCTGCTATTCTCGCCTTTGTTTCTTGAATTAGAAATGTTCTTGTTCATTTACAAAATGTATATAAATATTTAAAACTGTTTCCATTTCAATTGAGTTCATATTTTTTAATAACTTGAAGTAGAAAACGATCTTTAAATTAACATTTATTTTTCACAACCATTTTGTTTTGACAGCAGCTCTTAAAAAAGTAAGAATTTACATCAACAAAACGTCTTTCAAGTAACGACTGCCTACCACCATTTCTTTTACACAAAACCACAATCCGCGAAAAACAAAATTCATACTCCAACAAAACTCGTGGTTAAATTTTAATTTCAGTAAGTAGTTCACAAAACGAGTCGTGTAGCCGAGCCAAGCATAACTCAGCTCCTTGTGGCAGTAAAAAATCTTCCACAGCGAACAATGATCTCAGTGCAATATCCTCATTACCATAATCCCAATTACTTATCACCCGTCGTCGGTAAATTTTACCTAGTAATAAGATCTAGTTTCGTATGCATTCGTTTCCGCAGAATGTCTTAGAACTTCGTCGCGTATTCGTATATTTTCAAGTTGTATAAAAGTTTTTACTGTTGCGTTTTATGGAGTGCGGCTATAGGCTGCCTCGGATGATTTTTGGCAGTCAATTTTAAGTGGGAACGGAAAGAATGTGGTTTGTGGTTGATCGCTCTTTCGATTTGTTTTATAAATGTGTTTGTAAAGAACAATATCAAAGACGTCTTGAAGTTTTCTTAATATTTTACGTGACGACTAAATAACTGGTTGTGGATTTCATTAAAGTTTGACTTTTTTTCAAGTACGAAACTTGATTTCTTGTATAAATGAACATTTTACTGAAGAAGTTTTAGTAATAAGGAAATAAATGATGATAAAAACGAAATGTTAACGAAATATATCCATTTTACAGGGTAAAATAACATAAGAAATCACAGTATAACAACCAGTTTATAAACTAAAGAAAACTAATTAATACCTACAATAATTTCCTCGTCAATAAACGTCACTAGCACATTTCATTAGCAATATACACATTAGTCAACAATATTGTCACGAATTTGTAATGGTAATCCAAATTACTATTGCAAATAGCCAATTAATATATACATTAACCATAATATTATAGTACAAATAAGCAAATCTAATGTTCATGTCGTTCACCAATTATAATGTAACGTGCACATTATACAGGTCAATTACCTTCAGTAATCACTTCTTCATTTATTATGGTATATAGTATCGTCATGCCTTTTATCCCCGAAGGGATAGATAGAGGACCACATTACGGTAATGCCGCTATAAAATGTACACTCACTTTTCATCATTTGTGTTATAAGTCCCATGTAATAGGGGGTGAGCCTATTGACATATACTGGACACAATTCCAGACTCCGTGCTACCACTGGGAAATTATCGAAAAACCGGTGATACTTTACCCGACCCGGGAATCGAACCCGAAACCCCTTGTCCGACAATCGCACTTGCGACAGTCAGGCAGTCGATTAACGGTTATTATTATTATGATAATAATGATATAATGTATTATGATACCTATTGTCTTTTATTATTTCTGATACAAACGCTTCCCCCACTTATCCATCTTCATTATATTAGTATGCGGGATTATATCAATATATTATTGCGAATGATTTTTATTATGAGTGACTTTTGTTTTCGATTGTACTTCTCTTGAAGGATTGTTCTTTGCTTTTATGCCGATTATGGATGAATTATTCTGATTATGATTGGCGTAATAAAATTTTTGTATCGAACGCTATGTTTTAGAAGAAATACAATACATGCTTTTCTTATCAATCCACTTTTTTACATTTTTATTAGCAAATGTTTTTTGAAATATAGCATTTTATAAGCAGGTAAAACAGAAAACAAGTAAAAAGGTATTTTTCCACAATCTTTCTTTTTAACCCTTTTATTGCCGCGATGGGTCCGATTGTCCTTTTAGGCGTGAGACTGGAAACATGTAGGGGACACGTGGCGAGTGACGCGACATCTGGTGTCAGAGGTATCGATATGAGGAAACGACCACGCCGTAAAATCGGTAATCATTTGCCCCGTGTTCCGGGCAAAAGGAAAGGAAACGAAACTTTTTTTGGGTTTTAAGAATGTTCTGTTTTGTCACTTCCTTTCTGTTTTGAATTCTTGGTAACGGTGATAGATTGGATTGTGTAGTGATTATTTTATGAGGCTTGAAGTTTAAGGTAATCTATGGTGACTGAAATTTGTGTAAGTTAAAAAATATCATACAATCTTAATTAATTATATTATGCAATCTGTGTTTTACTAGCTAACATTTAAGTGCCGGAGATCTATGCTTCGGCACGATTAGGCCGACTCGAGCAGTGGATACCACGGCCTCACAGAAAACTGATGTGAAACAATGCTTCTTTGTGTGAGTGAGGTTACCGGAGGCCCAGTTACTAACCATCCCAATCGGAAACGCACTTGTAACGCCTTTGATGTTTCAGGTGTCCATAGGCTTACCATCAGGTGATCCATATGCTCGGTTACTGGCTTGTAGCATAAAAAACAAAATAAAACCTAAATTCTTGCTTTATGTAGAAACAAAGTACTTATGATATGCATATTCGTTCTCTTCATTTTTTCAAACTTATCTCACTATCGTCTTCACATACACGCCTGACTTCAAACATTGTCGTTTCAGTTTCAAGGCACGTGTCGGGATCGGCGGGATCGGCGGGATCGTCGCGTTTGTGTCGGGTCACGTGGCTTTAGTCTGGAATTTGGGACCATCGTGGTCTTTACGGGTTGACGCGGCCAATGAAGGGTTTTCATTTCATTTGACGTTGTGTTTTGAGTAAATTGTCATAATTTGGATAGTGTTACATTAATATTATTATTGCTATCGTATAGCAATATTACCATGAGGTTAATAATTAACTGTTATTTCTAAGCATAGTTTAAAACAAATATCATTTTCGCTGTCCTATTCTAAGAAAGAAAATCTAAAATTCAGAAACATATTTCAGCTACTTCTCTTTATTGTGAATAGCGAAAATACATTTCTTAACAAAAGACGAAAGAAAACGTGGATTAAAGGAAATAAAGAGACTATTAATTTTAATTAAATTGTAAAGCTTTCCAAGAATGGAGGAATAATGTAGAAAGACATTGAAATAAAATAAAAAAAGTGTTCTCCAACTTGTTCTGTTTTTTAATTAGTAAATAGAAGAAGTAATCGCTTTAATGCTATTGGCTTCTACGAATTTATTATGTGTTATTTAGCTGAACAAATACTTTTTCTATAGCATCTATAACTATTTAAGGACGGAAAAATGAATGTTGTGTATTTTGTAAAGACTACTTTAAGAAACACCTCCATAGAACGTCAGTATATCAGTATGGTATATTTTACGATTTCTGTGTTTATAGAACAGTACATTACCTACCGTAATTGCTAGGAAAAAAAAATTAAACACCCTTCTAAATTAAACGCTATTAAACTTCTTAAAGAAACCAACCGCATTAAATCATCTAGCAAAAAAAAAATTACGTGGCCACTTAAAAATTCTTAATACTCGTACCGTCCGCGTTCCCATCTCCTCTTCCTCTAGAAAAAACTCGAATTTTTCTTCGCCGTCGATTTGCCAAGAAAACGACTGACTCGGTCATAACACTCATCTTCAGTCTTTTGGCATGGCCCGAGTCCAATGAAACCATAATTAGGGTCAACTTACGCAATCTCCTCTAAATAACTGGCCCTCTTGACGGAGGGAGCTTCGACGGCTGACGGACAGACGGTTATAGATACCGTATGTAAGGTTTGCTCGCTTTTTTGTATGGATTTTGTTTGTAACAAACTCGTCTACATAAATATGTATGTGATAGCGATAACTTAAAAATTATTTCAAATGAGTTTTTCACATGAAGTTTGTCTACAATTTGTATGGCGTTAGTTAGAATTACTCTCGGTTTTGCCTGTACGTTATACAGGAAAATAAAGATTCATGTTAAAATATTTTTAGGCTCACTCCTTATTACATGGGACTTATAACACAAACGGTGAAAAGTGAGTGTACATTGTATAGCGGCATTACGTGCTGTAATGTGCACCACTGCCTACCCCTTCGGGGATAAAAGGCGTGACGGATCTGATTGACGTTGTCATTTTAAAAGAAATCAGAAAAGAAATATGCTTTAGAAACGTTGACTTTCACATAATGCCACAATTTGTGGCTTTAAGTGCTGTTGTACTTGCAGCCTTGAATGGCCCAATAACGTTGCATCTGCAATGCGTGTTTTGGGGTTAACAGTATCGGGACATAGTGTAGCTCCATTGTAGTCCATATTTATTGGGCTTCAAGATTAAACATTGTATAGGACATAGACACCTATGTAAGACAAGCTATTGTCGATTTTGTTATGTATACAATAAATTATAAATTGGCACTATTTGTGGTCAGAAGGGTTTTTCATAGAAAACAATGTTTATTTATTTTTCAATAAAGTTTAGACCCTGAAACCTGTGTAGATAAATTTATTTATAGGTTTAATAAATTGCGATAGATTTCTAGGAACAATCTGAACGCTTATCAAACATAGACTAAAACATTTGATACCTTATAACGTAAATAAAATGTATAGGAAAATAAATTTTTGCCTACTTTTTTTAGAAGATCACTTCGTATAGTTTTTTAATTGGACGTAATAAACAAACAGTATTTCGTTTAAAATTAAAGGACTTGACATTAAAATTTGATTTTCATAAAAAAATATACATCTCCAAAGTATATTATAATATATTCTAAACGCACATATTTATTTAAATATAGATGATGATTTACAATCTCTTTTAAGAAGTCTGGTTGTCATTTTTCTATCGCAGCTCTACCGTGACGTCATAATGATGATTTATGAGCCAGGACAGGCTTAGTTTAGAATCGTCTGATGATTTTAACAAACCGATGTTGTTTACTCGGCGTTTCAGTGAGTGAGAAACTTTGGCTCGGCAATTTGAATATCATGAAAGTGGACAGACCAATTTGTTTTTAAAATTTTTATTTCTTTTTATAGTTTTAGTTTAATAGACGAAATTTAATTAGAATGTCGTAGACATAGACGCTATTGTTTTGTTACAGATATAGTAAAAAATAGGTTAAACATTTTTGATTTTTTATTTTCATATGAAAATGAAATATGTTAGCAAAGTAACTCAATTGTGCGATTGTTTACTAAAGGCATTTTGGAGTTAAATTTAAATTATAAGTATAAGAAATTTGTTGTTGTCACTACGAACTATAAATTAAAGTAATTACAACACGAATACATATTTTTTATGTTAAACACATTTAATGGACATGGTAATCTTCATAAAGATTAAGATTAAAGGAAGGTGGTTAAATTCAATGACTAATTTTGAAAATAATACCAAAAACATGTCAAGCTAAATAAACCGTTTAATTTAATTATATCACCGATTGGTGATATCGTTAAATTCATGCCGACTCTCCCATACTTAAAACTTTCATCTAAATATCGTCATTATCTCTATACCACCCTCTCAGGCCAAGTATTGTAAGCAATAAGGAGCGCATTAGTGCGAGCACTGAATTAGGTCAACTCTAGAATGCCTAGGACATTAGTGATTACTGGCTGGCTGCACGCTGGTTCATGCTTATTTAGGGCTTAACTTTCTGTGGCTTAGCAAGTGAACATAGGTAATCTTAGTGAAGATAGATAAGTACATATGTCGGTGTGTTTCTAAATGGTGTGTTTAAAGTTCTACTCATAGTAAAAGCACTTTTTTTTGGGACAGCGGGTAAATGAGCATGGGGATCACCTGATGACAATAAGTGCCAAAGTCAAAGTAAAAAAAATTTATGCTAAAAATGCCTATTTGTCAGTCAGTTCTCTAGTGAAGCTATTTACTCGCTAGTCACTCTTTTATTTCCAAATTGTAAATTCCTAAGAAGAACAATGAGCAAGAAACTCCATAGGTTACACTTTTTGCTGCAAAATTGATTGCAAAATTATTGCAATTAGGTATTGCAAAAAAAAATCTAAAAGTTTTGTGGGATTGTTGTCCCACTGGGAATACTATACAAAGGGATGAATACGTACAGGAATGAGGTAAATGGACTTTAGAACATTTTCCCGACATTTATTCACCCCATTCCTGTATCTATTTACCCTCGAATTCTGTTCATACCGTTTTAGAGAAATCCAAAGCCTTAATCATGATTAACCAATTCTTAATTTCACCAGAACTGCATTTGCAAAACTCTCTGGTTTTGCTCTCAAAAACAGTATTTGTACGCACTTTAGAACAGACAGTTTAAAACTAAAACATTTATACCAAGAAACTAGTATATGCAAATAAACAAACAGTAATTTATGAACCTTTATCTTACACATGTATCTTGTGTATACATATATGTATGTGTTGTGTATAAATACGAAAACTTTAGCAGAATTTACTTCGCCCGCTTTCCATACACAAAACTTCGGGCTAACATTTCCCATAAATATTTACGTTTACTATCATATTAGAGTTGCCTTTAATATATCGATGTTTCTCTTAAACATATAGTTATGTGTAAAGGTATCTTATTACATGAGTGTGTTAAGTATAAACTTTTACTAAGATTAGTTGTAATTTGTACCTGATAAAATATTCAATTTTTTTAGCGTTACTATAATAAAAGACGACGTGGATTAGGAACATTTCTATTATGGTTTCAGTTCAACTAGTGTCTGCGTCGTTGATCGATTAGTCGCAAGTACAACTGCCGATCTCGAGTTCAATTCCTGGGTCAAGCAAAGAAACAAAACTATTGAAGGTATTATTTGTACAGTAATTTCATAGTCGTCGTCAAAATTAAAATTATTTATATCAAATAGACCGGGAAAAGTGCATACTTTTGAACATCAAAGCAAGTATTATAATATAAAAAACGTCTGTCAGTCAGTCCTCTAGTAAAGCTATTAGCTCATTCCAAAGTGTAGATTCGGATAAACAAGAACGAGCAAGAAACTCCATAGATTACTCTTCTCAATCAACACATCGATACAACTACAATTTTCCCAAAATACAATGCATCTTAACCACAACCAGAAGTTCTTGGAAGCCATTCCAATAATTTCCACCTCGAAGCACAGCAACAAGTTATTTATAGCAAGTATTAGTAAACAAACTGTTATTGGGCCACGCCACAACTCCGACCGGCCTCATTAGAAAGAGATTTTGTAAGTGATATCATCATTAGATGTGAATTTGAACACTGAATTACGATTGTACTGTGTTATGGATTAGTGGATGAGAGTGTGAATTAGATTAGTGTCACTTGGTCTTAGTAATTATATTTTGAGTAACATATATGATGTAGTATGTGGTATGGAGTCGTATTTGTACATTGGTTTGTGACGGTTTTTGTAGAAATACTTAGAAAAAATTACATAATTGTATTATAACTGCC
The DNA here is from genome assembly GCF_023101765.2 of Spodoptera frugiperda. NCBI lineage: Eukaryota > Metazoa > Arthropoda > Insecta > Lepidoptera > Noctuidae > Spodoptera > Spodoptera frugiperda. The sequence continues at coordinate 13,123,775 of NC_064231.1, read as the reverse complement.
ATGAGACATACTGAATTAATTATTATGTTATCGTCTCTGTGATGTCTTGGAACTAGTCGAGATCCTCGTCAAACAGTTAAGTGAGCAAGCCGATAACATAATAATTAAAAATTGTCATTGACTTGACAAAACCTTGTTTCTAACTTCAACAATAACTAGCTATTGAATTTTAATCCGTGCGAAAGATTAGTTTTTCGTTTCCCAACACTAGGATTTTCTCTTGTTTCGTGGGTGCATTTACAAACATACAAGTTCACATACAAATGACACCCGGTCTCGAAACAAGAACTTATGGATCACACAAAGAATTGCTCCAAACCCGCTATACGTAGCTTCAGCAGGTTGCCCAGCCATCGGACCAACCGTGCATATTGTTAATTGATTTCTTTACTTGCCTCCATTAACTTCCTTATCCTAAACACATAGATTTATAGGCAATCATAGAATACGTCAAAGCATTAATCTATCGAGTTATCAGTTTAATCAGACCCGATTGCTGATTTGTCTTTAGAGCGAAAGAGACAGCACGATAATATCCTTAATAGATAGATCCTCAATGGTTGATGCTTGATCACTTCTCCACTATAATTGATTGTTGTTGCCTAACTAGGAATTAATACGGATTGAGGCCGATTGCTATCAAGGGAATATAGTTCAGTAACCGCACCTCATATACCTGTGTGATGCTGAGTGATGTTCAGACCTGTCTATGTAGAACTTGTAGCTATTTGACAGGTAAGGATAACGACAAGTGGGACCTTTGAAATACTATCATACATATACTCAAAACAACAACCGCCTATAATTGACCACTGCTAACCATAAGCCTGTTTTCATAGGAAGAAGGTTTGAGCATTAATCACTAGGGTTGCTCAATGCGGGTTGGAAATTACAAACTTATAATTAGAAATTGTAAGTCCATGTTTCCTCACGATGTTTTCCCTTGCCGTTTTTCATATAACTCGGAAAAAGTCACATTGTTAGGAATACTATCAATCTTCGAATAAGGTGTTGAGACTATTTGTAGATAATTTTCAGCCTTATACTACTGTAGGCCTATGTTTTGTACCTACTTTGAGTTAGGTATACGCTTTAAAATGAAATACCTCATTCTGTAGTTTCATAATAAGTTTTCGATTTGCTAAAGCAATCTAAACTACGAAGCCAAAGCAGATAAATGTAAGATTGCAAGCGATTGCAATTCCATTAAACATTCGCAGCTCCGTACAAATACAAAGCCACTGCAATAGAGACGGCATTACAAACTCGGAATAAACGTGCACCTCTAGTCGGTACGTCAGTCACGCGCGTTCAAATGCAAACTAAGACACCTGCGTTTCCCCTCTCTAATCAAAACTGTCAACACTAGGAACAATCCTAGTAGTGGCGCGGATTGGGAGCAGATTCGCTCAGCTCCAATTTACACAAATACCAGCCGCATCGCAAAGCTCATTCCGTATTTCGCGACGCATCCCATTAACAGAAACATCTAATTTTGAAGTTTGTTGGTACGAAACGAACAAACAAACCCGCACCTCATTAAGCCGTGTTTATTTTTGCATTATACAAATATACGGCGTTATATCTAAACTTACGTCTTTGATGTCGTTTCACGCGAGACAGAGTTGGAGTTTTTGGCGGTTTGCTCTTAACGCTCCTGTAGCAATATTGGGGCTCTTCTTTTGTAGACTTTTGTTTGAGCGTTGGCAGTTTGAAGTTGGCGAACATTTCAGTAAGCACATCACTAACACATAGAACACAAAACACTACACTATCACGTAAGTGAGGAATCCATTTTTGTGTTGTAGTAGACGGGCGATAGAGGCGTGCGTTCCCGCGTCCGTTTCTAAATATTGTGACTTGTTGTTTTCTGAGCACGCGGGTAGTTTATATTTAGAACGCACGCGTCTGGTGTCGGCTCTGGCCCACCGTTATACATATACATTCTTTTTTAATAAATAAAACTCGATACAAATATTACCGGCAATAAAGTATTATAAATAGTACCGTCCGTCTTTTATCTCGACTTAATGGAACTTGGTACATGTTGTGTGATTGGTCTTATTTTGTGAGCAGATGTTTGTTTGTTATTGATGGGTTGGTTTGTACAGTTCTGGGTGGGATGCACTAGTAGCTATTGAGTTGCATATAGACACTGCAATCATACCTATTAAGTTTTTAACTGATAAGTTGCAAATATTGTTCAAAACAAGATAATGTTTTGCAATACGTGAACATCATAAATATTAAAAATGTATATTATATAAAGTTCTTTATACCAAGCTGGGCAGACTAACTTATATTTTTTTTGTTTCCAAAATAGTCGTAAACGAGTTAACACCGCCAGACCAGTGAATTGTATTTCAAACATAAATGTGTCTGTCATTAGTCATGAATTTCTCGGAAACCGTCTGAGGTTGACACGTCTGACTGAGCGCCGTTTAGGCATATCTCCATATTAAACGTACCTACTGAATTACTGTCTAGTCAAATGATGATGAAAGTCAAACGAAATATAAATTATAGTAGGTAATTTTGATTTCATGTAATGTACTGAAATCGTAGCGTTTTATATAGATTTTCTTTATTGGGTAACAATAACTGGATCTGTAATACAACAGTCCCTGTTAGAAGTATTTCTATTTATGTTCTAATTTAACTTTTTTATAGAATAGGAGGCAAACGAGCAGACGGATCATCTGATGGTAAGCGATCAGTACCGCCCATGGACACACGCAACACCAGCGGAGTCACAGTTTGTATTTATGACTTTTAAGGAGATATTGTTAGGTATCCTAAAACTTGCATTTTCCATTAATTTCAGTACATTGACCGAAACGAGATTTCAAGCGTGTAAACAAGTGCGACACTTACAAAATAAAAAACAAATATTAGTAAACCGACCAGACGATCCCAACGAATCTCTTACATAATTATAGTAAAAATATAATGGTACAAAGACCACTTTGGCACAAAAGAAATAGAAAATAAAATGTTGACTCAATGTCATCTAATAGAGGATGATGCCAAGCGTCGAGTCATTAATGAAAAATACACTGAAAATAGTCAGTCGTGAGCACCGGAAGTCGGCCATCTTGGAAAACACGTCATCACTATTTTTTTCTCTGAAAGTGGGTTAATTTTATACTGAAAGTGGGATTCGATAATGATGTTAATTTATATAGTAAATGTTGTAATTATTTAGGGAGAGGCAGTTATTTGTTGAGAATAGGACATTTCGTCTTTAAGCAACCTATTCATTAATCATGGCCACAAACCATATTAAAATTGAACAAATAATATAGATTTACAGGATTACAGGTATGAGATGTGTAAAGAAAAAAATCTCAGTCCTACAGTTTGTAAATTAGAGTGATTTATGTGTTGTCCACGAAAAAGTACACCCCGTGTCAGTCTTTTGATTCTTGCTGCTACCATTTGGACTACAACTTTAAGGACAGCTGTATAAGTATATTATTAGTTCAGTCTTAACACGGATGATATGCATTAGCTATACATGTTTGTACGCAAAAATCAATAAAAACCCTTTTTTTTTTGAGGGGGAAAAATCTTACAATGTCCCACCTTAGGTGAGGCGGGAGGAAGTGTCAGACTTTTACCAACTAAAAACCACCCCGATCCTACTTCCTATTTTGATCCAAAGCCCCGGTAACCTTTTACATTATCCGCAGCTCATCAATAAGAAACCCTCACACTTAAAAATGTACAACAACTAAAAGTACAGAATAAAAATTCTAACACAATTCCCATCAATGTTTGCTCCGCATAATAGTACTGCAGGGACCAAGAATGGACTCATGAGCGTGTGGCAGGTTTAATGACACACTTAACAAGGCCGATGTCGAGTCATTATGGCCTGGTTCAGGCCAGGTGCTAGTTGACAGGTCGAAATGGTCAAACTTTTGTTATTTTGCCCTTAGTGTTTTTACACCCCGTGTGTAAAGACCATGCTTTTTGGGATATTTTGCGGTTAGACCCTGCAAAGTTTATGGGCACAGTTCATGAACAACTGTTAACTTGTTCGGTTCGGTGTTTACGATTTGGGTTTGGAGTGTTGGGTTCTTTTTGGAGAACGGTAAAGGTATATCACCTACATGCTCATGGGTTAAGTGAATATAAAGAGATACACTGTCATATCTATATAACAAAGGAGATTTAAAAGATAAATGACAAGAGATAATATGTAAACGTTGAATGAACAATAAAATAGGACCTTCTTGTAACTGATCCTTGATCTACAACATATTTCACACAGAAGCCTAGTACCCGTTAAAATATCCATTTAATTATAACATAGCTGAGCCCAACATTGAAACGGATCCTAAAATTCCTAACAAACATCTATTCCAAACATTAAACACAAATATTCAGAAAGCGGTCACTAACGTATGAACATCCAAATTAGTGTTAACATATCTCCCGAAAACTGGTTAAATTAATTTCAAAACTACTGCCTTCGAGTTAGAGTTGTAAATCACTAAACTAAACCTACTCAGACAAGTTTAATTAACTCTAAGAAAGTTATTACCCACCTAGGAAAACGTATCAATGGGTGACCTCGACTGTGGGGCTGAAATGTTTTATTAATGTTTGCTTTGGAATTAGATTATTGTGTAGTATATCCGCAACTAACTCCAAGGCCATAGATCAATATTATATTATATGGACCGTTTGGTTTTCTTTTATATCATATTTTAGTATTATTGTCAAAAGTGTTTAGTGTGTTTACTTCGCTTCGCCGTCCTGGCAGTAAGCGGGTTGGTGACCAAACGCATTTATGAATGCAAAAAAATGTGTTTCTCGAACTGTCTCTGCTGCGCTTGTACTTATATAGTCTCGACCAATGAAGACTTAATTCATACCAATTTTCTTGTAAAGATGAACGTCACGCCTTTTATTCCCGAAGGTAGGCAGAGATTAGGCAGGCAGTGAATGCCACTGTACAATGTACATCCACTTATCACAATTTGTGTTGTAAGTCATGGGACTTTTCTCCTTGGACTATATACTGAGCCCCCTAATGCATGGGTAATAGTAGTTGAGTCTATTGCCATGTACTGGGCACAATAACCAGACTGTACTACAACTGAGAAATTTTCGAAAAACCGAAAAATATCAAGCACTACTTTGCTCTACCCAGGAATCGAATCCGATATCCGACCCCCTTGCACTTCAGTCGCATTTGTGACCACTCGACCAACGAGACAGTCAAAGGTAAACCTGGTATTATAAACGTGCAAAAGTAAGGTAAATTGTATACTACTTTAATTTACAAATTCCTTACACAACTCTCACGACTCACTCTCACTTCAACAGATAACGAAAACCCATTAGTTGCTTTTTTAATTCCACTAGAAGTTGAACAGAGTTCACGACTCCTTGTACTTCATCAACAACCAAGTAATCCTTTATTGCAATCCGCTGATAAATAGAATTGATAGAGGGGCTTAAGTCCGCTACATCTTTGATGAAAATACAACCGTTTTCTCCAAGTCTTAGGGCACATTTTAAATTACGCGTATTTTTTCGTTAAAGCGATTTTTGCGTAGACACACCTATTTCTTGTTATAGGTAAGAGATTTGCGATAGACTTAAGTATTGTATCTTGGGGAGGATTGTGACAATGTCTTGTAGATAAAATATACTTAAATAAGCTCTTGAGACGTTATAAAGAGCTCTTAAAATAGTAATTGAAAAAGAATAAAAAATCTAATTGAAGTGAAAGATTTCCAGTTGGAGTGTGTTTACTTTTCAATAGTAATCCTAGCTCTTTAAAAACAGTAATATGTACTTATGAATGATTCAACATTAATGTAATACATTTTATTATAATTGCTTTCTTTTTCGTGAGGCCCATAGTCATTGGTAACACATTGGTGCACTGGTCTTCATGTCTTTACTTCGTCTTGAGGGAATGAGGTATGTGTGAGTCATTATATGCAGGTAATTTCCAACCGGTCTAAATTTGATGTAATTCAGGAGTCAATGCTATGTTACTTTCGTGGTACATAGTAAAAATAATTATTATGTTTTCAGCCTATTCAACGAGAGTAGCAGTGCAACAATCGCTTCGTCGCGTGTCGCGGAATGCTGCTCACGAAGTTTAGCCTCTGGCATGGTTTGATACTAGTCGAGTTCTTCGTCAAATAGTTTCGTGAATAAGCCGATAACATGATAATATAATTAAAGGATGCGTTCTTTACTTTTTTAAAGTTTTGAATGATAATAAATAACAGAACAGTTTTATAACCATACGTAATATCTACAGCTATTATTTATTCGAAATCTTACTAAGTATGCAATAGTTCTAAGTACGTTATGTCTATTCATTCTGTTCATGCACTGCATACATACAATTATGTCAAATAACAACAACGATATCGTTCTCGCTGCAACTACTTTGTTGTGATTTACTCGTAAACTTTGTTATATCGTAGTGGGAGTTATTAAAACGATCATTTCAGATGTTTTAATACATTGTTGCTAATGCTAATATTTATCTTAACGATGTTACTACATAGTGCTGTTATATTTGTTATTAAAAGAGATGTTTGTTTCTAAAAGGGTAGGAATTATTAAGAGTATTATTACTTGTTACTGTAATTCTACTGGCTTATAGATTTAAAATTATAAAGTTTCCTAAGTTCGCAAAAGAAGAATCTTGCGATTAGATGAAATGATCGTGCCTGACAGGCTTTCTACCACACAGTTATTCTTTGAGATTTTCTAACCATGTTTATTTGCATGTTAGTTGTGTCATTGATCGTCTATGCGCGTCATTTGACATCTGTCCTTTGTTGAAACTTCAATATGCGTTGCCATAATTTCTTAAAACGAGATAGAATCAGGATTCTAATAAAACTCACGTTGAACTTGTGACTGCCAAACCAATGAAAATAACTTCAATCGTTCCCATATCGAATTAAACTAAGAATTTTATTATAGTCTGTCATATTTTCCGTTTATTATTCCGTAAAATAACTGCAAGTTATGGTTGCAGGGGAATTTTCAACTTACATGAATATGGTGTATGCCATTCATAAAGATTTGTAATAAAAATATGCTTCAAAAGGCATTGAAGTGGAACGCAAGAGAAGAAAATCCTTATATAGAAAGTTTTACTTTTTATATGGAAATTTTACAGACAACAGAACTGTGGTATGGAAACTGTGTACTTAAAATTCCTTCATTTCTACGTAGTGTTGACCCTATTTTTATATTTTCCCGTAGGATAAAAAGTATGCTTTGTTTGTATCACCAAAGTCAGCTCATACCCTTGTCTGTATACCAACTTAGTCATAATCGTTGTGCAGTTTCAACGTGTTTAACTGACAAACATCCAAATATCCAAACTTTCACACTTATTACAATGATATAACGAGTTTAGTGATAACTGCTGTGGAAATCTATGCGTGCTTTTTGTACCATTATCTTCACAAAACAATTGTTTGAAATTTAAAAGCGATAGCAACAAAAATCAACTTGAACGGTTTCAGAACAAAGCGAACATCGTTTCTAAAGACTCGATTAAATAAATAAACGAACATTCTAGAAAAATAATATTGTACCATAATCTCTCGCTCGCCGTTATCAAGGATCAAGATTGAGTTGTTAATTGTATTAGCAATGGTTCCTGTGGGGGCTCCAAGAAGGCTTTGATAAAGTTCTATAAAGCCCTAAGGTCATGTCGCTTTTGTTATGAAACCATTTCCAAGCCAAGAAGGGAATTTGAATCTTCTATTCTACACATTAACTTTGTAATTTGCGTAACGATAATTTCATCATATCACATCAACAGCCTATAAGTGGCCACTGCTGACCAAAGTCTCTTCTCACACGGAGAAGGTTTGAGCATTAATCACCACGCTTTCTCAATACGGGTTGGCAATTTCAAACTTATAATCAGAAATATAAGTAAAGGTTGTGTCTAAATAATTGTGTGTTTGTCAATGTTGTCTAAATAATCTTAGAAAGTTCACATAAATAAAAAGTTAATTTGTTGGGTTTTGGTAGGTTTCGAACCCGCAACATAAGATCTTAAACCTCCGGGCCACTACGACAAAGTACGATAGTTCCATATAAACTAAAAAAGAATGTTAAAACATAGAAGTACTGCAAAAATTTACAACTGACAGGCAATTCGGGCATACATGGAACAATCCCCAAACAATTTTCAATCGTCACCATCGTCACCTTTATTAATGACACCATAAGATTCACAATCGTTTGCATCCGATTCGAAATAGAGTTGTCCAATTTTATCGATACTAACGCTTTTATTTATAGCACGATAAGGTTCATAATTGCTTGTATTTTATCCGTGATGTAGTCGTACGGCTTACTATCATAGTAGTGTTCGCTTTTATGGCGACAACTAATATGAAAGAATCAAGTTTTGTAAGTACCGAGGATTGTTTGTTTTTGTTTGCCGAAGCGATTTAGTGTTAAAATGTTTTGTGGGCCGTATCACTTGTTGTACAAATAGATAAATACTTTCCGAATTGTAAGTAAATATTTATTTGATGTTACGAAAAGAGTTTTCTCTGTTTGATATCTTTGTCAAGATGGTTGTTTCGCGGTAAATATTCGGTTGTTTTAGTTTACTGAAGACTGATTAATTAGTAACAGATACAAGTATGTATCTGTTTTTATTTTAGAAGAATATAGACGATTCTACTGGTGGCCAGAAGTGATATTATCTACTATCCAGAAACATTGTAATGTGCAATAACGTAACTAACTTACGCAGCGTCGTGAATATTCAGCACCTTTTCCATAACTATGTAGTAATACAAAAGATAATAAAGCACCAGTTATGATTAAAGACACATGAAAAAACACAGCTCGTTTCCTACTCAATACAACAAAAACTACACATAAAGGAATGATAATGGATAACCTCACCATCCAAGCGAATATCAAAACAATAACTTACAAAAGTCATTCATGAGAAACAAAGCAATAAATAGAGAAAAAAAAAAAAAGAAAAAAAAATGTTCCCATCACGCAAACAGACCATGAGTTTGGCCCACCCCCGTTTACATAATCCTGATTTATGCGAGCTATGTCGGAGCCAAAGTTGTTTAGTACAATGTGCTTGTTATTTACATACATTTGTGTAAATATTACAAGTTACAGACGTGGAATTATGTTAAATTGTAATAGTGGAGTTGGAGACAGTTGTCGGGAAGTGGTTCGGTTTGAAGGCATCGCGTATGGACCATGTCTGCAAGGAAGAGATCTGGTTTCATCTGCAGACGGTGTCTGAAGTTATTATTGGCGAGTAATGATGTTTTTTTGGTCGTAGTGTGGTAAGTAACTGAGAATAATAATGGAGGTTGAATCAGTGTTATAGATGTAAAATTGAAGAAGAAATCCATTTCCATGAAAAGTTACACTATTTTCGTAAGGCCAACTTAATGAAAAGTTACGACTATAGACATAATACAGTCAAGCTAAATATTCAACAAAACTATATAGAAGTATGAAGCGAAAGAAGCATGTAAGATTTGTAGCGACTGGCGTTCCATAGTCTCTGCCTACCCCTATGGGAGACAGTCATAAGGTTATGTGTGTACCTATAAAGAGAAGCATCAAAAATGTAAACCAAATATGTGGGTATCATCAAACAAACCACTAATTAATAACAACTCACAGTCACACATCTATACATATAATAAAATCGTAGAAAAGTGCTGTCTGTACATTGAAAATAAAAATAAAAAAAATAGCAGGGGTTATTGTTATGTCGATGTCGAACCCAAAAATGTAATTAACTTTTTTTTTGTCTGTTTGTCTGTTTGTCTGTTTGTCTGTTCGTCTGTGCGCGCTAATCTCAGAAACGGCTGATCCGAGTTGGATGCGGTTTTCACGAATATATTGTGGGATGCTTAAATTTACATTTAGTGTTTGTTTCATGTCAATCGGTTCATAAATAAAAAAGTTATGTCAAATTAAAGAATCACGTCGAACATTCTATGCTTATACCATTAATCTCCGCAACTATTTGACGGATTTGGTTGAAATTTGGTACAGATATAGTTTAGAACCTTAGAAAGGACATAGATATATTTTTATTTCAAAAATCAAAAAATAAAATAAAAATAAAATAAAATAAAATAAAAATAAAATAAAATAAAATAAAATAAAATAAAATAAAATAAAATAAAATAAAATAAAATAAAATAAAATAAAATAAAATAAAATAAAATAAAATAAAATAAAATAAAATAAAATAAAATAAAATAAAATAAAATAAAATAAAATAAAATAAAATAAAATAAAATAAAATAAAATAAAATAAAATAAAATAAAATAAAATAAAATAAAATAAAATAAAATAAAATAAAATAAAATAAAATAAAATAAAATAAAATAAAAATAAAAATAAAATAAAATAAAATAAAATAAAATAAAATAAAATAAAATAAAATAAAATAAAATAAAATAAAATAAAATAAAATAAAATAAAATAAAATAAAATAAAATAAAATAAAATAAAATAAAATAAAATAAAAATAAAATAAAAATAAAATAAAAATAAAATAAAAATAAAATAAAATAAAAATAAAATAAAAATAAAATAAAAATAAAATAAAAATAAAATAAAAATAAAATAAAAATAAAATAAAAATAAAATAAAAATAAAATAAAAATAAAATAAAAATAAAATAAAATAAAAATAAAATAAAAATAAAAAAAAATAAAATAAAAAATAAATTTATTCCGGACATACAGCGCCATCTATTGTTCAATTTCGTACTTATAGTACGGAATTGAACAATGTCGGGCTGTTCCTATACTCCGTAGATAGATGGCGTTGATCGCGCAATGGTGTAATTACAATTGTTCAGTTCATGTTATTGTTTTAATTCATTGGAAATTTGTTTTTACAAAATAGTAAAAAGCAATGAAAAATATAACATAATACAACTTTTAGTACAAAGAAAACGCTCTAACGGAGTATAGATAATTCTATGTCGATCGTTACACGACTTCGGTTCATGTTATTGTTTTAATTCATCGAAAAAAATTTAACAAATAGTAAAAAGGTATGAAAAAAATTATATCAATATAATTAAACTTTTAGTACAAAGAAAATGCCCGAACGGAGTATAAATAAATAATCCAAGTTGTCTTTATCCTCGATAGATGGCGTTGGGATCGAAATCGTATCGGCCGAGCGCTTCGGTACTATTGTAGAAAATGTGTATTATCAGTCGTATGATTATTTGTCTGTAGTGGTCCTGCTGTTTCGTATATTCTAAATTGGTTTCGTTGTATTTGTCAATTAATAAGTTTATTTGTTGGGTTTTCCTGGTTTTCTGGTTAAACTTTTTAACGTAGGTTTAGTTTGATATCGATTATTAGTAGTTACTGTAGTTAGTTTTTTTAAATAAAATTGTAAGTCTAATTTATAAATTAATTAGATTAGATTTAAGTCGTTTCTTTTAAATTATTTAGTTTAAGCTTGGTTATTATAGCATAAAGGATAGGTTCTAATAGTTTCTTTTTTAATTGTTATAAATTCGTAATTCGTAGCTTTCTTTAGTTTTAAGTTAGTTTTCATCTTAAGTTCGGAAAGATTATAATATTTCTTTAGTTAAAGTCCGTTTTTAAACTATTTTTTCAATGCCCTAAGTGAGTATACATCTATTAAAATCAAACGCAGAGCTCATTATGTTGATTTTTGAAGAGTTCCCTGGAATATCTTCCACATCTCATTTTTGAAAAGATCCCGCGAGATCGGGAACTCATCATCATCATCATCATCATCAGCCTATAGCTATGGGAACTATGTGGTTAAAACCAAAAATTTGCCGGAAGTCACTATTCCACGCGAACGAAGTCGCGGGCAAAAGCTATAATTTTAATAAACGAATCGAAACTGAATCACATAAAGAGATCACATACACCCAATAAAGAACACATTATTACCATAATCTATGGCTTCACAAACTGCCAGTAAATTCACTAAAACTTCCACTGGGCCTCGAGAGGGGGCGCTGGAAAAATCTGCTCCTATATCATTATCAAAAAGTTATTAAGGCGGGCTTGAAACGTCCCGTCAATTTATTACCAAAGGAATCAAGGATGTTACCAAGTCAGCCGTGATCATTATTATAGTTTGTTGAACACCATCTATAATATTTTTGGATAAAAATTGCTATTTGATTTGTTTTCAGTGTGGTCGGTTATAAATGATGAAATGATGTTGGTGTCATTATTTTTGCCGAAATTGGATTCGGTTGATGTCAAAGGGTGGTTTTCGGTAGTTATTTTCAGTGTTTGTTATATTTTCGTCTTTAAATAATTTTGAGGAGATCGTTAGTTTGGTTTTCATTAATATTATTTGATTTTTGTGTTCTATTTTTTAACAACTATAGTCACTGTCATTGGAGTGATATTGGAATGACTAAACAATAGCATGCCATCGTTTCATTGTAAATGTTGATATTAAATAGTTTAGTACACAATGAAGAAGCTTACTATTACGTAAATTAAGAAAATACGCATTTATATATTTAAATAGCTTTGAAACATCATTTGTTGATAACCTACTACATATAACTATATTTAAAAAATACAACATATGAGACGTTGTACTTTGACGTCATAGTACAACGCTAATTTTGTATGACAAATTCAACTTATCAAAACTTTAGAGGGCTTCATAGTTACATCCATGTCTAAATACATGCTCCATTCTCCATTCTCATATATAATAAAGGAAAAATTCGAAAAATCTATAACAAAAGGTCGATGGTCCAAAAAGCGATTGACGACACACACTAAAATTTTTATTACACTAAACATACTTTACAAAGCATGTCTGGGTACAGGATTACAGCGATACTTTCCCAGCGGATGCGAACCCGGCATCCTCACCTTTTTGGCACAATTTTATGGGCAACTAAGCCTGCCCGTATACCTTAATGGGCAAAATCACTTAGTCTTTTGATCCTTGATAGACTGTAATAGGATTGTATATAAAGATTTTTCACGGAACAACAAATCTGTTGGTTTATCTCGAAAGAGATTTTTTCCAGAGTATTTATTTTTACTTTACTTTACTTAGAGCTTAAGGAAGTTTTCTTTTCGATCAGGTGGCTCGTGAATTAGGACCTGTCAAACTCCAAACTCTTATCTACCTTGAAGTCAAGTGAGATTATTCTTATTGAAGTTTTTGGTTTAATCAACCGAAGATTTTGTTCGAATTGGATTTAGAATATATTTTTTAAATAGAAAAATATAATATGTTTAGCATATTCATATCCGGAGCTGGGGCGTGAAAAGCTGAACTAAAAACGGGGTTTTTAGTCAGTAAGTGTCTGACACTCCTCAGTTAAAGCCTCGCTCAAGAAGCAAAAGAAGTCATTGAATGATGTTCCCCGTTTTTTTTTATTTATTATCTTCTCATTAAACTATCAGATTTCAAATTTAGCCTATCTGCTCTTCTGCTCGCTAGGTCATCGACTCAAAAGGTAGGTTATACATTACTTGTCAATCCATAAGGGAATATTTTAAAAGCCAGCTGATACTCATGTTAAACTGAAATGCGTACGAAGCAAAAGATCTCTAGGGAATCGGAATTACTGACGGAAATTTACCGGACGATCGTTATTGAAACCGGAGATATACCGTATGGTACCCGGTACCGGTGCGTGTACTGGAAGTGGCTAATGGGTTACTAGGAATTATGTATTAGTAACTTGGAAATAATAATAACATTAATGAGCAAATTACAGGTAAGATTGTGTTACATTAGGGAAGATTTTTTTTATGTTATAGGCCGGTAAACGAGCTTTCGGATCGCCTGATGCTGTAAACAATCGCCGCCACGCATGGACACCCAAAACACCAGAGGCGTTACAAGTGCGTTACCGGCTTTTTAGGGGTTAGTACCTAATTTAAGGGTTGTTGGGGAACGTCGGTTTTCTGTGAGGCCGTGGTATCACTTCGGTGGAGCTGGCCCATTTGTGCCGAAGCATGGCTCTCCCACAATAATGTTTTAGTGAAGAAATTGTGTTTTTAATCTCATAGTAAATGTCATCTTTTAACTCTGACAACTGTGACTTCAAGTTAGAAGTTAGAAGCGGGTAATGTCTTGAGCATAATTTACAAAAGCACTTGAACACAATAGGCAATAAAATAAATATTAATCGATGCACAAAAAATCATCAAATAGCTATTATGCAAGCCTTAGAGGCCCGGAAGTGGCGTAAGTAAAACAAATATGGCTGGCGGATGTGGGTCGTAAGTCACGCCGCAAATACCCAAGCCGACATCCGGGCCAGCAAGTCTGTAAGCGTATTTGTCTGTTCCGCTTGAGGAATTCATTGGTCATTACTGATTGTTTGAATTAATGGTAGCGATTAGACTTGTTTGTTCATACCGCCAGTGAAGCGTGAGATGGTTAGATGTCATTGTCTGATGGATCGGTTAAGAGACATTGGTTGAGGATGGTTGTGTTGGCTTAATTTGTGGCGTGAGTTTGATGATGATGGTTCTTGAGTTAATTTGGTGTGAGTTCAAAATGTATTTGATATTCTAATTTGTACAGGATTAGCAAACAGAACATAAAAAAATTGATGTACAATTGAAATATTTAGTCACATAGTGTTGTAGTAGGACATGTAAAAATGTAAGTAAGACATGCTGCAGACAGACATACCATCTATGGTAGACATATCCTTTTTGGATAGGGAAAATCATCCAATGACGTCTACCGCCTTAGATGAGGCAACAGGGAATGTCAGACTCTTATTGACTAAAAACCACTCTGTTCCTACTCCTGCTCTTCGAGCTAGATCCCCGGTAACCCGCTAAGTAGTAAGATTATAACATTAAAAGTCATATTCTTAGCTTCAAATACATAATACAATATCCTTTACGAGGGAATGTAATTAAAATCCCATTGCAGTGTCTCACGTTTATCACCATGTTAATTATTTGCCATGGAGATAAACTTATAATTGATGACGTTGTAATTACTAAGGTGCTTTGAACCGAGCCAACAGCAGTGTTGCTTGGAGGCAGGAATATGTATAATTTATTAAATGTAGTTGGTGGTAGAAATAAGGGGTGTAAGTGGAGGTGGTGGTGTATCTTTTGAGCTGAATAGAATATGTGAAGCAATCATTAAACTTCAGGTACTTCACCTATTTAAGACAATGTTAAATAAAAATTTACGGACTAAGCTGCGGACTACCTATCGGGTTTACCGGGGCTCCGGCTCGAAGGGCAGGAGTCGGGGTGGTTTTTAGTCAATAAGAATCTGACATTCTCTCTCGCCTTGCCGAAGGCGGGAGAAGTCATTGGATAATTTTTCCCCCTTAAAAAAAGTATCTGAAATTAATCGTGCGTCGTGTTCTGTCAACTGTGACTTCTAATATTTGGATAGATTGGATTCAAAAAGGTCTTGATTTATGTGCTCGGTGTAGGGCCTCTACTACATGAAACTCATTAAAATAAGATAGAAGACTACATATAAAATTAACATACTTATTTATTCTATTTATTATTTTTAGGCATGGTTATCCCACTGCAGGGCAAAGGCCTTCCTACCCTCCTTCCACTCCTCTCTGTACAGGAACAATAACAACCGTATCAAGATTTAAATCTGCATGACGACAGACGTTATTGAATAAAAATAGAAACTTAACAACCTTGTAACAGAGTCGAATATCCATAAAATTTTGACCAATTCTAGCAACTTGTACACAGTTGCATTCGGACACTAAAATCCACGTTTGTCAAGGTTGCGGTCACTCAGGTCCTGTTAGCTGTGTGATTCATTGGTCGAGTTCACAGCTTCAAAGGCATACGGTAACGTCCACCTCCAACGAACATAAACCACTGATGGATGCAGTGCAGTCTACCGAAGATCGACATACTTGTACTGAATGTTAGCATTTTGGACGTTAAATGGTCAAGTTAGTACAGTTTTAGGTTGTTTGTTAGAATAAACGGTAACTAATTGCACTTGAAGTTTAAAAAAGGTAAATGATAAATGATATTTATTTCTGCAAGTAGGTTACAAAATAACACTTTTACACGTCAATCTTTGAAATAACTAGATGAGGCCGGCATTTCCTATCCGACTACTCTGAGAAGAAATGCCGAAACAAACTCAGAGGTCATAGTCTCTTTTAAAGTCCAGACAATGAAATAGAGGATAATGTGAGAGAAGGTATGAGTTGGATCTTGATTCTATCTCAAAAATAGTGTAGAATGTAACGGTTTAGGGAATTCTCAGTAAGACCATAATCCTGATTTTAGAGCTATTAAACTTTTAAGTAGTCTCTGAAATACGATGAGTTTGATGGCTCAAGTCAATTTGAATTTATGGCGTATTATGATGGACCACCCACAGTGAGTATTTTATTCTGTTGTTTTGAGTAAATTTGGTATCCGTTTTAAAAACTGAGTAAAAGCGAATATTTATTTATTTATTACTCTTTATGCACATCAAAGTGTACAAGGTGGGCTTAATGCCGTAGGCATTTTCTACCAGCCAAACCTTTAGGTGATGCAGTGAAAAACTAGTGGTAGGTGCATGTAGCAAGTAAATACAGAAAAGCTCAGGTGGAAAAATAGAATCCTACTTACTTACACAAATATGTACCAATATATATATATATCTCTAAATAACATGGAAAAATAATAAACCTACATAATAACAATACATATACATATAATATATACATACTAATTATAGTGATGATCATGATGAAGACTCTGACAACTTCTTCAGAAGAAGCTCCCGAACTCTCCGTTTGAACGTCAAGCGAGTAGACAGTCGTAGACAGAATATTGTGTATGATAGATATGATTTGCCAAGAAATCAATCTCACACTTGCTGAACAATCATTGACCAACAAGTAATCTAGATTAATACGCAGTCACGTCACTTATCTCCATTTTCAGAGCATTACATATTGAACTTTATTATCAACGGCAGTAAAATAAAAATATATTATCCTGTTTAGCTACACCGCCAACAGTTAAGATAAAGAATATAAAAAATTCTAAACACGCAGGTATAGAGAGCTCAGTTCTAAATTAATTCCTTGTGCTTATTCTACTTCACTTCAAATCAACTTTCATGATTCATGACCGAAGTGATCACAACTGCTTTCTGAAGCGTTTTCATTCACGGGTCTTATGTACGTCAAGGATACCCGTAACTAGTAGTTATAATGACAGTATTTTTTAAAAGAAAAGAGTTTTACATTAAAATTCTATTCTCGTACATAAAATTTTCTCTCCTTCTCTCATACACCTAATAAGAATCAACCTGGCTTACTTAGTTTTCAAAGAAATTAAATCCTTATTCCATTTACAATATGAAGGTAATTCCGATAACCACGTCGTACAATTTTGTGGATGATTCCCTATATGAAGCAATTTCACTAATTAAAACAGATAGTCATAAAACTAAGTAAGTGTGTGCGATTATACCAACGTCAGATATACGTTTTAGATTTTTATCTTTTTCTATTAATTATGAGAAAAGCTTGCATTGGATCCGCTTTGTTTTTAAATGAAGGAAATTTTTATTACGCGTTTTTACTCCTAGGTTGTTTTTTTAAACAATGCCTTTGTAGTATATGTAGGTATAGAAATTAATTATTTGAAACTGCTAACTTTAAATTTCATTTCTAGACATTATAACGTGACGTCACCACATACCTATACTATACATAGATAGAGATACACATTCTATACAATGTAACGCCCACTTTTCACCAATTATATAATAAATCTTATGTGTGTGAAAATAAAGTTGGATTTTTAATAAAGTAACCAAACCTGGTTGTTGTGCTACCTTTACCTATAGAACCTCTACAGACTGCAATATCGTGTAGACGTGCATATAAATGAGCGTGACTGTTTACTGACTTGCAGGGATGCCAATAATGCTAATATTCTTGGCTAGACCTGCTGATAGACTTGCTTTCGACTACTTGTGTAAGGTTTTGTTGACTTTAGTCTGTCAGTATATGGATCATCATCATCATCAGCCTATAAGTAACCACTGCTGACCAAAGACCTCTTCTCACATGAAGAAAGTTCGAGCATTAATCACCACGCTAGCTCAATTTGGCTTGGCCATTTCAAACTTATATTAGAAATTATAAGCCCAGGTTTACTCACGATGTTTTCTATGACCATTTGCCAGTGGTGTCTAAATAATCTTAGAAAGTACATATAATTCGGAAAAGTCACATTGATACTTGCAGTGTGACTTGTTCCAAGTTGTAATTTTCGAACCAGCACTCTCATGCATGAGAAGCGGGCGTCTTAAACCTCCGAGCCACCACGACATTATATGTATGGTCTCTGCTAATTTACAATAGATAGTTACTCATCCGTAGTCTAACCTTAGTAGGTTATATTGCATAAACGACGCTGCATTGTATAAATAAAATAATATACGATAAAAAAATAAAGTCATTCATTCATTAAAGTTTGATAAACTAAAATAAAACTTCATTATGTTCACCATCGTTCACCATATTATGAATTAATAACTTAATTATAACTCCCAAGGAGATAATAAAAATGTAATTTAAAAAAATAAATCACTGCGAACCGTGTTAAAGTGCATAAAATATGAAACATGTAAATAATTAAAAATACGACCTTTATCTACTCATTATCGCCGATCACTTTCCATACGGATAGCATGTCAAAGAGATTTTAATTAAAGCAATATTTACAACAACCGTGCTTCCACGAAAAATATGAGAATAATAATATTATGGAAACAACTGTAATTAATATTTTCCTGTATACTTACGATTGAAATTAATGTTCCAAATAAATGTTTCAATGAGGAAAAGTAATGGAAACCCATTGTTTGTTGTGAATCTATATAACTTTCACAAATAATATGTCGTACTTTATTTTATTTAAGCTTTATGCACAATTGTACATGAGACGGACTTAATGCCATTGGCATTATCTCCCAGCCTGACCTATAAGTGATGCAGAGAGGAGTATACTGTGGGTGCAAGGAGCGAACAATGTATTTAATTGTAAAAAAAAGAAATTAAAGAGATAAATATACATGTAATAAGTACACATATATAATGTATCAATCCTGTTAATTGTAGCAAAGATATATTGTAGCTATTTTTGCTCATTTAACTTTACTGTGGTAAAGCTAAATATTTGTTTTTTTCGGGAATAACAGACTATTACAAATATATTTTCTTACATGTTTGTGTGGTTGCCACTGCTTAACCCACCGCAAGCACCGCAGCTGACGTCCACAAGGGTTCTCTACTGACCCAGAGTTGCTGACAAAAATTGCTAAATAGCTTACGGTCTATACGTAGAGAAAAAATAAATAATGTTGACACTGTCATATTCTCTGATAGGCCACTTATGTCACACATTCTAAGTAAATGAATATCTCTGTGTAAAGTACTGAGTGAAGATACATTTAATTTCCTTTTCTAATACGTCACAATGATCGTGCCTCAAGCGAAATCAACCAATTCTTCATTTATTACATTGAACGTAGTATTTGAATTTACGGTAAAATTACGACTACCAATTATGTGAAATGTTCGCTTAATTTTATACCTGTAATAAAATTATGACTACTTTTGCAATGAAAATGTATATTACGAGTATACTTATAAATATAATATACGTATAATTCCATAGCTTATGTCTTCAATTTGTGAATCTCCTAATTTTCCACCATAAAGCCGTTATTTCGTCTGATATCGACAGCGACCCTCGTAATAAAACATGTACGCATCACAACACTGTGAACGATCTAGGTCTATGGAGAACACAAAGATAATACGGACATTATCCCACACTATAATAGCCCATATCCCATAGAAAATAAAGCTCACACTGACCGAAAATACCTCTGGTAATTTACGATCACATCAAAATAGACGAGTTCTCAAAGAGAAATCAACTTTATGACCGCCAAAATTAAGTTCGAATTGCTTTGGGCTCGTAAATGGAAGTTTCACAGCCGTATAAGACCCAACAAGTACGTACATAACGCTCGAACGGTGTCAGATATTCGTTTTAGTATTCGCTGAATCTTGAAAAAAATCTGATAATATTTCTATGGGTTTGTGAACGGTGGCGCTCAATAAAATTTATCAAAGAAAAAAAAACGAGAGAATTGATCAGTCGCAAAGATTAGGCTCCTAAATTACAAAAGTGGTTTTATTTTTACGATTGAAGACATTCGTCGCCTGAGTGCCAAACCCCGGTTTTATGATTACTACTTGTACTGGCCTACTGCTCACTTATAAATACGTACTACGTAACATTATATAACGTGGAGGACAAAATACGCAGTACTGACCAAGTTCTGGACAGTTTTGTTGGTAATGGGTGTGTATTTACTGAGCACTGTGGTCTTAATTTCGATTTACGTATTAGATCAACTATTTGTAGGACACATAAAAGAGATTCAACATGAAGAGAGTAAAAAGAAAATTACGTGTAATGTTTTGGTCACGATGTAAAAAATAAAGGACGAGAAATTATGTTTACTTACGTATTAAAGTTGCATGAGAAGAGCTCTGATTTATTGTCAAGTACAGTCGAGTCAAGTCAAAATCATTTATTCAATTAGTCAGAAAGGTACTTCTAAACGACAAATAAAAAAATATAAAATTGTCCGTTGTCTGCGGAGTATACCTCATAAAGTGGAGAATTAACAAGAATATTAAAAAAGCGGACATACTATTACATTATTACATAGACATTTATAACTAAACCAGTATTGTGTTCCTTTAAGCTTCTCTAGGTCCCATATCTTTTCTGTTGACAAAGTGCGTCCTACCCAAAGGTTGGTCCTAAATCTTATTCGGTCTATTCAGTTCAAGTGAGGAGGCGTATGCAAAAGGATCCTCATAATATTTTATTATTATTACCGAGAGCCTGTGCGTTTTGCTTGATCAATAAACTTGTGGAAGTACATTCGGCCACTTTATGAGGTATATTGGCCTCCAAATCGGTGGGAAATAGATCCATCATCTTTTCTATGGAAATTTGCCATGTTTTTTGAAATGAAGGAAAATCGTAAAATATTTCTGTGTATGTTTAGTGCCCGTCTCTGGTAGATGCAGGCTGGAATTTATTATAGTAATATCTCAATGCCATTTTCATTTATCTAGAGATTCGCCAGTAGTTTACCAGCCTCTTGACGGTTTCAAGCAAATTGTTTTCCAAGTTATATAAGAAACCAAATTTTATCACTAATCTGAAGGGTCTCATTGATCTTTGTTGTTTACGCAAGAATTCATCAGTAAAGTACCTACGTCGTACGCCCATCAGAACCTCTTCTAAGAATTATCTGAACACGTGCAGAAGCGTAACTTGAACCAAAGATCGATCGCTCGCACGAATGCTACCTAGCCGCGGGCCCCTCACCCCTTCAACGGAACTATTAAGATAAATAAAGCAACACTTTCACAATAATCCTCTTTGCAACTTCTACGTTTTCTTCGCCTAAGAAAACAACTGTTTGAAGTTAGTCCTTTTCCACGAACGCAATATTTTTTACTTACAGTTAGAGCACAACTAACTTATACAATAAAAGCAACGTGACACGTTAATGTGGAAAGTTGAAATTTTTATCGAGTCGTAAATCACTATTAAACGGTTCGGAGCCCCGTATCTCTATTTTCCAAAGTTGCAATTTTAAAAATGTTATTTGTCGCGAGATTGGCAACGTTGCTTCGGCCCGGTGCAGGGCTGCTCCTCGAAAATACTTGAGGATTCTAGAAATATGTATGCATTTGTGACAGGTTATTTTAAATTTTGTATGACTTATGGTTGAGGAAAATGTTTGGAAAACTCCGAGTTTGAATCGCTGTATGCAATAAAGCGCAGAACGCAAATATTTTCATCCTATCATCTGCGAAATCTTTTCCACGTGTTACGTGCGTATCAAGGTAGTCGTTAAATAGCCAAACTTTCTCCATGAATCATGTCATAAATGCCTTCTCTATGCGGTTTCTGGAACGAGTTGAGAATTTAAATTTCCTGCTTTTTCTCTTGCTTTACATACTATGGAAAATAACCTTTTTAGAAGAATACAACAATATGATACCATTAAGTTAACTGTCTCTTAACAGATATAGACGTAGTTTTTAGTTGTTTTCATACGTAAATCATTAAAAAAATCTAATACAATAAATAGAATATTTCATTTTGTTTACAACCCTGGTAAGAGTGCCGGCAGCGTCTTCCACACAGCCACGCCATTCACTGGTGCCATTACGTTACACCCTTCGTGTTATTGCAATATTCTTAGTTTCTAGGCCATCTGGACCGCTATAAGAAATCTGATTTTATTTAACTAAAATTTCCTATTACATGATTTATGACTGAGATAGAGGTTTGATATTCTTAAAGTGAAAGTCAGAAAAGGTGACCTAATTTAGGTTAAGTAAATTTTATTTAACAATTACTTCTAAATTAGTAGTTGTATTTTACTTACTAGTCTGCAGTTCCGTATCAGGCATCACCCCTATTTGAGAGGTGGTTTGGAGATCGTAGTTAAAAAGGTTCAGAGTTATCAGGAAAAACTTTTAGCTCTTTGTCAACTGTGTGGTCCCTCAATAAGATCCCACACCTACGTGAGGAGTATAGATACATGCTATTCTATTTTATTTTTATAATCGATGACAAAAATCAAAACATGAAACCAATTCACTCTAAATAGAATCTATAGATATTTGTCACATATATCATGCCTCTCTAATACTCTCTATCAATCTAATGATCGACAGGTAAATGCTTGAAGCCCTTCACCCTTTTCAAACGTCTGCTTTGTCAATAGATCCACACAAACTTCGTAAAATATACCACGGAAATGTTCCGGCATTGGTCAGTCGTGTGTTTCGTGTTTTGGTTCCTATAACTTTGATGTATGTAAGACCATGCTTCAATTTCTTTGAATATGCAGGTTGTCAAAGGTATGTAGTTTTCTTAGTACCAATAGATTTATCTCATGTATAAGCTGGTTCATGCACAAAATTAAACGGGGGTCAGGTAATAACTAAACAACGCGACTAACTACTTGCATACTTCATTGACTTTAGCATTTTTTTCTCAGTCCGGTAATTAAATTGACTGCACGGTTGGCGTCGTGGCTGGGCAACCGGCTGCAACATGTTGCGGATTTGACTTCCGCACAGAGCAACTCTTTGTATGATCCATAAATTGTTGTTTCGGATTTGGGTGTCATTTGTATGACACATATTATACTCACAAATCACATAATTATTATCTAGTATCAGCAATTCAACTATGTTTTACATTTACATACGTTGCAAATAATCAATACTTTAATAATTCTCGACATACAGATAGAACTGAACTTTCATGCTAAACAATCAGACAAAGCAACCCTAAACAAAATTATCTTATAAAAAATATAATTAAATTTAAAAGCTAATTACACTTCATCGTCCAATGCAACAAGAAAACTCATATCGATAATTACAACTACAGTAACAAATAAGAATTTATACCGACCATACATTTCTATTCTAATCCACATCTCATCATTACACATACTCGCATGATAATTACACAGCACAATGCTATAATCAGCGCTCACATACAGCTAATCGGTTTAACAAAGTCGGTGGTGCCGTGCAAACGCGATGTATGCGCCGCTAAGATATCGTATTATGGGTACATTCGCGTGGCCTCATACGTATTGTTCTATATTTACGTTAGGATTTGTAAAGGAGTGAACATGAAGGATTACGCTGGATTGTATGTGCGAAAGATTTTGTAGGTAAGCGTAGATTTGGCTTGAGTCAGAGTTAGATGTCGTGTTTTGTGTGATAAATTGTCGTGTTGTTTTTTACCTAGGAAATGTTTTTTGTAGCTGTTTTAAAAAGAGTCTCACTAGATAATTAAAACCCATTTAATATAATATCATCATTTTAACCGACTTCACTAGAGTAACTTATGGAGTTTCTTGCTCTTTCTTCTCCATAAGAATCTACACTTTGGAACGAGTAAATATGTAGGACTGACCATTAGATAGACATTTTTTTAAATATTCTAATACCCTGCGTGCGATGGCCAAGTCAATCTATTTCATTTAAAACGTAAAATAAATGTAATATTGATATGATAACAATTTACATAATAACTTAAGACAGAAGGTCTCTTAAGTAGGGACTAAATTAAATAACCGACTTGGTATTACATGGATCTCACAACTTTTTACGTGACGTGCGAGACTTGGATTTTTTTACAGAATGTTTTTGATGGTATTTTACTTTTTCTATACCTAATTGTAGACCAAATTTCTTCATTTTCTTCGTCTACAAAAATAATCTAAACTACAACCGAAACAATTAACTAGAATTAAGCAAATATACGATACGATAAGAAACAAAACCCAGTAATCTTAAACAGAAACATCCTACACACAATAAGAACACTTGAGTTCATTTAATTGAAAAACTTTTTGTTCTTCAAGAAAAAAAAGCGCTTTAATTTCATTAACGTGGAATGACTTCGCTTTGTTTCTGTTACTATCGCAGATAAAAAGAAAACTTATAGCGGCTTGATTGCTGAAAGAAATTGGGAGTAAGTCGCTTGAAGCTGCTTGATTAAAGGTAAGTTAGGACTGGTAATGGAAATGTTGTGAGTTAGAATCACTCTATCTGATGTTTATGTTTTTCTTTTTGTTTTGTTACTGGAATCAATCTTCAAACTTTGTTCGAGCAATTAATCTTTAATTCTGAGTAAAGCTTCAATCAATATTCTAGGCTTTTTGTTATGAGAACTGTAATCTTGTAGAAAAACGGGAATTGAAAATGTAATTTATATTGGTAATACATTAATTTATACGTGGTGGTGTTCATACGTAGAATCACAAATTCATATAGACTCTCAAAACTAAATTTTGACTAATTGAAAGTGCATCTTTATGCAAACGAGTGTCCATAACCTACAAAAATAAATGTAAACGTCAACGTTATTAAGTAAACAATGATTGCGAACTTTGACTGTACTTCATGGTGGAAAGATATACATTCTGCCTCTTAACGCCTTGTTTTTGGTTATAGAAATTCAAAATCTGGGCCATCTATCGCTATGGACGTTTAAATCGACCTCTGTTCTATTTCGATTTGTTTGATAATTTATTTTTCACATTTAAAATAATTTGTTGTGACGCTTAATCAAACTATCTTCTGGAAACTTTTCAAATAGCGAAGTATTAATAGGTGAATATTTACCCAATATTCAATATACTTTAAGAAAAAAAGGAGGAACAAGGAGCTGACAAAGTTGCCTACAATCTCTCTGAACAAATTCTTTAAAAAATGATTTAGAATTTTCCAGATTAAATTACAGAAAACGAGCGACCATCCTCGCCAATTCATTAAGAAGGATGACGTGGCTTCACTCCTAATTCACAGAGAATTCACTTAATACCATCCCAAGTGTCTTGATACCTTAGATCCTTCAAGATAATCTGGTAAAGCTACCAAACCATTTCCTGGACTTAATCCATCCACAAATAGGATAAGACCCATCGAGTTGAAACGAATCAAATGAATCGCCGTTCGAATTACTTGCTAAGATACTTGAGACCTTTAATTTGTTTCCTAGGTTTCGTCATGATTTGTTAAGACAAATTGGAAGTGTCCGCGCTAGTTGTCTTCCGAACTGATTGGTTCTTCGACAGCTTCTGAAAGGGTATAAATTATACCAGACGTTCCTTCCTTTTCCTACATAATATGAATGAAAAATAAATTACGAAAAGTTAAAAAATGTAACGCTTTCAACACTCTAACACCCAGTGTTTTGAACTCATTATCATTTGTCCAAATTAATTCTAAAATTACACATACACATCCGTGCAAAAGAAATAGAACAAACGTTTAAAAATACAAGGGCGTGCAAATAAAATGAGCCGAAACATTATTCTTAGTACAATTTTACGCAAAGAAACAGTGAGTGGCCAGAAAAACTGCATATATATCGTATAAATTCACACAAATTCTGACTGCTACGGTTGATTTGTGGCTGCGGGAATCCACTATAAATCTCCGTTCTTTCCTTTTTTTTGTCCAAGTTATAAGCTTACAGCGAGTCGTATACGCGCCGTGAATTCGTATTATAAATGTTGAAACGGATGAAATATCGCTTTTTGTAAATTAATTAAGTACGGTACTATACTAGACATGCCAAGGTTGGTAATAAATTTTTTGCGTTAATTTATGGTATAGTTTTCTTCGTTATATTATTAATTGCTGTCACTGACACTCAAACTGAGGTCGAATAAATTAAGACTAAAATGAACTAACCAAACGAAACGACGTGTTTCATAGTCAATCCCGCTAACATTTCATAATTTACACCATACTATAACATAGGCATTCCCTTTGTTCGTGAGCGAGTTTATTATTAAAATGTTATTAGGAAGCGGAGTGGATACTGCTATAGCTTATGACTTGGCAGACACTGTATATTACTTTTTTTAGCCTACTTCAAAAGGAGGTCCCTGCTTGTTTCGTAGTACAATTGACATTACAATACACTGGCTGGTTTGTTCGCCGAGAGGAAAAACTCGTTTCAACATGAATACTATCGTATTGTTAGATGTTCTTTATTTTAAATTGTTTGGAAGGAAAGTTACATGTTTATTTTTAAAACCTATTTGTTTATGAGTTCATTTTGTTTTTACTTTCGGGAAAGTAAACAATGAACGTTTCACTTTTGTTTTCTGTCATTTTATGACAGGACGAGTTTGGTTCTGGGTTCTGATAAAGGTGCAAAGTTATCAATGGTACTTATTTATGTCAATTAATTTATAAGGAATAAAATTAAAATTATAGGATATATTAGAATTAAAAGTAGATAAAGCACTTTTCTACCTAGCTATCGTACTCAGAGACATTTAATGATTACTTAAACTATTCCTTAGTAACGATTTTGTTTCGAAAACAATTGCTAAGGACTGGGCGGTAAGATTTAAAACAAATCTTCATAATATTTATGTTGTAATTAGGATAACATAATAGTTGCATATGTACAATATTAGTTTAATATAATAATGAGTGGTATTATTGGCCATAGTCTGTGTTTTCGGAAAGGTATAACCTGTGTGGTTTCAAGGCCCGAGTGAATAGAATAGATTACTTATGCTCAGACATGGTCCAACGTAGGCCGCACCATAAGGCGAGATAGAGACCGACTGACCCATCACATATAAATAAAATAGTAACTACACATAACCCACATATTTATCTAAACAACCACAAAGTAAATGGCCAAGATATACCCAATATCCAATACAAATGCTTTGAGTGCTTAATTAGTGAGGCTTTGTATAATTATGTCGCGTCACCGTGTCCATTATAGAATGCAATTATGTGCATGTTCTGTCTCGGTAGGCAGTGTTATTGGTTGCCTGTTTGTTATATAATTTGCAGTTGACAGTTGTGATTGAATGTAATATAGGATAATGTAATTGTTATAGTTGATTATTGTTGTCCTAATTTCAAAACTAATCTGTGTTGCTTTCAGTTAGAATATGTTACGAGTATTGTGAAATATTAAAGTCTAATATATAAATTTTTCCTGGGACAATGTTAGTTACCGTACACCTCCGAAATGGGTTTACCGATTTTTACCAAATTTTATATGCGTATTCAGTACCTAGGTTTCAGAATCGGCTACTATCTATTTTCCATACCCCTAAGTGATAAGGGTGGTTCGCACTTAATTTTTTTTTCATAATGTGGCATTACACATACGTACAACTAGAAATAATTTACAAGGCAAAACAACGTTTGCCGGGACAGCTTCATGAGACATACTAAATGAACAATGTTATGTTTATCGGCTTATTCATGTAACTATTTGATCAGTAGCAACGCAATTGTCACCGCGTCGTGTGTCACGAAATGCTGCTCATGAACAAGAAGCCTCTAGAATGACTTGATACTAGTCGATTTCCTCGTTAAATAGTTACATAAGTTGAAAACCATAATAATTAACCCATCGAGTGTTTTTGACCTTGGGAAATGTACTGTTTTATGCGCCGACATTGGCACATAAGCCACTAGATGAGTTAATTAAACGTTTTTTTTTAAGTGTAAGACTATTACCAAACATAGTCTATTAGGTACCTCGGTAAATACGTAGAATAAAGGTTTGGACAAACTCGTGGGCATAGAAGTTGAATTTAATAGAAACAATTTCCCGCAACTGCTAATAGCCCACTTCAAATTTCGTTCCCGTGTGTGGAACATTAAAAATAAGCTCGTTTTTATTTTTATTACGTTTATGGCTCGTACGCTTTAATTGTCCAGTGCTTATTATTTATTTGTAATGCTGTGGACCCATGGGCATATGGCCTGCTTTTAGTGGAGTCACGTTTTTTGGTAACGAGCGATAAGTGTCGCTCAAATTGTTGCCCTTCTCTGGCTGTTCAACTAATTGCGTATGCCATTTTGAGTTTTAAAAATAAAAAATATATTAATGTAAACATTTGCCAGAGTGTAAGTTGAATTTTCTTTTTGTTAATCAGACAAAATATATACGTTTAACGTGTATCGGACAATATTCCGTGGAATACTTAATTTCGTAGCGCTACGCCGAATGAGCGTAGCAATGACCTCACAGTGACTACGTGTGCTACGTCGTAGCAAGTTCATATCATTTTCTAGTTAACTATGTTTTATTTTTTATTGTTACTTAAATTGTATTTGGAATAATTTTTTTGATAATATGATTTTTTTTTCAAATCCGAATCAACCCTGTACATTTTCAAACATAATATGTTTAAAATATTTATACCCCAGAATTACCTCACAACTTTATGAGCATCATAATAATACGTAAATATGTCCTAATATCCAAACTATAAATCTCGAAGCGCCATACATAATTTAACAATGAAATATAGTGTATAATAAAATCCGGGGACAGAAATCCATTCAGATCAGTAGCAAATCCGGGTACCCTCACTAATCCCCACATAAAATTGCTGAAAAAAAAAGCCTGTAATCGAAGCAGCCAGTCGTAACTCCGGTCCTTTACTTACAAGGGTTTCTGAAACGCACATTTTGGAAATAGGCTATACATCTCAGCACGACTGACAGCCTATTAATGGCCTAGAAATCTAAAAATGGATAATTTGTGAGTTGAACTTCTTTTGTGTACTCCGGGTGTGATCGTAGGCTAAGTATCAGGTCTGTGATTCATGGCTGTAAAAAAGAGATGAATATTAGGTAGGGGTAGAGTTAAGGAAATTGTCAATATAGAAACACAAAAAGATCTTAAATTGTAACAAACTATGCAGTTGTTGTTGCTTGCTACTTAAATTTTATGTCACTAACATTCACATAACGAATGGACAACGCATTATCCATCCCTTTCGAGTCAAATATAAAAGTAAACATTACCAAAATAACTTCCATAAAAGAATATTTTTAAAGATCATGATGTATCAGCTTTTAAAAAGCGGTTTACCCTTCTATTTGCCTCTCTCGAAAATGCGAAAGTATTCACATGGTAAATATAAACGTTTTTCGTCGACACACATACTTCTTATCCCACAAAAGAAAAAGGGAAAACCCTTCCAATTTTTCTCCAAAACGCAACTGATACCAGCCTACCCTATTGGCTCTTAAATATTTAAATCGGTTTGAGTAAACTGTTGGTCGAAAACTGGATTTTTATTCATAGTATTCCAGGGTTTTTCAAAAGCAATTTTCATTGTTATCATAAATTAGTAGTCCATTTGCGTCGCCTTGTCGACTCATGAACGAATGAGGTTCATTATGGTATTACTGCCTTACGCCTTTTCACGATTTCATAAAAAACGCGTGACGGGAAATCGTATTAAACTGTTTTGCAGATTAATTTAATAATAGGTACGAGATTTGAACCGAAAAAGAGATCAAGAATTAAATAAGTCGTAATTTTTTTTTTTTTGAGCTCGCAGTTTTGCTTTTAATACCAATGAATTGATTTATATTGATAAACCGTAGGTTCGAAATTAAAGCTTTTATAATGTACAAAATTAAGCAATTAATTTATTAATAACTGATCACCACAATAGCAAAAGAAGATCAATTCATCAGAATATCGTAAACATTAATATTTAAAAAAAGTTTTATTAATCTTTGTGCTTTTATTCGAATGGAATTAATTTTGAAATAATGCATACAGAATTTGCAAGCAGCCATTATTAATAATGAATAAACATTATAATCGAAAAATAATTTATGAGCGCAAAACGATTTTTGCAACTAAAGTTTTCGTCGATGATTTCATAATGATTTAAAGGGAATAATAATCCCCAAGGGCGTTGAAATTTTAATATTGAAATAATTTGTTAACGTATATTTTATAGCTGATGAAATATTTAAGTACGTAGTAATTGGAGAATTTTATTAATTTAATACACTTTCCGGTGTAAATACAATATTGATCTATTGTTAATTTTAGTTAGTACTACATAACATAATAACACATAATTGCCTTGATTAACTTAATAAGAAGTTATTACGACATGCTAAAAGTTAAGAAATGTTTAAAATAAAACACCGTTTTATTTTTTATTATTAAAAAATAACTGAATACCAAGTCAAAAGTTGTTATAATTATTTTTAACCGTTATATAAATAACGACAAAGCAAGGAAGTCTCCAATTACCGAATGGAAAAAATATGGCACAATCACAAAATCAAAAATTCCAAGCTAAGTGACGCTCAATTTGGTGTCAAAAGAAAATAGTGACGTGAAGCGAACGTAATGCAATAAATCCTTGACAAAAAGCCAATTTATTTCGACGCAAGGATACATTTACGTTTTTATTTGTTTACAGACAAAAACACGCTTGTAAAAATACCTAAAGTTGCTTCATAGAAACAGATTACCTCGTTCTGTTGGTAAAACAGAACATATTTTTTAAGATACGATTTTTATCGTACTTTCAAAGAGTATGTTTTATATTTTTAGTAGCTTTTAATCACGTTATTTTGGTTTTGTTTTTGTGATATTGTAATAATTTATCATTTGCAAGCGTTTCTGTTTTGTTTGTTAATTTTTGTGTTCGATTCTATGTATTTTAATACGGTTTTAATTGGTGTCCATTTACCTCCTTTGATAGTGGTAGAGACGAGAAAAATAAAATTTCAAAGCCCGTAGCCAGAATTAAGGATACAATACAAATTAATAAAAAATGGACACAATCAGGATTGAGGATACAATATTATATAAAAAAATTAGTTTATTAAAGTTTTATTTTCATCTAGGAGAAAACAGACCGTATTCTACCAGTTTAATTCAAAGAAAACAATCAAATACGGATTGTATTTTATTGTTTTCTTTTAAAAAAGAATCACCATTTACACTTATGACAAGCGTTTTTTTGTCAACAAACCTATGACATAACGAAAATATCAAATGCCGACATCAAAGTATATTTTTCCAAGTATGAGTTGGTGCTGCGAAGCAAAGATTACAAAATAAGTGGGCGAGGGAGGTGGGTGGCTCGCACCCGCCCGATAGCCTTCCGGTACTCGCGAAAATATGTTATTCGAAAGGTGGAATATTTTTAAATGTGACTTTGAAATGGTATAGTTTCTTAACGATACCGAATACCGGTAGCTTTGTGCGCAATACTTTGATTTCATGTAGCGGTTTCTACTTTAGAGCTTATGCATTTTATGCAGTGTATGTGTATTTTTATTTCATGATTCTTTAAATATTTCCTTCCTTTGTAATATTATCGTTGCATATTTTTACTACATCTGAGTAAGAATTGGAAGTTAAGCACGTACTATTTGCATTTCTGGAGCTGCGGACTGCCTAGCGGGTTACCGGGGCTCCTGCTCGAAAAGCAGGAGTAGGAACGAAGTGGATTTTAGTCAGTAAGAATCTGACACTCCCTCTCGCCTTGCTCCAGGCAGATGAAGTCATTAGATGATTTTTTCGTCTCAAAAAAAAAACTATTCGCATTTAATTCCTTGTTTAACAAACACTTAGCTACAAAAGTAGAAAACTACAATTATTAGTCCTTATTTAAAACAACCTTTCAAGTAAAACTCAACTAGATGAGGACCATTTTGTTACCCCAAGTTTTTACCACAATATTATATTTATATTCTGGGAAAAAACATTCTTACCCTATTTTACAAATATTTTAAGTCTCAGTGGGAATACTCGTTACCGCGGTATGATAGTGGTACCCTGAAAAATTGGATCAACAATTTCGACGCAGCGAAAAAGCTTCGCACAGCTCATTGGAATATAAAATTGGCTTTTTGATATAAACTGTTGTGAGCCGGTTGTGTTCGCGTAAGGTCTCACTTTGGCCATATTTCGGACATAAATTAACGTATGGTGATATTTAAATTACTTGCTTACTTTATACCATTTTTATTTTAAATGAATGCCATGGTCCAGACTACTGTTATGTTTTATTTCTTTTTTGGTTTATTTTATAATGCCCGCAGGTTTCGTATGTGAATTCTGAAAATGTATGTGATGGTTTATTAGTACTATCTTTGTCTTTTAAATATTGCTTCATATGCAAGCAATATACATCATATTGATCATAAGAGCTCATTTGCTAATTCCAACAAAATACACAATAAGTTTGACTAATCAACTCAAGATAATTAAAATCGCCATAATAATAACAAGATACTCATTACCATAAAATATAGACTTTATAAAAATAGACATTGAATTCATTTTATTACGAGCCCAAGAATTTACTTACTAACTCGATAACGAGGTTTCTTTTATATTATTTTTACGAGATTTTACTTCACGTTTTTCTTTCTTTCCTTCACGCCGATGCTGAATGCGAAAAAATGTGTCGCTCGAAATGATTTAAATCTACAAACTTAATTAGGTCGTTTTAAATAGGGATGTCTAAAAAATTCTCGAGAGATTTATGAAAATCTTGGAAATGAATTTGTCTGACTAATTTTGAATTACCTTACTTCGGGTAAAGTTACGTTTTTCAACGGAAACCTATATAGGTATATACTGGTACTTATATAATCCATTTTGCGAAAGTTTCTGAGAATCTTTTAGTAACGTACTCATTAGTAACATAATAATAACTGCGTATCCAATAAAAACGTTTTATAAATCTAAGTTAGTAGAACCACTTAATTAATGAAGGGCATAATTTAGGTTTAAACAAATAGACTGAGGCTAAAACTTTCCAGACCTATCTGGAATTTATCTAGAATTAAAATTTAAATCAATTTTGTTTGGTCTATTACTTAATTGTTGTGGAAAATCGAAGCGTGTGCTGTTATCTCGTGGATTTAAAGTTTTAACTAAACAACTAATAATTTTACCAACATATCTACTACATCTACTTTATGAGTAAAAATCAACTTTATTGTTTTGGTACAAAGTCTAAAATTCAATAAACGCTTCATAGATTTGAGTACGTTGACCCGCTGCCGTCTGTATTAAGTTTGTATAACTAATAACATTTTAGTGAAATGATTTACATAGCCCTGTAACATAGTAAAACTTAGTGTTTGTTGAATTTAGGCTAGTTATAAGCATATTTCTAGGAAAAAGACTTTGGTAGTTATTATCTTTGTATAAAATATGCACGATGAATGCCATATCTGATTCCTCATCCTTCAAGGAGTATATAACAGTAGCGCAACTAGTCACCAGTGCATTGATATAAACTTTGCAGCTAATATTTCTTCGAAGATCGAACATACCTGAAACAATAAGAAATAGTTGATTAAATCTTGTGTTTGTTTGTAGAATTGTACTTTTTGAATTATAAAATTATTATTCGAAAATAAATTCGCTCTTGTCGAATTTTCATAGTAACGTAATTCGTGTTTCGGATAAAAAGAGACGTAGAAATAAATGGATTTTTATTACAACTCGAATGAAAAAAAGAATATTATAATTTTTATTCTAGAAAAAATAGACTCCGTCTAGTTATCACAAAAAAAACGGGAGCATTTTAATTAAAATTTTAAAGAACCTTACGTTTTTTGTTCAATAAATAAACATGCTTGTTAACGAGAAAAAGTTAAATTAATCGCTATTTTATTCAAACATCCAGGCCAAATTACTATGAGCAAACTTCGCCGTAACAGGCACCACATCACTGATTTAATTTTCATAACCTCTTTATAATTCTAAATTCATCCATAAATTAACTAAAAACAAACTGGACCGCAAAACATTGGCGTCTGCCCAAACTGCCCCTGAAAAACTCCATCTGAATTTCAAATGCGAGACATCCACGTTACCGAAATGTTATTTCACCGCTAACACTTTTATATGATACAAGCAAGAATCACCTTTATTTTGTACATATTAGAGTTCTCGTGAACTGTTTGTTTATTGTGGTGATTGGCTAAACGCTCGGATGGACTACATTTTCATTTTCTGCGGATAGAAATGTGTAGGTACACTATTATGGTATAGGGAGGGTTGGGAAATACTAACAGAGGCTGTAGTTTTAAGTAATTTTGTTCCCTTTTTTTTGGTATAGCATTTTTTTTTAGTTTTTGAGTATTAACCGCCTTACTGAGAGTCTTATTTTAATGGTGACTAAACGATCAGATGGATCACCTGATGGTAAGCAATCGCTGCAGCCCATGGACACACGAAACACCATAGGAGTTCACTTGTAACTCCTATGATAGGAATATTTAAGGGTTTTTGGGCAATCGGAGATTGGGAAGATACTACCAAGAGATTACCCCAGTAATTGCTCCTACTTGATTAAAAAAGTTAAACAGTTAATAAAACCATACTCTATAAATAAAGGTCTTAAAGTTAATCTCATTTTCTCCAAAACAACTTAGTAAGTTTAAAAAAACTATTAAGGAAACATCGAGCTATTCTCACACAATGGTAGCAGTAACAAAGTTAATGCATTAACAATTGAAAAAACAAAGAGCGAGCAACACTAAGTGCACAAACTAACTTGTGCACATCAACGTATACGAAACCAGTATAAACTGACCCCCCAATGCTTGGAAAGATCGTACAAAGCAAGGTCATCATAAACTGGAAATGTGTCGCTCAATGTGTAGCGTGTACAATGCATTTTGTTGTTCTTACATTGTCGACTTTGTACGTTTCAGAGTTTATGCTCACTAAAATGAACAATCGTTGTAAAGCAAACAATACTATGTTGTTGTTACATTATTGTAATTAGGTCACTTTAATTACGTATTGAGAATTTAACTTCAGATTATTTTTTAACTCAGTAAGTTACTACATAAATTAAGAACATCTTATTTAGTTCAAATGCATTGTACTTCAATTCTGCGCATATATGGTAGTTTTTTTTACATTGGAACCTTCTTCTATCTATAGAAAACTCAACAAACGAGATTCTGTGTCATCTGTTAATAAAAAGCCTGGCTTGACTTGCCTGCACAGTTGGTGCGGTGGTTAAACAACTGGCTGTCACGGGTTCGATTCCTGCACGGGGCAACTCTTGTGTAATCCACATAATACTTGTTGTTCCGGGTCTGGGTGTCATGTCTATGTTAACTTGTATTGTGTAAATGCACCCACGACACAGGAGAAAATCCTACTCTGTAGCAATATCTTTCTTTAAAAAAAGAAATTATTTGTTAAATATAAATAAGTTTGCTTATTCATTACCAACAGTAAATAATACTTAAGCAAGTAATAATAAAATATTAATAAGTTTAAAGTAAGATGAAGTAGCAGATAGGTCGATCAATCAAGCTCGACTGATTAGCAAGCTAATCGGCTCAGACGGACGCGACCTCAAACGTCACCCGGCCTCACTTGGAGCATTATAAATATTAATGTTAGCTGATCAAACTTGTACAAATAGCTGTATAACTAAAAACTATGATGAAATTATTTGAAACTGTAATAGTTTTACTTATTTTTTGCGTTTGAAATAAATACATTTATCGTTTTTTTATAGTTTTGTCTAATCAGAGATACTTTTGGTTTTTATTCGTTTATTCGTATCTATGAATAACTGCTTCGTTGCCTCGTTGTGCAACAGGGTTCGATTCCCGAGTCGGGCAAAGTATTGCTGTTAATTTCTGAATAATAGCAGGGCATAGGCAATAGATTCGCCTCCTATTACATGGGCTCTAAGGCACAACTGGTAAAAAGTGAATGTGAATACACTGGCATTATGTGCCGCAATGTACACCTCTACTTACCCCTTCAGGGATAACAGGTATGTTTTATTTTGATAATATCAAAACGGTTCACAACTAAAATGTAACATTAAAAAGACTCACTTTTTCATTTACATATACCGATAAAGATACGAACAAAATACCAAATTCAAGAAAAGTCACAAGAAAATTATTCCACAGATGTTTCCGAGATCAAAGTAACATCTAGAAAAGCCAAACTAAATATGCTTCCGTTTTTCTAAGTAAGTAGGTGTAGAAACAAGCGGTCACGATCATGCTAATTATACGGCTACAAAGGCAAACTCGCCAAGCTTTTAGATAATTAAATCAACGAAAACCGCATTCATTA
This sequence comes from Spodoptera frugiperda, assembly GCF_023101765.2. NCBI lineage: Eukaryota > Metazoa > Arthropoda > Insecta > Lepidoptera > Noctuidae > Spodoptera > Spodoptera frugiperda. Next base: position 13,087,223 of record NC_064231.1, on the reverse strand, counting down.
AGTCTGTTTGTTTCGTTAATAAAGCTAATGTTAGCAATTGTTGCAGGGATAATCCACAGTCATCTCTGGGGCAAGCTGCTTTTTTTTATTTTGGGAGTTGATTAATTTCATTCTAACTATAACATTATACATTCACATATATACATTATACTCGTATGTATTCATAAGTTTCAAGTAAAATGTGTGCATACATTATACAAAGCGTTATTATAATTTAGGGTGCTTTTCTGCCAGAGATGTGCTATGTAGCTATGCTACGAAAATAATAGCTAAGCTGTGAAACTATGTGACCGTTTTCACTAATACTAAGCTGTGGAGCTGTGCTATGAAGATGCGCTGCCGCAAAGTAGCTGTGCGAGAAAGATGTGCAGCTCGAGTATGCGATGTATCGATAGTAGGGAATGGATGGCTCCATAGCACGCATAGCATAGCTCAGCTGAGTTTGTTAACACTAGTATCTAATCTATGCGTAAGAATGAATATGATTTGTAGAAGAGAAACGCATCCACAACAAGGTAGCATAGCACATCTCTGGTGGAAAAGCACTCTTACACTTTTGTAAGTTACGTAATTTCCGAAAGTGGAATTCAAGTAATTTTATAATAACTAATAAAGTAATATGGTAATTACATACCAGTAAAATGAAGAAAGATGTATGTATGAAACTGTAATGTCCTCATAAAATAAAGCTTTCTGATATCCAAAAATGGTTATGAGAAGTTAAAATTACAATCATTTTATTTAAAGAAGAAATTGATAGCCTTTTCGTATGTTGATGTTATTTTTCGATCACATACTGATCACAAAAATAATACCGTTTTCATGATCCCAATGCTTTTCAAGTAAAAGATGAGACATATAGTAAAACAACATTTGTAGTGAACAATGATAATATTACTGAGATGGTATATCAAGATGTTCAATATAAAAAAGATCAAGGTTAATAAAAAGGTTAAGAAAATCGTGAAAATGTTACCGAAGACACTATTTGTACGTACGTAATCAACCGTGGGAAATAACGCACTCGTAACCTGAACCATACTCGAACAAAATTAACCATTCAACGTCACAGCAATTTCGAATTTTAACAAAATCATTTATATGCATGAGGTGTAGGATTTTCATCGAACTCGTTCGTTCGTTGCCTTATCCTTTATTTATTTTCTTGGAAATTCATGAATCTCATATCGTTCCCATATTATGAGTTATAAACGGTTTAATGTCTGTGTGGTGTTTGCGTTTGATATACTGCGGGAACCGAGTGAAAATGATCTGTCGCCAGTAGGAACGTTGCACCAAGTTGATAGGCGCCCGTATGAACTGCCATATCGCATATGACACGTTCCATGATGTTAGAGTTATCATAAGCTTCGTCGATCCAGGAAATCGTAACTTTATCTTCATGAGTTAGAGTATCTATTCCATTGCTGTGAGTATTACCTTCGGAAAAGCATTACAAAAAAGAAATTGCGTAAATCGTTCAAACATGTTGAATAAAAGTTATCCGCGAAATCCGTCAAAACAATCACTATAAAAATGACATAATGAAATCGTTTGTATAAATCAATACGCAATCCTTATTTCCTCTAACTTAAGATTCATAATAGCGCGCCTAAGCCAGGATTGTTACAGTTAATAATCATATTATTGGCTCCATCAAATTTTATGACCACCATTGCCGTTTGAATCAATGGTGGAAGGGCGATCTCCACTCGTGTCATTATTCCCCAATATCTGTTATACGCACAAAGAGTCTGTGACAATTTGATAGATAAAAATCTTGTTAAATATTCTGGGAATATCCTGATCAAGTATTAAATTTCCTTTATGAAGATCATCTAAAGTTTTCGCTTTGTTCCAGATTTTTGCTCGTACAGAACTGCTTTTACGTACATTTTTCTGATTTTCCTTTTATCGACTGTCGATTCTATTTGGTGTGGATTTCTAACGAATTTTGGATATTTTTGTTCACGTTTGTTGTTTTATAATCCTGTGTGTAGCTTGCTGGGTTCAATACTTTTTGGAAAGGATTCTCTTCGGATTGGATGTGGTAGGCACAGACAAAATTGAATAGTGTTGTTGTATTTGGGAATGTTACTAAAATGTAACAACACTTTATACTGTATATACCTTTGCGTTTGTGAATTTCCCTTTTACCAACACACGACATGCCTCGTGTCAGAATTTTATTTGTCAATTTTTCTACCATAAAATCTCTATGAAATTTATACTAACATTCTGAATACCTTTTAAAGAGAATATTCATTTATATTCACTCCATTCTCAGAATCACCTGTTAAAATTTTCCACAAGAAAAGGGTACATCATATTTATAAGGCGACATCCACTCGACACCTTGCATTTATCAAAGGAGTTTCACTAAACTCATCAGTGTATGAGGGAGGGAACAAAAAGTTCAACTTTTTGTTTCTCAGACATAATGGCGTTGACTCGAGTACCATTGTAATGAAACTCGCTGACGTTCCACCGCCAACACTAGAGGTGTCACTATCAATGTCCGTGGATGAGATAAGACAGACGTCTTAAGGCGACAAGATGAAATCGGAGGTTGTCTTGTTTGAAGAGATTTTACAAAAACTGAGCTTCATTCAGTTTGATGCACTGAATATAGTGAATAGACAGAAGCGGAAAATGTAACAATAATTCTGGACACTTAGTACGAGACGAGAGCGCGTTCGTTCTCTGATTGGTTGGTTCATTCTCGTCGGCCAATCAGTGCGCCGAATGTGCTATCGTTTCATTTTCGTTCGACGTTAAGCAAACTCGTACTAAGGGTACTGGTTAATGAAATCTATACTGAAGTAAAAGTCAGGTCATTCAAATACAGAACTATGAAATAGCATCGTTGCATTAACAAGAAGTTAACACGAAAATCGCTACTGTATAACTACCTAACCGTATTATAAAAACGATTTCTTACCAAGACCTTTCATTAAGTGTTAGAATTTAAACAAATCATAACATTAATTAACACTAAACACAGTACAAAAATACGACAAACGCGAACATAAAGCAAAAGGCAAGCATATAACAGAATTAGCGTTCATAATGATACACGACAAATTCTCGACTTTCACCACCGTGGTAACAGTTCGCCACTTGAGGCTGCCATCTCTTTTTGCACGGTTATTACACATGACACGGTACGCTTAACGTGCGTCCCGAGCTGCCACCCTCTAATTTTATTTAGCATATGAAATTTTATCTTCAACACATCAAAGGGACTTTGAAGCTAGAACTTTGAAATTTTGTCTCTTCAGACGATTGTTTCTCGCGTATGTTTTTTGGGTTGAAGAACTTTTCCTTGGTGTTAATTAGGTGGTGTTTACATGTATTTTTATTCATTTTGCTTTGCACAAAGCGTTTTGTATGTAATTATTAAATTAAAGATTTTGTTTGGAAGGAGTTCGGTTTGTCTTTGTCGTGTTACATGTTCATTATGTTTAAAAAAATTCTCATGTCTATTATTTGTATTTGAAATAAAATGTTTCATATTTTAGATTCAAGTATTTTTTTCAATATTTTAAACGAAATTTAAGTGTTACATTACTTTAATTTTATTATCATTTCGTGAGACATGATAAGTCACTTAATCATTAGAAGAAGAACTCGGCTAATTTCAAGCAATGCTAGAACCTCATAATCATGAACAGCCTTCCTAAAGTGCTATTTAATATCAAAAAATAATTATTATAGAAAAATTGCTCAAATAATAAATAGGAAATGTTTAACGTAAATCAACTTATAATTTCAATAAAAACCATTACCAACATAAAACCCCATCAATTTTAGTTATCTACATCCTAAATCACTGTCCCATCCACCCTTTCACATGATTTTAATTCCATATAATCATACGCGTATTAAGCTGTATCCGCGAGCATCCACTCATATTTCATCTCTGAGCATATTTCCATTAAGAATTTCATTTAGAATATTACAAGAGGTTGTTTGGGGACGTCGACCTAGCACCGTTGCTCCCAACGAACTTAAGTTTTTATTTACATGAAGGATTATAATAAAACCTTACACCGAATCACAATGGGAGTTCATTTTCTTTAAGAAAATTGTTTTTAAGATTATCTCTCTGTTAGTGTGCTTTTTGCACCTCTCCACTATCTCCTTACGACTATGTCAAATGCAGCGAAATGATAAATTGTATACTTGCTTACTTTCGAGGTAAGAAGAAAATGGCTTTATTTTTCTTGTCTTTTCTGAAATTAAAATAGAAATGCTTGCAAAATGTCAAATATATTTTTGTTTTTATTGGGAATGCTGTTGTATGATACTTTATCATTATTTTTATTATCGTTTAAAAACATTTTATGTGACATTGGTGTTGTCATCAATCTTATTACAGTAACATCTAGTTTAGAAGACGTTATTTAAAATACTATAGAGAATGTTGCAACGAAAAACAAACAGAATGTCCTTCACCATTTACAAAATCAAGTCGATCACGAAAAAGAGCTTGTCTATTTTCAACGTTTTAACATTTAGCAAGTGGAACTACGAATCCCGGTGGTACAGAAATAAAATAAAAAACGTCGGATCTAAATTGGCATTCAACTGCAACGTGCGCATTCCCCAAGTGGACAGAGCTATCAGAATTTCCGATGAGTACGTCTGTTAGTCTGACGTTCGATTCCCGTTTTGTTATCGCTCCCTAAACGTGGGGAGGTTTTAGTTCCCGATACCCTTTTCACGTGTGAGTTTACATTCTTATAGACTTTATCGTCTACATTTTGAATTCAAGAAATTGTTGCCGTATTTGCTGACGGGGAATTCTTTTAAAATGGGAGTGCTATGAACGTGTTTCGCCTTTTGTTGTAATTCGGAAATAGCAGGATATTGAGAGAAGTGTAAGTTGTGGAGCGTGTCGTTTGATACAGGTGGTTAGTAGAATGTTCTTGTACTGACTTTAAACGTAGATTTTGATATCAATTGGTAGATTTTATTTGCCAGTTGGATTTTTACAATAAAAATGACACTGAAAATTGATAAGTGAAGTTTTAAAACACCATAATTTAAGCAAATCACTAACCACACGATACTACAGTAAAATAGTACTTATGGAAAATATCTAAGAGTTTAATAATACTCTAAAGAAAACACAGTTGCACTTCTGTTGAGCTCAATAAAGGTACAAACAAACTAAATATATTTAGATCCAACGTTCAATTTTGTCGTTGTACCGACGAGAGGTCCCTAGTGTTTCAGCTCTCAATATCTTTGTTTTATCGTGAACTGTGTACCTACAATATTCTTGAATTCCTATTATTTTTAGTCTTTAGAGAACTGTCCTTATGTAACCTTTGTTTATTGGACACGAAGGCTGGTTGTTTGAATGTGTATGGTCAATGAGCATAAAATATTCCCTGAAAAAGGACCTACAGGTAATTATGATACGCAGACGATAGTTTCGTAAAGGTTTCACCTGTCATCAAAAAACATGATAGTTTCATGTCATAGGGTGATTAAATAAAAAAATATATATATTAACATTAAATCAAACTTTATAAATGAATCTAACTGCCGCCTCAGAGACATTTAATGATCACTTAAACTTTGCTCAGTAACTATTGTGTTCTGAAAATAATTGCTAATGGCTTAAGTAAACCGTTAAATTGTTATGAGTACGGTGGTAAATTATTATTTATTTCTATAGTTATTGTAACTAAGTAAGAATAAATAATAAGGCAATAACATCACTTTATTTCACTACCTATCTTACTACTAAATATGTTTTCTAACAACAACGATTGAGATACGTTTCCGCAAATTAAATTCTCAGAACAACTACTGGAAATAGACACAAACGTATAATCCAATAAACCGATAGAGCTAATTATAAATGGTATCATCGAACATTAGCAGGAAACACTCAAAGCGTGTGCCATTAAAGTGGGTGTGGGCAGAACAATCAAAGGTAAATAAACACAAGAAATATGTAGAACGGAATAACAGGGCGGTGCGTCCGACAGCTGAATGTTCCTTCTTAGGGTTGTCGACTTAGTTAAAACATAACATTAATTATGATGATGTACTTTTTTGGTAGAAGTGATGTGTACAGTGACTGATTTACAGTTGATATTGTAATAATAATATTTTTCATTAGTATTATAGAACTCGAAACGGGATATTTACCATGTTTTTCTATTTTTCAGTTCACTTTTGATAAAGAGTGTGATTGATGATTTATTGGTGATGATTGATTGATGTGATTTTAAAAAAACAAATTGTCTTAGTGTAAGTAACGCAATCTTTCAGTCCTTTACTTAATTTCCTTCTTTTTGTGCTACAAATTCGAAAGAAAACAATAAGGAGTTTTGATTAAATTACAAACATCTTATTGTAAATAATTTCTAAAAAACAGGTCTAAGATAAAACAAAAGTGGTTAGCACTTACAGTATTACTGCATTTACCTACTTGTATCAGTATAACTCTATAGGCAAAGACCTTAGCACGGAGTCAATTAAAATGAAACCATATTACAACAAAACAGAAGGTATAAAATTAATTAACAAAGTACAAGCCCTGGCTGCAATTGCAACGTGTAATTAGAAGCATTGTAAAATTAACGCGGCAACCGCTTTCAAAACCAAAAGCATGGCGGTCACAGAACAACTAGAAATACAGTAATTTATGTTACGTCTGTTTCAAAGTAGCTTTTGTACTGCAGTTGGGAAAGGAGAGAGGTATTTGAGGTTTCAGTTGCTGTAAATAGGTATTCTAGAGATAGGTTAGGTCTTTGTTCTGGAGTTTGGCTTGAGATTTTGTGTCTAATTTAGGTTATTGGTAATTAGTAATATGTATGTATAATTAACACATTATACCACATATTTATAATTACCCAGGAGTCCCAGGACTTATAATACAAATGGTGAAAAGTGGATAGACATTGTATAGCGGCATTACGTGCCGTAATATGCACCTCTACCTATCCCGTCGGGGATAAATGGCGTGATGATACATACAAGTATATTTTTTTTAAGTCTTATTGGTACGTATATCATTTGATCATCTAGTCTGTGAGAGTTATATGCTTTGTTTCTTTACAAAGGAGGGCTTGTTTAGATCTCCATACTAGTCAGATGGGTTGAATCTTAGTTAAAAGTTTTCGGTAATTCACACACGAGTGCACTCGACAAAAGAGGTACGATACTCAAATTGAATACTAGCGCACAAAAGTCAAAAATTTTACTCATTAAACCCTGTTCAATTTATTTCGCTATGCCACCACAAAATGAAACTACCAAATTCGCACAAAAGCACTCAAAATTTACTACTACATTCCAATAAACACGGAAAGCTTTTTCCATACCTATGAATAGCATTTAATTTCAAAAACCCCGAGATTCTCACACCGGCACGTATTCAAGCGTTTTAATTCAAATCATGCGTATCCCTATTGTCCAAACTATGCGGAACCACGGAGTTTATTCAACGTCAAAACAAACTAGATATCGCATTTGATATTCAAATGTGACACCGCGTAAAACTAAACTTTTAACGGAGACATTATTTTTAAAAGGTCTTGTTTGGTTCACTGGAGATTGTGAATGTAAAGAAAATGTTTTGAATGCTTTTTAAAGAAATCATATTTTTGTATTGAAAGGGGTTTTTAAGTAAAAACTGACACGTTTTTTATAAAACCGATATAAAGTGATCGAAATAGGCTTCTATTTTATATTGAAAAGTCTATAAAACTTTTACCAGACTGCGCCAAAGGAGGGTTATGTTTTTAAAGTATACAATAAGTCATTTGAAAAATATAACATTCTAACGTTTTGATTTAATATCACATCAAAATCATCATACTATTATTTATTATAGGTTTCATGATATATACTAAATTAATAAGTATATAATTAATAGCCTCTAACATAGCTTGAAAGTAGTAGAGATCCTCGTCAAACAGTTACGTGAGTAAGTGTCACCAATTATCCACTGCTAAATAAAACGCCTTCGTCAATGACATCCAGATCAGCCGGTTAGAATCATCAAAACAGCTAAAAATAAAAATCCGAAATAAACTAAAAGCAAACTATTCTGTCGCATTTGCTGTCCCAAAATCATGAACCCTAGTTTTCAAAGCCGTAACCTTATTATAATGAAACCTGGCCGAGTGTCGGCACGTTTAATAAAAATAAATTGCTTATTGCCTCAGTAATATTTAGTTATATCGCTATCGCTACCTTTCGGCTGCGTGGGTATTTTTCAAGTTTGCCAACGTTATTGTGATCATGTTGGGCTTTTAAAAGGGGACTTGTGGTGTAAGCGAGTAAAGGTTACTTGTATGGGAAGGATATAAGTGGGTAGGGGATTCAGTGATGCAAAAGGCTTAAGAGGCGGTTACGCTATTTCCTGTTACATAATATGTTTTCTGTTGAAGAAAATATTAGTGCGTTAGGATGTTGTGATTTTGTTACCGTATGTCTGTGTGTGAGGTGTAAATCCTGAGTACTATGTTACGAGAATTTACAAGCACTTATTCATATTTCAATAAATGAATTCCGGAGCTGCGGACTACTTAGCGGGTTTACCGGAGCTGCGGCTCGAAAAGCAGGAGTAGTAACAGGGTGGTTTTTAGTTAGTAAGAGTCTGACACTCCCTCTCGCCTTGCCCAAGGCGAGAGAAGTCATTAGATGATTTTCACTTACAAAAAGGCTACAGTTGTATCTTATATAGTTGTTATGTTAGTAAATAGAAAAGTATCTTCAAAAAACACCAAATCACAAAAAGAACAACAGCAACAAAATCTCGAAAAACAATGTTACCTCAACCATCAATCCACATTCAAAACCTTTTTACTGAACGAACGCATTTAACCAAATTCTTTTTGCCACATCAAAGCTAAGGATCAAGGGACATTTGAAATTCTGATGCGGTTTTCTTGTTTGCTTCACTAACGGCCATCCTGCGGCCAGGACTCACATAAAGACACATTTTCCTAGATTGGTATGTGCTTTTACAAGGCTTTTCAAGCTAGAACCTGTTTTTGCGACAGTTTTTCCCGATTTTCGGTAGTGCTCCTGCGGTTTCGATGTTAGTTTAGCTGTTGACTTGGAAAACATGAGGTACATTTTTAAGTAGGTCTTGTATTTTTTAGGGACTTGTGGAGTCAAGCGGTTTGGAAATGTTAAGGAGTAGTTGTGTATATTTTTAGTATAAGTTGTTCTTTGCAGAAATAATGCCTAAGCTAAAATCGCAAATAGACATTGGCTTGAATAGTGCATTCAAACATAAATAACCTCACGTCTGTCTCCCATTTGGGTCCCAGAGACAATGGAAAGCCAATTGCTACGATTCTTAGACACCTCTTAAGCTTCATCAACAGTCGTCAGTCTTTTCATGCATGCTCGTCGGATAAAGATACTTTTAATTTGGCTCTTCTTTAATATATCGCCAATGCGCTTGAATAGTGAAACATTTGAAATAGAATTATAATTATTGCAATTATTTGATCAACGTCATTTGTTGGTTAAACATCAAACCAATCAAATTTGAACTTTACAATGGACAAAACAAAACTATAGGTCATCAAACTCGGATCTGGATTTCTAAACGTCTATTTGTAAATTGGGCTAGACGATCAAAACTTCGTTCGTGATTGACTGTCATCCGCAGGCCGCGCCGCTCCACGAACTAACGGGACAAAGGAAAATGTCCCCTGATTGGTACCATTTATCAGTTGTTTTGGCCAGTCCTTTGTAACTGCACTAAATTACTAAACATTTCTATGTTGATAAGTTGTGATAATTGTTTAATAGTCGACGAGTGTTCCGATTCGAAAGATGTGATGAAACGAAGGGCTATTGAGTATTCTAAGTTTAGTTACGAAAGTATGGTAACTAAATTAATTATTATGTTATCGGCTTACTCACGTAACTGTTTGACGCGGAACTCAACTATCATGCTAGAGGCTCATATTCATGAGCAGCATTCTGGCTGGCGATTCGAGTTTTGCGTCCATCGCGCCCTCTGCCTGCAATCTAGATGCTCACTAGTCGAGTTCCACGTCAAACAGTTACATGAATAAGCCGATAACATAATAATTAACTTTGTTTCACAATAGTTATAAAATAACAGTATGGTAAGTAGTAAAGTGATTCAAATTTTCTGTTTAGTTAAAAACAAACATTCTTCTTGGAGTATTTTCATCTATTTATACTTGTATGTTTTTATTCAAATCGGAATATAATTTAAGACCATGGATTATGAATAAATAAATTGGTTCTTCGCTTTCTAATACTTTAAAATAAGTTAAAAATTGAGAACTGGAAGGAAAATCATAACTCTTCGTACTCTAAGCTACAAAATGCTAATCAGCTAATGTACCCTTTAAAATTCTAGAGATCTTCTAGTAAGATTCAATCTCTTTCCTGAACAATCGTAACGAGCACGTGTAGAGTTTACCAAGTCAACAATTTGAATAAAATTTTCTATTCGACTTATAAAAGGTAATGCAAACTTTGGTTTCCAATGTTGTTGAAGTTCATTATTAAAGACTGAAGGTTGGTACGTGGTAGGAATTTAAAAGAATAGTGTAGATGAGGATATGGCTGAGTTGTGACTCCTGATATGATGATAGTGGATGGCTTTCGGCAACTGTAGTGTTGTCTCATTACTTTGGACCGGGTGAAGTATTTAATCATTTACCGCTGTATTCAGAGTCATTTATTGATGACTTAATCCAGTCCTTAGCAATAGTTTTCGATAAAAAAACGTCAATAAGGTGTTGTTATTCAATGTCAATAATAATTGCTTAAACTGTTGGATATCTAAGTTAACTGGAGTACTGACCGACAGACAGACATTGTTAATATTATTATATTTGTTTTGATGTTCAAAAGTGCCTTCCTGGTCTATTTGAATTAAATTTGACTTTGTTATTTAAGCAATTATTAAATTTGTCTGAGTGCAGCAATTAGTTGTGTAACGGACATATTATGACGACTTTTCTTGAGATTTGATTGTAAATAAGAAATCATTCTTCAGATAATAAATTATTTTATTCCAAGACGGCTAAGGTAATATTTCAGCATTACACTCAACTATTATTACTTCCATAGCGTCGTAGTCTAAGCGCGTACAATATTGATATTCTACAGAGTTACTTAGGGAATTCTTATTAGCTGCGATCTAGACATTATTGGTAGTATTCCCTAGTAATCACTACACAGACTACATGACGAAAGTAAGTGTGAATTTTACCCGTTTAAATAAATTTCACTATTATCCTAGTGTCAAAAATTATTTCAAATTAAATTATATATTAAATTATATTTAAATAGGTGTATGCCAGATAAGAATGTACCGGGTTTGGGTGTCGTACATTGTAAACACACCCATGATACAGGAGAAAATTCTAGCGTGGGGTAAGTAAGGTTTTTTTTTAAAAAAAATCCTTTTCCGAAAGTATTTAAATTAGACGTTTTATTGAAAGTGGAATGTTTTAAATTAATTTTTCTTAGTACTGAGTGATTGTTCGTGCAGCGCTTATCTGAATAAGGCTCTTTAATATCTCATATCTATATTATAATATTTATTAAGAGACATCAAACAAGATATATATACAAAAATGTCTACTGATATCCAAAATCCAACCCATTACCAACACCAAAAACAATAAATCGTAACAAAAACTAACAGTGAAATAAAGCAACAAATAAAATAGGAAGATCCCTAATGACTGCCAAGTTGAGCATTAAAACTGGCCCAAAAACTGGACTGTACCCACAGACCAAAACTTTGGGTACGCTACCGAAAAACTAGAAACTTTATCTTTTCCGAAAATACTTAGATATTTACCTACTAAAGTCTATACGAAGTTTCTCACTGAAAGCCCCTTTTCAAGTGGCTGTGACATGCTTACTAATTCTCTTGAAGTCCATTGGTCTAGACTAGACGTGTTACTGAAACTCTGTATTTGGGTAAAAAGAATGCTATATATTGGTTTCTCTATGGATTTGACTGGTTGAATGTAAATAGATTTTTTGAGGACAGATAAAAAATTGACGTGGTGGCCTGGAGGTAAAGATGCTTCTCATGCATCAGAGTGCGAGTTTGAAACCTACCAAAGACAAGTTTTTGTAAATAAAACGTTGACCCCATTTTACTATTTTCACCTGTGTCGTGGGTGCGTTTACAAATACATACAATTCCCATAGACATGGCATCCGGACCCGAAACACACAAAGAGTTGATCCGTTAAACAAGGATTCGAATCGTTCCAAGAATTGAACCCGCTACGCGTTACGCGGCAGCCGGTAGCTCAGCCACCGCGCCAACCGTACATCAAAAACTTATTATATTACGTAAAAAACTGATGTTATAAAATTGACTACGGTATACTAGCAAACCATATAACGAGGAACCACAAACTGTAATAAATCAAGTAAACAGCAAAGCAATACTGTTACTTGCTTTATTACTTTTGTTTGCATTCCCCTTTAACTTTACTCACGTAATATTTCTTAACGGTTCTCTAAAAAAAAAGAAAATGGCTGCGACGTGACTTTTCTGCGAACGAGACCTTAAACAAAGAATATGTTTATTTCCTCCAGCGAAACTGTTGTTTGTTTAAAACTTAAAAACTTGGCTTTAACAATATTTTTCTTAGCAAAACTATCACGTAAGTAACATCACAAAGTTCATACTTAATACGTACAATGAAGGATTAAGTTTGAAAACTTCAATCTCGAAGATTAACACTCATGAAGTTAAGAGGGAATTTTCACAAAGAAAATTAACTAGGAACAACAAACTTGGGAGCGGCGCCGGCGAAAATGTATGTACTGTGCAGGCTGACTGTACCTCCATAGGGTTGACACCTGTGACACGCTTCGTAGCTCAAAACTTTTCATTCGTAAAGTTTAATTTAATTTTAATTCGAGATTTAACTTCTGATGCATGTACAAGGTAAACAGTTAAACGTATTATATTGCTTTGTTTTTTTTATTGTATAAGCCGGTAAACGAGCATATGGTTCACCTGAAGGTAAGCAATCGCCGTCGCCTATGGACACATGAAACACCAGAGGCGTTACAAGTGTGTAGCTGGCCTTTTGGGAGTTAGGAATTAAAGGGTTGTCTGGGAATTGGCGATTGGTAAGGGAGGTAATTGGGCATTGTTGCCTGTTATTGCTTTGTTACAGCACCATTCAAGTGATTTCGTTCAAGCGAAAATAGTTTTACCAGGTACGACCTCAAACAAAGCTGCTACAACGTATCCCGACCTTATAATTACTAACACAAAACCCCTCTTGATACCCACAACAACACAAACAATACTAAAATTCATCTCATTCAATTATTCTAGGAAATATTTGAAGCCGACCAATTAACTGAATTACTATTTACGTGGAACGCTCCCAAAATTCTCGAACCTACAAGCAATCTACATAAACTTCCTTAATGTGAAAACCATAAACCAAAACTATGTTCTAACGTAGCAGCCCTGGTCCATATAACCGGCTGGAACTAGTTTAAACTAGTATTATAACGATAAGACAGCGGGCGGAGCGTTTGTTCTGTGCGACGTACGAAAGCACTTCGCGTGAAACGCTCGGTGGCTTGCTCATACACTTGTACAATGTACAGGCAGGCGCAGTGATTCTCAAAAAACATATTGTCACTCTTCTTTTATCCTAAAAGAAAATTCTCTTTCTCCGAAACTCCTGTAAAGTTAAGCCTTTCTTCAAAGAAACAGAGGTACATTATATTAGGCTTTGCTGTGACTTTGCAAAACAAAAAGCCACGCTAAATAAACTGAAATATATGTAGATCCGAGACTTTGCTTAGAATTCATAATATATTATTATAATAGTAAAGTATTGAAGCAATTCAATGAGCTTTTTATCGAAGTCCCAGATTAGATCATTTTTAGTTTAACAATACCATGTTTAAAAAAAAACATTCGCAATAATTGCAAAATACACCACGTACCAATATATTTGTGTAGAAATAATTTGAAGCATTCCATTTACGATTGCATAATGTGGAAATGCCAATATTATTTCCATTTGATCAGATGATTGAACTGATTATTAATTTATTCTGTTCAAGAATGTATTGCTATAAACTATAATACTCACTTAAATCACTAGACACGGACCATGAACGCAGTTTTATAAAATATCATCTACATCCTTTCGATTATAATTATTATTTAAATAACTGGCCTTGGTTGACAAACGGCTTCTTCTCACACGAATAAGGTTTGACCATTAATCACCACCCTGCCTCAATGCGGGTTGGCTATTTGAAACTTATAATTAGAAATTATTAGATCAGATTTCCTCAAGTTGTTTTAATTCACCGTTTGTCAGTGTTTTCTAAACAATCATAGAAAATAAATATAACTCGGAAAAGTAACATTGATACCTGCCGTTGGTAAGCTTGGGAATTCGGACACTTATGCATGGATAAAAAAAGGTTAAACCTCCATGCCAGCACGACATTTTAATAAATATATTTTTTAAATATTAAATCGTTATAATTACTTCATAACGTTTAAGTTCGCGAGCGTACATAACTTGTTGGCAACGCAGTGTTTGTACTCGCTACGGCATCGTTAATTAAGCTATCCTAAGTTATTATACTCACCGATGTTGTACTAAGTCAGAAACATATTAAATTATTAGTCTATTAATAAATGCATAATATTCTACTAGAATATTGTATCTCTTTTCATATAAAAATAAATATTTTTTATTCGTTACAATGGATTTATTCGGGTTTGTAAGTCTTATATATAAGTCATAACGTTTTTCAAAAACTCAATTTGATGCACTTGGTGAATTACCTAATTAAGGAATAGTGCCGAATCCATATTCAATAAATTAAGTTTCAAACTCGATTTGAAATACCAAAAAATCCTGACTGCTACCTAATCCAGACTGAGAATGTCAAAGCCTCTGCTTATACTGTTTGCTATTATTCTACTCAGACACTACTTGTGCTACAAGGCCATTGTCGTTGACAAGACCATTGTAAAAGGAAAAGTTAAATAATTTTATATTTCAGACCACAGCCATTAAAGTGAAAAGAAGCGAGAAATGTCTAGATTTGAGTCTAGCTAAGAATGATATATTGCCAAGATTACGCCGGAGAAAGCAGATGTCAGCAGCGTAATAAAAAAAAAACACTGAAGTAGACTACAAGGCTACTTATTTATTTTAATACAAAATTATTAATATTGTCGAAACCTCTATTTTCTACTTCGTTTAACTACCAAAAATGAAAGTAGCTAACTTTAAACTGGGTCGAGTTAAACTTTAAAACAAAGAAGAACTTTCTGTTCCATTTCCTCTCCTTACGTCGCAAACTTACTTAATAATAGTATAGAAAAAATCGAACTCCATGAAAGTATTATGAGCCAAAACAAATTACCCCATAAGAAAAAAGAAGACTGTTCTACTTGTACATAAATCTGTTCTTCGATCAACGTGATTTTGTTCCCCTAGAGTGCATACAAAATTCAGGGCGCATGGACCGAGAGGCGGTAAAAAATTGTCTTTCAATCGAATGTCAATCATGAGTGAATGGTGGACTACTTCTACATAAATCTGTTCTTCGATCAACGTGATTTTGTTCCCCAGATTAATAAAGAGTGCATACAAAATTCAGGGCCTTAATCGAATAAACTGTAATAAAAGATAAAGGGTGTAACGTTGCACGTTAATTTCTGAACAAAGAAATAATAAATTTCACACCTACCCTGTCTAAACAGAAAAAAGAATAATCATTACAAAAAAATACCTAAATACCCGCGCGCCGCGCGCTGCGATAGCTACCTACCGCGACACGGTAACCGGTTCGGCACGATCCCCTCCACCTAGACTGCGACTCGCCGCGCTAGTACTTAGTATTCCCTGGCGCCGGCGAGAAGCTATATTAGGCAACCGACTAGAATCATCCCGAACTACCACGCAACCGCGACAGAAGAAAGTCGTATTCACGTCGTCGGCCGCCAGAGTGACGCATGATGCAGATTTTTCCTGCTGATCAGTTTGTTTAAAAATTGGATTCAGTACAGACTTTTTAAAGTTAAACTATAGTGTATCTTTTGTTGCTATACGCAAAGTGACATATGAATTAAAGTCTTTTATGTTGCCTGTATGAATTATTATTAAGACTAAAAGAATGACCTTAATCGAATAAAATATTGGTTAATGTAATAAACAATAAAGGGTCTTCACAGACATTCTTAAATAAGTTGAGTATCAAACGTAATTTATCGCCATCACTGTTTCTTATATTCGAAAAACTGAAAAGTATTGTACATTCGGTAACCCAATTTAACACAAAAATAACATTTTCGAAAACACACCCCAAATTAGACCACCCTTTTCACAACATGGAAAGCTAAAAGCGGTTCCCTCCGAAAACTTCGTCAACCGAACAAGCCGAAACTTGAGCAATATTTAAAATCCCCTTTGAAAGGAAACTTAGGAAATCCAAAGCACCGTTTCCTTAAAAAACTCAATTGGACTTGTGATGCAAATTCGCAAATCTACTTTACCGCTCCACGAAGCTCTGCGCGACTGAATTAAACTCTATTTAGATATACACGATTTGCTGAGTGATCTAACTCGTCCATGAAGTGGTTTTAACTTATTTTGCGCGGAATTGGTTTTCAAATGAGACTAAGTTTAAATTACTGGTTTCTTTTATTTGTTGGACTTTTTATGTGGGAAGAAAATATTTTAAACGCGCGTTCGAAGATGAAATGCGATTTCTTTCTGTTGATGTAATTGGTTTTTTGTTAACAGTTTTTGTTTTCATTTAAATACAACGTCGAGTGATTGGAATGCTTGGTTGTTACCTTAATAGAACTCATGCTGTCATAACACCCTTAATTAAGTAAGTCTAGTAAATCACAAATGTCACAATCACTTTTAATTGACCAGCAGGGCAGACGAAGATGTATGTGGACACGCCCAATTTCTTACAAATAAAATATACCAATAATAGAACCATATTGCACATCAGTCATTCCAGAAACTACGAATCAACAAGCTTAGTGGCGAAACAATTTTATTGCACGGTTGCCACGATAGCTGGGCAACCTGCTGTCGCGTAACGTGTAGCGGGTTCAATTACCGCACGAAGCAACTCTTTGTGAGATCCACAACATTGTTTTTTCTGGTCTGGCTGTCATGTGAATGTGAACTTGTATATTTGCAAACGCACACATGATACAGAAGAAAGTTATAGTGTGGGGCAATGTTTAAAAAAATATGCCGATATACTAAATTCACCAAGAAATGGATTTGTCTTCGCATTAATTACAATAATGATACATAAACAGCTTTTGAACTCATTCAAAAGGAATACGAGCGAATAAACAAACTAACTTTTACTCAAGTTTAATTGTTATGTGGTAAATTTGAATTTGCCTAAGTACAGTCGAGGGTAGTACGTGCAATCACACTTTGTTGGGAAACTTTGTTCGAATACATCGACATACTTGGCTGTGTTACGAAAATTGGGTCGAGCACGTTTTTTTTTTCAAAGTATTGGATTTATATACGTCACCGTGCACTGGAGTAAGTTTCATATGGAGCTGTTGATTGAAAAGTGATTTACAGATTAAGTGGAATTAAAAAGTTCAACAACATGAACTATTATAGAAAACGATTGACGAAAATAATAGTAGTGCATGAGAAATTAATGAAGTAAATTACATTATAAGAAGTATTACTCATTATTGTCAGACCATTTTATTGAATAAATAACTTTGTTAAATAGTTTTTTTATTTCTGTTTTGTTTTAAGTCCATTTTTATGTTGATTTTCTGTATTTTATTACACACTTTTCTTGCCTCAGGTCTACACGAATAAATTGCAATAGGAATATGCACTTCTATTTTATAAATTATCTGTACCTAGTCCATTTTGTTAAATGTGGGTATATAAAATAATAAGGTCAAACAATTCTATTCATTAAATAATTATGTCAATTAAATAATTACTAAACCATTATTTTCTAGACAAAGAAAAGTACTCATACTTATCTCACAAAGCTAAAGTACACGACGGAACTGTAGTAATAGAAACATAATTTGGTATCAAAATGTAGGGTGCTCATAAATTTTAATAAAACGTGGACGTTTAATCCGTTCCCGGACGTGTCTAGCCCCAAGTTGTGTTTGCACATGATATGATATTTTATTCATTGTATTATATTTCGGATTTAAATGGGATTTTCGTGATTTGGAAATTTATGGATCTAAGTTTGGGTTATCTGCGCGCCGCCATTTTGTATTGTAACACGTTTTGTGGCATAGCAATAAATATAAGTAATGCGTTAGTAACATTTTCATTAATTAGATATTTTTATTAAGTTTTTTATAAATGGAGAGAAATATACTATAGTAATATAGTCTCTAGAACTTATAACCAGAAAAGAAATAAATAGAGAGAGAGAGAAAGAAATAAATAGAGAGAAGAGAGAGAGAGAGAGAGAGAGAGAGAGAGAGAGAGAGAGAGAGAGAGAGAGAGAGAGAGAGAGAGAGAGAGAGAGAGAGAAAGATAGCAGCAATTGATAATCAGTAATATTTGCACCTGTCGTAATTTATAACTGAAACCAGGTAAATTGTCTAATACGCTGCATAATAGTTAGAAAACGTATCATTCATACGTATTGTCAATTTCTACAATCCAGCAATATAGAAAGCGTCTCATTAAAAGTTAGACGTGCAGTCACCCGACTCGCTAAGCCGTATCACTGGATTCACTGGCTATATGAAATTCAAATACTGACCCGTTTGTAACCTGAAACTGAAACGGTTGACTTGAGGTGAATTAAACCGAGATGCATGTATTTACCAAGTGACTAAAATGTCGACAGATATTTTAAAAGTATTAAGAGACAGATGTCAAAATCAAAGTCAAAGGCAAAATTATTTATTTCAAATAGACTAGGAAAGCAAATAAATTTGTGAAACAAAATGTAATTTATTTATTTGCAAGAATTGTAATACATTATAGGTGATCGATTATTTTATCAGCTTCTCACACAAATCGCTAATAATGTCCTTTATCATTCTGAAGTTAATAATAATTGTATGTCAAACAAAATCAAATAACATCAATTAGGAATGTCACTATTTAATATATTATGAATAAGTGTCAGACGTTTTCTTTTATAACTTACATAACCAAAGCATAAAAGGGTCGCTACTAACATTTAACAATACAAATGAGGTACTAAGCAAACCAACCTCTATACCAATGTTGTTTTTAAGTTGTTCACTGTAGATAATATTATGTAATATAATTTAATTTAATTTGCGGTTTATCTCATACATAAACATTAATATTTATTATAAGTTTTATTATAATGTTCAACACCGCAACCTGTAATTATAAGCTACATGTATTGAATACCGACAGCACAACAGTCACATGGTGGTTAAAATTTGCATGTGGTTTTATGTGGCTAATGACAAATAATGTCATAGTATTATATATATTGGTATATTCTGTTTGTGTAAGTATTAAAGCGGGTAATTAATATTATTGTTATGTTATTTTCGGCCTATGACCAATATTGGTGGATGAGTAATAGCATTAAATATTTGGCTATAATACAATAGCAGCAGCTTAAATTTACACATAAAAACCTAACAAAATAATAATAATATATCATTCACACTTAATTAGCACTCGACCACACTACCGCACAAAGTAAAGCATCACAATTTTTCCAAATTAAACTTTAAAAACATCGCCACTACAAAATTAAATAAAATGAAGTCAGACAGGACCTCTCTCTAGCACATTAATTTAAAACTTACATAGAAAATAAAGGTCTCCATTTACAAAACTTACGTAACACCGGGGAGTACAGAGCTAAATAATCATAATTTATATCTCGCCACATATAAATTAACGCAGGAAGCCATTATCAGGCTAACAGATGACAAGCGGGGCATTAAAGTCTAAAATTGTACGAAACTAATTACCGCGAAGACCGTTTGTAAAGGTGGTCGCTATGTAGCTGTAATGTGAGTCGGAGCTAAGTTTAGGTGGGTTGTAAACTTGCGATTTGTCGCCGAAGCGGTATAAGAGCTAGCTGGTCTGTACATTTTCTAAGACAAAGCATTCCTCGCCGCTACACTAAGAAGATATGATACTCTCGTCACTCGTCTAACAATAATGACCAAAATTGTGATAATATATTTTTTCTCTTTACAGGCTAAGGCTGACTGCTTACCGCAACAGAGCGAGGTAGCAGAGCGGAGAATGGAAGAAATATTAACCAATAGGATTGCAGAAAATCTTCGCTTCCTTTAAGTGCACAAATTTTGACAGAGAGCCTCACATAGCATGGATGAACCATCGATTAATATGTAATGGATACCTAAAAAATAGTAGAAGTTTTTGCTGCAGACCTAACTTGTCCAATTGTATTTACTAAAATTCCTTAAAACTGAAGTCTACCATATTTGCAAACACCTAACCAAGACAATAGAAATCCACAACAAAACGGAGGTAAACCTTTCCACACATCCATGAAGTATTTCCAGCTAGTCCTCGTAAAACGTCTAACGTTTGCAAAAACCTTTACGTTCTCCCTTTAGCAACACTATATTAGAGCGTAACAAGTGAAGATATAGTGGGTCTTTGAAGTAGATGAAGAGGACGACGGAAATGTTGGCAGTGGCGATAAATATCTGGTTAATGGTGCACCGTGGCCAATCACCGTGGCTATGTTCGACGTGGTCGATTTTAGTTTATTACATAAAGGTACGGCTTGCTAAGTTAAGACGCTAAGACAGGTACTGGTGTGTCGCTAAGAATATGAACAGTCGTGGTGGCTGATTTGCGTTTTTTTTATAGGTATACACAGGACACCTAGACTCGAAACACAAATATGTGGATAATGTTGATCACCCTAAGAGTTGCTCCATGCGAGAATAAACTCGGTAGCCGGTTGCCCAACCTATTTATTATACGTATTTATTGTTTAAATCATCAGCAAAAAGTCTTATTTGTTCGATGTTCATTTACTTTTAGCGATCACTTTAAAGCTAAACTTCTAATACTAATTTACTACAGATATCAAATGTAGTTCTACCTACAGAAGCCGTTGCCAAGTATATCTAAGTTATAAAGATATTTATAAAAGTCATACTATAACGAAAATCTATTAATACTAGATTATTCACGAGCAATATTCCCCTTTGAGCGATAAAATACGTGCAAAATTCATATTTAATACTCATACGGAGTCGATGAGAGTCTTTATAAGTTTCTGCATCGTGAGACTTTCTATATTTAACGTATAACATTTTGTATCTCCTGCAAGCAGATTTATTTCCAAAGGCTTTCATATTAAAGCTCATTTCCGCGATACAGATTAAAATGGAAACTGTAATGGTATTGCTTTTTATGTTTGTGTTTAAGATAAGGGTGGTGCTGTTTGAATATTATTTTGTAGTATCTTGAAAATGTATAGAGAAGATTCTTTCGATATATAACACGTACGGCGCCTTTACGTTGCAATAATTATTTTGTTAGTTCCTCAAGTGTGTCAAATGTCTAATCTGATCAAACACTAAAAATAAGTCCAGGCTGGCTAAGCATTACTGAAAATTTAAGAATAATAAGCTCATTCGTAAAACATGCAATACATATTTTATGTAACCTAACAAATGCTTGATTTTTACTTAAAGTACTGCTGATAAAACCTTTACATTTTTACCTGGGATTTGTAGTCTAAATACCTGAAAATAAATGAAAACCCCAATTTGATTCCCAACTGCCCGGTGTCTATTCATTTCAAACGTTTGGATCGAAAAAAGATCAGCGAAAACTTTCGCCGTTGTAAAATGAACTGAGAATTTTGGCAGTAAGATTTCATACGGTTCGCAAACAGCTCAAGGCTGTGTACAGCTTTAAATGTCACTCAAACATCGACTTTTTAGTTGTACGTTTAAAGTTCACATTTATTTAACCGATACTTTGGTTTAGTTTATACGCGCGCACGTGTGGAACATGTGAATTATCCACTTTTGAACGTCGCGTCAAATTTCCAAAGCGGATTGACAAACATATCAGGAAAATTTATTCCTTTATAAAGCTCCGAAAAAATCCCTTCAGAATTTTATCAGTTTTTGAGATAAGCGACATACTTAAAACTACAACTACTTGTAATTTTTAGAAGATCCTTCAGAATTTAATTTGATAAAAAATTGTAGATTATTTTGTATTTAATTAAGTAGGCAATTCAATATTCACTCAGCCATAGTTTAATTAAGCCATTTTACATTATTTAACTCATTAACATAATATATCAAACACCTTCACACACCTTCTACTTACGCCATTAACAATCCGACTTCAATAGTCAACTGAAACTCGATATTCATCATAACACTATCAATATTGCCCACTTTTGAGTTTCACTTAATTTCACGGTGGTCAAAGTAAGTGGGTCTCGCAGGGTACACGGCTTGGTCCGCTAGTTTTTCAATTTGCCATGTTGCAATGCACCGCACGTGGGCCATATTGCGATTTTATTCACTCCACCGTTCAGTATAAAATGGGACGTTTTAGATTGCTGCAATACAGATAGGCATTTGAGTGTTCGTATTTGTGTTATTAAAAAGATAGCAATGCTGAGCCGGAAAAGTAAGAATTTTTGTGATTGAAAGCGTTTCACTCAAAATGAGTATTGGTTTCTGGGTGGAAATTGTTCTGTTTTCACTTGGAAATATTGAAACGTATCTGAAACATTGCCCAAAGCTGTACAGTGACCTGTTAAAATCTATATGTACGAATAAAATTTACAAAAAATTGGATTGTTTGTCGTGTACATTGAACTGTTCAACAAAGTTATTAGTATTTACTCTTTTGATATTGGATTTAAACTTTATCATTCGTATCAACAAAACTTTTATTTTAATTGACTTCGAAATGTGCTTGATGGATATTTCTGTGAATTCGACGAAAATTACATTAATACACTTTAGTAAACGAGACGTTACTCCACAAACAATTTATACAAAAAAGGGTCATATTATCAACTAATATAATAAGTGCGATATCTTTAGGAGCAATCGAAATTCTGATCCAGTTCGAGGGACCTGCAACTGACTCCCTGCTGGCAATGTGCCAATAAAATAATATAACGCTATCCCGGGTACCGAGCCACCCTCTTAGGTTTTTGTTACTAACTGCTACACTTGAGTCGTTGCTACTAATAAGACTATTCATAGCAAGTATTAACTATTTAAGGTTTTTGAATAACAATTGTACTTTCATATATTCAAGATTAACATTTTAAGTAATCATGTCATCTCCTTTATACATTTCAATACCATTATACTTCAAAAATATCACCGTCCCAAACTGCACCCTAACACACATTCATATAAAAGTTATTGTTCTTTGACTACAACGTTGCCACACGAGCATTCATATTATTGTTATCTCAAAACAATATGAAAGTGAAATGGTCTCTTGGAACATTCAGCCTGTTACGTAAAACAGTACAATATATTATACAGCCTACATCTTCTTAAAAGGTCGGATCTGACATTAAGATATTTGCATCTCTTCATTCCTTCTTTACATTATCTCGATCATAATAATGGCTTCTATTTTTCACGAGGAAAATACTGCCCATGCTAATCTTGGCTACGCTGAAAAAACTGTATACAACGTTATCTAAATGAAAGAAATTATTTTCCTGTCCAACTTGGAGAAATTAATCGGGGTAACTAATCACCAATGGGGATAGATAAAGTCGTTGTATAATCTAACTGTATCTTTGGTGTAGTTGCTATCTTTTGATTTCTTTTATTATTTATTCAATTCTGTCAGTAACATAAGGATAGCTTCAGACAATTGAATATGAGGTTTCTAATGTCAGTCAAATACAAATGGAAAATTCTCAGTTGTAAAAATATTCGGTCAGTGTATATTATGTATGTATGCTATAAAAAAAAAACATTTTAGTACTGTAGCTTAAGTTATACCTACGTACACCTACCGTATGCGAAGCGCAGGTCATCGGGTTAAGTAATAAATTCTGTACGTTACTTGAAGCGATAACATCGTCCTAAGTGTCGTGTCACCACAAATTGAACCTCCACAATTTATTGAGAGAACCAAAAATAAATTGACTTTTAAAACTTTGCAGACAAGTAATAGAGATCCTGAAGATTTTCGTAAAATATTTTGATTTGAATATTATGTAAGACACAGCGTAAAATTATCAGGTTGGGTATTCATTTCGTTATAATATAATTAATATTTATTTAAAAGCTTTATGCACTTAAACACATGGGTGGACATAATGCCATTGGCATTTTCTGCCTGTTTGACCCTAGGGTGGTGCAGAGAAAATAACCAGCGGGTGTAAGGAACATGTCAAAGGTAATAAAAAGGTAATTATAATAAAGCTTTAACATCATAGGGTTTAATCTAAAATCGAACCAGGGACTCTACTTTATGGGCAGTCATACTTAGGAGCAAGCTCACTCTCAGATATATGTATGTTCATAATTATATTCAATCGTAAGTACATGAAAGCCGAGGTAATAACTTAGATGCAACTTAGTACATATTGCAATAAGGTTGAACAGTTTAAACATGTTAATAATAGAATATTAGCACAATGTTAGTACATAGAATCTTGTAATATTAAGCTCCTCTTTGTACAAACTCATATGCTGCATTAGAGAATAGAAAATTAATTTTATAACACAATACGTAGACTATACAAGAGAGCCTTTAAAATTAATTCATGAATATACATAATATTGGGTTGATTTCGTCGTAGGAATTTGCAGGGATTTTCCTCAAACTAAGTTTAGCTATTGTTTTGTAAAAGGAATATAGAAAACTAATGTTTTTGCACGGTCTTTGTGTCTCAGTAGATCTTTTATCATTTTAAGCATTCCCTTTTTGCAATTATAAATATGGTGCAGATTTTAATCAAAGTAATGTTGAGTTTTAGCACTTATATCCTTAGGATAATTAATTCCACGTAAAATGAGCTTCAATAGCTCGTATCTGCATTAAAAACATAGCTTCGGAAGGATATTAAATTAAAACGTAGTAAACGATGCACGAGCATTAAAACCAAAAAGAACTCAGTCTCTGGATATAGAGAATATTTCTCTTTACACATCATAAAATCATAAAGCAAAGATTTTCAAAAAGGCTGCTAATGAATGTCAGTTACACAGAAACGTAGAGCATTCGCACATAACAGATAGAGAGATGAAATTTATCACAGCTGAACTGGACGTATACGGTGCTAATTTGTTCAGCCAAATGGGCCTGCTACGCCCCAAGGGGCTTACCCGGCTAAATAACAAAGAGATGCAGTTGATTGATAATGTTGAACCCAATGATGAATTTGTATTTGGTGGGGTTATACTTCGGAACAGGAAAAGGTCGACTTTTTGGAATTTAATAGAAATTTTATACTGATTTCCGTATTGCTTTCCTCGGGGAAATTGTGAATTTGAATCTGTTACAGTATGCTTAGGATATTGAATTTCATAATTATTTTTATTTGTATTACATTCAATGAATGCTACTGATTTTTTATTGCAAAACATTTCAAAGACATTTTTTGTGTAATGTTTGAAAATCTTGACACCCAAATGATGAATGCAGATCGTTTTACATCTCATAATTCCAGAAATGACAAAATGGTGTCCATTTTTAGACACTATTTCACTATTGAAAGCATCTGGTAATTACCGTAGCAGTATTGGCGTAGCTACAATTATTCCAAAGCAAAGTTTGTCGATAGCAATACGATCATTAGCTCTGTTTGTATCGGTTCCCGCTAAATGTTCGGTCCGTCGGTTGTGTGGCCAACCAACAGCTGCTTATGAATATTAATTAACTACCAGTGAACATCTGTATTAAGTATCTGTTATATGGAAGTAAAATCAAAGATGGTTCGTTTAAATCTTTTTGTAGGTAATAAATTTTTGTTCTTGATTTTGTAAGAAAACTGATTGTCGAATTATGATTTTTAAATAATATTTATTTGGTCGTGGAGTTTTTTTGGAAATTGCATTGACTTGTTTGAACATTTATATAATAATCATTAAATGCGTCTATGAAAATACATGTTGCGTGTATCAATACAAAAAAGGAATAAAAAATACTTTTACGAACATCATTTTCTCTGGATATAAACAAAAAAGGTTCCCATGGACGAGTAAATAAAATTATGGTAATCCCAAAGGGTTGCAACAATATTCGTCACACGTCGGATTATGTCACCTGCGTGTGATGTGAAGGGCTAAATGATTTTGATGAGGATTAAGTGTGAGCGATACCAATATATTTGAGAGAAAAAATAAACAAAACGGTTGTTTGTTGGTCTCATTATGACTGGACAAATAGAGATCCAGGATGACAATTTGTGGATCACCTTCGCATAGGAACCTAACCGCCACACTCAGAGTCATTTACTGATTACTTAAACACAGTCCTTAGTAATTATTTTCGATACAAATTTGTTACTAAGGAATAGATTAAGTAATCATTAAATGTCTCTGAGTGCGGCTGTTAGTCGTGCTACGTTGTGTAAGATTAGTAGCATACATTCGCCCTTTATACAATTTTAGTAATGTATAAACTAACACTAAGTTAGTCTATTCTTAAGTACATTTAATTTCGTACCACCACTTATTCCAATTATTCGTACTACTTTTTTCAACTATTTTAGTTCTATAGAATACTGCGGATTCCAGATTTAAGGTCACAAACCTCTGAAGTTAAATGACTACCAAGAATTTAGGGATTATAAAACCAATTATACTTTTTGAGAATATTAAGTACTAGAAGCAAACTATTTAAACAAATTAAAGGATCAGGCATAATTCTTAAAATAGTGAAACTAAAAGCGGTCTCGGCATTTCAGTCCAGCATAACCTTTACTCAAACTTCAATTTAACTTAGTGACATTAAATATGTATAAAACACTTTTGATCACTAATAGAGTAGTTGAAAAAAAAAACAACATCACGCCTTTTATCCACGAAGGGGTAACAGAGGTGCACGTTACGGCACGTTATGCCGCTATACAATGTACACCCACTTTTCACCATTTTTGTTTTAAGTCACAATTTCAGACTCCATGCCACTACTGAGAAATTTTCGAAAAACCGAAAAATGCCCAGTTATACTTTGCCCGATTCGGAAATCGAATCGAAGTCCCCTTAACCGGCAATCGTACTTGCGACCACTAGACCAACCAGTCGAGTAGTAGAGATAGGTAATATAATCTACCCACAAACTTGAATACTGCTAACAAAAGCCAAAAACTTATTTATTGTTAATCCGAGCATATAATGCTTAATCTTTCCGTAAAGCCAAGCGTAAGGAGACTGAGATAAAACAAACTCTACTGTTTAGTAAGCGTAAAAATACGAAGCCGGTACTACTAAGTTTATCGTGCTCCAACACGCCATCATGCGGATGAATTCTGTACTAAACATGTTCTATAGTGATCATGAAAGTTTTACTTTCTTTGTAAGAACTCAATCAATGTTTGATTCCTTTTTCTAATGAGACTATTATGATTGTATCATTTCTCTCTCTCTCTCTTTTTCTAAGCCTTCTCAACAAATAGTTGCGTCTAAGTTTTGCTCATATTTATTATCTTACTGAATGTTAAATAATTCCATCGTCGTTATATAAGTAGTGAAGCAGTTTGAAGTGGAATAATCAGTGGTACTACAGCAAGATTAAAATTATGTAGTTTTTTTTAATTCTGTCTCAACAGCCTAAGCTGTTTCACAGAAAATCTGCTTGAACATGAATAAAATTAGCAATTTTGTATACTAAGGCTTTCTAGAAGAAAATTTTCTCAAAACCTGAGTGGCTTATTAAGGATAAGATTTCTAATTTTGATATCAGACTTTACCTTTAATAATAGACTAGAATATCTTTGGTCTAGGATAACAAATACTGTTACTGAAAACTAGGTGTTCTAATTTCTAGATTATTAGTCTTATTGTATATACTACAAAGCTTGGTATGGCGACTGCCAAAGATTTTTTTTGCATGAAACTTCATCAACTTACTTTTCCTTTCATTTATTTTGATTCAAATCTGATGGAATCTTCCTACAAAGAAAGCAGTATCATCTTCGACTACTTGACATTACCAAGATCACTCAATCCCCAATTTGAACTCAGTAAAAATATTTCGTATTTCAAATTCCAAAAATATGCTCTAATTGGGGCTTCTAATACATAAAATAGGCGTCTTGTCAACGTCGAGAGCGTTTCAAACATCCTGACGTAGAATTTTGAAGCGTCCAACACTTCTCAGTTTGTAAGCTGACGTCACAGTACTTGAGGCAACAACCTCTGTTCACAGTGGAGCTACAGTCGATAAGTTAACTCGTTTATAAATTAACTAGAGTGTGTGCTAGGCTTTGTGTGCTAAGCGTTGTTTTAAACAACGTCTGTAGTGCGAGAAAATGCTTAGGCATTTGAACGTTTTGGTCAGTGAAATTGAACGCAATATCTATAATGTATATAAAAATCAATTGCTTCATTCACCATAACTCGAGAACGGCTGGTCCGACTTGGCAAATTTTATCTGTTATTATTTGAAGAATTTTGAAAAGTTTAAAAGGTGAGAAAATGTTTGAGGCAATACAAAGTTTGCCGGACCAGCTAGTGTAAAAAAATACCAGACTAAAGATAACTATATGATGTCAAAATATTATTTGTATCAACACTTATTAAACGTACAAAAACCTTCTAAAAACTAGACACGAACGAGACATATTTTACACTACAATACAATAAAAATGAAAAATACAACAACAATAAAAATAAAAGAAACTATTCGTACCGACAGCAAAACTTTAAAACTAAACCAAAATTCAATTTCCTATAAGACGATTGAATTTAGTTCACTTAAAAGCGAAGAACGTGACCTCATTATAATTTTTCTCGAGTTCGATACATTCGGTGTGCAGGAAAGTGTTTAGGAAAGGAATGGAATGGAAAGGAAAACTGGACAACAGCCAGGCCAAGAAGGGGTCTTAAGGGATTTCTGCGTGATAGTTATTGGGTTGAAAAGGGAAAAGTGCGATGTAATAGGATATTTTGGGGGTATCCGATATAACGCTGTATGTGCGATATTTTATTGGATTTGTCTGTGTGAACTGAGAGACATATTTGAAAGCAATGCTTTATCCGCGAATTGGTATGATATATTTAGTAGTTCCGAGATTTTACTATAGATTTAATTGGTATTATCACGTTCATTGTTAATGAAATGAAATATAAGAAAACGTCACGCGTTTTATCCCCAAAGGGGTAGGCAGAGATGCACATTACGTCACGTACACGTACTCAAGGTCAGAGATACCTCTCCAGTACAACCTTTATAGTTTGAAAGTAGAACAAATGCTACACATAAGCATCAATAGCGTTTACTTCCAAACGCAATAAAATTTACCCTCACAGTCTATGGGAAACTCGATCGAAATAAATTTCATTTTCGCTTCCCTTAGTAGCGAATAAAATATTTCTTCAGATACTTTCTTAGCAATGCGAACGAGGCCCAAGATTTTTCACTGTCGTCAAGTGATATAGAGTGTCAATTCATAGTAAGGAGGGCGAGGTTAATTTCTTTGGAGAATCCTTTATTAGAAGTGGACTAAAATTAGGTTAGAGAATTCTGATAAATGAAATAATATTAATTGTTATGGATTCGGATGAATGAGGCTAAATATAAAGGCTTTATTTTAATACTGAAATAGAATAATACTGTTCTATTATAGAACTGTTTTTGTAAAAGTGGAGATTTTTGTGTTTTGTTATTTGTGGCCCAAATATGAACTGTGTTGAATAAAATGTTAATAAAATTGGTTTATTTAAAAAAAGGGAACCAACAATTTGATTAAAACTCTAATCCACAGGCAACTACGAGTATTTAACTAGTCCCAGTCGAAATCTCGTTTTATACAATATCTAATTTTCTTAAAAAAAAAAATTAACATTACCTATGTTCATTTTATATAAAGTGATAAAAGTGTTGATATTAAAGTACCAAAAAAATAAAAATAAAATATGAAGTAAACATTTGCGTTCACCTTTCGGAAATATTCAAATAAAGAAGATTCATGCTCAGTGTAATCTAGTCAATTATTCACCGGGACGTTTCAGTACCTGTAACAAAAGAAAATTAGTCTATTAGTAAACGAGACTGAAAATAAGGTAACAAAATGAAGGTTTATAAATAAAGGAAATTAAATTCAATAAATCATAAAATAATTTGGACCTAAAGCAAGTAGCAATAAAACATAATTTGGGACGGTGGGTGATGTAGGTCCTGTTTTTCAGGTTATATACAAGTGTATGAAATCTTTGTATTGGTTTTCGTTTGCTGTAATATGAAGGTAAATATTAGGTTCCATATTTTCGTCGTTGTTGACATATATTATGTTGTCACCTGTCACTGATTTTCATTCCTTTATTACATGACATTTGTTATGCCTCGGCTGCGTTGTTTGTTTTGCTTTCAAATGAAATCTCACGGTCGATCTAAATTAAGCATACTTTTTAAATGATGATTAATTTTAATTAATGTTGTTTGGTCTAATATTAAACTTTTGCCTGTCATCAGAAAACTGTTGAAGGCAAATCCTCCGCTCTGGTTACCGGTGACCTACATGGCAGTTTAAATAGCTACTAAGATTTTCAAAAATATAAATAATTGAATTATTAATAAGAGATGGAAAAAATAAAAAGATAGGAAGATTATCAAACATTACAAGTATTTAATTACGTTGTGATATAACATGAAACCAAAACATCCAGCCCGGTGACTGTATACCAAACAAAAATGCCTTGTTCAAAAAATTCGTGACAAAAATCAGAACATGAAAAGCACTTGTGCCGGCGACGTGACAACAGCGCGTTTTGACTTGGATGACGCGAATCGAGAGGCCTCAAGCGCTGGACCGCAAACGCTGACGCATTCACTTTGAAGCCAAACGAGTTGGCTCTTAAAAGATCCGCAAGTTTGACGTCAATGTCCAAGTGCCCTCTAGCCTTCAGAGAACGTGTCTCGTCAGTTTTTGATACGCCCACTCACATCAAAGGAGAGGTTATTGATCAAAGTGGATGTACGGAAAAAATCACGACGATAATGCTGAAGGAGGGGATGATACAAGCATGGAAATAGATGTCACATTCAAGGGTCTGCTGAAGATGTATGGAGATCTCGAAGAGGGTTTCTGTTATGGTTTCTTATTTAAGAAAAGGTATTTCGTAGAAATCAACAGAAGAGAAATCTCAGTCATCAAATTAATTAGCTCCTCAAAAAGTTCAATAAAATTAGCCTCATAAACCTACAAGTACTCATTTCATCCAGTCTCATTTCTGTTAGAGGGTAAGAGAACTTAAAGTAGGCTCGTGATATAATAACATCCTGAATAGAACTATTAATCTACTATTTGCTACATTCAACTTATATGGATTCCATATAGTGAGTCAGCTCAAGTCTCAGGAGTCAAAGTGTCATAGATGTCAGAATAGTTTCTTGGAAATGTGATGTCACTGCCAACTTTAGACTTTGACTACGTCTAAAAATAGAATATTATTAGAACTAAGTTTGGCAATTTGAATCAAGGAAATGGCATATATGATTTCGTATTTGCGTACGCATGTTAGTGTTAGTTACAAATAGGTAAGTTTAAGAGCTTCGCTGCGAAGTCAATTATAAGGGATTTTGAAAAGTACGTAATATTACTCTGTTTTTCGATGTAAATCAAAGTCAGGATTCTTCAATAGTGTTGAAGACAGTCTATAGCAGATCTACGAAACAGTCATGCTCCAATAGTTTCAAAGTTCAATTTACAACTTTCATTATGTATTAAGTGAAAAGTTTTGTATCTTCATAATGATGTTCAAGGAAATTAGAATTGGAAATAGGGAAGAAACCAAAGTTATTTGTTTCGTTTTATTAACTGAGATAAATTTTATTACAATTCTCTGTCTGTCATTTTAGCAGCAGCTTCCCCGAACTTTTGTTCCCTTCTAATTTTAATTTGGTGAAAGAAAATGTTTAATGGAATTCTGTTATTCGGGTAATTAGTGGAGAAGGTTAGGAGTTTCTGTTTGTGTAATGGCTGCACTCAGTTTTGTGGGGAAATGGAGACCAACAAACTCATTAACAAAATCAGATTGTGTGTTTTTGAAATGCATTAGGCAACATTTACCATTAATCGAAGATCTTTGTTTACCAGCAAAAATGTGGACCTTCTTATGCTAATTTTGTAGATAAATGATTATGGTTGTTTGCAAAAAGAGTTGCCAAAACGACAATGCAGTGTGGCTCGAAAAACAATTATTCCTTGACGTATTTTTATTTCTCCTTAGTATCATAACGACAGTAAACTTACAAACACATAAAACAATCTAACGCTTCTGAATCTTACTGTTCTACTAAGAACATACTTAATATACCGCTCTTTGACTAATCCTTGCTATATACCTACATCATACTACTACGGATTCGATCGCTCAGTTACAAACTCATTCGGTGCGCCATGCTTCATCGCCCTTTGGCAAACTTTGACTCAGTAGCAATACAGTACTCTCAAAACTTGAGCTTGCCAAGTATGTACATCGAAAGTTAAGACACGTGCCTGTGAAGTTGCGCATTTGAGACTATATAACACTAAATTACTATAGATTTTTGTACATGTTTAACCATTAAATAGCTTTTTGGATTATCTTGCGAGCTGGATTCTAAGTTTGAGTACTACTGGTATCATCATCATTATCATCATCAATTGCTGGACAAGAGTCATCCGAATGACAGTTAGCATCCACTGGCTCCCCACGACTCTAGCGATATTGTCGGTCCACCTAGCGGGAGATCTGTTCACGCTTCTTCTTCCGATTCGTGGTATCCATTAGATCACTACTAGGATACCTAAAATTAAATTTCTTAGAATTGAAATAGATATTTTTGTCGTTTGTCAGAAGGGGCGTTTTTTTTTTTAGATGTTGGGTGTATACAATTTCTCAGTGGAACTAGTCCACATTAAGGAAAATTAAGTTTTATATTAAATTCTATTTTTATCTCGTCCACTTCTAAATGTCTTGTCAAATCTTTATCCTGAAATCTTGATTTTGATTTTACAGTGATTCAATTCTACTTTTACATTTCTTCCAAGATATTTCCTTATTGATAATTCCAACTTTCATTTTTGCTGATAAAAAATTCAGACATTGAGATCAAAGCACACATCACTGTCTCAGATCACGATAACTTTCAAAACGTCTTTCAGCAGATTTATCATTTTCTAAGAAATGTTATTTCAGTTTCATATCAAAACGGTCGCAGATTCAAAGAGCTTTTCGTCCAAACAAGATTAAGACCTTGCATCTATCCTCATTAAAATTGTATTGCATTAAAACGAAGTAAATGATACTGATAGACAAACGATGGATGCTGTCTTACAAACATATGAGGTTTGCCAAACGTAAGCTTTATTTGAAAGTAATAGAGTACAATTTTGTATGGAAAAAGTATATAATTATTTTGGTAAGGCAACAAAGTTAAAAGATGTCAAAGGAGTGACATGAAAGCGACGAAAGACGAAGTTACATCAAAGCATGCTCTTGTTTTTGATATGATTATGAGTCATGCGTAAGAATGTTGGAAAATGTTTTTGTAAAGGGTTCGCGACAATATTGGATTCGTTCGAAGAAGAAACGTTTAAAATGAAATACAAAAGTATTCTTAAGGAAGTATTTGTACACAATAAGATAAGTGGGTATGGAAAATAATTGCATTATAAAATGGCGTTGTCTTAATTAGTTCCTACTTTTGTTCCAAGGGATGTGGCAAGGGGTGTCGGATTGTTGGTAATTAGGTTTGAGACAGGAAAGTACCCTTGAAATTGATACTGTCACATAGTTTCACAGCTTAGCTATTACATCTTCGTGGCATAGCTACATAGCACAACTCTGGTGCCCTTATACCCAATACAACCATTTATTTAGTCATCTTTGTGTAATTAATATATCAAAATTCACTTGAGTGAACTTTGTAAACAAATTAGGTGTATTTTAATACGAGTATATCTGAGCGTCTCTACTTATCCTTTTGTGTAATAAGCGAGATATTATGTTTACCTTTTCCAGAATATAATTATCTGGCTCAGGGAAGCTCTTTACAATATATAACCTCGGTGCGAGCATGACTAGCATAGAAATTATGTAATTAGTGTTTATGAAATTAACGCCAAAAACGAAAAGTGAGCTGAATTTAAAATTAACATTTAACGTGGAACAAAAATCTCGCTAGCTTTAATTTTAACAGCTTTGTTGCTATATAGTTGTAAAAGAATATTGTTTTGTTAATATTGATCTACAGAATTTTCAATCTAGAGGTGTGGCGACACATGACAAGTGACAGATCACAGAAGAGACACATAATCGATCGACGAGAAAATCAACGGATAACACCATAAAACATCATACATCGCACATATGAAGATTACATGCGAATAAACATGGATAGAAAATACCAAACCAACAAGAGTTAGGAAGAAAGCTCGCCAAGCACGATCACCCCGCCTGGTCGAAGGATCTTCTTTTTCTTAGCGAACTTTACTGAGTTCACTAAAGAGGTTTTGATTTTGAAGGTCTCAAAGTTTAGATTTAATCCTGCTTGTTTTCTTTTTAATAACTGTTACTTTAATATAATATGTTTGCAATAGAGTGCACATTTATCTTTTCTAGCTCTATTTTATTCTCTCATACTTTGAAACATAACTACTCGAGGCTACGTAACATTAGTCTTAAAACAACAGTAAACATACACAGTCACATGCATTCAACAAATTGTTACATTTAAATTCGAAACACAACAAACTTTCCTCATCTCAACGTTTATAGGATAAACACTAAATTAACAGAGCTTCAACTTAGCGAAACCAGGATTTTCCACAAACACGAACGTATAAACCACGTGTATACGGCATCAACTAATAACTAAACAAACACAGGCCAGAAAAACAAAATTATCACATACACCTCAAATGACCTTTAACTGCTAAAGAATAAGTTCCCATTTTCTATAACAGAGCTGACTAGTTAATTTTGGAACTTTTTCATAGAAAAAGCAGAGCGCAATTTTCATGCAGACAATAGATGAAATTAACCGTTCCGTGATAACAGGGGTTTTGAAGTTCAAAAAAGGATTTATTTAGCCTGGATTGTTTAGTTTTGGAGTGTGAAGTTAGGATGATGGAACAATGGAATTGGATTGATTTGATGGAAGGTGAAAACTGCCTAACTTTGCTGTTGATGGATAAAATATTGTCAGCAGTATTTGTGGAGTTTATTGTGTTGTGTTAATACCTATCGGAATATTCCCCTATTATCTATCAAGCACACAATGCGATGCGACGATGTGACAATGGTATGAGGTTTGTTGTGTAAGAAATATATAAATGTATTTTATTTATTTTTAGAATACACATTATGAAAAACAAAACCCTTCCTACAGTTGGGTAGAAAATTAACCTTTAAGTAACAGGAGGAGCGTAACTGTCCCAAAAGTATTTCAACTTCCTTTTAAATAAGTTTAAATATTAAACAACAATAAAAGAAAATCAAGAACAGTTGGAAAAACTTTAGCTCGTTTCACGCTTGGTTTTCTTAAAAGGGGAAAATTTCTTTAAAGAGCCTATTAAAAGTTGAATTCGAAACAGTACTAAAAGGTATCTTACTAAAATCAAGAAACGAAAGCCTCGTAATGACGTAGTAACATTAATAAGGTACAGTACCTCTTATTTTCAGTTTTAAGCCAGAAGCATGCTTTTTGTTAACCCGCAGGCATAACTTATCACACTAATATTATAATTGTGAAAGTTTGTTTTAGATGTTTGTTCGTCAATCCATCTGAAACTATTGGACGAATTTTGATGAAATCTCACGGTATGAGCTGACTTGGGTGATTGGATATTTTTTATCTAACGGGAACCCGAGTGAAGCTGCTAGCAGAAAAGCTAGCTTGTTAAAAAACGAACTCCAAATCCAATGACCTCATTATGTTTGAAATTGTATTGACTCGTAATTAATAAATAAGTTGACATATAGACAGTTGTCATAAAAATTCAAAAGAGCTCAATATTTATTCCAATAACATCTGCAAAAAATTGACCTAACATCAAAACATAAAAAAATCCATTTATAGAATCTTAGTAAGAATAAAAAACACCATCATTCTTCTCCTGAACAAAGTCCGTTTGCCATGAAATCATGGTCTCCCACAAAGAGTGGTGTGACAGGGGCAAAACGTGAAACATATAACCTATGTTATCAATGTTACGTGTATCCATTTATCACTAGACTGAGCTATTGCGTATTATTCTAAGAATATTGCTATGGTGTAAGTAATAAGATGTAGCGGAATCATTTGCTGATTTAGAATTTGTTTCTTTATTTGGGAAAGTGGTGTATGTATTAACAAACATATGAACATAATAACGATCGATTTCCGTACGTATCAACTTTTTAGTGTGATCCACAAAATTTTCTTTCGGTTCTAGGTGTCATATATGCATAATAATGTGAAATTGTACACTAGTAACACGATATAGGAGAAAATCTTACTGTGACATTTAAAAACAACAAAAGTAAATAAATTCACATAACATACTTGACACTCAGTCTCAAAACAAAAATTTGTAGATCACATAAAGAGTTGATCCGGCTCCAAAAGCAGGAGTAAGAACGGTGTGGTTTTTAGTCAGTAAGGGTAACACTCCCTCTCGCCTCGCCCAAGGCGGGAAAAGAGATTGGACGATTTGCCCCTTCAAAAAAGTGCGTATTCAAAAGTTCTCTCTCGTAGTTTGTACCACAGAAATGTTTGAAGATGGAAAGTGTGTGTACAATGTACATATTTTAGCTTGGCATAATATTACAGGTCATATCTCAGAGGTGAATTTCATTAGGGACGTTATTGTCAGTTATAAATTCAACATTGAATTTTAATAAGAAGACGACAGAACAAGATATTCAATAAATGAACAGAGAAGAATTGATTTTTTTTCTAATCTGTGATTTACTCGGGGTTACTTAATGATTCCTTAAACTATACCTTAGTAACGATTTTATTTCAAAAACAATTTCTAAGAATTGGTTTAAGTACGGTAACCATTTACCCAAGTACGGTGGCGGTTAGTTTAAAAATAAATATTTGATAAAACGACTTCCACGTTTTCGTCACGAATCATTAAAAGTCATACGACACTTAGGTACTTAAGGCTCTTAGTCGACTTTCCGTAGACTACCCGAATTACCTGTCACGGCAAGAAATCAGAGACGCTACGTGCTCTTAGAGTCAAAGTCAGGTATTAATATTCAGCATAATTTTTGATTTTACGATAATCATCGTAAGTACAATGTGCCTGGCTGTGTTATTTGTTTATTATCTACAAATTAAAGCTAACTTTCCTG
Organism: Spodoptera frugiperda; assembly: GCF_023101765.2. NCBI lineage: Eukaryota > Metazoa > Arthropoda > Insecta > Lepidoptera > Noctuidae > Spodoptera > Spodoptera frugiperda. Next base: position 13,049,707 of record NC_064231.1, on the reverse strand, counting down.
ATCGATTAAGCCATAAATAGTAGCTGTATCTTAATTATTATGTTATCGGCTTACTCACGTAACTGTTTTACGAGGAACTCGACTAGTTTCAAGCCATCCTAGAGGCTCATATTCATGACCAGTATTCCGCGACACACGACGCGGGGATTGTCGCGCTGCTACTGAAGTCAAACAGGTACGTGAGTAACCTGATAACATAATAATTAATTTAGTATGTCTCACGAAAATTACAATAAAATTATAGCTGTATCTTTTCCGTATACTCTCATGCTACAGAGGCGCTACTGCGTATGAGTCTAGGTATGTCAGACGTAGAATGTATGGAAAATGGAAGCCAAAAATATTATTGATATATTGTTATCAGTTTCTAAGCGCAAATAAATATTATTATTATTCTAAAAATCTAGAAATATATAAAAAATATAAGATTTTTTAACGCATGAAAATGTTGTAAACGTATCGTATTGTACTGTATTTGGTATCTACACTTAGAAAAAAATATCTCCAGACGATAACTCATGAATTTTCCATAACAATTTATCATGCGACCAAAACGTCTTGTAACTTAGACCAAATATCGATATGAGTCTAAAGGCTGGGTGAGCAAACGTAATGTATCCTAGCACCACATAATATTGAAAGCGATATATCAAGACTCGAGTCTCGCTCACTGCCGTATTAGTATTCCTCATGTTTTTCTAGTTTCTAGTCACTTTATTCTTTACGAACTGTGAACAGTCACTTGAAACTGTTAGACATTTTCTTAAGAAACTGCTAGATCCTTTGTGCTATTGCTTTTGTTGATTTGAATCCTTAAGCCTTTGACAAAAGACAATGAGGGCAAATCTTCCGCTACCGTGGCTTACATGATATCTTTCAGGGCGTACAACGTGTTAAGTGATCTAAATTTGGCTGCACTTGCACGGTTGGCGTGGTAGCTGGGCAACCTGCTGCCACGTAACGAGTAGCGGGTTTGATTCTCGCACTTAGAAACTTTTGTGTGATCCACAAATTGTCGTTACGGGTCTGGGTGTCATGTGTACTTATGTAAACTTATATCCTTGTGTACCCACGACACAACAATCACGTAAAATGGCTGTAGAGATCGGGATGAAATTTGTAACAGGGATAATTTTATTATGGTCTGGAATAACACATAGGATACTTTTTACCCCACGGTACCGCGGTCGAAGCCGTTGGCAAAAGCTAGTGAGTAGATAAATATAAACATCATCCTGATTCCATGTTTTGTATAAATCAATCTTTAGTCGGTTAAGAATTCGCCAGTCATGGATTTAAAATTTGTTTTACAATAGAATGAAATTGCCTGACTCATCCTACATTTATTGAAAAGTTAACATTGACTATATAATAAGACTCTTTATTTACGCTATTTTAAAGAAGAAATAAATCAATCAACTATGTTTTTAAAATTGTATTTTTGTAATTGTACACGCGGCTACTGTAACTAGTATACACCAACACATCGGCACAACTATCGCTACACAATATCCCTGTGTGGGTATTCCGTAGTAATGTGAATAAAAACGTTTGACCATTACGCACACATTGGTATATATTATAAATTTTGTGTCGGTATATGTATTTTTATAATTTAATAGATGGGTAAGTTACAATTGATGATATGATTCAACATTTTCACTAAACTAGACGTAGTGCTCGTAGACGAGTGGTTTAACGAGCTTGCTCTAATCGTCTCCCTCTACGCCGATGTGGGTTCGAAACCAGCAAAACATATTTTTTACATGTATTTTATTTCGTTGTTTGTCTTTTTTAGGTTAATTTTTGTTTTCTGTATAATAAAATCAGACTATAAAAGAAGCATTTAAGTCGGTAAATAAAACGATATCTATTTTATAACATATAATTTATTTTTATAGAAATAAAGTATAAATATTGGATATAAATCAAATAAAAAATGTTATTAATTGTTTTCATAGACATTTTTTTATTTATTAATGATTATTACAAAAAAAAATATTATTAAATAATAATTTTTATTATTAATTAAATAATAATAAATTAAATTTTAATATTGTTTATTACTTATTATTAAACAATAAGAAACATTATATACATATATACATAATATTAAAATATTAAAATTTAAAATTAAAAAAAGTATTAAAAAATAAAATTATTATAAAAATTTAATTAAAACATTTTTTTCCAAATTTCCGCTTCACAGTAAATATTGTTATTTCTTGAAATTAGCAAATTTTTGTTATTAGAATTCTCCATTTTGTGTTTTAAGGCGGTTGCTATAAGATTCAATATTGAGTGGGCAATATGTTAGCAAAAATGTGACGATTAATACAAATAAGTTTTTAACATTATAACATTTCGAATCATACTCTAAGTTGGTTAAGGATGAGTGTAAATATAATGCTTCAAACAAGTTGAACAGCAGTTACATAAGTTATTAAAAATGAGAAGTGAAGTGAATCAACATGTTGAATAGAAAGAAATTATGACAATTTCTAACCGCATAACAATAACATCACTTCACCGTATTTTCTAGACTGCATTTTAATATTATTTTAAAAATATAAACATTGTAGTTAATTTGGACTATATATAATTTGGCTGATGGCTCAGTAACTGATTCAGAAATCGATATAACTCAGCGTTAACGCAAAAAAAAATTCAATACAAATAAATTTAAACTTTATGCTGCTAGCATGAAATTAATTATTTACATCGTTAAATATAACCACATTATTAGCCCTATCAAAATTTATAAAACTTCTGTCAAAACTTTATCGCTGTTCCTGGTGCATTGTGGGCAGTAATATCTTTTTGGGTGGCTTCCTGCACCTTAAACCAGAATGCAGGTGCCTCCTTATTGTTTGCGTGAAAACATCGAGTGCCGTTGCTGCAGTGCGCGTTGAAAAAGGAATCAGCCTTATGCCTGGCTATGATGTCGTATTGCCGGGCTAACGAATTTGCCTTCGGCTTCGGCCCAGCTTGGCAATTTTCAATATCACCAGTCTCCGCATATCTGCGCACCCATAACTGCACGGACTTACACTATTAAACAAAAATATATTATTTAAAATACCACGAAAATCTATAAAGTTACTTATCAATAGGAATAAAATATAACTACAAGTAGCTTTAGTTGTAAACACAATAATTATACAATATTTTATAATCAACATATATATAGGTTTACACAGTAATAAAATGCTACTAAAATCCTTTAAGCTACAACAGGATTAATAATAAATTATTTATAATGATATTTAAGAAAATATTATTATTAGTATCCTATTAATATAAATTAAAATAGATTAAGTTTTAAATTTATTAAACAATAATTATTTATTTTTAATAATAAATTCATCAATAATAATAAAAAAGTATTCATTATTCAAATATTAATATTCATTAATTTTTTAATGTTATTATTTTTTGTATTTTATAAAACAAAAAATAATAACATTATTTTATTATATTTAAAAATATAATTTTAGAGAACTTTAAATAAAATTATTAATTCAATCAATTACCCAGAATATCAACATAATAATTATCTTATTTACTCACCGATATCGTTAAGCGCCTTTCTATTTCACTAAAGAAAAGATCTATCTAAAACAAAAGATCTATCTTTTGTTCGTGCAAAATAATTACTTCTGCCTTTTTCAAATTTGTGAAGTGTTGAGACATGTTGAGCTTTACACACGAATTATGTAGCAATAAACTATGAAAATGAAATGCTCATAAATTGACAACTAAGAATATAATTTTATTTTGTAAGTTGGGTGATCTGGAAAACAGTTAAAGAATTGACGGTAGTTACTTTATAAACGGGCTAAATAAAATGACCCGAGAGTTGCGTGGTCGCCACAAACATTACAAATTTAATACTCAAGTATCGAATCATTAGAAATTTAGAATTAGATGTTATTTAAAAATATTTGATAAACACTACAAAAAGAACTTGTTATTGCTGGGTTCGATCCTGCGACACCTTGCCTGATAACTCAAAGCGTTAACCATTACGCCAAACGTGCAATTAATAAATGTTACGAAATATTGTAATCGATTCAATAACATAAATATACGACGAGAAGATTCCTTTAGATATATTTGTATGGGTATAATTTGTGTAGCTCGATCTTTCGTTGTTCGATTTATTAAATGTTTGTTAAGTATTATTTTATCTCTACCCTTGTTTTTATTCATAAAATCTTTTACGAAATTCTTACATATACCGACACAATAATTTATAGTATATACCAATGTGTGCGTAATGAACAAACGTTTTTATGCACATTACTACGGAATACCCACACAGGGATATTGTGTAGCGATAGTTATGTCGATGTGTTGGTGTATACTAGTTATCGTTGCAATTTGTACATAATTTTTGAATATTTATTTTTACATATTCTTTTTCTCTTATCTGTCTGCCTGGATTAATATTCAGTGATTTTTTTAAAACATAGATTAGTTTATAAGGGTATTTTCGAAATGAAACTAAACACAGATACAAATAAATATGCTAGATAACACTACAAAAGTAATAGTACTTAAATCAGTTTATATTAAAAAATAAATCCAATAATACCAATCATCTCAAAATAACCAGAAACTACTCAAAGATACAATAACCCGGTTCTAGGATTTTATTAAATCTGAAAGACTCTTTGGAAACCATTGGGAATCGGAAAACCAATATTACTAATATTATTTTTATAAGCACCTAAAGCCTTCTATATGATAACATGAATTCTATGGAATTTCATTTCATTACCAATGTTTTTTTTACAATGGTAAACCATTTAGGTCTTAATGTCTTTATTCATTTTAATTATCCTGTGACCACCCCGTTCCTACTACAGCTTTTCGAGCCGGAGCCCCGGTAACTCAGAAGGTAATCCGCAGCTCCGGGTCCTTACTTACTACCAATCAAACTACAATCTAAATAAATAAAAGTCAGACCCATAAGAGACACATTGTACGCTAGGTATAAAAAAATAAACAGGCTCGCAAGTAATTAGTATTACTACATAGATACAATATTCAGTTCCAAAATTATGTCCTAGAATAACAAAATGAAGAAATTAATTCTGTCCTGTACAAACTTTGCTAAGCAAACGGCGTGGAATATTTGAACACAGTGTCTGTGACAATTTTCTCTAAACCATTTCAGCTTATCGCTTCAAGACTTAGAAATTAAATGAAGATATCTAAAGTATTAACTGAACACGTTTCCAAGAAATTAAAGCGAGAACAAATTCTAGACTACATTGTAGATCGATATCGATTTTCGCTGTTTATCTTTCTTGGCCTTCACCCAACTAGGTTGTAGACGGTATTGTTTTAACCAGAAATAGTTGAATGATTCTGAAATCAAGAACTCAATTTTCTTATACATAAAACACTACAGAATACTAGACAGATATTCACTGTTTCATTACGTTTAAATATTCGACGAGAAAACCGATCATTGAAATTAAGTCCGATGTCAACATTCTTCAAGAGTAATACCACGGGAACTAAAGTACTAACCAGTTAGGACAGTAAAGAAGCTGAACAGATCCCAACCGTTCTGGACACACGCTCAAGTATCACTCGTGGAAACTATTTTAGTGCGCCACTAATAGTTGAATGAACTCCGTCTCGAAGTTTGATTGTCTTGCAACTCAAGTAATATTCGAGTAAACACAGTTGGCAGTTCTACGCTGGAGATATTACTACGTACATAAAGCTTAACATACCAGACATAAATCATACGTACAATTATTTCTGACAATACAAATGTAAATCCGAAAACCTTTCATAGTCGTTGACGTAGGCACAAAAAAGGGAAATGACAAATCACCAGGAGTACATCCAATGGTAAAAGGGACCTGGAATATTAGAACCCTTCCTCTTTGTACAAAACATTGGCTTCAATAAAAATTGTACCAGCAATAACAGTTAGGTTTGTAGTGGGAAACAAAACAATGATGAACGCAAAGAATATTAGTGTGAATTTATATCAACCTTTGTTCTCTGCGGGGAATGCGCATTTTGTTTGTGCTACACACGGCTTTGTAGACTGAACAACTTTTTTTATTATTATTTCGTAGATTATTTGTTAATGGAATCGTTGTTTTATTTATATTCAGCCAGACGTGTACATTTTTATATGGATTTCGGGCTTTTATTCTCTCAAATCAAATGCAATAAAATGGATAAGCTTATTGGTTTGATTTCTGGCTAGAATATAATTTTATAACGTTTTCTTTTTGTTTGAAAACCTTGATCCTTCGCCAATGGATTTGAATAAGAATTTCATATTTGAAAAGGCTCACTTTAGGAAAATTGTTAAAATTATGAACATTATTTTTTTACTAACTTTATTGCACAAATTCCACATTGACGTCCACTTTTCATTCCATTAAAACTAATCACTACAACAATAAGTTGGGAAAAACTCAAATAAATATTATCCTGGTAAAGGTTTACTCAAAAACAGAAAAGTTAATAACGACAGTGGATAGTTTCCATCGCTGTTTATTAGTGGTTGTAAGTGCGAACTAATATCAAAGTTGCAGCAATGAACATCTATATTAAATCGTTGCTGCATCGTTTACTAGTACCGTTAGTTAAGCGAAGTGGAAATGATTTCTCGTACTAGTTCATGTCCAGTCGAGTGTGAAAATATTTTACTACGAACTTGTGTTAATTTAGATTCTTTGAATTAAAGTGTTTTTATTTTGAAATGTTTTAGCTTTACCATTGCACAATAACATACCTAACTAATAGTCTCACGACCAAATAAATCTGCTGAATGATAGAAGGCAGCTCTGATGCTTTTAAAGTAGGGAAAATACTTTACTATATAAAAGAAAATTTTCTGTGAGGTCATATTGTTTATGAGCAAATCTGAACAGGATCTTTTCTCGAAATCTTTTACCGGTTAGGTTACAGATAGCATTGATTTATTAACTTACACAACTGGCTGTTGTAGTAATTATGATATTGGCTAACTCACGTAACTGTTTGACGAAGAACTAGAGCCTCATATCCATGAGCAGTCTTCCGCGACACACGACGCGGCGACTGTCGCGCTGTTACTGTATCTTGGCTTGAAACTAGTCGAGTTCCTCGTCAAACCAATAATATAATTATTTATTTGGTGTATCTCACGGAAGTTATAATAAAACTGACTACTTTTTCGCATGGAGCAGCTGTTCTCTGCTTTCCGCAATCCATTAACAAGAGCCACATGATTGGCCAAATCCTTACAGGCTTTATATAAGAAATGGTAGAAAACATACCACTTGACCTTGACAAACATGGCTGGTCGTCCTCTACTCCCGTATGTGAGATGTAATAATGGAACACTCGCATAATAAATGGCGACACGTTCGTAAGGTAACATCGCTCTTTCATTTTTCTCACGGTCGATTAATCTTCTTGCGTGGGGATGCTTCTGCTTCTGGTTAGTTATTCGACGAGTATATCGACAAATGGCCGGGAATTTATTGTGTGTGGTTCAATGCTTTTCCAAGTATGTTAAGTATTAGTTTTATTGGTGAGTTATCTATGTCTTAGTTTTGTTCTTGGGAGTCTTACTGGTGTATATTAAGAAAAGATCTTTAAGTTAGATGTTACATTTCTGGGTAGACTACGTACGCATGTAACATATGTTAAATATTGCATCACATATACCTACTATTCTCAGAAGCATGAGCAATTCGTACAACTACGAATATAATGGGTACACAAACAACAAAACATACGCACACGAAGGTAAGCTTATTCATATCTATTTATCATTTGAAAACTATAAGTAGTAATGATAAACTCGATACAATAATATATCTTCAGTTTCCAGCACTTTCTCTATCAAGATCAATTAACACATTATACAAACAACATCTAGTTAGGTTTGAATACAAATCCATTGTACAATATCAAACGCCACTAACACACTAGGTACTAATCCGCTGAACTCAACAATTTAGAATTAATACCCAATATCTAACTGGCTTTGTTTTGCCTAATTTAACACTACGGAATACTGATCAAACAGAATGAATAATCGAGATTTTCACTTGGCTGTTGGTAATACGATCGATTTTCATTCTATTAGCATAATTGGTTCCGATTGTTACAATGTTCAAGTGCTTTGGGAGCCAAAAATGAGGATGGCAGTCTTCAAACCAATGGATTATTTGTATTCAATTTGAGGTAATGGTTTTATTACCACATTGGACTTATAATGTGATGAGATGGAGTTGTATTTATTTGTTTTCCAAATAGATAGATAGATTTATGTTTATTTTTATGAAACATCCAGTATTTGCCATTTGTAAATGCGAAACTATTTTGAAACTTTACAAAGGTATGTTCTGCATAACTGCCGTATTCAGAGTCATTTAGTGGTTACTTAACTCAGTCCTTAACAATAAGGAATGGTTTAAGTAATAATTAAATGTCTCTGAGTCCAGCATCTAGTATATTAAATTATCGTTCGAAAAGTTTTAAATACATGTTGTCGAAATTTACCGAATATACAAACATATTTTATGAACATAATTATAAATTAAAAATTCTTTGTCAATCTCGAACAACAATAAGTATGTTCCCAAACTTCTTGGGTCATCAAAAATGTTTCGTCAACACGAAAGCGGAAGCCTGGCCCCACACAATCTTAAAAGTAACTTTTTTATATTTCTTCCATCTTTGTTTTGAATTTACAAAATTCTATTAACAAGTTTTCTTCTGTCATTGCGGTCACACGATCCGCAACAAAAATTGTACGTTGTCCATTTAACTTTTTAATAACATCCTGATTTTAGAATCAGATGTTAATTTTATTCAAAACTAGCTTTTGCCCGCGACTTCGTTCGCGTGGAATAGTGACTTCCGGCAAATTTTTGGTTTTAACCACATAGCATACCACCCAATCTCGCGGAATCTCTTCAAAAATGAGACGTAGAAGATATTCCAGGGAACTCATCAAAAATCAACATAATGAGCTCTGTGTTTGAATTTAATAGATGTATACTCACTTAGGGCATTGAAAAAATTGTTTAAAAACGGCCTTAAACTAAAGAAATATTATAATATTTCCGAACTTAAGATGAAAACTAACTTAAAAGTAAAGAAAGCTACGAATTACGAATTAATAACAATTAAAAAAGAAATTATATTAGAACCTATCCTCTATGCTATAATAACCAAGCTTAAACTAAATAATTTAAAAGAAACGACTTAAATCTAATTAATTTATAAAGTTGTTTAATAAAATTGTAAGTCTATTACAATTTTATTAAACAACTAACTACAGTAACTACTAATAATCGATATCAAACTAAACCAGAAAAACCCAACAAATAAACTTATTAATTGACAAATACAACGAAACCAATTTATTTAGAATATACGAAACAGCAGGACCACTACAGACAAATCGACACCAGCAATTTATACTGCGCTAACTCAAAAAGCGTACTTTACAGTAGAGGCGTTTAAAGGGAAAAACGTGATAACTTTTACATTAATTAAGATACTTTTTTGAAATTTGGTATGCTTAATATTTAATTTATTCATTGTAATATCTCATATTTATATTTTCTTAATTATTTCTATTTTTTGATTTAGCGCAAGTTAGCCGTATATAAACGTAATTCATCAAAAAAAATTTACATCTTATATACGTCTAACTTATGTTAGCGTAGTGTAGTACGGGACGTCGTAGTGCATGATCAATCATCTGATGCATATTTCAATATTTTATAAAAAACATGTACTTACTTACAAAAAGAATAGTCAACGTACCATTAATAAACTAATTAATACGTTAACACATAAGTATTTACAATGTAAAAGTCGCTAAGTCGTTCATTTTACAAACGAACAAGTATACACACGAACGCACTAAACTACGCTAACTATGAGTTAGTGCAGTGTTGCACGGACTTTGACCAAAGTGATCCCCGCGCAAACTCCGCTAATAATAGTTGGCGTAATATAAATCGAGTGATTTCAAAAAGTACCTTTACTTAGCGTTTTATAAGATTTGTAACTTTCCTATTTTTGCATATTTCTTCTCAATTTTTTTATGACGTATGTAAACACACATTTTAAGCAACTTGGCATAAAAAAGTTTTTTCCTAATTTCGAGTTAGCGTAGTATAAATTGCTGGTGTCGAAATAATCATACGACTGATAAAACACTTTTTCTACGATAGTACCGAAGCGCTCGGCCGATACCCAACCAAATGAATGTAACGAAACCATAGCGCGATCTATTACTATTTTTATTTTTTGATTTTTGAAATAAAACTATCCTATGTCCTTTCTAAGGTTCTAAACTATATCTGTACCAAATTTCAACCAAATCCGTCAAATAGTGGCGGAGATTAATGGTATAAGCATAGAATAGTGTTCGACGTGATTTTTTAATTTGACATAACTTTTTTATTTATGAACCGATTGACATGAAACAAACATTAAATGTAAATTGAAGCATACCACAATATATTCGTGAAAACTGCATCCAACTCGGATCAGCCGTTTCTGAGATTAGCGCGCATAGACACACAGACAAACAGACAAACAGATAAACAGACAAACAGACAAAAAAAAAGTTAATTACATTTTTGGGTTCGACATCGACATAACAATAACCCCTGCTATTTTTTTTATTTTTATTTTCAATGTACAGACAGCACTTTTCTACGATTTTATTATATGTATAGATATTGGTTTTAATTAAAATTTGAATTAATAATAACAATCTCTTCAGACAAGATTGATTAAATATATTAAGTGTACCTACTACTTTGGCACGAATGGGCCAACCGACAGAAAACTGACGTGAAACAACGCTTGCGTTGTGTTTCATTGTGTGAGTGTTACCGCAGGCCAATCCCAATCTTCCCAATCCCCGATACCCCAACAACCCTTAAATTCCTACCTCCCAAAAAGCCGGCAACGCACTGGTGTTTCAAGTGTCCATGAGCGGCGGCGATTGCTTACCATCTGGTGACCCATTTACCGGATTATTACATAAAAAAGTCTTCGATAAGATTAATTAAATGTTTTATGAAATAAAAGTAAGAATAACCTTACTCCTTAAATCCTAGTAAAACGATATAACAAGGCTACACAAATTTTTGGAATAGAGAACTATGTGATTTTTAAGGATCGACATTTCTTAGTACCGCATCTTATTTTCCAATACGCATACATATTTCATACCCTTATTTTATCTATACTACATTTTATCCTAATCCCCGGATCAGCAAAATATTTTGTCGACATAAAATAGGCACCTCACTGAAACGAATGAAATATTCAGTCGTATTTTCACATAAACTCAATATAGGTTCTTATACAAAAGCGATTAATTCCTTTTTGGTGTATTTTTTAGATTAATGGAATGAAATATCATTTCGTAAATTATGACTGTTATGACAAATAAAACTAGCTGCCGTACTCAGAGATATTTAATGATTAATTTAACTATTCTTTAGTTAAGATTTTGTACCGAAAACAATAGCTAAGGACACGGTTAAGTAACCACTAAATGACGATAGTAAGAATAATTACATCATGATCAGATTAAGTTTGAATAATTTTTAATAAAAATAAAATAAATCAATACATTTCTGGCCCGAGAATCTAATTAAGTAGAACACTTGCGTATCAAAGATATTGATTACTAGGTATGTAGATATATTAATCCTTCTATTTTAACACTTCCAAAACCTCAACCCTCTTTATCTTTTAATGCATTTAAAATTCTATCAAGTTCAACATAAAGCTTATTATTACAGGACCAGCATCTAGGTTCGTATACGGTACCTACATTATTGCGCTCGATTTGAGCAATCTTAGCCAGCGGTTGTCATTCCGGAGCCCGCCGTCCCCAATATTTATAAATTCCTGAACGATACGTGACTCGACTCTGCCCCTGGAGTGCTCCGATCATAGAAATATTTTATATTGGCTAGGTCAGACTAGGAAATAAATCTTACTGTAAAATAAAATAGATGTCGACAAATGTCTTGTTGGTTTAGTGTTTGTGAGCTTTACAAAGTGTTTATTTATCTACTTTTAGTTTCTATGTAATTAATAAAAGATATCAAATCGTAGATAAAAACTAAATAGTATGTGCAATTTTATCGAAGTCATAAGCGGTGTTTATTAAACACACCTGTGATAAACATACTTCATCAACATCAAAATTTCTCAGAAGCCACAAAACACCACAGAATCCTCCATAACCCGGAATCGACGCCTCTCGATTAATTGAAATCGACTAATCCCAAAAATGTACATATTACCGTCGAGAATTTCCGGATCGCACAATGTAATCCCGTTACGTACACGATCGATAAATTCCAAACATTTCTCAAAAACACTTAGAAACAATATTCCCGAACCAAATAGGGATTTTCATCAATCTAAGCCAAGCATGCGGATAACGGATCGACACAAAAATGTATGTAAATAAATAGATGCTACACAAAGATAATTTCGCGAACAAATCTTAACACGCATCATTTGAAACGTCCTTGAGCGTAGGATTGTAATTTACGTTGTTAATTATAAGCATGCCTGGTTTAAGGACACACATAGTCTGGTTTTGTTAATGTATTGCGCTCCTTGAGATGAAAGACTACAAAGAAAATTAGCAATGTTAAATTAGACTATGTTTGCTTCTTTTGTCTAATTACTGCTTACAGTGGTTATCATCTTTAATCATTCGCAGAAATATTGTAGTAATTGTTTTAGAGAAATATTTACATTGGTCATTGGGGGAGGTCTATATTCAGCAGTGGATGTCTTATGGCTAATGATGATAATGATTAACATATTACAAATATGTAGATGCAGAGCAATGGTTTCAAAACGGTGGTGTTTGGACCGCGAAAGACAAAATATGGTCTGCGAAATGAAAAAAGAAATACACAAGACAACCTCTGTCCAATTAAAATATCACGGTCAAAGCTAGAATGAAACTTTTGTCAACAGGCGACACCTGAGAGGGGTAACTGCAACTATTTCCAAAATTACTATTTTTATGAGAACTTATTCCATGAATCTGGAGAAATTTTAGAGTGGGATCAGTCATGAAAAGAATAAAAGTAATAACCCTAGTGGCTTTTGACCATAAAAACTCGCTTTGCAATAGTTACAATCAAATATCTCACACGCAACAACGAAGATAACACAAAAACTACAGATAGAAAGGTAAAACTGATAAAGCAAAAATACATGAAGGAAATAAGGTAAATGGATATGCCACTAGGCAATAACATAAGTCTCAAGAAGGAAGGGAACATATCCAAGTAAGTATAGTAGGTACACATATTTAAGCTGTTATAATACTATTGAAGATCTCGCAGCAGTATCTAAGCTTGGAATATATACCTAACCACACTTGCTTTGGCTTAATATATCGTCAAAGACGTCTGCTAGATTATCATGTCAAAGTACTGGGTATTGGACGGTATATCAATATGTTTAGAGTTCATTTCGTGTTTTATATCTTACTAATATTATAAATGTGAAAGTTTGTGAAATTGTGTGTATATCTGTTACTCTATTATGTTAAAACGGCTGAAAAGATCGAGATGAAATTTGCAATAGAGATAAGTAGATTGTGATCTAGAATCACATAGGCCACTTTTTATTCTAAGACAACACGAGCACAACCGTAGGCCGTTGCTAGCAAAATTTTGGATTTTGCTAGAGCCTTGTGTACATTTATTTCTTGAAGATTTTGTCAAATGAAATGTTACATAGTTTTTATTAATTTTCTCGTTTATCTTTAGAAGCAGAATAAATAATTAGTAATGTAGACTTAACTTATTTTAAATGATATGCCTAATCTTACTTCTAACAAGTCCAGACCTAGGTTCTAGATAAGTATCCAACGGCCCTTAATCATTCTTAAAATTAATTGTTTCATTGCTCTAAACAAAACGCAGTATAAGGTACTCATTGTAATCTACTTGATTCGTCTAATGGCATCTAAACACCGCGTTATCTCACCGAAATCTTTACCACTTAAAGTAAGGACCGAAGCGTTCTGTTTAGCCCACAAAGTTTGGGCGAACGCAATTCACTAATTAAATAAATGCTTCAGTTTAACTAGTTTGTTTAGAATGACGTGTGGGTCGTTCGTGGGCGAAAGAATTGTGATGGACAGTATACATTGAAATTGGACGAAGCCGAAATTCGACAGACTGGTATAAAAAAAATGCAAGTATGGATTTTTGTGTATATAAATTCATCATCATCATATCAACCGTACGACGTCCACTGCTGACCATACCCTGCCTGGCCTCCTCCAATGACTTTCAAATAGTTCAGTTGGAAGCCACCTGCATCCAGCTGCTCTCTGCGACCATAATCAGGTCGTCTGTCTTATCAATTAGTTGGGGCTAAAATGGAAAATGACTTAAGCAAATGCGATGCCAAAAACCGAACACTTTAAGAATATTTCAAAGCTCTACTACATTTCCAATACATTTAACCTACGCTATCGACATATACGATTTAAAAATAAAACTGATACATTGGTGTGCGCTGTGATTTAGTACCACACTCCGAAATCCTTTATATTCCTTCTTGGCTTTAAGATTAAATACTTCACATTCTTTGTATGTAGAAGGAAGAATCTAATTCAAAATGTATCACGTACCAACTCGTACTGAGAGTGCCTCTTTTATTCTTAAATCAAGATAGTAGAAGGATGTCACAGAATTTCACAGAAAACGTTTAATACTGAACTTGGGAATTTATTAAAATTTTAAATGTGATGTGTAGCTTCTATGTTATGTTAGCGAAGTTTTGATTCAAAAACTCAAAATCTGTATATGCAAATACAAGGTTAATGTATTACAGAGGTCTTAATTTAAATATTTTGAACAGCTTAACGGCCTTTTTCAGGCGTTGCAAAGTTGAGGGCTATCACTAACTTACCGTAAATTACATTTACTTAACCTAGGACTTAGTATAAACTTATAGTAGTATGTATTTCTTATAGTATATTATGTCATTTTAGTCAGTCTTTTATCAGTTATACAGTATATGATGGTCAAAACGTTAGCACGTCAAGTGCTAAAGGAAGAACTTTGCTAATTGGACGTGTACTGGCTGAATACACGTCCACCTAGAATTTCAGACGTAAACAGGCCAATTAGGAATGTGATACACCTCACACATGCCATGTTTCTCTAAAAAATCTAACATTACTTAGTTAAGATGGAGTTTATAATAAAAAAAAAATCTATATATCTCTATGTCTATATTAGCCAATTTATTCTGAAATCTCTTTAAAATAAAATTCGACGAAAATAAATCTGGCAGCTAAAACTAAGGGCAAAGCGAAGGGAGACTACCCAGTTGGCGCGGTGGCTGGGCAATTGGCTGCCGTGAAACGGGTAGTGGGTCCGATGCCCTCACGAAGCAAACGCTTTGTATGATCCACAAATTTTTGCTTCGGGTGTGTGTCATGTTTATGTGAAATTTTACGTTCGTAAATGTACCCAAGCCAAAGGAGAAAAGACTAAAGTGGAATCCTCCTAAAAAAAAACAATTGCTTCATGCCCTTAATACTTAACTGATGCTCGCACGAATTCTGCAATTCACTACTACATATTTGGGACTTAATCAAGATGTTTTAAACACTTGATATATGAAAGGTTACTTTGAAAGTAAACGTTGGTTGTTCGTTGGCTCTCTAATTGTTGTTTGTTTGGGGCTGATTACTTGCTTGCTGCGAAGTTTTACCGAGAATATGTTGCGAACACTCTATTATGTAATGCTTTAGTTTTAACTTTGGATTTCTTAAGACCCTTGTTTGTTTATCCTTTATGTGTCCGTTTGTTATTTTGTAAGACAAAGTATGCAGTACTTAAGTAGGAACATAGGTTGCTTAATGATCTATATATATATATGTAAAAATCAATTGCTGTTAGTTAGTGTCACCAAAACTCGAGAACGGCTGGATCAATTTGGCAAATTTTGGCCTTTAATTATTTGGGGAAGTCCAGGGAAGGCTTAAAAGATGAGAATAAAAAATTTGAAGCGATACAAAGTTTGCCGGGCCAGCTAGTAACTAATCTTGTTGTAATAATGACTAATAATTTTCCAATTCGAAACTGAACTTTTTTTTAATGCAATGTTATTAGCCCTTCGTGTGCCCGAACGCGGATCCACGCAAGACACAATTGTTTTCTATAGTTGTCTTATATACAAGAGGTTAATGGCCCCGGATGAAATCTGGCAGCTAAAATTGAACTACGCGCCTTGTTATTTATATGTTACAGCCAAAGTAATAAATCTTGATATTATATATACTGTATGCAATCCGATAACGTCTACTCAATTTAGATAAAGTGATAAATGACCAAAATTAATCACGGGTGTAACTCAATTTTATAAATCTTCGAAGACGTGCCAATGTAATAAAACTAAAGTGCAGCATGCAAACAAAAAATGCAGCAGGCAGGGTTTCTGTCATGGCTCCGGCGCTGCGGGTCTCCGGCGGCCCCACGCGTAACTAATCGTCGCAGATGGCTTTCGCTCACCACCGCAGCTTCGGCTTGTTGGCCGGCTTCGCCGGCCAGCCTCAGCCGCGGTGGCTCGCTAGCAGCCTCCTGCTCCTCAGCCCGCGGGCCGCCTCGCCCCTCCGCGCCTACGCGATTTTAAATTACACTCTAGGGGTAGGACAAACAAGACTACGTGGAGTCGGTTTTGTAGCAATTCGGTTTTATCACTAACTTTTGTTGCATAGCATATTAAATTTTTAACCAACATTATTATTTAATTGTTACAGAAACTTTAGTTAATTAGTAAGACAAATTATGTATAGGGCACTACAAGTTCTCTACCACCATAACCTACATAAGTTATTAGGCCTACTAACGTTATACCAATTTATGCCAAAACAAACTAGTTTTGATCTTTAAGATTAATTTTTATTTTACATTTTATTCTTACCCCTAAAAGTCTTGTGACATTTTGAGTTACACATGAATTATTACGAGACTAACTTGGACTCCCTATTGTGAATAATATCCAGATAAGGTGATTAATTTATTACATTGTCTAGTGAATTTGGCAGTTTTATACGATTATTCATAATAACCAGTCATTATGAATAATTGCTTTTAATCACTCTGACTGTAACAGATACATGAAGCCATAAAAATGACTTTCATCATTATAATAATCAAATACAAAACGCCCACCGGTTGTCTAGGTCCGTAGACCTGGTTAGAAACCAATCAAAAATAACATACATGAAAAAATTACAAGTAAACAGTTCTATTCTCTATTAAATTATATCATACTATCACGTTAAATTATAAATGTGATGTTTGTCCATCAATAACGCTGAAACTACTGAACTGATTTTGGTATGACTTGGGTGATAGGATACTTTTTATCTCACAGGAACGCGGGTGAAGCCGCTGGCAGAAGCTAGTATACACATAAACACCACAAAATACATATTCCGGCAAACTTCGTATCGCCTCAATATTTTTTTCTCTCCTTTTTAACCTTACACAAATAACTCAAGACCAAAATTAGCCAAATCGGTTCAGCCGTTTTCGAATTTTAGCAAAAGTAAAGAACAGCAATTAATTTTTATATATAAGATTCTCATTAAAGTAACATAGCGTATTTACAATAGTAAATTAGTTTCCCTATAGAATCACAAGTCTCAAGCAAAATACCGTTGCCCTAAATTGTAAGCCCTAAATCCTTATTCCCTAGAAACCGTAAGGCGGCTTATGTTATAAGCCGATTTTAGCCCATCACGTTCTCTATTCCAGTACGGTATTAGGTATTAAATGGTGTCTATTTTGATTATTTATTTATACATATTGTATATAGCCTTATGTGAACAGGAGATCGCTACTTGGAACAGTCTCAAGGGAGCACTGCTTCTAAGGTTCAGCTGCGTTTGTGAGTACTGAACTATGATTTTTGTATTGTATAGTCTATGATGTACATTTTCTACTACTAAAACTCTTCTTCTCTTTTGAAGCGAAACTATTGGTTACTTAGAAGCTAAGAGTTAATAGCTTAATGCAAATTAAAAAAGCAAACACACACAGCACAACATCAACATCGATCGGTATTAAATTCACATAAAAGACCGTTTATGCAGATTACATAGATAAAATAATTCGATTGACTGATATGAAACATACTATGTATATCACATAAGAACATTTATGTAATACGTCCTTGAAATAAAGGCGGCCCGAGCTTACATAAAAAGGTCACATCTGTCGGATGAGCTGCGGGCAAAACACACCGAGCGAAGTTCGGATACATCATTTTATTCATAAAAGAGCTCAAATAAGGAACTCTCTAATACCAACAGCCTTCTAACTAATCACACAGCTGAAGATACGGCAATCAGTCTCGGAATTTTGTTTTTGCTAACCAAATGTTCAGTTTAATCCGATTAATGGTTTCAAATTAATCGACCATGTCATTTTGTTCCACTTAATCCCTCTAAAGATTACCCCAATTCACCCATAAATCTCTGCAACCGATCCCTAGGATGGCGAACCTAAAATCATAATAATAGGTATATCCAAATGAAAATTAAAATCGCCTAATCCTACTCAATGTTAATCTCATTGCCATACAAATTACTTCGCACCCGACACATTATACAAAGTTGGGGTCTGAAGTACCCCAATCACGCGTTATAGAGGTCCAGAAGATGGAGGTCCTCTAATTCCGGATTTAATCATTATAATCGGCTGCGGTCACCGTAACATTTGAATACTGGAGTGATTCCAACTTAGATTAGTGGGGCACTGGATAGGATTGCTTCGATGGATGACAAGGACACAATTTTGATGATCTACTGGATAGTAGATATTAAAATTTCAACAGCAAATTGGGAGCTCATTAATCTTGTTTTATTGCTTAGTGTTCTGAGTTTATTTCCATATGACAGTTGGAGATATATTTTTTTTATGTAAATAATAATGTTATACAAATAAAACAGAATTTTGCCATGTTCTTTTAGTCGGGAATGAATTAAATATTTTCGTATCCTATCTAAACAAATCCAAGACCAACCACATACGAGTAAGTTTGTGACCCACAAAAGTTGTGAACGATGGAGGGTCGTATTGACGCTTGTCTTACGACAGATTATGTTGTTTTTGTTTCTAAGGGACTGTGCTATAAATAATCATTGTGTGTTATTTCTTGCGATTATTCCAAAATGTTTGTTATCTTCAACGAAAGGTTTTCGGTCCTGCCAGCGAAATTGGCCCCTGTCACTGGTTTTTGTATGAAACTCGAAGCGAGATTCCATGGAAGCTAGAAATAATGAGTGTTTTAGTTGCATGCGGTTGGACTAGACACGGACGATTAGGGTTTGCTGACAAAGTTTTGTCCACAAAAACTGCATCCAGCTCGCTTTGCATACTTTACATAATTTTCAACATTTTGCATTGTGATTTCAACAGGAGTTCTTTTAAATACTTGTTCGAATCACAGTTTGCTATTTTCATTATTATCACAAGAAATGAAAATGAGTTAGCATTTGCGTCTAAAAATTATCATAAAAATTTATTATCTAAGACCAATTCGAAAGAGACTGACTCATTCATATTCCCCAAAAGGCCAATAACGCACTTGTAACGCCTCTGGTATTTCGGGTGTCCATGGGCGGCGACGATTGCTTACCATCACGTGATCCGCCTGCTCGTTAACCGGCTTATACCATAAAAATATTAAGATATATTCAGATAATTTAAAACATGCGTTAAAATAAATTAAACAGCCGAATGTAGTTTTAATACTGCACTCCTCTGTCGCCAAAAGCACAGAAGTGTCTGACACTCGTTTCGCAATTTGTGTCGTTGCCTGAATTCAATTTAATAGTGTCGCGTAAACGCGTCTGAAACTACTAGCACTGACAACTCGAAAACCCATCCTTCACATTTTCCAATTAGAGTTTGCCAACTCTAAGTTTTATTAGAATTAATGCCTCACTATCAGGAATGTTAGTGCCGTTCCCAAGTAACAGCGAAATCGTATTGGATTTTATAACTGTCGCAACTTTGGAATGTACTGCCAATATCCTCACATGGCAACTGCTAATTTTACTGGTTACAAGGCCTTTGGTCCTCTGTAAATTGTTTGCAGTTTTATTAGTCCTTTCGAGAAAGTTTTAAAGTTGCTTCTGGCAATTCGAGGAAGTAGGATCTAGTTTTAACAGTTGTTTGGCTAAAGGGTCCATAGACTGAAATAATTTTCGGACGGTTATAGCAATTTTGGTTTTATATTTGTTGGTGATCTATGTTCATGCTACCAAATTCATTCTTTTGTCACATTTATAGCAAGACATTGCATGTACGATACGCGAATAAATCTTTATTTATTTGTACTAATGTAAGTTATTAACTTTGAAGCTGACTTCAGTCTCATTGTACACAAGCTTACGCTAAGTGTACATTACGCATTATGAAAGGGAATCATTTTATGATTTATTTGTGCTAATGTAAGTTAAAAACCAATTCTTACACCTGCTTCTTCTCTGCTCGACCACTAGGTATTCAGCAACTCCGGATCAGGCATCAGCCCTACTGGGCCCTATCTACGTTTACATAACGCTAAGATGGTCTACCGTAATATCAAACATTTTGATACCACCAAAATTGTGACTGTGAGTGTTCTAGTCAACTAGGTCCAGTGAACTGGTTGGAAAACACCGTTCCTGCTATAAAGTACATTTATAATGTTATTCTAGTAAACCACCAAGGAACACAACCGCCAACTATCGCTGCGAAAATGTAGTTTTCAACGCCAGACTTCATATCCTGTCCTCATTAATCTACGTTATCTGTAGCGCCCAAGTTGTTGTGACCTACTAAACTTGCCGCCGGTTGAGCACCGAAATGTTTCAGCCTGTCTTGTGTCAGATTATTTTTGTTTTTGTTTGCAAAAATTTGTTGTTTGTGTGTGTGCAAGAGTTTTGGCTTAAAGAGGTTTCCATATTTACCTACATACTTACTGTTTATTGAGCCATAATCTTCATGTTCATGCAAGTGCTCAGTCGCCTTTGTATTTCATCCGATTAGATAGTATGGTTACGTTTCTGGGAAATTTGTTCTATCTTCATCGTTCCCTCGCTGTGGCAAAGCTTGTGTAGCTACGAGGCGATATGGTTTGTTAGAACCAAAATCTCTATAGCCTGGAAAATTGATACGTGAAATACTATCGCTAGTTCTCGCTCGAAGCCTAACAATCGACCGTTTGATCTGCCAATAGAATTGGATTTGTGTATCACTACTCGTTTACTTATTTAAGCATAGTTTTAAATGGTTTGAGTGTTTGCAAGTAATTCGTCCGGCAATAATAATTACATTTCACTCAAATTACCTCTAAATTTAGAGTTCGTGCTCGTGGTAATTGCAGCAGAAATCTCTAAACACCGGCGAGCCACAATTGCACTGCCGTTCTAATTCCATCAAACCGAGTATTTAAGCCAACTATAAACAGTTCTGTGTATAACGAGCACAATTGCTTACAAAGAGAGCATTTTGCTTAACATCACTAAATAAATTGCTCGTAAACTTGTGAGCTACTCCGTTTTACGAGCAGGTGGTTTGCTTTTTTCCTTTTTTCGCTTTGGTTGAGTATGAGCAATAACAACTGAATAAGTCAACGATGCAAATAGCTTGTTATGATAGCGCTGGAATATGTTGGCGAACAAGGATAAGTAAAGAACTACTGATTTATGTTATTTGTGATAGTTTAGTCAATAGGAACTGTTGATGATTTGAGTAAAAAAAAAACGTAAATTAGTAAATATGCGTTAATTTGATTTGAAAAATATATACTTTCCAATTGTTCCAATATTTATTAGCTACCATAAAGTACAATATATATACATATATTATTATGTACCCTGTAAGGACACAGAAACATTAGTCAAAATACTTTTAAAATATAATCGGATATTTTTAATGGTTTAATACTCTACAGAGAATAGGTAAAGTAAAGACGTTTGATTATAATATACATTCCCATTACTAGTTTTGTAACCACCAAGAGTAATATAACAGTGCGTAGGCGAGCTAAGGGCGTCGAAACCATTAACATTATTTCATAGCAAGTACATAATTGGCGAACTTCGTTTGAAGACCACAACAGAGCATAAATCCTAACAAAGTAGTCCATATTTTGGTCGTAAAGCTCCAAGTACAGGATATTGGAGTTTATAACGACTGTTTGGGATGTTCCCTACTTTTTTGTTTAAGTTAACATCAAAGAGAAGGTGGTGTGTTCGTATGATGGATGATATGAAAAGTATGGAAGGAAAAACAAATAATAATGATGGTTTGAAGCTGACTCAAAAGTCAAAAGTCAAAAGTCAAAATCATTTATTTCAAATAGACCAGGAAGGCACTTTTGAACGTCAAAGCAAATATAATAATATTAATAACGTCTGTCTGTCGGTCAGTCCTCTAGTGAAGCTATTTGCTCGTTCCAAAGTGTAGATTCCTATGGAGAAGAACGAGCAAGAAACTCCATAGGTTACTCTTTTTCAATCAGATTTACAATACATACATATACAATACATACTCCAAAGGATAAGGAGGTGGTGATTTAAGTCTTACAACTTACAGTGAGTGTTGTTTGCCATTGCAGGGCACACAAATAACACCTATCTTTTTGTGTAATTGTTTAGACGGCGGTTCGAATCTACACTTTGGAAGTAGCACCTGGCTTCACTAACAGACAAACTGACAGACTATTATTTATTTGTTGACATTTCAAAAGTACCTATTCAGGATTTAATTGGTATAAATGCTTTGACTTTGGCGTTTAACGAAAACTAACAAATAAAATAATTCCCAGAAAACAAACCAGCTGACAATGCCCCTAATTATATCAAACACTTTAAACTAAATGGTTCTCTAACGCAAAACGCTAATGAAATGCCTGTTAAACTCAGCGAAATTCGATGTTACGCAAATTATAATTGTATTTCTAGGAAGAAGCGAAACACACTGAGAATTATACTAAACATCGCGAAATGCTTTAGTCGTAAACGAGAACAGGATACTCGGCTTTACGACGCTAGTGTTTGCTTGTATTTTTCTGTCGGTAAAACAGAAAATTTTAAAACCGGTAGAAATGTCTCGACAGCTGCACGGTGTTAAATGTTCTATGGATATAGAGACGATGGATATGGCTTAGGGAGCCATATTTAAGATCTTTTCAAAGTGTAGTGATGGAACTTTTATGTTTTTCACGTATTAAAAATACTGTGTGATTATTAATACTTAGCAATTGATTTATTTCATTGATCCAATCAACTTTGTAATTTCACAAATCTTATGTTGGATGTGGACTTTCATAACACTAGTATTAAGCAAACTTATAAATTGGACTTAAGGCTTGTTATAACTATAACAAAGCTATATACGACCACAACTGTTGGTACACGCACGTTGTCATTATGAACACATAATTATTTCGTTACTATAGTATACTTTAGTGACCTCGTGTATTTGACGAATCTATCTATTCTACGATGACAAATTCTACGCATTGTCCGATTCCTTGCCTATTCCTAGCGGCCCATTCATACTTTTACAACGACAGAAAAACAAGCTAATCGTGCCATTCCCTCGAGCCACATCTAGTAATTTACCATGATCTATCCAAGTAAAGCACATGAAACTATTTTTGCTCACCCACGCGTACAATTTTAGTTCCTCTCAGTAGCTCTGGGTTACTAATTGACGCTTTAAATCTGTCCACGCCCTTAGTACTTGTCGTAACTTTATGATTTTATATACACAACTATATAATGTTTGCCCCCAGTTTACTTGTCAAGGGAGGAATGAACTTGGTTTGTTAATGTTTCTAGCAATAATTATGGAAAATGTTATTTTTATTTCTCAGTTTTTTTTTGAAGGTTTATTTGTTCAATATTAATTTCAGTTGGGACTTTGATCTTCCTATTAAAAATTAAACTGAAAAAACTACAAATATTATATTTAGTTTAGAACCGATTTTTCCAACGTCAACTATAATTTTAACGTAAAATTTTCATTTTACCGTGAAAAGTCAGTCCTTAAAGTAATATTTTTACATGAGTTAGATAAAATACAATGAAATAAAAATATAAGGAGATATAGTTAATTATTAATTTTATTGGTGTTCCATTTATAAATAGTTATTTTTTTAAATAATATCTACTACATCCTCAGTTTTAAAGGTTTTACTTTTACCGTCTATGGGATAACACGATTATTTTGTTTCCTTCTCTCTTCATATACCATTCTCCACATACGTTAAAATTACCAAGATATAGTTTTTGCGGTTAATTATCGTTTTCTTTGGTAATAACATGTTTTATGAGTTCTTTCCTGTTTAGACTGGATTCGTTTCACTAATCTTTTACTATCATTAAAGTTATGGATCTTGGTTTCGTCATTTAGTCCAGTTTAACGATTACCAGGTTTCATTTAGAAATTTTAGTGGTAGTTGAATTATTTTTAGCTTTTGGTAATGGGGATAGTTAATGTAATCATTGCACTGTTGATTAATTTAACATTGTACGTTTTAGGATTCGTGCTTAAATGTTTTTCACGAAATTACTTTTCTTGTTTTGCTATGAGAATAAAAGCTACGTACCTAAAAATTGTATACGTACTCTACACAATTTTGAAACAGATTTTTGCAGAAGTATTAGTAACTGCTAGCAATAAAAGGACAAAGGAATTCTGAGTAAATAAAATACCTGACCAAACAAAGCATTGTTCTTTTAAATAAACATAAAATCATTTCAGTTTGTTACCCCCAGTTACTTCAATCCAACTATTTTCAAGAATAATACTTAAAATAAACTCAAATACCACAACAATAAGACATTTTTCAAGTTGTCATAAGACAAAATAAAAAATAGAGAAGAATGTAGAACGGAAACCACAATGTTAAGGAAGTCTGACGATATTGTAAACTCAGTTTCTAATTTGAGTGAACACTTTTGCTGTAGCCATACTTATCACTGTGGGCGGTATGTGTCACACTAGCGGCACATAAGAAGTATTTATTGATGAATATATCAGTGTTATATTGACAAAATTGGTTCGTATTTTTGTGTTACAGCAATATCTGTTAGAAATTACTAAAGGAGGAGTTGATACTAAATGTGGCAGAGTATATTTGTCACTTTAATGATTTGACGATTTATTTGAAATCAGAGAGAGAGAAAGAGAGAGAGATAGAAAGAGAGAGAGAGAGAGATAGAGAGAGAGAGAGAAAGAGAGAGAGAGAGAGAGAGAGAGAGAGAGAAATTTCGTTTCGTAAAACCCAGGTGGGTATATCACAAATTGATAGCAAAATTCATCATGAAAACCAAAGTAAAAAACTATCAACAATACTAAACAATGCACACATATTGCTGCAAAATCCAAAGCATTTCCACAAAGCAGAACCTGCCTATAAACGTCACTCACAGTTAGTTTAATATCCGTGTCCCATGAGCAACCATTTTACATTTTACTGTGAAGCATTCCCCTTTGTTCAAAGCGGACCTTCTGCTATTGTTTCTCGTATATAAAGTGCATAGAAATGTGTACACTGTACAGATTTAGCGACGGTACCGTTTGACGTGGTAATTACGTTGTAAATCCTCTGGCAGACGAAATTAACTCTCGCTTCTGAGCGTGTTATGAAAATGCACGCCATTGTACACTGTATATAGTTAAAAAGTTTTTTTTAAGGTCGGTGGGTCAGTTTGGCTCGTTTTGTTTTTGTAAGACTTTTTTGGGTAATTTAATTAGAACGAAGTTTAGAGAGTGAATTTACTATAAGAGAATAAAATGAAAGCAGTACAATGATGGACCGGTTTATTTTATTTTACATAGAACGTGTATTAATATGAGAAACACGTGTTTGAGTACTTACTGATACATACTAATATTATAAATGTGAAAGTTTGTTGGGATGCTTGTCCGTCAATTACGCTGAAACTACTAAACGTATTTTGATGAAATTTAGTATCAGACATGTGGTTGGACACTTTTATCCCAGAAGCTAGCATGAAAGTTAGTTTGAATATATTCGGATTAGTTATCACTTAATTGACGGACAGAAATACAACATAATATTCTTTCCTCCTAAAACTACCAAAGCTAATAGAAAATACAACTAACACCAACACAAAAGTAAATAAAACTAAAACAAACGCTGACACGAAACAAACGATCAATACTATTTAACTGTACGCCATCAAATAACAATGTTCCTAGAAATTGACTTGAAATTAACACCATCAGCATGTAGATCACCGAGTAACACGACAAATATTAATTTACTGATCGTCATTGTACCCGGAATTAACATTTTAAATACATTTACACCGACGCCGGCGTTGGGGGCATGCCCAATCGCAATCAAACCCGAAAGTTGGTCTCTATCGATTAGACACCGCATCTGTCCCGAGGCACCCAATAAATATGTAAATTTGCTTCGGATTAACCCCGATTGGCAAAAGAAGTCTGCTCGTGTAAATTCCAACGAACTCGCCTTGAGTAATCATTTTTTAAACGAATATTAAATTTGATTTTTTTGCGTAATTTCATTGTAATTTTTTTGGAGGTTTGTGAAATGTAAATGGAGTATATTGCATTATGCTTTGTGATTGGCTCGTTAGAGAGTTTTATTAAATTGTTTGGACGTGGATAAACTGGTTAATGTAACTACGGAATGATGCCTTGAATATGTTTAATTTTAAATTTATCATTACCTATTGTAGTAGTTTTAATATTCATTATATCCCTCGATATTAAAGCGACAGTAAGACTAACTCCCTTAAATATTCTTAGTACATATACATGTGACGTAATATAATATACTAGCCAAAGATAAAGAACATCCTCTATAGACATAAAAAATACATCATGTAAGGAACATAAAAGCATACATAATATAAAGCTCTGATAACACTCATAAATTATTATAAAAGCAAATCACGTCCTATCGTATTTTTGTTTTAGACTTAAAAGCCAAATAGTAGAGGCACTATGCCTAGTAAAAAGGTTAATCCTGTATCACATAGAATTAGGTAAACAAAATATTATTC
The DNA here is from genome assembly GCF_023101765.2 of Spodoptera frugiperda. NCBI lineage: Eukaryota > Metazoa > Arthropoda > Insecta > Lepidoptera > Noctuidae > Spodoptera > Spodoptera frugiperda. The sequence goes on along the minus strand of NC_064231.1, from coordinate 13,022,574 downwards.
GAGATAAATTCTGATACACTCACACATTCAAAACGGGCCGTATAAAACTTTCACACGTCCACACATATAGCGGAGAGCGATATCTCACAAAATAGCCATTCGCTTGAAAAGATAAACCGCAGGAATATGCTTTTAATTCCAGTATGTTGCGAAAGAATTCAGTGGTCATAAGATTTATGGGGTCCGCACAATTTATAGGCCGCAACATACGGCGCCCATGGAAGGCAAACCATGGCATTATGGGAGCATTTACTCCAACCAGTCCATTGTTTTTTGATAGTATTTCATTTTAGGGAAAGTAACGATCTCAGGATGTGGTGCATGGGGTTACTATGGGTTTGGAATTTATAGTATTTTACTTTTTTAACGACCTTGTATTGAAATATAAAATAATAAGCGTATGTGCGTTTAAAGTTAACATACCAAAACACCCAGTCACTATTTACAAATCTCTATTGAAGTTTTCAAAACATAAAGAATATTTATACATATAAATAATGTGGTGTAACTTTCAGATAGAGAAATGATTGCTTACTACATAAAACATATTTGTATATCATTAATATACAAACAAACAGCGTACATAACCTTTTGACTTATTGATCACATAACTTTGATGCCTATCAAGCTCATTTTAATATTGGATTTTCTCACAACCTTTACGCTTTTGCGTTTAAACCGAGTTTATTAAGTAATTAGTGATAGCGTATTACCCTTATCGTTCAATCATTAATTAATTTGGAATTCCTGTAATGAATTTTGAGGTAACGTGGGGTTCGCTTATCGGTTCTTCTTGTTGGCACAAAACAGAAATGAGCTTGTTGTTGTAAGATGACGCTGAAGTAAAATTATATTTAGAAGTAACTCTTCTCCCAGTTTCAGTTTAAGTATGAAAAGAAGTAAATTAGTTTTCAAAATTGTATATATTTATTCATAAAGAACAATGGCTTTAAAGACACAGCAGAGTATTTGGCAATTAAGAATGGTCAACCACTCACAAATCAACCACATTAAGGTTTAAAAAACCAGACTCAAATCTTTAGATTCATGATTCCGCGTAGCTGTAACTAAGATACGAACACCTCCCACGATCACATCAATCTATTCGAATTATTAGGCATGTCGTGAAAACATCACTCTTCAACAATGGACTTCTTTTAGATTTGATGTAAACGGCACACTTATCGTCTTTCTCAGAACATTACACAAGTTGGAACTTATTAATAACGCTTGGATAAATTTTCTTAAGATTTTTCTTTCTAGAAATAATGCTTTTTTTTCTTATCCAGTTTTTTCTCTTTTGATTTAATCCACGGAAATTGTGTGACAGGTACTTTAGCTTTGTGTTCTGTACATTGGCCCCAAGGCTTTCACGAATCAGTATAAATAAATATTTGATGATAATATTCAGATTTTATTATTGTGAAGTCTACGAGGGCCAATTTCTATTAATTTAAAATTGATCCAAACAATTGGTTTTCATTGAATATGCTGCTTTTATTGAAGATATAACAATATGAATCTATTTATAGAAAGAAGCTACAATACTTTAAAAATATAAATAGATTTTTACTCAGAATTTCATTTAGGTAAGTAATGATCTAATTGCTTAGAATCTTCTTAAAGTGCTTCCTTAACACAAAGCTTTATTATTATAACAATACATGTAACCAATGAAGTCTTGTCATTGATAATATTCATAATGATAATCGACATCGCCATTCCCCCTTAACGAGAACCTTGCGACAGCTGAGAAAGATAAACAAAAGAAAAAATATTGACTCGCGAGGTTGTCGACATATTTTGGATTCGGCTATCATTGCGCCGATAGTCGCATCGGACATCGGGCTGATTCTTAAAAGCCTCGATACCAGTCTCAGGAGGCTAGCGTTACGCAAATGGATCAAGGGTCTGATGCAGAAGGCAATTTTTGTGGGGCACGTATTGTGAGGAGGTTTCTGTCTCAGGAACCCTAACGACCGGTAGCTTTAAAACATGCTCCCGTTACTGGTCGGCTCCTATTTTAAAATGTAATTTTGAATGTAATGTAATTTTGAATAAATATGTGGAATATTAATAACAATTCTTTACAACAACTTTCTTTATAATATCTATCACAATTTCCATTAAAATTCCACCATTACCTTAATACTGAAATTAATGTACAGTTGTCATTCAGTCCCAACTTTATTATGTCAAATAAATCTCGATACGAAGTGCGGAAAATATTTGTATGTGTTGAAGCCATGCATACAAGGGTAGGTATCATTAATCGAGTGACACAGCACATTACGGCAATACGGTGCGTACATGACGTCACAGCCGTGAAAAACAGCTCGAATTCCCCTATTTATGCACGCGGTATACAATTTATCTTGCCAAGTTAATTTGTGAATTAAAAGTGAAAAATTCTTTTACTCTCTCACTGAAAATTTGATTCATATCCAGCACTATATTTTTGAGAATATTCAACGAATATAGTCCAATCAATTGTATCATTCTTTTTACGAAATATTTTTGTTTTTAAAAGTCATTTCGCAACTGTTTGTAGACATCCAATCAGGATTTCGATAAAACGGAATAAAGAAAATAATATGCAAGAAGTAAATAAAAATTTAAATGGAATGAAATAAAATAATAAAAAAAGAATCATACTTTTTTGAAATTCCGTACTGTTTTAAAGTTTATTTCTTTAAAAATAAGGGTTATTTTAAAATATTTCGTGCCAAATCCGGATTTACATTTAATCTCAATAAAAATACTCTTACATATTGTTTATAACTGATTATGTAGTCCAAAATTCAACGTCAATTTTCCGATAATCCTTTTTAGAAAATAACACATATTATTAGATTTTTCTTAGGACGCGGGACAAAATACTTTTCCTTTCAATAAGTTCTCCTCAAGTTTCTAGCATATGTGTCCTGTCTTCCTAGGACGAAGACTACAGTAAAATGTAATACAAAGGCTAAGTCTTGAGAAATCTGGTTCCGTCTCGACTAACAACGTAAATCTCGGAGCTGAGACGTTTCTGGATTAATTTTTGATTCTTGTTGGAAAATGTCATGTCGTTCTTTGTTATATGTGCTATGTTATTCTTAGTTTGTTTCTGTTTTTGCCAGCGAGATTGATTTTGGAATTAAATCTTAGTCAAAATGTGGTTTTGTTAAAAATTAAGAGTTTTTTGTTTCATAAATAATGTTTGTATCTCGTTTACTGGCTTATATTATAAAAAAAAAACAACGAAAGCCAGTTAATGCCCTTGCATACATCCTCACAAGGAAAACATTAGTTACTTAATCTTTTTGACATAATTTCCATCAGTTTATGGCACACGTTTCAACTATCACACGATTCACACGAAATAAATTGCTTTTCTATAAATCCACTCTTCATAGTCCCTTGGGGAACTAAGTCACGTTGTGTTTTATTTGTAGTTCAGTATCAAACATTAATCTTTGGCAAAGTTTACACGTGGAGGAAAACCCACATTCTGACCAAAGAATTTTAATCTAACGTGGCTCAGTTTGATCGGTGATCTATATAAAATATTCCTTTAAGAGAACAAAGGATTCTCAAAATTAAACTTTGGAACTTTGAAAAGAGTTTGGCACTAAAACTTAGGTATTTGAAAAAAAAAGGTTTTTCAAAATTTTCCGATGTTTGAAAAGATATTAAAAAGTAGTATAGAGCAGATGAGGTGCGTAGGTATACGATGATTGGTTTTTTTGTTATTTTCGTGTTGTAAGTTAACTATAAACATAAAACACGAAAATAACGATGGATACCCCTTTCATACAGCGCTTTTAGAGTATTTTTTCGTGTTTAATATCAATAAAGCAACATTTCTTTGCCGCCTCCATTTTTTTTCTTAAATATCCCTAAAACATACTATGCTGAATGAAAACCGCATTAAAATCGTTTCGACTACATGCGAAATAATCGCACACAAACATACATACAGGTCAATATGAGAACCTCCCTTTTTTATAAGTCGGTAAAATAATATAAAGCATCACATACCTGCCAGTTTAAGTCCGATGCGTTTCCCTGGAGGTTTAATTAGCTCGATGTGCGTGCGGCGCAGTCCTCGCTCCGTGCACAATCCAGAGTCAGTGGACAACGAAGTCTGGGATTTGAACACTGGAACAAAAACATATTTTATTATTAGGTAATTTTGTTTAAAGTTAGTGAGAGAATCGTGGGGGCATAGTACGCGTTTGGTTTACGTTCAAAAAGATCGAAGCGAGAATGATAAACATATCAATCAGAGCGCCAAGTGCGCTCTCGTTTCGATTTCGTCAAACGTAAAGCAAACTAAACTAAGAGTACTTTTGGAAATTCATAAATAATTTGTGTAGTGAAAATAATGTTCTGTTTTAGAAAACGGTAATGATAATACCTAAAAGGTACATATGTATTTACTATTTGAAGAGAACACTTTTCTATACTAATTTTATAGAATACATTCTATGATAAAAACATCTTTATTACAATACTTTTGCTCTTTTGTAGCAAGATTAGCTACTTTCTGCTAATATTCATCGTAACGTGATATTTTATCGTCCATAACCTTCTTCAATAAATGCACTATCTAACACAAAAATAATTATTGTAATCGGACCAGAATTTCCGGACATTAGCGCGTTCAACAAACAAACAAACTCTTCAGCTTTATATATTAGTATAGTATATATTGAAGAATATAGTACGCTACAAAATTGAATAATACAAAGTTGCTTCCAATATAATCCAATCTGTATAAGGAAAATGATATTTGATATAATGTATGATTGTTTTCGATATGTCTTATTTGTTTGCTATCATAACCGATTTGATACTGTTATTACAAGTTTCCGGTTACATTAAAAATAATATTTTGGAAACAGAGCACAATAATATTTTCTTTTCTTTAATTTCATGAATTTCGTCAATGACGTTGCGGTAGGCCCAGAAGAGAATGAAGGAGGGTAGAGGCCTTTGCCCTGCAGTGGGACGACCACGGCTAAAAATTTTAATGTCTGGTGAAGACAATATTGCTCCTATTGTAGGTTATAAAATAAGCAAATTGATGATACACATCAATCAATTTATATTTTCATCGAACGATGGCAATAAAATTCACAAACGGAATGAAAAATTCCGAAACCATTAAAGTATAATAGCGATCGTCAATAAATTAAACGACAAAACCAAGTAGATATAAATGTCCAATACAAAACCCGCAGGTACCGACCGGGAACCAACAAAATTATCACACTTTCTACTTTCAGAAAAAACAACCTGCAATTTGTACCAAAACAACGCCCACACAATGCCCAAAACGGTACAGTTTCGGTACCGAACATTTAACTACGGACGCACAAATCTCTTCGCTCGTTTTCGCCAAACTTTTACTGTAACTGCACTTGTAAAGTGCGGGGCGTCTCTTAAAATAATACCCAACAGGGATATCGATAGTGACTTGTGGCAGTTTGGAACTAATAAACGAGTGTACGCCTTGTTATTAAGGAAAATAGGGTTCGATGTGAGGATTCTTTTTTTTATGGGATAGGGCGGTAAACGAGCGAACAAATCACCTGATGGTAAGCAATTGGCGCGGCGCCGGAGAAGTTACAAGCGCGTAGCGTTGCTGGCTTTTTGAGGGTTAGTGATTTGAGAATTGGAGAGTAGGAAATTGGAGATGGAAGGGGTAAGATTGGACACACGAACGGTGAAACACAACGCAAGCGTTGTTTCACGCTGGTATTTTATTAGTCCGTGGTGTCATTTCGGTCATGCCAATTAATTCATGCTAAAGCATGGCTCTCCCACACGTAAGACGTAGGTGTAGTATCAAATTCTCTATGTGTAGGTATTGTAGGTGTTTCACTGAGGTATGTTCTGACACTTCTAACCTTTATCTATGTAGGTTGATGTTATTTGGGTTTTTAGTTGATATGATATTAGGTAAATGTTATTTATTTTTTGCTGTTATAATGTTATAAAAGTGGGTGAAAGTCTGTAGGTCATTGTACGTATATTGAATTCTATTTGTGTAGGTTTCTTGTTGTATCTAAGTTAGAATTAAGTATACAAGTACCGTTGTCAATCCTAAGAGTACAAGTATTAAAAATTATGTAATAATGTCACAGAACATATTCCTATTTTTATTCAAATTCATGATTATCATTATAACTCAATATCATCTGAGAATTACGTTCACGTATTAAATGAACCTACATAATCTTTTTCATATTGTATAATTACACGAGCCTACCTTTCTATAATTACTCTAAATATTTTATATCATTCGACAAACACAACCATTTAATACCTAGGAAAACTTTTACAACACTGAACCCTTCAAACAATTTATTGATCCAGAAAAACCCTTCCCGATTCATAACAGCTAACACAAGGCAAAAAATCTTGGGTCTAACGCCTATAACTCAAGCAATTACATTTTGAATTGTTGTTTGCAAATTTCGGCGGCTTCGCGGATCGTTAGCAAAACTTGACATTTCATTTGGAAAAAGAAGGATTGCTTTTTATTCTTGTCTCTAATTTTCAAACTTTTTTTTTCTGCGTCACAATTTTTCGTCTCGTCCTTCCTTTACGCAATTATTCCTATAACGAATGTCATTAATATTCTCAAAGTAAAAGCTGTTGTTGATTCTTTTATGTTTTTGCTGTTTCAAGGTCCGCATAGATTTCATTTGGGTATAAATGATAGTATTGTTTTTTTTATTTTCACTGTTCATAACGGCAATTACTAGATTGATGTGTGCTATAAACATAAAATATAGAATCTACATTAAATTACCACAGAAAGGTTTGTTATATTTTAGAAATTCATATTGTAAGTAGAATCACATAAGTATAATACATACTTTGTCTGTAATGACCACATATTAAGGTTAAACTATCCTCATTCAGTTTGTGAACTGATTTCATTATGTAACTCTTTAACGCATGTCTCAAGTAAGTCGTTACGGATAATCTGCCAACAAAACACATCGGACAACGGGTATAACATAGAAGAAGATAAACGATGACATAGAAAATATTGCACATAGGTTAGGACTTAAAGAGGAATCTCAGGAGATTATGTATTGAGATTCAGGTTTGAGCCAGTTGAAAAAATAGGCTAGACACTACTGCTTGTTATTATTTATAGTCTACCTTTCAGTAGGCTAATAATAACGATGATGATTATGAAATTGGACGTGCGATACATTTGGACTTAATGGAATGCGTCAGCAATGCAGAAATTTTTCCTCCGTGAAAACTTAAAATCTGTCACACGACCAAACTAACACTAAAAAAACAGACAGTACAAAACAAGTGCTTAACCAAATTCAAGCAACAAATTAATAAATTAACAAACTTTTGATATGCTAATAACTGTTTTAAAACAAAAGCAAAGTAAGTTGTTAGAGAAAATTATTTCTCAATGTTCTTGTTAGGAGCCCTTTTTCAATTGTACACGAGGTTTCAGACGAAATAATCTAGGTACGAATTGTTGATGAAAATACTAAGGACTGCCTTCCAACAAAGGACTATTACTCACTTTAATTTATTTTATGGAAGTCGTTATAAATTATTTTTTGTAATACTAATTTGAGTGTTATAAGCTTCAGTTCAGATCGTTAAGTAAATTCTTTAATTACTCAATAACTTCTGCTGTATTTTTTTTTTTTGTAGATTTACCAACATACATACATAAGTTTACGCCTGTCTCCCATGGGGGTAAACAGAGACCATTGAACATCAATTGCTATGATTCTTACACACCTTTTTAGCTTTTTACCAACTATAGATTTATCAACTGTCTAAAAGAAAAAACGATATTCCACAGTCTTCTTACTCTTAAATTATTAAAACACTGTATCATAAAATTTACAAAATTATTCTTAGAAAATTCAATAAGTATCCTGTATTTTCTTCGAATCAATCTCAATTTGCGTCATTTAGCAAATAAGGCATTTCATTTTACAAATCAGTGGATCTTTGGGATAAAAATAAAATAATGTAACAATCTCTTTAAAATGCGGAACGACAATGTATTCACAAACAAAAGGACGATGTTTTGTTCGGATATCAGATGAAACAATTGTGCAAAGGCGAACTCGAACCGGGGAAACATCTGACATAGCGTATCATTTATCAAGGGATCGAAATAAGAAGTGTAAACATGAACAAATTGCACGTTCTTGTTTAGAACGCAATAAAGGTGAGGTTGCAGTGACAAGCTGTAGCGGTGTTCCATAATATTATTGAATTTTTTTGTAGTGTAAACCACTTTTTGCGTATTTTTCAAAATTCTGTTCAAGTTCCTCTAGAGTGTTAATCATCTCGCAATAATACTATTGATTTTACTTTTAAATTAACCAAGAAAAATTATGATATATCGTACACATATTAGATTATATTTTTGTTAAAATCAAGTTTTAATGATCACCAACAAAATAACTAAATTATCTACAAAATTAAATCACTACAGAGTAAATTGAATTTACTTTCAGTACACTACACATACAGAATGTGGCGTTACACCATTGAACTGACGCTAACCCTGTCACTACATTTATTTTTGGTCAGCTTTGAACTTAATTAAAATACTTTCTGCATTTTAATTAATTGGTTCATGGAACGGATCAACTACGAGTAAATTCGGTCATGAAAATTAGTTTACAAAGTTTCTGTGGCCTAGTTGTAAAAGTTCTAATTTGTGGCCTATTAATGGAAAAATTCTGAATGGTATAAAGAACTGATTTTCGTTATGCTGAACTGTACCCTTAGTATGAGTTTGCTTTACGTTTAAAGTAATTGAGACGAGAGCGCGTGCGGCGCTCTGATTGGCCGGCTTGAATAAACCAACCAATCAGAGCACCGAACGCGCTCTCGTTTCGATTACTTTACTGACCAGAATGAAAAACGTTGTCCAAATACATAAACATTATAAGATTTCTACACAAATTGCTTCATAATGCATTATCAAAGATCATGAATAAAGCCTAGTCCACACTTGGGGTGACTACCATCAGGTATAAATATGGTAATACGACCACCTTCTATTAATTGGGAACGTAACTGGTGAAAGGAGTAAATAAAAATATTAAGCTAAAAGCTAATCAACTTTAGTCTTCCTACAGTATTTTAAATTAATATCCTTTTAATACATTAAAGTGCATCGAAGTACAAAGCTAAAGAAACAAAATAATATGACAGAGCGCAGTCACAATGCAGCGTCACGGAATCCGACTGACACTGTGAATACCGAACGCTTTATTTTTAGCCAATGACTGCAACGCTAATTAACGCAGCGAAAATATCCCTGCCCTTATTGGTTGGTCAAACAATTTTCTGAGTATTTGTTTGGTTGTCACTTTGAATTTTAAGATCTTTTATGTTCTGGTGCAAATGAATGTTATTAGGATGGATTTATTTGTTGGTATTTTAATTCTGGTTGTTATTTAAGATTGTGATTAATTTGATTTTGAGATCGGCTGATAAGTGCTATCGAATTGTAGCTTAGCTTAGGCTGTTTCACATGGGACCTAGTAGGGCTGATGTCCTGGAGCTGGGGACTACCTAGCGAGTTATCGGGGCTCCGGCTCTAAAAGCAGGTGTAGGAACCGGGTGGTTTTTAGTAAGTAGGTAAACTAGGTAAGAGTCTGACACTCCCTCTCACCTCGATCAAAGAGGGAGAAGTCATTGGATGATTTTAATCCCTCAAAAAAAGTTTGTTTCACTTTAAATGGGTTGTAATGCAACAAAGCCCAATATTTTATACTTAGTGCTAATTACTTACCTTACAGTTAATATACACCACCACATAAACCCGATCATTTAATGAATATTTCAAATTGTTACCAGATTTAATATAACAAACATCTAAACCCAAAACCCTTTTCAATAAACCATAAAACATCCCCTTGGTAAAATTATAAATGTGGAAATGTTCCCATGAAACCAAGTTAAAAGTTATATGTCGACGATTTCCTTATTTCATTTGTAATTTCCTTGTCTAATTGGCATTTCAAATACGATTCGAAACAAAACTTTTGGCCACAATTTATAAAGAACTTGTCTATTTATAAATCCGTGAATACAACTTTTGTTAACGAGTTGGGTTGCACTCATTTGTGCTTTAAACTCGGTAAAGTTTCGAGCGAAATCAATGTTTCTGCTCGTGGCCTTTTGTAAACGAAGTTGGAAGCAAATCTGACGTGTATTGTTCACTGGTTTGCAAGGTAAGGTTAAATTAAAATATAAATGGATGAAAATTAAAGCCGGTGACAATTTTCGACATTTTGGATTATGAATTTTAATACCGTAGATATAAATTGGCTTTTTAATCGATTTAACACTTTTCATAAATGAAATGTAAACATTGTGTCATACTATATGGTACTGCATACAAAAGCTGTAGCTATAAGAGCTAAAGTTTTGTATTTACAGTTTCTTTTTTTTCAAAAATAGTACATTCAAATCATTCCTCGGACTATCTAGTTGGTTACCGCGACTTCGAAAAGCAGAAGAAGGAACGGGGTGGTCTTTTGTCAGTCAGACTCTGACACTCCCTCTCGCCTCGCCCAAGGCAGGAGAAGTCATTGGATGATTATCGTCCATAAAAAAAATATATTTTAAATATCACACATCAAAAAAACATCACACAATAATAACACACCCTCTACACACACATTACCAGATATCACATTAAAACCAACACAAGAAACAACAGCACACAAGAACAAAGAAATCCATCAGTTTTTCATTAGAAACCTTTATTAATCCACCGAACAATACGTACTTTAAGTAGGACATGCTCTGTGAGCCCCGTTTATTCGACTCTATAGAAGTCTCGTGCTATGGAGACGGGATCACGTAATCCATTACCATGGCTGAACGTGACTCTTTCAGACTGTTCAGTCTGTAGGTAATTTTATTTACCTTCTTGAAGATGTTGTGGTGTGAAGTATACGCTTTCAGCGGGTTGTGTATGAAGATATTGTATTGGTGTTATTTTGTTAAGTTTGTTGTGATTATTGTTGTATATTTATGTTAGATAATTTTTCCTTTTAAGCGGCGTACTACTACACGTATTTCTTCTTGAATATTCAAGACCCATAATTTTTATAGTCAATGTAATTTAGTTTATTAGAAAATAACTTGTCTAAAGTAAAATAGGGCTATGATTGAGAAATATGCATAGTTTAAGAGAATTGTAAGAAAACACTAAAAACTGACTTATTGTCATTTATTTATCTCACAACCGCACTCAGAGTCATTTAATGTTTACTTAATTCAGTTCTTTGCAATTTTTTTGCAACTTAATCGTTACTAAAGCATAGTTTAAGAAGTAGCATTGAGATAATCTTTATTTTCGGATATAAAATAATAAATACGTCACATTTTATTAACTAAATTATGTTCGAATAATTTATTTTGTTTCCCGCAAAATCTTATAACACAAACCGCACTCACAACGGAAACTTGTTTCGTTTTGTTTGTCACGCGAAAGTTTCCGAAGTTTACGCGATGTACAGCAGTCGTCTTGTTAAATTTTTATACCAGCTTTATGTGAAACAAGAAAAACTATGCTTTGTTTTGCTTCATGTTTAAGTAGGAGAAAACTTCAGTTAAGTGAAGTAACAGAAGTATTACAATTAAGTTTATTTAACTTACCATTGCGTCTTTTGGAACAATCTCCATCCATAATGATAATTTGGATATAATTTCAACAGTTAGTATCCGAATAGTATCCCAACAATGCCGGTTTTGGAGTCAGTTAAATTGCTTTTAATTTACACACGATTTTTTTAAAAAAACGTTGCCCAACACTAGGATTTTCTCCTGTATCGTGGGTGCGTTTACAAACATACAAGTTCACATACACATCACACCCAGACCCGAAACTACAATTTGTGGATCACACAAAGAGTTGCTCCGTGCGGGAATCGAACCCGCTACCCGTTGCGCGGCAGCCAGTTGCCCAGCCACCGCACCAACCGTGCAGTCATGAAATTATAATTCACTGTTATTCTCCTTTACTAACCGACAAAATTATACACACTTTTACCGACCGACTGATTTTTACTTTACAAACAAATCCAATATATACCTAAAATTCTCTATACAGTGGCATTGGTTTTCGCTACTGCATGTTATTGTTTGAACAGCAGCAAAGCGCATTAATTATGCAAGCTAAGCCAAAATATGCGTTAATGGAAATCGATTGGCTAAATCTCGGATTTAAATTAATTATTAGTTATGAAATAGTTAGTCGGATATAGTTAAACCTATTTTCTTTTCAATGTAATGGTTTGTGTAGTGTATAGTTGCTATAACATTATAATCTATATTTTATATTTCAATATAGAAAGCTGAAGAGTTTGTTTGGACACGCCAATCTCCGGAATTACTAGTCTGATTTGAATAATTATTTTCGTGTTCGATAGTCCATTTATTAAGGAAGCTTATAAGTTATAAAATATCACGCTACGATTAATAGGAACCGAACAGAGCTGGTGAAACAGCACCGGAGTTGCTAGTTTCTATATAAACAGGGGGCGAACGCGTAGTTTCCCTAACACAATAATCTATACAGTATACAATAATCATTCTAATTTATCCTATACCCATTAAACATTGCTAAATTTTTCCATAGTTATAAAACGTAAAGTAAATTACGTTAAAAAAAGTTCCACAGTCATTGACCGCCCAAGGTACACGTTTAATGGGTAAATAATACCCCACGTAGCAGGAAAAACATGTTTCAATCTGCAGGTATCTGAAGTCACCCTCCGCTAACAATGTGAGTCACCTGTCCATTATGACGTCACACACCACGTACGTGACGTCACATATCCCCTTTAATCAAATCCCCTCCACCAGTTGGCAGTTGCGTGTTTTACGAAAAGTCGTGACACGGTGACATATTTTGAAGCATCAACGTCTTTAGAAGTGTGTCACTTATCTGTCTTTAAATTTCAAAAGAATAATGTAATATTATGTAAGCTGGACAGCTGTACGCTAGTAATCAGTCATATAATAAATGTGAAAGTTTGTTTGTCCTACAAACATCCAAATACTCAATTTGGATTTTTGTCAGTCAATCACGCTGAAACTACTGAACGGATTTTGATGAAATTTGGTTTTGGTATTACAGGTGACTTTGGTGATAAAAAGTACCCACTTTTGAATTGTATGTGAAGCTTCTGGTAAAAGCTATCCAGGAAGTTCGGTGGTGTTTAACCTGCGCCTGACTCTCTCCGGTCTTCTGTCCCATCGGGTTATAAGAGCGAGGGAACGGAGACTGCAATTGTGTTTACGCTCACACTTGTGTACTATCATCTCCTACGTAGTGGACTAGTCTAGTTGGACAGACTGGTTACCATGATCGAAATTGATTGACAGATTTATTTCTTTTAATATATTTACCAAATGCTCCAAAAAACAATAAGAAAATAGAAGACGAATGTGATATTTTGCCAAAACATTAAGTAAACTAATCATATATCATTAATTACTTATTAAAATAACGTGAATGCTTCTAATTACGGCTGGTATAAGATATATGAGTCGTGTAATTAAGTGTACTTAAGTATATCACAGTAATATCGGATATTTTATTTAATTACTGAGGCTCTCGTGTAAGTAAGAGAGCCTACAATACAAAGTATTATGAATATTAGGTGGGCGGGAAGATCATCCAATGACTTCTCCCGCCTTGGGCGAGGCGAGACGGAGTGTCAGACTGACTAGGGCAAAGCGAGATGGAGTGTCAACTCTAGTGGCTAGAAACCACCCCGTTCCTACTCCCGCTTTTTGAGCCAAAGCCGCGGTAAAGCCGCTAGGTAGTCCGCAGCTTCAGATCAGGCATCAGCACTAATGTGCCCCATCTGTGGTGGTCTGATGGGTCTTTGATGCGTACTGTCTACGTAATACGTGGTCCTGGTTCTGGTCGCAGAGTCGCACTTACGGTGGCTAGATACCATCACACGATCCCCGATGCCCGGAGTGTCTCTAGCGACGGCTGGTTAAAATGCTCCTTACTACTGTCATATTATATTATAGAAGAGTCTACTCGTAAAATTTTAAATCAGCCTCATTTTCTTTTTAAAATTGTCTTCTTAACTACTGAGCATTATGAGGAATTAAATGGTGGAGAAGTTTTTACGATGGTTTTATGATGGATTTTTAAGTCATTAGGTTTGTACGAGCACTTTTAAAACGTGCTCGTTGTAATTCCTGATGTGAGTTAACTGTCTGAAAAATATTTCATGGTGTTATATTCAAGTATAAGGGTGCTTTTCCACCAAAGGTGTGCTATGTAGCTATGCTATGTGATTCTAGGGTTATAGTTCCACTAATAACTAGACGACTGAAAAGAAAAATGAATTCAGCAGTAACAATTAAAATCAATGTGCTGAAAATCGTTTGACGCGTCGGTCGTAGACGACAGATACTTTCACAGTCTGAACTTAATTGTTAGGTACTAGACAAAGGATTTAAAATAAATTTCGATGTAAAAATATTATTTAAATCGACATCTAGTTCTTGTTATGTAACGTCGACACCGGCCAAACGTCGATCCATCAAATATAAAAAAATATATATTACCAATAAGGCATCGTTTATAACAAAAAGATAGACTGCACATGCACAACTAATTCCGAAACATTATTCCAAACTTCAACGGTCAGAAGACGAAATACAATTAAACTCATTAAACAAAACATAATTTGACAAAATTCACATATTATTAACATGTTGGACATACTACAAATTCTTCAATTAGCAACAAAAACATAAATAGCTCCACCACTTAATTCTCAACCATAACCATTCACTTTAAAGTTCAATTTACCACAAAGCTATTCCCCACATACATACGCGTTTATATTTCACAGAAATAATATTAGACTTTAGAGGACACAAAGCTAACCCCGCTTTTATAATTAGTCACCAAAGCTCGTGAATCATTCAGACATCCTGCCGTACTAAGAGGAATTCATATTGGTCGTTGAATTCACAAAAAGGCTTAAACGCCAACTCCTAAAATAAAATGTTCCCCGCTTCAGTACAAAATATAAAAGGAGTATTCACTTAGGATCTATCTTAATTTAGAGGCTAGTGACAGTCCTTTAGTCTATAACTAGACTAGAGTGTAATCTCCGTCAATTAATTAGAGTGCTTGTAAGGATTATTTTAGACAATTAATGGGTTAGTTATTGATCATATTTGTCAATGAATCTCGTTGTTTAGATCTGAGATCAGGAGTTAATGATGTCTCGAGAGGCTTATAGTGTTATTTTAGTACAATGCATTTCTATGTTTTCGTGACATAAATCGTAATGATGTTGATTAATTCTGCTGAGACGTTTTGTATTGGAATATTTTGACAAAATAATGAGCATTAGTCGCGCTCACGAACCAATTTCAAAGATTTTTCCAAGACATATTCTAAAGCTAAATATACTAAGTGCAACAACAAATCGGTCCTAAACTGAGCCTACAAGACAATATGAACGTAAACATAACGACACAAGGTCTATAATTACACTGGAACGGCTCAACCATTTCAATCAATCATCAGTTTAAACTGGTTTTTATTTATCCTGGTCGTCGATTGATGTCTTCTAGCCTGAGTTCAAATGTCCTTTCTAAAATTAGCTCGACTATATTGTATGTTGGTTTAGTCCAATTTTGTAATCGAGAACAAAATTGGAGTAAATTCTAAATTAATTTTTGAAAAGTTGTTTGGCAATTTTTTCGATTTGTCGATTGAATTTGAGCCTAATCAATCCAAAGATTAAGTTCAAATTGCAAAACTATAGACATTTTACAATAGGTTTATACTTTCATTATTACTATTCTATAAATAATTCCGAATCTGAATATACCAGTACGATTGTAATCAATCTTCATACTAAGAGATCATCACGTATAGATGTTGATACCAAATGAAAAATGTACTAAAGTATTTCTTAACCTCAGCTCTTCGATTTATCATTGTATTTTGCTACAAGTAATACTATATAAGAGCAACGACCTAACCTTCTACTATATTGAACAAATGGTACCATTACTAGGAAAAAATGACCGTACTATAACACCATTAGCGACTCATCCAGGAACAAGAAATCCCTACACATTGCTACACAAAAACTATCCTTCATAATATTCTTTGCAAAAAAATAAGAAACAAAAGAATCGCAATATTTTCAATGCGATTAACCTTAAGGCATAGAGGCGATTATTCCCTGAAGGCACTTAGTACATTTTTCTTTTGCTAAGTCTATAATGTACGTTGACGGGCGAGAGCAAAGACTTTTTGTTCAACGGTTGCTTGTTTAATTCATTTCTAATTAGCGACACAGTTGCGAAGGAAAAAATGTCTTCTGAATTATGTATGTACTGTTGTATTTTAGTGAGGTTAATATTCTACGGAATTTTACTGTGTATTTGTTTGAGAATTGGTCTAGAAGCTGGTGGATTAATCTTTTTAATATGATGTGGAAAATTGGTCACAGAACGTTTAATTTCGACTGCACAGTTGGCGCGGAGGTTGGGCAACTGGCTGCCGAGTAACGTGTAGCGGGTTCGATTCCCGCACAGAGCAATTATTTGCGTGATCTACAAATTGTTGTTTGGGTTTGGGTGTCATGTGCATGTGAAACTGTATGTTTGTAAATGCACCCACGAAAATCGCGGTGACGCAACGTTTTTTTTTAAAGAGAAAAGAATAGAAGAATTTGGTATACTAAACTTCCTACTGAAAATATTGTTACTTACGTAAGCTTTTAGTCCCGCTTTTAGTGAAAATATCGTGTTTATAATCTTTTCTATTCATAATCCCAGATCAATGCCAATATTGTGTTACAGATCTCTCGAACGACATGGCACTCATAGGAAAATTCCCTTTTCAATACTCTTGAGCACAAACAATAACAATTGGTTTTTATTACTTATAGTTTATAAATCACCTAATCATTCACATCAGATTCAATACGAGTGTCTTTATGAACTTTTATTTCAGTAGTTTATTTGCTTTCGCTATGAAAACGTTTCATAATAATTGAGTAATTGAATACTTTCTGCTCAATAAAATTAATTTATTATTATGGTTCATAGTTTGCTCAATAAATCGAAGCTTTTAAATCGCTTGTAATTAATTAATCGCCATTTTACAACTTTTAGGATTTATATCGGAGCCACTAGATGCAGGTTACTCCCTACTAGCTGATCTGAGGGTCATATTTCACCGGGATACCATGGCGACGCAACCAGTTGCCGCTACCAACAAAATGACGTATACAGCTCTATAGAGAGTTCCTCACCCGGTATCCACTTGGTTGCGCAACCAATATGGCGGCCACCAGTTTTAACAACAGCACAGAATGTTACTTGTCATTCACGCTACTACTAATTACTATAAAACTGTATGATGTCTTACTCACTCAGCCGCCAGTTCGGCCGCCAGTGCTATCTCATCGAGGTCCTTTTTGTCACTTCCGTTAGTGTTGTGTGGCGGTTCTAGTGTAGTATAGCCCTAAAAGTTATTGGGGAGGCTGAAGTTTGGCAGTTGGCTCAAGTAGCTGACATGATGATAACAATTACAATATTGATTTGGCTACTAGTCTTGCAAATGAAACTAAGTCAATAAAAGACATACCTCCGACTACTTAAACAAACACAGTCCTTGTATTTACAAACAAGAAATTAAACTTAATTATCCCATTCACAAAACACAAAGTCACACTTCCATCATTTGTCTAAATAAAATAATACATTTCAATTAACAAACGTACGTACAAACAAACAGATCCATACAAACAAAATGATCCATACATACGTTATAAGACTGTAACAAATTCATTCGATATGTTTATCAAAATAAATTTATAAGATCATAATTCACCATCAGCTCACAATTCTACGTTTTCGGAATTTCAAATTGAAATGGATGTCCTTTTGGATTTCGAAAGTTCTTAGTATTATTGTCTATATTTATCTGATCTGACATTTCATCTAAGTACTTAGCTTGCATTTTCATTAATTTTGTCGAGTAATGGTAATACCATTTTTTCTGCTGTCATGTTTTTTTTAAGGTCGTGTTTCATTTTGTTTATTCTTCGTTGAAATAAAGACCAAGCAAACTGTTGTATTGCTATTAACTTTTGAAACCGTGGCCATATTTAATATGACATTTAAATTGATTGTCCAGGAGAGTCTACAGCTAGTTTATAAAAAAACAAAATCTCAAAAAATTCAAACAAATATTAAGTAACATAACAAAACAGTAAGTATTTAATTTCCCCACAATTTTAATCAAAATTTTACATCACCACCTGACAACTGGCACAATACTCAACGTTCCGACGCAACGAAATTAACCAAAACCTATCTTCGAAATTTTAGTAATCACGACGAACAGCTGGGAATTATCGCTTTGGAGACAAACGATCCAATATCGAGATACACAGAAGGTTTATTTTGTAAAAGAAGTATAATGCAACAATTATAAGGTACAAAATAAATGAAAGAAGGTTTTATCAAATTAGTAATAGGTGCACCGTTGGTCGCAAATGCGACTGCCGGGCAAGGGTCTCGGGTTCGATCCCCGGGTCGGGCAAAGTATTGCTGGGCTATTTTCGGTTTTTCGAAAATTTCTCAGTAGTAGCAGAGAGTCTGGAATTGTACCCGGTATATGGCAATAAGCTCACCCCCTATTACATGGGACTTATAACACAAATGGTGAAAAGCGGGTGTACATCGTATAGCGGCATTACGTGCCGTAATGTGCATCTTTGCCTACCCCTTCGGGGATAAAAGGTGTAACGTTGTTGTAAATAAAAACTTAATCACCAGAACTATGAACCTATAAGTATCTATACCTAGGTCTAAAATATACTTCATTATTTTAACACAACCCACCAACTATTCGAAATAAATATTGACAACGCTCTACACTAGACTGTAAAATAAAAAAAATAAACAAGAGATGTGATACACAAGACCTTTTTTCTCAAAAACGTGTGCATTCAGCTTGTTATGTGTAACGAACCTTCTGTTACCTTTAATTTCAACAACATAACGGGCACAAGCACCTGTTTTTGACGCAAAACAATATTTGTTGCGTCTCATTATGGAAATGTGTGCCGTTTAAAATAATTTTACAACGGAGCCCTTGAGAGACTTCACTATTGTTAATATTTGATGTCGTTTAGCTTGGTGTTTAGATGTATGGGTTTTATTAAAGAACTTAGAGAAGAAAATTGTTATTCTTAAATGGTTATATTTAGCTTAACCTACGTTGTTAGGGTATTTTTTTTTAAATTGGAATTTCACTGCCTACCTAACAACATGACCTGATTTTTGGTACGGTACGTACTCTTAATCTTGATCATCATACAATATTTTAATTATTTTTTTGTCCGGAACTATCTCCATCATGGATATCCAAAGAAAGTACTCCATTGATAAAACAGAGTTCATTAAAGCCGTTTAACATACATTTTATGTATTACTTTGTTGCATCACAAATCAAAAACACATTGATATTTGTATAATAAAAAGTGTAAAATAAATACGTAGGCAGATCTTTAATACCGTACTCTAATACTAATACTCATAAACAAAAACAATAGTTTCTCTTTTAAGTATTTTCTTCATAAAAAGTTCCACAGAAATGTAAATTCTGCATAAAATAAATATAATACAAGAAGTTGAAAAGAATTTCTAAAGTCAAACAAATTGTATAAAAGGAGCAAGTGAAACTTTTCTATCACACAATAACTTCTGGGCGAAAGGACCACTTAGGTTCTCGGAACAATTTTAATTTACTCACTTAATATTTTTTACTCGGTAAACTTTTTAACGAAACTTTCCATCGTCCAACTTAGTTCGGGTTGATTTTCGAGATAATTTTTGCGGGACCTCGAAAAAGTTTTAATGTGCCCAAACCCAGAGTTCTGTTAACCATGAAATTCGGAAAGGAGGACCATCAAATTTTTTAGAACAATCTTCTCGGACATAAAACGTAAATTAATCAAAAAGTTCATTGGAAAAACGCCATTCAATGTTCATGGTTGTAAAAAATTACGGCGATAAATGTGTCACCATGGATTTAGTTTTGTCTTATCAGAAAGGGCTTCTGACGAATACCAAAAGATAAAAACGACAGTGATGGTCGTAAAAGAGGATATCTTTTTATTCGTTTCAGAGACTCTGGTTCGAATGTAACGTTACTCTTGGTCTGTGGTTCGCCTTCGTAACATTACGTAATTCTGAGATATTTCAAACGAATGAATTTGCAGCTTACTGTAATTTATACATCATTTTTCAGAACGTATTTACTTTTAGGCTTTAATCCTAGATTAAAAAAAGACCACACGCAAAAAATCTTTATTCGGAATGTTATCATTTCGAAAGAAATACTTACAGTACATTTTGTTGATTAGTGTACGAATTCGTAGTAAACTATAATACAATATTAATAAAGAAAATAAACTTCCATTTACTCGGCTATATTTCAAGAGAAGCCTTCTCAAGGTGACCACTGCCTTAATACCTCTTAGAGCCACTTACGCCAGTGAATTATTGGTTAGTTACTTGCTCACTCACCGACAAGCTTTGCTCTAACCCCTTTCATTACTAGCACGGAATACTAAACAGCTAACCGTATAGTTTTCCTATATTCTAGAACTTTGGAAAACTAATACAAGTGTTCATTATAATAAGTGAATGAACTTATTGAACGAAAAAAACAGAGATGTATTTTTGTCTTAATTTTATAAAGTTTGACTGTCGAATTAATTTAAAAGTCACTTAATATTCTAAATGATGAATTTTAGAGAAAAAAATTAAATATTTTTTGCGTAAGCAATAAATAATGGTTTTAATTTTTTTGTATAATCACAAAGTTATTTATAGATTATTTAATTTAGGCAGGTAGAAAAAAGGGCTAATATTTTATCTCCCACTGATATTTTGTGACACAATTTTAAAATAGTCCATACACAGCTGAATAACCGATAAGCCGATTTGATTGATTGATTGACCGCGGCTTATAACGCAAAAAGGAAATTCCCCACCAAAGCATATTGATGTTAAAAATATTCCACTTCACGTTTTCATTGTATGCCAGCTTACATTTTTTCACAAGATCGCACTTAAAACTCAATTCGCCAATAAATTTCTAGCCCGTAGCGACGTTGCGAAGATAAACATACATTCTTTCACATTTTATTTTCTAAAGGTACGTGAAAAAACCTTTCTTCTCTCATTTGGAAGCTTTTAGTAGTAATCCTGCCGGTGTCGCGGAGTGGCGCTCTAACGTCTAGGTTTTCATGTTTAATTAAAGTCCTGCCTAATTAGTTAGCACCGCCATATCCAAAGCAAGGAATGGAAGAAATGTTCGCAAATATTTTTGTCTTGAAACTAAATTCTTTTGTCTGTATTTCGTTTTGTCTTAATTTGGTGGCTTGCTTCTGTTTTCCATGAATTTTGTTCTTTACTTTAAACTTCTTAATTGAGAATATAAATAAATAATGTGACGGTTTTTCCTCATAAACAGTAATTTCTTTGGCTTTTTAGTTATAAAACTTCTAAGTAAGTTATATTTAAATATCTCTTAGTCCAATATTATTGTAAGAATATTCAGCCCTCTAACTTTACTTTTTATTTGCCATTAAGAAATAGTAGTATGACATAAAAATGTAACATTTATTTACCTAAAAACAAGAAATAAAACGTCTTGCCGAATACAAGTAATGAAGGGTACTAAAAAACGAAATACAATTTTGCAATTTTTACGATAATACAATGATAAAATACTTTATTAGTGACACGCTCCCTGGGGCCAGTGTTTTATGTTTCTTCTACAATGGACGAAGTTATGTAATTTATATCGGTCTTGTAATATGTAGAATATTACGTGGAACATGCCAGAATATTCCATATTACCGTTAAAGTTAGATTGACTGACGTAAACCTATTTCTTCAGGGAGCTGTTTTTGTTCAACTATGTAAGACAGTAATATTTTTTGGGAGATGAATTTAAGCATTATAAATTTGAAAGGCTTTTATAACATACATATTTTTTTTATTAGGTACCTACTTGCAAAGTCTTACCATATTAAGTATATTTATTTTTCACTAGCTTCTGCCAGCTTCGCTCGCGGTCCCGTGGTAATAAAGTATCCTATCAACCAAACTCTGTCTGTACCAAATTATATTAAAATGTGTTCAGTAGTTTCAGCATGATTGACGGACAAACATCTAAACAAACAAACCTTCACATTTATAATATTAGTGTGATAGTGTGATCTGCAAAATCTTACCATATATTTTATAATGTCTTATTATAATAAGATACTGGATATCATTTGTATAACTAACGAATTCCATATCACGTATTTTGTCGTGGTTTTAAAACAAGACTAAACATATACCAAACAATCTGAAAGCAAAATTATGCTGTAAATGCACATCATCTTTTGCCTTAGACAACCGAGTTACCAAATGCAGTTAACATTTCATTTGATCTGATGTCTTTGATATTGTATCTTACTGAAACGTCCTAAGGCAACAAATGCAACACAGATAGGATACAGCTATAAGGTAACTGTGTCTTAGTAACACAAGTATTCTGGCAATGTAACAGTAGAAGGATAAGGAACCTCAAAAGCAAAGGAGAATGTACAAGGATAAGATTGACAAAAGAGGTAGTAAGTCTAATAGATGAACGTTGGTAGGGTAACTGACGTGGTGCATAAAATAAATTCATTTTATTATCTTCAAAACTGTCATACTCTGAGGTTATCCTACAAATTTTTAAACACAATTTCAGATATTATCATAATTGCCGAGAAGGTTTAAGCATTAATCACCACGCTTGCTCAATGCGAGTTGGACTATCACTAGGTTTGCTCAAGCCACCCCATGGAAAACGGCAGCACAGTGGCCACGTGTTGCCGTGCAACTTGCATAGTAAGGCTCAGGGGAGGCACGCGTCTCCCTAGGGATGTGCCGTAACAGGCGTTGCACCATGGGGCTCCGGAGTAGGTCTATTAAGAGGACCCGGTGCCCCTTACAGGGGTTGAGGGTAGCCACCAGGGTGGTTTTAGCGAGGTAAAAATCCCACACTCCCTAGTCTTTTATCCCCAAAAAGTTAGGCGCATTTTGAAGGTTTCACCATAAAAAAAAAGGCTTGCTCAAGCCAGATTGGTTATTCCAAACCAACAATTCAAACTCATATGTCCAAATTTCCTTACGATGTTTACCTTCACCGTTAGTTAGGCATCACCACTACAAAATAAAATAACCCTTTAAACGCAAAGTTTGTGTACAACAAGTTCATGTTTACTATACAGAAATTGTATGCCCTTTTTATCTCGTGAAATTTATGCTAACGACTGGTGTCAGAATGAAGAATGGCTTAATGCAAAATCCAGGGGATCCAATAATTATATTCGTGTACCTGTAAACGTTTCCAAAATACAGGGTTCATTTTAGGGTCTTTGTAAATGGAAATTGATGTAATGCGTTCATGCCGTACAAGGTTATCGAATATTATTATTGATTATTTGCAGTGCTATATTTTTGTATCATTTTGCTGATCGACTTATGATCGATAAGGTTTTACTTGATACACTTCATGTGTATGAGAATAAAGAATCAGTATTTTTTTACTTTATCCAAGTAAATTTTAGAAGCGAAAGAGTTATGTAAGGTTCGTAGCAATTGGCGTTCCATTGTCTCTGCCTATCCCCAAACAAGACAGGCGTGAGGTTATGTATGTATGTATGTAAATTTCAGAAGTCTAGTCTCTAAGTTTATAATTACTACAAAAACTGTACCGTCCCATAATATTCTGATCTTATTTCAAGCAAAATGTCCCTTCAAATAAGTATCCCAGTAACGTCCCCATGCAGAGCTCTGCCGGCTCGCCAGCATTACTTAACGTTCTCATGCATGCTCTTTCATTAGGAGAGTTTTTCATTTCAACATCATTTGGCCGAGCTCCAAATTGTTCTAGATACTCCCAATTCATCTTACTCGGCAAATTTTTGTTAAAAAACTTCCCAAGGCTCTTGTTGTATTTATTTATCATTTCTCTTGCAAATCCTCTTTTGCTAAGTGGTCGAAAATCTCATTAGTATTAAAGGCATAATCTCTCAAGTAATTATGATCGTTAGGATTACTTGCGTATTTGCATTAGGACCCGTATTGTAAAACTTCACTCAAGATGCAATCTTATTTTCAAGCTGTTTGATTGATTGAAAGCGAGTTTTGGATAATGTTATACGGGCTAAATTCATTCAGCATTTTACTCACGTAAACGTCACCCTGACATTTGAATCTGCAGAGTTTTTTAAAGGAGTGCCAAGAATACTCGTACAATTCCAAAAAAATATTCAGTTTGTCATCGCTAAATAAGTGAACAAGATGTATTACTCACAATTCTCCTCCCACAAATTAACCCTGGATCCTCAGTTAAGCACGTGGGAGTACTTCATCAAAAATCCGTTGTTGAGCAATTAAATTCACTTGACGCAACACCAAGTCATTCTGGTCGAGTTCCCTTGCAATTTTTTACGTGTTTCCCCACAAAAAATAAACTCGAGACGAAAACAAATCATCCTTTGTGAGCCTCCTTTTGTCGCTTGTCCCGAAAATGTTACCGAGTGGGATCTTAATTAAGAAACTGGGAGATTCAGTTAAAGTGTACCTCATTTTGTTATGGTAATGTCGGACCTTTTTGATTTTTGGGGGCAGAATGAGACTAACGGGGGGATCATTTTTTATTTACATATTTTTATTTGGTTCTTTATTTATTTTGGTGTTGGATATGTTGATATTTTATGGGGGAAAATAATAGAAAAAGAACATTCTTATTTACAAAAGACTTCTAAAGTTCATGGTTGCATAAATATTAAATTTTACTTAGTTCCACCCTTTAATTATTTTTTATGTTCTTTTTAAACAAAATTATTTTCGTTTTATATCGTGTCGATCAAAATTCTTAACCCAAAACTGTGTCACGCGAGTCCACTCGCCCCTCTTGTTGGTCTTCCTGTTGATGTAAGTAGGTTACACGTCCCCTATATTTTGTATACATATAAGAAACAAAGTCAGTCAGATGTCAATGACCTTTTGACATTGCTTATTGTCATGCTATAACCCATTGTTTGGACGAAGGAAGGGACTTCAATGTTCACATCAAGATAAGTAACCGTGAATGTTTATAAATGTAGACGTTAAGTAGCGTTTTTTAGTGTGTAATGTACAGGATTTTATCATTGGATTTATTTGTATATCTTGCTCGCTTGACAAAATTTTAAACATTAAATCATCGGCAAGGATAAATTTATTTGAAAACTTACATATTATTATGAGGCATACATTAATAAAAGATGCTGGAAAAGAACAGAACAGATTTAGGCAACATATTCTATATGCCATTATGAGTACAAATATTCCTATAGCTGATAACAAATTTCAGACTACAGGACGAAAATTATCAAAATCAGTCAAACCATTTAAGAGTTCAGTGACACAAACCTA
Organism: Spodoptera frugiperda; assembly: GCF_023101765.2. Taxonomy (NCBI): domain Eukaryota; kingdom Metazoa; phylum Arthropoda; class Insecta; order Lepidoptera; family Noctuidae; genus Spodoptera; species Spodoptera frugiperda. The sequence continues at coordinate 12,997,014 of NC_064231.1, read as the reverse complement.
CAAAAGATAGGAAATACAAATGAAACATTTCTATTCTAACATCTAACTTTACTTGCACACCGCATTTAACTGTTAACAACAGTAAAACAAGTTCTTAAACAATACAAGATGGCAGCACCGGCGAGCACGTAATGGATTTGTTAATTGTCGAGCTTGCGATTACGTCGAGATGACGTGTGTGCATCTATTACTGCAAATGTACTAATTACCAAAGGAGCTGATGAGGCACTTTAGAGACGTACTATCGCTATATCAGGATTGTTATCCTCTAAGGATTGAATATTATGTATAGTAAAGTTGTATTCAATTTTGCTAGTAATTTTAATAATGCAACGCAATCAGTAATTGGTATTTTTATGGAATAGGAGGCAAACGAGCAAAGGGGTCACCTGATGGTAAGCAATCAGCGTCGCTCATTGTCACCCGCAACACCAAAGGAGGTACAGGTACGTTGTTAGCCACTTACAAAGAAATACTCTCTTTTCTTGAAGGTTTGAAGGTCGTATTGGTTCGGAATACAATTTAGTAAAAGAGACAGATTGGTGTTGCATCAACTAGAATGTGCATATATCAATGAATGAATGTATGTACATTTTATATGAGTACACAATATTATAGATTGTATAGTTTGTAAAAAAATTGTATCTACAATTTCACTTCAAAGAAATTTCGTGTCCAAAAAAGGGAAATATTCAAAAAATGAAAATTGCATTCTGTTATTTTAAATTCGCAAACTCAGTTCACAATATAGGAGAATATTCAAAAGAGAGTCTTGAGCGGAATTGCCAAATCATTGCATACTTGGCCGACGTCGAGTTTAGCACGGACAGGGACACTATTGGATTCTTCAAATGTATTTTTGGCTTCATATTTTAAATTAGCTTCGTGTATTGCAAAATTTTCTTGTTATTTCGTCTATATAAGGTCTAAATTTCAAAAAAAAAGAACAGAATATTACTATTCTGAAAAGTCTATTCTGTTTTGGCGAAAAAGAAGTATAAGTTTTTAAACTGACATGGTCACTAGTAATAATAATATCATTAGAACTTAAAACGGGATATTTACCATGTTTTTTCGATTTTGATGATGATGAACGGATGATCAGTTCATTCGTGATCATGGCGCTTGCAACAGTCGCAACTTGCAACTGTTGCAATAAACATGGTAAATATCCCGTTTTAAGTTCTAATGAAAAAGAAGTAATGTTGAAAGACACATAATACTTACGCATAAGCCTTTAAAAAACTACTCCTAAGTTTAAATGCATTTCAGAGGTACATTTTGTGGTTCTTTTTAGACAAAGCTATGAATCCTGTCCAGTGAGCAGTTGTATTTCACTTCTATTGTACGTAAACTTCTTTTATTTGAGCCGCTCGCATCCTGGGCCTTTGATATTACTTTCAAAAGTTCTTTGACAGACAGCAAAGCGACACTTTACAAAACACAAATACGAAAATTCAAGCAAATAACATTTTGTAAAGGACTAGCAACTGACTCTTATGTTGTATTTTCTCTTGACATGGAACGTTTTAAAAATATAACGAAAGACTTTAAATTAATATCATAATTGACAAGAGTTTTTCCTCACATAACTGTTTGACGAGGAATTCGACTAGTTTCAAGCCATGCTAGAGGCTCATTTTGTATGTACTGATAATTTGTTCTTTTTTTTTCATTTTCCTTTAAAGGTAATCGAATCTCCAGTGATGTTGAATATACTGCCAGTGTGGGATGGTGAGTTATTTACTTTAATTTGTACTACAGTTGAAAGCATCGTTATAAAAATCAAAGTTGGAGAATCAACTTACGTCTGATGGACCTCTGTAGACAATGCTTCGAGAAAGTTCTCAATAGTTGCTCTAGCGGAAAAAATGCACTGAGCGCTGTTCTTTCTATCTTTGACCTACTTCGAGCTCAAGTAAAGTTGTTCAATATCAGTCATTTGTACTGTCGCTTTGATCTCGAAATTTGCAACAAACAAAATTTACGTAAGGTCGTAATTATGAAACACAAATATCCTTCGTCCCCTTCTCATCAATATACATAAAGTGCTTATCTGCCATAACGAAGGGCTGGTTGCCCTTCATAAAAAATATAATTAAAAACATTACGACGAGGGAATTTTATAAACAGCCGTTTTTCCCAATTACCTTGACTATGAAACCGAAATATTTGCTTTGATGTCGCGCCGGAGATAACCCGTTGATTAAAAATTACGAGAAAAAACTTTTCTTCGGTACAATGTCCCAGTGTGGAGGGTTAGCGAAATTGATTTTTAAATAGTTTAAAACTTTTGGAAATTCATGGAAAAATTTCACTAGAATGATATAGATTGAGATATATGGTACCTATATGAAACTAAAATATTTTTGTAGCCGTTTTTAGAGCTAACATTTTTATGATCGAAGTTGGTATGCAGCAAGAATTTTTACTCTGCGGACTTGTATAACTAAAAAAGTATTCATCACAGTTTTATACAGTTTTTACCAAAATGTAGAGCGACATATAAATAATTTTTTATAGTGAAACGATTTATTTGGTGTGGTATAATAAAAAAATGGGTTATAGAGTTTTTTATGGTCTAAGCCAGTAAATGAGCAAACGGATCACCTGATGGTAAGCAATTGCCGCCGCTCATGGACACTCGAAACACCAGAGCTGTTACAAGTGCGTTGCCGGTCACTTTAGGAATTTACGGGTTGTTGGATAATCGGGAATTAGGAAGATTGGGATATACAGTTTTATATTTTTTATGACTTTATAATGTTTTAAATAACAAAAACATTTATTATGAACATAAAAGCATCCAATCAGCATATTGCTTTCAGGAGATTTCTACAAACAAAACAAGAAAGATCATAGTGCGACACACACATTCCGAATAACGTAAAAAACAAAACAAATTGAGATTCCAAAATGTTGTTCAATCCATTTTCATTCAAAGTTGAGTGAAGGGTGACTGTATATGACCCTAAAAAGGGACGAGAAAAAATTGAGATTTGACCAAAATGTACAAAGGGCGGCGATATTTTGTATGTTGTATGTTACTCGTATGTAGCTTTATAACTGGCTTTATATTTATAAGCGGGGTTTATAACGCGTTATCCACTTAATCTGTTTACATTGTGTCCAGATTAAATTGTTTTTGTTGTTATACATTTTATTATGTTTTTGTTTGGTGTAATCTTTTTTTTACGAGATAATTTAATATGCATGCCGTTTTTCTTATCGCTATCAAAACTTGATTCTTATTTGTATTCATTACGGTTCTTATTCGTATTAAGACAATATATGGGGCTATATACCCGACACCATTAGTTACCAATCACATGGCTAATCTGAGAGTTATGAAAACTCAACTTACCGTTATACTCAGAGTCATTTAATGGAATTAGGGATTGGGAAGACTGGGAAGGGGGATAATTTGTAGAATTAAACTCACCATCCAACTCATATCCTTGGCCACCCCATTGTGGCAAGTCTTGGGAGTAATTCTTGGGGTCACTGCGACTTCCTATAGAGATCTTGAGACTCTTCCACAGCTTCATCTTGACAACATATTTGTACACAACACTGAACACTATTCAGTACAACACGTCACTAAAACATTTTGTCACACACACACTGTCACTCCAAATCCGGATTATCTGAAACAAAAGAAAATTCCATCACAATTTGTTTATTGTTTTTGGAGAAATGAACTCCGTGATCTTATACACAAGCATCGAAACTTACAAACTAATGCACTTCATAGATTAATGGGGAAAAGGAAAAAATATTCTCGTAGCAATCCATAGAGGATAAGGGAAAACTTCATAGGAAAGAATTGTATTATTTTGATGGTCGTGATCATCTCAATAATTGTATTACTTTTCAGACTTTTGTTGTGATGCACGAGTATTGTTTTGTGTATCAATAAATTATATTTAAATGTTTGTTGAGTAAACGCATTCAACAACCATTTTCATATTTATTTACACGAAAGCAAGACTTAACTGAACAAAGTGAGACAAGAGTAAAGTTGCAATAAAAGTGAACAGTGGTTGTCATCGTAAAGAACGCCGCCGCGACGCGACAAAAGAGCATTTTTTAAATATCCGAATTTATTTTATGACGTATAATTGCGATGATGAATAATTCCGTTGAAATATTAACTTTGTAACACTCCACTCTTTATTAATAAATAATACTTATTTAACATTTTCGTAATTCATGTTCAGAATATATTAACCTTAAACGTGTGATAAAAATAGAATTAGTTATGTCAGTTATACCAGAGTAAATCTGCTGAAATAAATAAGGGATGAAGCTAATATAGTAACACGGTGAACTAGAAATGATCATCCTACGTAACTTAGAAAATGTCAAGTCAGAGAAATGGGTCGTTTAACTACGTAGGCGAGTTCATACTACACTGGTAAGTTCTTAACGGATTATTATTAATGGAATAACAAATACAATCTCAATGTCAAAGTGTGGGAGAGCCATGTTTCGTGACGAATGGGCCGGCTCGACCGGAGACAAACCACGGCCTTACAAAGAACCGACGTGAAACAATGCTCGCGTTGTATGAGTGAGATTACTGGAAGCCCAATTACCCCCTTCCCAATTTCGGATTCCCCTACAACTCTTTAATTCCTAACCCAGGTATCAAAATTAAGAGTGTGTCCAAAAATCAGATTGATCTGTCGTCATGAAAGGGGTAAAGTTAATAAATTTGACCCAAACAGGTAAGAAATCAAACCATATAATAAAAATGTTTATTATTTAAGTAATAAAGCATACAAATATATTAGAATGAGTCCTATTAAATATTTCGAAAATGAAAATCTTAATTTTATAACATAACCTTTTTTGTCAACTATTATTACCACTTCTGATTACCAATTTCAATAATATCAAACCTAAATGAACAAATTGCATTCCGATAGCATAAATAGTAATCGTTTGGCCTGTCCAAAGACACGGGTCACTACAACCCGTCGATCAGACACGTCACGGTTCCTTGAATACAATGGAGCACAAACATCTACTTTTTAATGGCTCCGACATACTTCCATGAATATAAAATGACTTTGTAAATAAATTATTCATAAATCAAAGCGTGATGAATGAGCATATCGGGAATAAAGGTTATTTGGATGAAATCAAGGGCAGATTGTATTTCTGCGTCAATGCGATTATTAAATACAATGTTGAGAGTTAGGGGGCTTTTCGATCAGAGATGTACTACGCTACGTTGCTGTGGATGCGTTTGGCTTCCACCAAACACATTCATTGGTACACATAGCTTAGCATTGGTGGAAACGGACTCGGCTAAGTGTGTGCTATATTTTTTATATGGAAAGATGCTATGGATGGCTTCCCAACTATCAATAAATCGCCTACTCGAGCTGCGCATCTTCTTTGCACAGTTACATGACTTAGTATCGGTGGAAACAATCACATAGTTTCACAGCTTAGCTAGTACGTTTTCGGAGCATAGCTGCATAGCACATCTCTGATGAAAAAGCAGCCTTATCTGCTGGAAAATAGTGGAATAGTTCGATTATTTCTTTTAAACGAAAATATGTCAATTGGCATTGTCGATTATAGAGGTCGATTTCAATACTTTATGAAGTCACTGTATTATGTAAAATAATGTCTACAGATCAATTGAAATGAGCGATGAGCGTAGTTCAAACTTTCAGAACAATGCATTCAGCAAATTTCAGCAAAAACCCATCTTGAAAATTCTCAATATTAGCATACAATTTTAACAGACTAAAAAAATAGGTTTTGTTTTACCTATATGTATATTTATTTTTATTTTTGTGCGATCATCTCGCGTTTGGCTGAATCGATTTTGATGCGGTTTTCAACATAGGATTTTTAGACTTGGAAATATTACTTGACTTTAAACAATTCAGGGGGTAAAGAAAACTAAAGGCTTGAAGGTTCCCTTTAATGATTCGGAATTCCATACAAACACGATCTTACAATAAATGTAAACATAAATATCATATTCTAAGTTTTTTTTATTTTAACGTAGGTATCTAAGAATGTCTGACAATCTAATCCCACGTAAGGAAATTCATGAAGATTATTCGAACTTCAATAACTTTTGCTGTCAAATAAACGTACGTATAATAATTGACTATGGTTGCCTTCATTTTTTATGTATTTATGGGTGATCATACCCAATATGCTTTTTCTGAGAAATATTCAAGCTTTCTTTTTTATTTACCCCACTTTCAGTGACTTGCAAAATCGAACGGCTTTGAGATATGTATGAGAGTAGAGTTGGGATGTTTTTATCGATGGTTCCTTCCTTCATTGTATCGACTTTATCTCTTAATACTACTGAAAAAAGTATTTATAATTTCCTCTGAGAAAATAAACATGAAATATGTATGACGAATAATATTGCAATCATTTACACAATTCATAAAAAAGTATTAACTGAGCGCATACATTGAAACACTTTTCCAAACATAAAAGCAAATGTAATTAAATAAATTGTAAAAATCCACTTTGCTGTGCCCGACAGGGTCCATAATTGATTCTATGTTTAACATACCAACTGTTTTTATGTACACATTATGGCATGCAATAAAGTATTGAGTATTGAGTATTGAAAAAAAATATCATATTGAATTACAAAACTACCAATATCAAAATGAATAATAAACGCATGAATGTAACAAGCCCAATTATTAGCAACTGCGGCAACAAAATAATATTTTCGAACACGGAACCCAACAAACACTATCGAATCGATAAAAAAATATTAGTCGATTATTATAAGCCGAATCCCTATTCGGCCGGACTTACCCGAGTCGAACAAAGTAAAGTCGAAGATCAGCCGGGTGTAACAATGCAGAATCATAGTGATGTATGAAAATACTCCCCTACTAACGTTGCCAAAGAGAAAACTGTTCAAATAACAATGATTTTGTGTAGACCGAAATTATTAGTTACTGGCGGCCCGGTCGGTATTACACGGATGGAATATTCTGGAAGGATCCAAATTAAAGGACAGAAAGCCTCTCATATGTTTTACGTTGTTTATATTTTTAAGATCGTAGCATAATGTTAGTTGATTTAGAATCTTTCCAATGCATCTAGTTAGGGGTCAGGTAAATAATTATTAGTTTGTTTTTTTTTTTCCGTGAAAAAAGTTTAAGAGGATAAAAATAAGCAGGTTTAGTTTGACCTGTAAGTATGCATGTTTCTGCGCGATTATTACGCGTTTGGCTTGTTTTCGACATTCAGCATAACATGAGCGGTTTTCAGCACAGCATTTTTCCGACATCGGAGTAGATTTTAGAAACAATAAATAGAGGTGGCATAAAAATTTAAAGGCGGTTTCCATTAAAGCTTTAATTTTTTAACCTAATTACAGAAATAATATCAGTAGACAATTTTAACCATTTTGATTACTGCTTCTCGATTCGATAAGGTCTCGAGTACATAATAATTATGGTAATCGATAAAACAATCGAAATTTCATTGGATTCTGAAACCTTTAAACTACGAACTGTGAAAACAGGAAATATTAATATAGAAACTGCTCATTATAAGTGAAATTGTATACTTTTGAGGTTACAAGAGCTTAATATTTTTAGACCAAAGAAGGTTATTCAAGGGTAAATACTTAGAACTTAACCTAATATGGAAAAAATAAAAAAGATTCGTGTTTTATTTAGGTACGCCTAAATTGATAGACATATAAAATTGGCCTGAAGCGGCCTACGCCATACTCGAGTTCGCCTTCCGTATAAACATCACTGCTAAACATAAGGCTCGCATATACGACCAGTCCTCACATACGGTGCCGACACTTGGGGATTTATAAAAGATATTCTTCAAAAACTCTAAGTAGCCCAAAGAGTGGTAGAGAGGAAATTGAGGTGTTACATTGAGAGATCGTGAAAGGAACCAGTGGCCAAGACAACAGAGTAAAGTCAAGGACATCACACAGCATATTGCGAAACATAAGTGGGAGTGGGCTGGTCGTGATAGAGTGGACACCGCGGGGCGAAAAACGCACACAAGGAAGACTAGACTAGAACTGTATCTACTGCTACTACAGACGCAGCACTACTATGCGTTGGTATGATGATATCAAACGAACAGCTGGCACGAAATGGACGGATATTGCTCAAGACCAAAACAGATGACAAAAATTGAAGGAGGCCTTTCACTCTAGCGGTAGAAAAAGGCTAAATAAGAAAAATAATGCGTAAGTATATTCTTTGTGAAAACCATTCATAATATTACTTCACATTTTATTTCATTTAAGTATACAATTTACTTTATTCGTACAAAAACATTAACGATCCCGCAAATCAGATTTAATAAAAGGTCTTCCATTTTCTTTTACTTTCCTCTAATTGTGACGTTCCATTAAAATAATACAATTTACATTCGAATTTGCTTCTCTCGTTAGTTGCGAGTCGGTCTAGATAATAATTGGTACCAATTTGTTTATAGATTTTAGGTACTTGACGAAATATCTTTGATGAAACTCAGCAGTCTTTGTTAATAGCGTTTTTTTAAGTATTCTAATTAATTGATAAATAATGGTTTTGTGTAAAAGCAAATCAGTTCAATTATTTTGTTAATAAGTACATATTTTTGGTAAAATTTTGTTTGTGTAGTTTACTTGTACTTAAGAAATTAAATGAATATCTAACACAATAATTACTTGTGTACAAAATATTGTGAGATTTTTAGATATTTTTCGGAAATCATGAGATTTTGAAATATGAAGATATTTTAATATAGGTATACAATACCTACCAATAGCTACTGCTGACTAAAGGCCTCTTCTCACACGGATAAGGTTCGAGAATGAATCACCACGCTTGCTCAATGCGGGTTGGCGATTTCAGACTTATAATTAGAGATTATAAGCCCTGGTTTCCTCACCATGTTCTCTGTTTGTCAGTGTTGTCTAAATAATCTTAAAAACTAATTATAACTCGGAAAAAGTCACATTGGTACTTGCTATTGGTAGGTTTTGAACCAGCACTCTCATGCATGAGAAGCGGGCGTCTTAAACCTCCGGGCCACTACGACACCAATAATTATTAGACAAAAAAAATAAACGAAGAATATCTAAAACATCCTAAGCTTACACAATTTGTACTAGGTACAGTATAACGGGTACTAACAACGTAACTCAAGTTAGAGAGAGCAGAGGTAATCAGTTAACTGGTGTGCTCTCGTTACAGCGGGGCGCGCGGTCAACCGGATTAGCGTTGCTAGGCAACGGACCTCTATTGTGAACCTTTTTTTCTATTATTATTTTAATTATGAAGCTAGGAAGGAGAACGAGAAATGGTTTGTTGGCTGTAAAGTTGTTATGTTGTGGGTGTTAGAGAAATTCACACTTTTATTACGGGAATTATTTTGAAAGTTTGTTTAACGCGGAAGCTACTGAACGGGTTTTGGCAAAATTTGGTAGATAAACAGGGTATGCTGACTTAGGTGATAGAATACTTCTTAATTCACGGGAACGCGGGTGAAGTCGCTTGCAGAAGCTACTTGAATGTTGATAATAATCGGTCTCTTCACAGTTTTGCTGTTTTTTAGATTTCAAAGCTTCGTAAAGTATCGAGTTTGGAAATTTTCGTTCTTAAACAAGCAAGTTTACTATGAAAACTTGACGTATTTATTTTGTAGGGACAGCAAGTAATACTATAGATGTATAAGCAGATATGCTGGCCTTAGAATGCGCCTTCTGATATCCAGCAAATCCTGATCCCAACATCAGCAATCAATGATCCGACCGCAGCCTGAAGCAGCAATTGTTTATTAATTCTCATTAAATGGCCTTCCCTTATCTCGATCGTAATTTATCGACAACTTCCTCCGATCATTAGCGTCCTCACCACTCAATTGGGATCCACAAGTGCTCAAATAATATCTGGATGGGAAATATTCCTTTTCATTAAATTCATGTCTCCGTAAAATGATTTACGACAAAATGAGACGTTCTCCATTTTTATGGGAAACGAATTTGCCTAATTTTCGTGGAGATTTACAATGTTGAAGTTATTAGCTACGGATTGCTTTAAAATTTCTCAAATAGGTACTCAATCAAATCGATGTAATGGTGTTCTTGTGAATATTGGAAGGTTTGATTGAGTATACATGTTCGAATATTAAATAAATCAAGTATTTTGTGTGAATAGCTTGATTGTGTTGTTTAGGAATATATTACGCGTACATGTGGCGCGACTGTTGCAATTCTATATTTGTAAAGTATCCAGATTAGCTCAAAGAGATATTGCACTTTTTGGCTTAAATACTGGGCCTATTTCAATAATTTTTGGTAGGATGAGTTTACTCCATACATTATATTAAAAACGAGTAACAAGATATACTAGTTGAGCTAGAAAGTCAAGTGCTCAATAAAATAAATTGGCACATTTTTGGATTGTGTGAAACTCGTTGGAGAGGAGAAGGCCTTTTTAAGTTGAACTCTGGACACTTGTTTTACTATAAGGGCAAAGATAACGACAAATCTGAAGGAGGAGTAGGCCTAATTATTCACAGATCCATGGCAAATAGATTAGTATCGACTGGATACATCTCAGATAGGGTTATCTACGCGACATTATCCATAAACAAGCGATACAAGCTTAAAGTCATCCAAGCCTACGCACCAACAATGAGCTATAACGATACGGAGGTAGAAACCTTCTACGATGACATCAAAAAAGCTACCGAGCAGGACTACTGCCATTTCACTATCATCATGGGCGACTTTAATGCCAGAATAGGAGAAAGATCGGAGGAAGAGAACTGTATCGGGAATTATGGGCTTGGAAAGCGCAATGAAAGGGGTGAAATGCTAGTTCATTTCCTAAAAAGCCAAAACTTGTACGCCATGAATACCTTCTACAAGAAAAAGCCCCAAAACAAATGGACATGGAGACACCCAGATGGCCTTCTGAACGAGTATGATTATATCCTGTCTAACAAAAAGCACATGTTTCTGGACGTAGAGGTTCTAAATCGAATTACTGCTGGAAGTGACCATAGAATCGTAAGAGGGAAGATCAAACTCGACCTAAGGAAGGAGCGTAGAACATTATGCTACAACAAGCCGAAAAGATGGGACTATCGTTCAATTGAAGATCAGAGACAAGTGTTCGAGGAAAAGCTAGAACGCAAGTTTGAAACTTTACCCCTGGGCCAGACAGTGAACGAAATTAGTAAAAACATCAATGAGGCGATAACAGATGTAGCTAAGGCGATGAAAAAACCGAGTCGAAGAGGGAAATATGGCACGATTCTCAGTGATTCTACAAAGGAACTTATTGAAAGAAGAAACCTTACTCCTCAACAATCGTTACAAGAAATTAACCATCTTAATAAATTAATTAGAACTTCTATCGGCATGACGTTAGGAAGAACAACTATAACATCATTAAAGACACTATAGAGAAATATCGCGGCCCAAAAGTGTTCAGAAGAAAGTTGCAAAAAGGAAATGCCCAGATACATAAAATAACAAAGGAGGACGGAACCACAGTAACCGAAAGACCAGCTATACTCAGAGCTGTGGAGGAATTTTATCACAAACTGTACTCCAGTCAGACCGAGGAACTGATACCATCGAACTCTGATCCAAGAGCCAAGCTTATTCGTCATCTCACTGAGGACTTGCCAGACATAAGCATATATGAGATAAAAAATGCTCTGAAGAAAATGAAGTCAGGAAAGACCCCAGGGGAAGATGGAATTACAAGTGAGCTTTTAAAGTACGGTGGCAAGGCTATACTCAAACAATTACAGGTCCTATTTAACAAAGTTATCCACGAGGGAGTTACTCCGGATGAATGGAAAAACGCCATAGGGACCTTAATTCATAAAAAAGGAGATAAGGCTAAAATCGCAAACTACAGGCCCATATGTATCTTAGGCCACATATATAAACTTTTCACCAAAGTAGTGTGTGCAAGACTTGCCAATCGCCTAGATGCTGCGCAGCCAGTAGAACAGGCTGGGTTCCGGTCCAAATTTTCAACAATTGATCACATCTTCACCATGAGGCAGCTGTTCGAGAAATGTAGGGAGTACAACTTATCGGTGCACGTAGGGTTTGTTGATTATGAGAAGGCATTCGATTCAGTGGAACATTGGGCTGTATTTCATGCACTCAAGCGATCCAACGTGGACGATCGATATGTTCAAGTCATCAAAGACATATACAGCAAGGCTACCCTACAAATAAGCCTGCATGAGTTGACAGACCCAATTAAAATGTCTCGTGGTGTAAGACAGGGTGACACCATCTCGCCAAAATTGTTCACATCGGCACTGGAGGATATGTTTCGCACAATAGATTGGTCCAACAAAGGCATAAATATAAACGGAGGGAAATTAACACATTTAAGGTTTGCTGACGATATTGCTATTATAGCCACCTCTGTAGAAGATCTTCAAAGTATGCTCGAGGACTTGCAGCAAGCCTCGTGTAAAATCGGCCTAAAAATGAATATCAATAAAACCCAATTTATGACCCAGGACGGTGTGGATCATATTGAGGTAAATGGGCAAAAAATACAGCGAGTTCCACACTACATTTACCTAGGTCAAATGCTCTCCCTCGATAAAAATGCTCAAAAGGAAGAGATAAAGCGGCGGATCAGGCTAGGATGGGCAGCCTTCAATAAACTGGAGGATGTCCTGAAAGAGAAACTGCCTATGAGCCTAAAGCGGAGAGTGTACGACCAATGCGTCCTCCCCGTGATGACGTACGGTTGTGAAACCTGGACCCTCACAGTGGAAGCCATGGAAAAACTTAAGGTGGCACAGCGAGCTATGGAACGAGCTATGTTAGGTGTATCACTGAGAGACAGGATCAGGAACACCGAGATCAGAAGGAGAACAAAACTCACCGACATAGCTCAAAGAGTAGCCTCGCTTAAGTGGAAATGGGCCGGGCACATAAGCCGTAGGGAGGACGGAAGATGGAGCCAAAAGGTGCTTGACTGGAGACCAAGATCGGGCCACAGGAACCGAGGGAAACCGCTAGCTCGCTGGAGCGATGATATCGCGAAAGCCGCAGGTCCGATGTGGAGAAGGAAGGCAAAAGACCGAAGTGTATGGAGTGCATTGGAGGAGGCCTATATCCTGCAGTGGATGTAATGGGCTGTAGAAAGAAGAAGAAGAAGAAGAACAAGATATAAAATTAAAGACTAATTCATGAATTTCTTCCTAATTGCTGACGTAGGTACCAATTATAAAGACAAAATGTTTCTGACAAGAAAATTATTCGCGGTTACCAACGCTACTGTAGGTAAGAGTTTAAAGTAAAACACAGTTATTAACTGGCGTCAAGGTAAAAACGAAACTTATAATTGCCCGCTGAGACAAATTTGTAAAGTTGGACAAAGTTTAGTAAACGCATCTGTTAACTGGGAACAGGCAGATAGAAGTATACTATTGAGGTTAAATAAGAAAATTATAATCATTTGAAACACGTTTTTGTAGCATATTCATACATACTTTCACTGCAGTAATCCAGTAAGATTGATTAAACCATTACCTAACTAAAAATCACGGTGTAAGCACGTGTAAATTAATAGAGAAAAGCTCTACTAGTTTCGAGCCACAGAAGGACCCTCGCGCTGTCTATTGGCTGCGCGCGACTTCGCTGCGTCTGCGCACGCTGTTAATGATGAAGAATCCCTCTATGACTCGAAACTAGTAGAGCTTTTCTCCATTACTTTACGTGAGTAAACCGTGATTTTTAGTTAATATAGTATGTCTCACGATAGTTGTTATAAAAAGCTATTACTTGAAAAAAAATACTCAAATAATTTCACTGTGCACAATAAAAGTATGGACGTAATAGAGATCAATATCAGACGTGAAACTTTTCTGAAATAGTTGAGTAGAATATGAAAATCGAGGTCAACTGTTATTGAAACACACGCGATTATTTCATAAAATAGTAGACGAATACTTGTTGTAGCAATTTAAATGTAAATTTCTAAACGTCCCAATATCAAACTATCATTCAAACTATTTGCGAGTAACTAACAACGAATCAATTAATCTGTTCTATTGACTTCGGTCTTGAAAAGCGTTTACTAATTTGCAGTGAAATTAAATTGTATAATACTACCTATCTTAGCGCTTCACCGGGATTCTCGTTCGGGTCCATTTATTCCGCAGCAAGCCTTTCCTTTCATCCAAGTCGTAATCCAGACTGAAGTGAAATTTTACGATCTACACCTCAATTACTTGAACCTGTTAAACACTAACTATCGCTTAAAATTTTATTTCCACCATCTTTCTTGGTAACATTTTTATTGCTTGGAGACTGTAAATCGATCTAGGTTATGGTGGCTAACTTAATTTGTTGGTGAAGTAACTGCGCGTTAAAGGGGTAAGAATGGTAGGTACAAGAATACTCTCTAGCAAGAGAGTGCCCCTAAAGAGACGAACGACGAAAATGAACAGACGGATCACTTGATGATAAGCAATCGCCGTCGCCCATGGACACCCAAAACGCCGGAAGCGTTATAAGTCCGGTGCCGCTTGGGGGCTAGGAAATTAAGGGGTGGTTGGGAAACCGGGGATCAGGTAGATTGAGAATTAAGATGCTACTACTATTATGCAATCATGAGTGCATAGCAAATGTTTCCTTTTAAACGAAACCAAGTGCATCGATCGTCGATTGTTTTACCGTTACTCCCGAAATATTTTCCTAGAAAATATGTGTGTAAGTATTAAAATAATTTAAGCAAGCTCACTGACCAAAGAACGTAAACATAAAACAATTCCTATCCCTATAAAACTCTTCAAAGCATCTTTAAAACCGAATATAATTCTATAAACAGCAGCATAAAATAATTTTAAAAGGAATAATAATAATTATATAAAAAGATATTATAATAAAAATTATAACATCCATAAAAAACGGATCGGTAGTAAAATTTGTAGCTTCAGTTGATGTTGCTACTGAGGACAGATAAAGCTGTATTAGAGCCGGGAGGGACGGTTGAAAATTTAATGATTTCACGCTAATCGTCCGCTGCTGTCAGTTGATGATAAAGACCGACATAAACGCACCCACATGTGGAGGGGCGATGATAAAGAATGTGTTGATGGTGTGAAATGAGAGTTGGATGGAAGAGACCTTTTGTTTTGATGTCAAAGCAAGATGGCACCAGCGATCGTCAATCTTACTAATATTGTAAATGTCAAAATTACTGAAGGCATCGGGATGCAATTTGGAACAGGGGCAAGTTATGATCTGGAATAATACATAGGACACTTTTTATCCCACGGGACCGCGAGCGAAGCCGCTGGTAGAAGCTAGTATCAACATATTTTTTAACATAATTTATTTTTGCTTACTTAAAGTTGCATGTCATTGGTATATCACATATCGGTTTTGTGTAAGAAAAATTCAATATTAGCAAATTTCATCAAATCGCTAAGATCGAACCCAAAAAATCGCAATTACGATAGTTGAAGGAAAAAAAGTAATAAGTTTTTTTTTTAAATGAAAAAGTTCACTATTTTACCTTGCAAATCCATCCATTATTCACATTACAATAAAAGTGACCTAACCAAAAAAAGATTTGAAAACAGTTCATCATCTCTCTCAAATTCTCGGTATAATTAAAATTATTATGATGTGTCATTTATTTTGAGAGGACCCTCATATATTAGAAGGATTAACATTTACGTTATAATTAGGTAAACACAACTGCGTTACTGTTTACACAACAGCAAAATTACTGACTAATTTGTTTATATTATGGGACATCATTCATGCATATCACATGTTATTTCTAATATGAATATTGTACGCATAGTTTATTTTTGTATGAACATTTTGTTTAATATTCACTGCCACTGTTAGCATTCAAAGGTCTAAAAATGCAAAAAGTAGTCTATACATATAATAAAATCGTAGAAAAGTGCTGTCTGTACATTGAAAATAAAAATAAAAAAAATAGCAGGGGTTATTGTTATGTCGATGTCGAACCCAAAAATGTAATTAACTTTTTTTTTGTCTGTTTGTCTGTTTGTCTGTTTGTCTGTTTGTCTGTTCGTCTGTGCGCGCTAATCTCAGAAACGGCTGATCCGAGTTGGATGCGGTTTTCACGAATATATTGTGGGATGCTTAAATTTACATTTAGTGTTTGTTTCATGTCAATCGGTTCATAAATAAAAAAGTTATGTCAAATTAAAGAATCACGTCGAACATTCTATGCTTATACCATTAATCTCCGCAACTATTTGACGGATTTGGTTGAAATTTGGTACAGATATAGTTTAGAACCTTAGAAAGGACATAGATATATTTTTATTTCAAAAATCAAAAAATAAAAATAAGAAATAAATTATTTATAAATAATTCTATGTCGATCGTTACACGACTTCGGTTCATGTTATTGTTTTAATTTATCGAAAAAAAGTAAATAAATAGTAAAAAGGTATGAAAAAAATAATATCAATATAATAAAACATTTAGTACAAAGAAAATGCTCTAACGGAGTATAGATAATTCTATGTCGATCGTTACACGACTTCGGTTCATGTTATTGTTTTAATTCATCGAAAAAAGTAAATAAATAGTAAAAAGGTATGAAAAAAATAATATCAATATAATTAAACTTTTAGTACAAAGAAAATGCCCGAACGGAGTATAAATAAATAATCCAAGTTGTCTTTATCCTCGATAGATGGCGTTGGGATCGAAATAGATCGCGCTATGGTTTCGTTACATTCATTTGGTTGGGTATCGGCCGAGCGCTTCGGTACTATCGTAGAAAAAGTGTATTATCAGTCGTATGATTATTTGTCTGTAGTGGTCCTGCTGTTTCGTATATTCTAAATTGGTTTCGTTGTATTTGTCAATTAATAAGTTTATTTGTTGGGTTTTCCTGGTTTTTTGGTTAAACTATTTAACGTAGGTTTAGTTTGATATCGATTATTAGTAGTTACTGTAGTTAGTTTTTTTAATAAAATTGTAAGTCTAATTTTTTTTTTAATTAGATTAGATTTAAGTCGTTTCTTTTAAATTATTTAGTTTAAGCTTGGTTATTATAGCATAGAGGATAGGTTGTAATATAGTTTCTTTTTTAATTGTTATAAATTCGTAATTCGTAGCTTTCTTTAGTTTTAAGTTAGTTTAAGTCCGTTTTTAAACTATTTTTTCAATGCCCTAAGTGAGTATACATCTATTAAATTCAAACGCAGAGCTCATTATGTTGATTTTTGAAGAGTTCCCTGGAATATCTTCCACATCTCATTTTTGAAGAGATCCCGCGAGATCGGGAACTATGTGGTTAAAACCAAAAATTTGCCGGAAGTCACTATTCCACGCGAACGAAGTCGCGGGCAAAAGCTATAATAGATAAATAAAATGATCAACGAAAAGACGCTTTGTTCCTGTTTAACAACAAAAAGAAGATTTCTAAAACGTGAACTTATAGTAAGAGAAAAAACAGTAGCTGTATTAAAGTTTCCAACTAACAATTTTGACTAAAAAGAAACATACGTATAACACAAACAACCCAAAACATTCATTAAACAAAATAGCTTGAAAATTTTCTTCAGCAAAACATTTTAATATACCATACAAAGAGCATAATTTGAAAGCTAATACTTGTGAGCGAGAACGTTTCAAATCCTGGAAACCCGAGTGAAATTGCTAGTTATGCAGACATTAGCTTCAACGTAAACAAGAACAGACATTAAGTCTCAGATAATAAGGTTGATATTGTAATAAAAATGTTAAGTCAGGATTTGTTAATTGTAACAGATTGCTTGAAATCAAAGTTAGTGATTCATGTGTTGGAATTGAGCCAGTAGTAGAGAAAATTATTCAAAATTACTTAGAGCTAACTTGTAATACCGAGCACCATTTTGATTCTGGATTCTTGACTTTTTGAAGGTTTTATGAATAGGTCTTTTTTTCGTCGTATGATAATCTTCAAGCTTAGCCATGTGCTCCAAGTTTGGCCATGGTGTCCACAGCCACCAAGCTTGGCCATAGCCGCCAAGTATGGTCGCCAAGCTTGGCCATTGTCGCTAAGCTTGGCCATGGTCACCAAGCTTGGCCAAAGTAGCCGGCCAAACCTTGGCCATAGCCGCCAAACTTGGCCAAAGCCGCCAACCTTGGCCACTGTCGCCAAGCTTGGCCATGGTCGCCAAACTTGGCCATGGTCGCCAAGCCTGGCCATGGTAGCCAAGCTTGGCCATAGTCGCCAAGCTTGGCCAAAGCCGCCAAGCTTGGCCATGATCGCCAAGCTTGGCCATTGTCGCCAAGCATAATAATTTAATAGGATTAAATACTACCTATTCAAATATAGTTCCTGCTAGTTAAAACGTGTCGTATAAACTGGTCCACAGAAACCTAACTGCTCTGGATGGGACCACAGCATCTGTGCAGCTGAATAGATATATAGCTGACTACTGCAATTTATGTCTCTCAAATTGTGAATGACTTTAACCTAATTTTAGTTTTAAAGTGCAATAACTTTCAAAAGACTTAATGGCACGTATTTTTTTCCAGAAGTAGACTTGGCGAGTAAAGTTACGGGTAAGATTGACTGCACGATTGGTGCAATGGCTGGGCAACTTTGCCGTCAACGTGTAGCGGAATCAATTCCACGGAGCAATCTTTGTGTGATCCACAAAGTTACTGTTGTCTAAGTGTCATGTGTATGTGAAATTTTATGTTTGTAAACGCACCCACAACACAAGAAAAATCCTAGAGTAGGGCAACGGTTTAAAAATGATATAATATGGCCTTTTGTCATTAGTCAGAAAAATCATGTTTAGAAACTTATACATTTACGATCATACAGTAAATCTTGCAAAACCACAATCCCCAATCAGGAAGAACAAATCACTCAAGAACATCCATAACTTAACACCCAATACCACTTAAAATCACAACTAACAGATGACATTAAACATAACCATTGAACAGTAATCAAAAACACACCGTCCGTTGTGTTACATTTCAAAATGCGTCAATTTGACTCGAGGATAATGTAACAAGTCACTTAACGAAATGATCGGATTATATTTCATTGACAGCAGAGCGCATGATTCATGTCGAGTTGGCTTCAAGCCAAACGGTGCTCTTAAATAGACGACATCACGACTGTACTAGATTAGTTCGTACTGTAGGGAAACTTTGTGTTACTGCAAATACTACAGGACACTTGGGCCTTTTATGTTCCTGGGGAGTTGAGTGGTTGTCCTATGTCCATCCTGTGTCCTAATTCTGGTTATTTTTGTACAAAATGTTTCTTTATGCGGTTTTGTTGATGATGAAATTAAATGAGCATGTTTTTTTTTGGTATAAAACAAGTAAAGTTGTTGTTACATAGCATAATCGCATACTAAATTGGGAACTGAGATTACATAAATATGTGCAGAACTCGGGTACTGTATAATATTGTACATATACAATTATGATATGCAAGTTTTTAAACTGACGTGGTTCACTGACAAGTTCTAATACAACATATAAATGGTTATACGAAAAGCAACCAATACGCAGGCGGAGCCGCGGCAAAAGATAATAATAAAAGGACAAAGTAAAATTGAAAAGTTTACACAATTAAGATGACGTAAAAATGAACTCAATAATCACCTCTTACTTGCAACCCTTCATTTATTTACAGTGAACGTTTTACGCATATAAAAGGAACAACTTAATAAGCTCAAATTTATTCCACATTGCAACACCAATAATGCTATTTAGCTGAGGTTCCAGCATTACCCATCTACAGCAATCTGAATCCCACCCACGTGCAACAGTAACGCGTTACACTAATGATCACATTATGCATACTAGTGCTGCTCACGTAGTACCTACTCGAGGTGTCTCAGAGCTGAATGAAACTGTTGTGAGAATTTTCGACGTGTTTGCTTTAATTTTAATCACTTAAAATTATATTGCGTTTGGGTGTTTAAGCGTGCTTATGTAGTGTCGCACTGTTTTCTCTTATATTAGGGAAGGGAAAAAAGCAAATTGAATGAAAGGCATTTATTATGTTTTTTGATTGAAATACAAATCCAAAATTTCGTTAGATAAGGGAGGGATAGTAATTAATTGATAAAATTAAAACTATGCTTACGTGTAAAAAATGAAGGTTTAAATGAAACATTAAAAAATTAACATTTAAATATTCGGTGATTAATTTGTAAACATGTATTTTTTAAAAGAGTAAAATATAAGACTTAGATAGCTCTATTGAAATATCAAGTCTTCCAGCTTATTTCACCACCTTCAACACTGAACTGCATCATCTAATTTATTTTCCATTATTACTTTAGCTGACCTCAGATACGAACTCAAGCATTACAGTAACAAAGCACATAAAACAACACACCTTACATCCATTACTCACGTTTTTATCAATTTTATTACATCGCATAAAACGATTTAGCCAACAGATTTCCCGCGGTAAACAATCGATTAAAATAAATCATTCGCCGTCTCCCGCGGCATTCCTCGGTCGATGTGCGGTCGCGTTGAAAAATATTTTGATTGCGAAAATTCTACACCGATTTATTGGGACTGGTACTGACTCGGTGGAATTTTCTTCCTTTAATAGAGCGTTTTTTTATTATTTTTTTTTTGATTAAATTTTCGGATTTGTTTTATGTTTTTCAGCTATAGATAGACATTCAAAAAATTCATGGAAGAAATTAAAATGGATAGTTTCTGAAAAGAAAGAATATAACCACAACAGTAAACACATGCGTTAAGATTATAATAAAGAATTTTCTATTAGTTTTTAAACATTATGCATTTAGTAATATTATTATTGCAGCACCATTTATACTTTAGATGAAACCTTCAATATAACAACTACTGATTGTCCAAATAAATAACAGAACACAAGATTACCTTACCAACAAGATAAATGTGATCTCTTACCATCAGGTGACACGTCTACTCATTTGCTATTCCATAAAAAAGAAAAACTAAATATTTCCAGGTAACATAATCTCTATAAGCTTCAAGTCAATTAGAAGTACTTGATACTGTAACTACTCAAGCAACAATATTACCGATGTAACACGATGCCTTCTATTATAAGCCGGAGGTACGAAATATTCGATATTGTCAATAATAATTACAATCGACCCTCATTGTAACCCTTCATCGCTAGTATCAGATTACACGATTAGGATGACAGTGAGTCGGGAACTTATTATGTTATTATTGATTGATTATACCTATATATTGTTACATAGTTTTTGATGTGGGACCAGTAAAGCTTGTTTTAAGGTTTTCCCTATGTCTATTGTAAACCATCGTTGGGGTTCGTTCCGGGCGTCCGGGATCGCAAGACGATCTCCGGCAACCGTGAGTGTGGTCTACACAGACGGCAAGCAAGGATGGTAGTTTGCCGCCCGACCAGAACCAGACCCGTGCATATGGCACGCGCCTCAAAGAGCCAGACCACAGATGATGAGATGGAGCTTAATAGTTCCAATACGGAAAAAGTCATTGTATGATTTTCCCCCCTTATAATATTATATTACATTATATAAAAACCTTATAATATTATATTGCATTATAAAATATACGTGTTTAAAATTTTATAATTGTCTAACCGACGGAATTTTAGATTTTTAATTTGTCATACCCTGTCTACTACCCTATTGACTGTCCAGCAATGACTAATGTCTACTATGACAAATAAATAGACCATGGTTCTTGACTGTCCTTAAGACTGCATTTACTATGTAACTTCATATTTATTATTATTCGTCACTACTTGCCATTTTAAAGTACATAGTAAGGTTATCTGAGAAGAAGTCGATACATTCCTATTACACCAGTCCTGTCCCACCTGTTGCCAGAAAATAAAAACGAAACGTACTTTAAAGAACAAACTTAATGAATAATGATCAAACACAAAGTTATAATCACACCGTCTGACCTTATACTCTAGTAATAATAAAACAATAACTTGATAATTAATTTATTAAATTCTGTAACCCCAGTTAGGGATGACAGTTTTACCTTTATCAGTCACCACGCCACGTCACCATCTGTTTTCGTCACATCAAACGCGTATACATTATTATAATTTATAATTACTTTCGAGTGGCGCCCTCCCACGGAGTTTATGTGTATTTACGGCCGCCGATAATGAAATTAACTAGTAGCCGAAAATAGATTTTTGATAAATTGTGAAGATTTTGTGGGTGGATAGTGTTGGTTGATGGTTCGATGTGTTAAAGATTAAGTTGAAATAATTCGGTAGCATAAAATTTTTAATTAAATTTAATTTCATTAATTTGGCAGTGTTCAACTACTTTCTTAAATAATAGGAACTACTGAAATATTGTGGGAATACGAAGAGAAATTAGCAGACTGGTCACTAGATAATAAGCGATCAGTGCTGCCCATTTTTTATACTCACAACACCTGAGGAGTCACAGGTGCGTTTGCAGGTACTTTACTTGAAGGTTTAAAGGTCGTATCCATATGATTGGAATTCTAACCTAAACTTTTCGCATATTATTATAAAGCAAATTTTGTTACAAACCACTAACAGAAGGGCAGATATTATTCGTAGCTACATCCATCCTCAAGGTGAGAACTTACCGCGGGTTTACCGAGACACCGGCTCTAGAAGCAGGAGCAGGAGCAGGAACGGGGTGCTTTTTAGTCAGTAAGAGTCTGACATTCCCTCTCACTTCGCTCAAGGCGGAAGAAGTCATTGAATGAATCTCCCCCTTGAAAAAAAACTTAATTTAACACGTAGTAACGCAGATCTACGCGAGACACAATGTATTTTCTATTGTGTGTTATATACCGACAGACAAGAGGTTAAGCCAATTCGCCATAAAATGTCCCAAACTAAACTACCCCAAAACCATACAATATACGAGTAACATCTTAACCGTCACCTATAGACAAAGCACTATAATAACAATATCAGTTATATGAAAATCACTTCATTGTCATAATCAAACCGCTACGACCTCCAATATAGATAATGAATGAGGGACCCACAGGAGATAGTATCGGAATGTAATTTCCTCCTCCAAACTGATAGTATTATGTTTATCGGCATTAACATTTATTATGCTTGTTGTTAATTATTATTGTTATTTAGAGGTGGGATTAGTTCAAGGGTTAGTTTTTTTTTTTGAGGTGTGAAAATCATCCAATGGCTTCTCTCGCCTTGGGCGAGGCGAGAGTGTCAGACTCTTACTGACTAAAAACCACCCCGTTCCTACTCCTGCTTTTCGAACCGGAGCCCCGGTAAACCCGCTAGATAGTCCGCAGCTCCGAAGGGTTAGATGGCTAGGTTTTTTTTTTAATCTTTATTGTTTGATAATGTCCGCTGCCTTCGCAAAAGGTGCTTTGATGACGTATCATTAAGGCTTTTTCTCATAATGCAATAGGGTAGACAACTAATTTTTATTTTAATGTCCATCTTGTAGAAAATTTTAAAATATTAGACACGTATTTTATTTTCTTACGGAAACAAATACTACTTCTAGGTACATTTTTACTTTGAAATGACTTATTTGTACTCCTAAACTTTGATTCGTTTTATCTAAGCATTGTTATTGTTTGTTCTAAAGTTAACTCATTATTTTACAAAAAAGAGATACACAATGTTATAATTTCAAAGTAAATTAAACTAATAATACGTTTAATTAAGGTATTCCCAATGAACAAATAATATAATTAATTAGTAAATAATCTGCACTCATACGGTGAAATGCATTCTTCCCTTAATTAAATTAATTGAATAAATACTATGTTAATGATACAAAATAATACGACTATAATTAAAAAGTGTAGATTGCCACGATACGATATGACACAGTACTCTCAGAAATATTTCGTTTATAACATTCATGATTAACAATGATTTATAGTTATAGCATTAATTAATAAAAATAAAAACTACACCATATTTATAATTATTTCAACGGGGTTAAAGACGACCAAACATTTTATTAGTCGGATGGCGATTTATTATAAAAAAAAAAAAACATTTATATTATGTAAACAAGAGGAATATTCGTAAAGCAACATTTATATACAATAAGGAATAAAAATAAGCTAAAAAGTTATACCCTTGAGAAAAATAAACGAGATGGATTGCCTTAGATACAATATTCAAATATATTTCTTTTACGCCTTTTTCATGAATGCTTATTCAGATCTATAACGTTTGTATACATAATATCATAAACATTATTGAAGCTCTATTTGAAGGGAAGCAAGCATTAGTGCATCGTACACGCCGCTCTTGATTGTAAACCCCTAGCATGGTTTGAAACTGATCGGACAACCTCGTAGAACAGGCCGCCCAAACTAATCAATACTCTATGTTTGTTTGTAACGCTGCAATCTTCGAAACTACTGCTCAGATTTGTATAATTCTTATTATGTTGGATAATGCATTTATCGAGAAAGGCTATGAGCTATATAATATATTATCACACTAAGATCAAAAGTAGCCGAGCAAAGCGGGTGAAACCGCGCAGAAGTAGCTGGTTATTAGTATTAGGTATAATTATAATACAAAAACTCTTAATCATTAATATTGTCATTATATCTAACAATAATTATAATCCTTGCTTTTAACAGTAATGAGACCGTATAATATCACCGACACTAATTAGAAATACCTATTGTCTGTGTAATACTAGTCAAACAGAGATATTCAGATGATCTAACTAGGCTATAAAGCGAAACATTACATTATCAATATATCATATCTACGACTCCACTAATAACCCTATAATCAACCGCGAGAGCAATTAGCTCGTATAATAAAGCACCTATAATGTCTTTAGATCGATTTCGATCTAGATAAGACTCAATTAATGGGTGATATTAATAACGGATCCTAATCCAAAATCTTTGGATTGAATTTCGTCTTTGAGTCTATAGAATTAAAGTTTAAAATCCATTTCAATTGAGATTTCGGATTGAGATGGCATTTTGGCAATTGTACCAAATAAAAACTTAAATAAGAAGAAAATAAATATGTATATGTTATACACTCCAAAATGACTAAAACAGTGAATAAATAAGGACGAAAAGTAAAAGATGTGAAGATAGAAAACAAAACAGAGTTTTACTCATAAATACATAAATAATTATTCAAATAAAAGTACATATTTACATATTATTCACATTGAAAAGCTGTCACATGCTGTCATGAAGAGTAAGCATTCAGATTAATTCGATTAAATTTCGACAACTCTTCGAACCAATCTAATAAGCAGTTATGTTATGACTATTTCGAAAGAGAGTATACGCAGTTTTGCAAACCAACGCTTTAATTAGCATTTGGTGAAGGTTAGTGCGGTGGCTGTGCAACTGGCTGCCGCGCTGCGGGTAGCGGGTTCGATTCCCGCACGGAGCAACTCTTTGCGTGATCTACAAATTGTTGTTTCGGGTCTGGGTGTCATGTGCATGTGAACTTGTATATTTGTAAACGTAGCCAAGACACAGGAGTAAATCATAGTGTGGGGCAACGCTTTTTAAAAAAGAAAAAAACGTCGACTATGATAATGTCAAATATGAATTTAATTTGGAAACAGCCTAGAAACAAATAAAGAAGCGTATCCTAATGTCGCACAATAGATAGACATACAATACAATCTTGACAAAGAAGATAAAAGAGACGCCATCAATTTGAGGTCTCCATTAATTAATGTACCATTAAGCTGTACCCTAACGTTTGCACTAAAAACCGAGTTCCAATTGACGCGATAGGGGTCAATTGTTCGATACGACCATTTCAAACGTTATAAAACCACTCAACTCCCATCTTTATTGACTGAGTCATAAGATATATGTTTCTTTACACAAATGTTTTAATCGCACGATTCTGTACACTTGTTTAATCATTAATAGTATTAATAATGTCGTAAGTTTGTCAAGATTATTATTTTTTTATTGTGTTAAAGGGATCATTTTTTTACAAATGGTACTTAAACGTCAGAAGGTCAAGTGATTGATGGATCAGACGCCTGATAATATCAGTTTGACAAGTAATTTGATGTCTCAATGGGTGTTAAATAATAAACCGTCGGCTATTGATCTTCTGATTAGATTTGTGTTGGGAAAATTACATCGATCATCATTATTATTGAATAATATTGTTTGAAATTGGTTGAGAGAGATTTCTGTCTTTGCTTCGTTTTAAAAAAAAATTGTGACTTTTGTGGTGAGCTCTGATGTAAAAAAAAGGATTTCGATGGTAATAATTTAATGCTAACGAATCAGTATTTTCTTTTTGGTAATTAGCGTAAGGTAGCATAGGTAGCGTAGGTAAGTGTTTTTACCTAATTTTAGAAGGAAAAAGCTTTTGCATATAAGCTGATACTAAGTATTCCATGATTTATCTAAAATATTACCAGGATATACTATTTTTTAGATTATCTACACCTTGTTTGTAAGGTAAGAAAGGATTTCTTTGAAGTCTTTTCAATAAAATGTCAAGGGGCAAAGTTCCGTCAAAAATTACAAACAAATAAAAATACCTAGCAAACACCTTTTTTATGTAGCTTACAGAAAATTCCAGAAAGTGATTGAGAGTTCCTAGAACCGTAGACTATTACTTTTCAAGGCAATCAGTCTCAATTCACGGGAACTATAAATAGAAACGACATCCTCGTGTTTTCTATACATAGTACAACTTTTTGATATCCTTTTCATTGATGGTTTAAGACTAAGTTAGTCTAAAAATTATTAACTGATGGTTTTTTTTATGGAATAAGTCGGTAAACGAGCATACAGATCGCCTGATGCTTTGCACTAGCCACTGCCCATGGACACCTGAAACACCAAGTTACAAGTGTTAGGAATTTAAGGGTAATTGGGCCTCCGGTAACTTCACTCACACAACGAAACTCACCGCAAGCGTTGTTTCGTGAGGCCGTGGTATCACTCCAGTCAAGCCGGCCCCTTCGTGCCGAATCATGGCTCTATCACACTTGAACCACAGTTATCAAAGATAATAATTTATGATTCCTAAAAATACTCCATTTACTGTTGCTTTTTTTTCAACGTATAATATACAGACCATCAAATATTTTACAACAGGCGTTTAAACCAATGAGCAGCATTTCTTTGAAACTCTTCGTACGGATCACTTCTATACGTTTTTCACTCTACTGAACATGGAACTTCAAAGAACGATGTAGACTTATTAATTTTCTTTTATGTCTGTTTGTCTGTATGATTTGTATGGCTGTAGTGACACCAATATATATCGTAAAATAGAAGTCGTGTTAAATTACAAGGAAGTTAGTTATTTTAGTTTTGGGTATTTGTGTATAATTTATAAGTGTTTTCTTTTTAATAGGTTGTTGGATTACCATTTTCGTTAGTTTATTATGCTATCACTGTAATATAAAGGTACTAAAGTTAAATACCAGTCTTCAATAGGCTCACACCTATTATATGGAATTTATAACACAAATGGTGAAAAGTGGGTGTACATTATACAGTGACATAATGTGCCGTAATCTGCACCTTTAGTGCTACCCCTTCGGGGATAAAAATGCATGACGGTACAGTCTTCCATTAGTTTACACAAAATTTTCAATAAATCCGTGTACACAGAAATAATCCTAAAAATAAATACAAAATTGTACACCTCCAAGAAAAAAATCAACCCTCTATTGACGTAAGGGACTACATTCAACCCAAAAATAAAGTCGGGAGTAGATTCCACTTAACTCCCCGCAATCCATTGTTTTATACGTTCAAATACCCCAAGATCAACTCTTGTCTTCGAAGCTACCTTCGGTTTTAGTTCCTCCATGTTTTATGCATCGGTTTTGAAGGGTGGATTCTTCCAAGCTAACCCAGACGTGTCGTGAAGTAGTTTGTTGTGCTTAGCTAAAGTGCTGCGAAGTGATGGAGTATGTTTTGGCTTTTTTAGCTACATTAAATATTGATTGTGGCTTCGGGATCACGTTTTAGGGTTGATCTGGATGGTGGAACTAAAATTGGTTTTGGGTTTAAAATTATCTGTTGTTTTAAATTGTTCTCAATGTCTTCTGTCAGTGTCTGACAAGCCAATTTTCAAGACATTTTTATGTTTTATTCGAGTTAGCAAGCAAACGGATTACCAGTGCCGATTGCTTACCATCAGCAATCGCCGCCGCTTATGGACACCCGGAACACAGAGTTACAAGTGCGTTGCCGGCCTAAAGAGGTTGTTGGAGAAAAGGGGACTGGGAAGAGGGTGATTGGGTGTAATGGGGTGAATGAAATGTGTGCTAAAAATAAAATAAAATATTATCTTATTTACAAAACAAATTCTCCCAGTAACAGAGTAATATGAAGTCACTTAAGTACAATAATATATTGGATAACAATAATTGACAAGATATCGTCTTGAGATAAGGTGAGAAAACTTAAACAATACCTTTGGCACCCACGCAGATATACTCACGGTTAATTTTATGTAACACTCGTATCTAAACCTGGTAGGTATCGCTTTTATTAAGTTAGAGTATTATGTTCAACTTAGTAAAAGGGCTCGTTGGTGGTCGCAAGCGTAAATTCCTTGCGTTTTCACAAAAAAGCAAAAGTAAACAATAAAATTTTTAACCATTTTCATATAGTATATATTTTTATATAATATAATCTGATTACACATCACACACATTAACAGCTTTTAAGTGGCTACTGCTCACCAAAAGCCTCTTCTCGTATGGAGAAGGCTAGAGCATTAATCACCATCCTTGCTAAAAATGTATCCCAATATTTTATAGTTTACACTGAAGTTAGTAATTTATACTGTAAATCGTAGACATGAAAATTGATTAATCTAGTCTACCAACCACTTTAGATACTAACAATACTCAGTACACTCAGTACAAATAACATTTTACTACGCATATACTTAAAAATCCTTTGCCACAAGAAGCGTCAGTCTGCGCTCCAAAGCCCTGACAGTCGCCATTGCTAGACGCTCTCGCTTTTAAACGGCAATCGTCTCAGGATGCTCAAAATATTCACTTAGAGTGGATGTAGGAACTCCGACGCCCGTTTGAGATACCACAATTTGTGAGCATTTTGCGCTGAACATCATAACGCTGGCTGGTTATATTATCTTTCCTCTTTTTTTTATTTTTTCAGAGAACACGGAATGACAATTGTGTAAATAAAATGTTCGTTTGTTTTTTTTTATTGTTATGCTGCTTTTGTGAATGATGAAATTAGTCAACATTTAAAAAAAGAATGAGCTTGACAATTGGGTTCTTTTTAATCATTAATTTATTTGGTTTTGTAGTGTAAGATATACTTTATATGCGTATTTTTATAGTCTAAAATATATTTAGCAGATAAGTATTTTTATGGACGGTTAATCGATCAATTCCCAATCTTCCCAATCCCCGATTCCCCAACCACCCTTAAATTCCTAATCCCCAAAAGACCGGCAACACACTTGTAACGCCTTTCAAGTTTGGTGTTTCGGTGTCCATGGACGGCGGCAACTGCTTACACGTTTACCGACTTATTCCATGAAAAAACTTATCTAGTAACGAGACCTACTACTAACCACACAAAATAATAATATTGTACATATTTTTATATGTTCAAAATTCACAAAACAAATCTCACCAAACATAATTGCCAAAATATAACACCGACATTATGAATCATTTCACATCACGTTGATCTCCTGAATCTCTCAGATTTCTTTTGTTTTTTGTATATTTAACAGAATACAAGCTCAGCTTACATACCACGTCGGGCGCCATTGTTTTCACCGACTTATCTTGAATGCTGAATAATTTTATACAAACGCCTACGAATTTCTTCCGAGTCTATTTGAATAATGTTAAGTCGGTCGCTTATTAAATTCACTCGGTTTTGTTGGAATGTGTTGCTATATCGATAAAAGGATCGAAATGAAAATGATTATTTGTTTATTTTGTTACAATTTTTTGTTTTGTTATTGTTTGAAATTATTTTTAGGAATTTGTGCGTTACTTGTTGATATCATCTTCGGCATCATTAACGGGCAGCACAGCACAATCTAGGCAGTCCACTGAACTACTAAGTAATAATAACTTCAAAATAAAAATTATTATGAATACCTATTTCTGCGTCGTCAGAAGAGTGGTCGCAAGTGTGTGATAGTAATGTCTTACTAATAAAGTTTGATCCCATAATCATTACAGATGTCTAACTAATCGAAATACTCGTACCTATAACAATGTATCTTCGTAATAACATGGTAATCACAGACAGTAAAACTTACGACTCGATCATTGAGACGTTTATTCCGGAGGCTTTAGTCAAATGATATTACATGAATATCTTAAAGACAAAAAAGAAGCCCAATCTGCACTTGATTGAACAAGCCCTAATAATATGACTATCTTACTCATAACTCTACAAGATTGAGAAGTCGATAAGTGTCATAACATATAGATATATAGTACCAGTTATCGAAAGTGGCATCGTTGGAGATCATGTATAACGATATTACACTAGCTAGAAGATATCGCTGAAGTCGAGACACGATAAACCTATCGAAGTAACTCGATATGAGTATGAACATTCTGCTAGATATTTTCGATGTAATATCTCAGGTGATTTCAAAAGTGAAGCAGACAGGTAATATGAGGGTTGAAACTGAATTCAGCGATTTTGTATTTGAAATTGTTCAAACTCTTCTTCTCAGTTCTGTAGTAGCAATATTAGGAAATAGTATGACGAGTTTGTCTGTTACCACTTGAATGGATTTATCAAATTCGGGTGGCGAGACACCCTTGCCAGGGATTGTGTCGCGATCCCGACGCCCGGAGTGTCTCTCGTGGCGCTGGGGCGTGGGTTCGTGTTCTTCTCCTTAGCTAATATGACTGCTTCCTGGAAGTAGGAGACGGCATCCCAATCTCTCTTGCTCCGCACCATAGCCTGAACCAATGCCGGACGCTAGAGTTCGCAGTCACCGACCAAGTCCATAATAAAACTGGAATGGCGTTTATACAAGTTACGTAACAGCAACAGCTTGTACATTTTCATTGTAATACAAATTGCCACTGCCAGCAGTATTCACAACAAGATCCCCGTTCTTGCACGTAAATAAATAGCCCGCCTTAAACTCAATGTATGTGAATTTACGTATTTTTTCCCGACGCCGTTCAGTCCGGTCCGATACATCGTAAATCTGTAATCCGGAAAAATTGGCCACGGCCGCACCGGCACGGATATGTACCGGGAACGGGTTTTACACTTCATTTGTTTGACGGATTGCTGCGGATTTCCGAATGTTAGTTTTGTTTGGTCAAACGTATTAGAATGTAATTGTAAACGTTGAGGTATTGTTAGGTGAAGTGTGTTGAAATCGTGACGGTTTACCCCCAAGAGTTATATAGATTTTTTCAGTTTATTATGCTTAGTATTTCCCAAATTTGTGACTAACTACAGAGAAGCAATTATTTTACTTGACTTAAACACTAATAACTCCACACCAGAGTGGCGTAAAATAAATTCACATTCTATCTGTAGTATTTAGTCCATAAAAGGACTGTAATTATCATGTTTGCTGACACAACATCACATTTGGTCTAGACCACTTTTAATCCCCATTTCAGAATATGAAAGTGTATTTTGGAACCACGCTGAGTAATTAAAGAATCTTCAAAGCTTTACATAAAATATTTGCTCTATACGTTGTCAAAGTGAAAATCCCGTTCGTCCGAAAATGTTGTACTGAATGGTTTGTTTGGTAACCACGTGGTTGACGGTCGACGGCCGATGTTTTTCCAAAACATTTAATACGACTTTGACGGAAATGTTAGCAAGTTTGAAATGAACATGTGTCATTCATAACGAATTCAACTGACTTTATTTTTTTTTCTACGAAAACTGGAAAATGGTTTTGACGCCGCTCCGTGTGGTGTTTGGTTAATTTTGGTGGGAAAACGAGACTGAAAAAAATAAGGAGTTATTTCTCATTGTTTTAGAGACAGAGAGATATATATATAAATTTGTACGTTTCTGTCAGTCCTTGTAAAGATAAACGTATATGTTCGCAATATTAATGTATATATAACGTACGATTATATACAAAACTAGCAAACCCGGCGAACTCCGTTTCGCCACCGATGATTTTCCCTGTTTTCCTGCTTTTCTCTTGAAATTCCTTTGCTATAAACCTCACATAACCCGAGATCTTTCCAACGAATGCAAAACTGTGGAAATCGGTTCGTGCGTTCTGGAGTTATAGCGTCAGGAAGGAAAACCCGACTTATTTTTTTATTATAGATAATGAATAAACATAACAGAAAATGATTATCATTTTAATATAAGGTAATTACTGAAAGGTACTGAAGCTACTACGGATCAACCCGATTTTGACCTAAGCCGGGACAAAGAGAATCATTAATGCAAAGCCTCGCAAAGGACATCTAAGTACGTATAAAGTTTCTTTGACCGCTACATTATAAGAGAAAAAGTAATATTTTTTACCATAGAAAGACATTAATAATGTATAAGTAGTAGCCATCAATATATGCTTTAGTTTTACATGCAAAATATATATGTAGATTTTATATGGACTATGGTCATAAGCAGATTGATTGATTGATTTGTTACTTTGATTCTTTTTTCTATGGAATAAGCCGGTAAAAGAGCAGGCGGATCACCTGATAGTAAGCAATCGCCGCCGCCCATGGACACTTGAAACACCAGAGGCGTTACAAGTGCGTTGCCGGCCTTTTAGGGGTTAGGAATTTAAGGTTTCTTGGGGAATCGCGGACTGGAAAGAAGCAATTCTTAATTAAAATATGGAATTAAAATAATCTCTAACTTTTATTAAAGTTGATATCCGAAGGTACGCTGATTGGTTTCAAAAAATCTATGAAATATTTTACGTGACTTCATCAAAATGAAAAAAATATGAATTAGAAGATTAACTCAGCGATTATTCTGTCCCTTCTATCATACTTTTACAAGACTATTTACTTATTAAAAACTTTTCATTGAATTTCAAAACCTATTACCATAAGTTAGGGGCGAAAATTCTTTGAAACTCACCCTGAAACGATTATAAAAGTCGTCTGCAGAGGAAATTTCATGGAAGAATTTTTCGTTTACGTTAAAATTGTGATAAGATGAGAAAGGTGATACATCATTGTCCTTAAATTACCTGAGGATAGCCTTACAACGAAATATTACCTAGATTTATTTCAACTAAAATTAATGTAGCAGCCTAACAGAGCTAGACCCCACATAATTAATTCTTCGCTGTCCAGTGAAAGGTTGATGTTCTGGTTGTAAACGTTACGTCACGAATTTTAATTATAATTATACGTATTTTATGTTCTTTCTTAGATTTATTTTAATTTGGTTTAGTTCATATTGCTAAATAGTAGGTATGCATATAATTCATATATAAGTAATTTACGATAAAAACATTGGTTACCAAAGGGTAACCAAACATACGATACGATTAATAACCAAATTCTTTATAAATAAACCACCTAAGCTCTAATATTCCATTTATAATACAACCCTAAGATCAAGTTTATTCAAAACTTCCCACACTTTATTATATTTCTCACCAAATATTTGGTCTCAAGAAAAAAACAATGAATTATAAAAGTTTGCTTACATAAAGAAAATTCAATTTATTTAACGGCCGACCTTTAGTTTTTCTAATTTATTTTTTACTTGGCAAGTTTGACGGTTCAACTCGTAAACACGTTCAGACATGCTCCATAAAGATGTCTGCGTTAAAGAAGGAAACGGTCCTATCTATGTATCTTGCTAGCATGTACAAATCTAGAGCTTGTGGGATTTTGTACTTGGTTATGACAGGTATTATGCCAGACAGGTATTATTTAAAAAAACAGTTTGTAAATGCAGATTGTCGTATGTGCAAAAAAGAATTACTAGACTCTTTTTCTTCTTCTGTACTAGTATCTTCTAATTTATTTCGTTGTGGGATCCAAGACAGTCATTCATTTTCCTGGGACGCGATGGACTTCAGTGTTCGGTGTTTTTCATGGTTGTATATACTGTAGATTCTGGCTTACAGAAGTTGCAGTCGGTTTGGGAGGATGTGGCGGGCTTGTTCCATTAAAAAAGACTGATACAATTGTATTTTCAAAGTATAGACCAGGTTTCTATGAACCAACAATGTCCAAAAACATTTCGAATTATGTACGTAACACATAACCGCAGTCAGTAGCGTAAGCCTTTCTGATTTATATGAAACTGTAAAATCCACAATATTGGATTAGTCTGTGTAAAAAAAACTGTCCAATAAACAAAACAAAAAAAAAGTGCTCACGTGAGGAAAATGTAAAAATATTTTCTCTTTTTTATATAACTTTCAAAATTATCAACAAATACGTAAGTACACACAGTCGAGCGTCAACACAGGCAAAACGCTGCCATAAAAACACGGGATATTTTGCTAAATAAAAAAAACAACAAAAGCAAAACATGTAAACTCAGCGAAATGGAGGCTAACATAAAATATGAACAATCCACAATATCCCTAGAGATTTATGTAAGGTTAATAAAATTAACAATTTGCTTCCAGGCTTTGATTTAGAGTTTTAATTCAAAACGTTACTCGGTTGATTTGTTCAGTAAATTCTTGTTCTCCTTTATGGTTGACAAGGGAATTGATTGCAACAATTTCTTGTTTTATAGGAATACAGCTCGGCGTAGATTGAAAATAATAGCAGCAGAGGGAGACATTTTGATTAATTAGAAAGAAATAAACATTCATCCAATAAACATCCATTGAAACAGCAAACTCATGGAAAGAGCTTATTTTAAACCATCAATCAAATTATGCATTAGTAAATTCCAATATCGTTTAATGTAGAAAATCTTCTGCATAATACGAAAGTTAAACATAGTGCGGTTAATAAACAATGATCAAACTAAAATTTGACCGAAGTGAAAATTCTCATTTTGTTTTTTCACCGTCTACGAGGTCTCAAAACAAATCCTTTTACAAACCAACCAACAAAGCTTTGTACACAACCGTCGATCCATAAAACAAAGAAACAGGACAGTTCACTTTAAAAGACAAACAAAAGAGTCTTCAGTAAAGAAGCTAATATCAAAGTTAAAAAGACTATCGATCAGGAATCAGCAAAGTAATTTTCATCCACAGCTTCGCTTCCTGGATTATGGAGTACACTCTTTGTAAAAGATAAATTAAAAACCATTTTTCAAGTAATACCCGCCGGCGAGGCGGCCGCTGTAATCTATACAAATTGGACGACCTCACCACACGTTGATGTATCAATAGAGGATTGCTCCATGCGATTTTTGTATACCTTTGATGCTTTATTAATATTTGCATATCAGTTTTCTGTGCAAAATATCGAATGAAAAATTATAAGCTGATGGATCGGTGAATATTTGGTTGTTAAAAGCTTTGCGGATTATTTCTGTGAATAATATTGTAACAGAAGCAAAGGTAAATTTGTATGGACCAAAAATTGTGTGGTTGATATCAGATATTAAATGTAAAAAGGAATATTCGTCATCTACTTCATAGTCGGTTCACTGTGATACCTATCCCGTGAATCTATAAATATGCTAATTGAAATCAGAACGAATTAGCAAAATGGCTGACCCAAACCAAACATCATAACAATATAAAAGAAAATCAAATACAAAAATCGAATGTTGCAAGAATAACATTCGCTAAAGTAAAAGTCTTTTATGTCTTGATACAACAAAACAAAGTTAATAAAATCAATATTTTCGTCCGACAGGGATAAGATCCCGAATAATATCGTCCATTACGGAAAAACCGAAATAAAAGATACAAGTAGGTACAGTCTCCATCATTACCTATCAAAAGGACACGAAATATCCCGGAAGGGACATTAAATCTTTTTGAGGGTCCGTACCCAAAGTTTCAAGCCTGTGATGTAGTTTTATTTCACGACATGAAATTGCGTATTAATGTTGGGTAACAGAAAACCTGCTTTACGGTGAGATAATTAAGTTAATATTGCATTGGTTTTGAGGGTTGGTATCCTATACCAACTAAATTTTACTGGTCAAATCGTAATTCGTAACAAAGTACGTCAACATTATCCCAGAAATAAACACGATTTTTAGAAAATAGTATGGACGTTGTAATACATTGTTCGGTCTCATTATTGGATTATGCCTTTTTCCTTTTAAAAATAGACAAAGAAAATATGTCATTAATTTCGTGTATCATCTCAAAATAGAAAGCAAAGCAACTAATTTCGATTCTAGATAGCTATAGAAATAGGAATACTTTTTAGTCGTTTTATCTTAGTGCGAAGGTTTCGCTTTATAGATTTTTTCGATACCTAACCCCAATAATAATTTGAACATGTGTTCCATGTGGGATCAACGGATCATCTATTGAGCGGTCCGTTGTACGTTGTTAACTAGTTTTTCTCTCTAAGTTGTCCACTTTGCTATCTACTTCCAAAGTTCTATTATACGTTTGTATTTATATATAACTACTTATCAAGGTTATCGTCAGATTTATTTTTCTCATGAATTTGTATCTAAAATTATGACCATTGCTTGCCATAGTCCATCCTAAATAGCTTGTTCATATGAAATTTCTATTTAATAATAACATTTAAGTTTGTTCTAATAACTTTTCTATCGAATGCAGTATTAAATTGATAGCTACATCAGAAAATAAAATTGTAGACCAATTTATAAAAGGTAATGTGTAAACAGTCGTTCGTTGACCTTAAATAAATAAATAGTTTTTCTACTCAGGATATTATTTTTATGTATGTTTATCCTGAAGTATCATGTTTGTTTTCCATATACTTAGTATACAACATTAAAGATTGTAACCTGATATTATAAACAGTCTTGTTTTGCTTCGCAATTTTATTGTTTGCCCACGAAGAATATGTTGAATTTTCTAGAAAAGCTTATTCTATTAAAACGGAGGAGTAAAAATAAAAAGTAAATGCAGACATTGAAGGCACTCTCAACTTTTATTTTCATGGCATCGTTCAACTTTTTACGACACCATTGACAAGTATTAATTGAGGTCTTTTAAAATTAAACGAATAAATGATGGGACAAATTTAATTTACCTTGCCTTGGATGGATCTACATAAAAATTATCTCTTCAATTTAATTTAGGTGTTACGACATTTTTAAAACTTGTAATACATTTTTAAACTGTAACAACAGAATTTCGAACGCAAATAAAAAGACCACAAACATTTGTTCAAAGGTTGGTACCCACGATATGTGGTTACAATGTTCTTTAGTAGGCTGTGGGTTGTTAATTCGAACGCAATGGAACAAACCTGAACTATGTACCGATGTTGGTACAGAACAGTTGTAAGGCACGGATTAATATTGCTGAAACAAGACATTGCAAATCATGGAATTGAACCTTCCTACACAAATTGGAACTATAAGACGATTGTTCTACACGCAAGAATTCGCCTCACCTTGTAGAAATTAAATTGAAAACCTAGAAATGAAATGAGATAAATCTGTTATTGAAATAACAAGTGGAATATTTTGACGTTTCTAACGAAATAAGAATTTGATCCCACGCGCCTCCAATCACTAGATCAAAGGTAAATCTCCAGAAACTGAACAATTACTTTTTCTTTTACGTTAAAACGTTCATTTACTCTCAGCATTGTATCCCCAACTTAAGCTCTCGGCTCAATACGCTGAACCTCTAAGATGTGATTTTCGACTTTACCCCAAGTTTTATTTCTAGCACTCTTATCTAGTGCTGGGAGGAATATCGATTCGTTGCTACATTGATTTTTCCATACATTTACTTTAGCAACTTTTGTAGCACACCTACTACTTAAATAATATCGTCTGTTATTTTAACGTCAGAAGGCAAATATCAAATTTCTTTATTACCCCTTTGAGGAAAAAGAAGAGTATCTCCAGGTTTTCCTCAAGGATCTTTCTTTTTTTTTCTTTTGCTTAAAACATTACATTTTCCAATTTTTGGGACTTTACAATTAGTACTTTACCCAGTTTGAAACCAAATCACACCATGTTTAAGAAGCAATTATTATTATCATAATTTTCATAGTCTTATCAAATTTTAAAGTTAATCAAATTTGTACGATGAAC
This sequence comes from Spodoptera frugiperda, assembly GCF_023101765.2. Taxonomy (NCBI): domain Eukaryota; kingdom Metazoa; phylum Arthropoda; class Insecta; order Lepidoptera; family Noctuidae; genus Spodoptera; species Spodoptera frugiperda. The sequence goes on along the minus strand of NC_064231.1, from coordinate 12,958,916 downwards.
ATCAAAGTAACAAAATCATAAGAAATCTAAATTTAATACTCCGAATAATCAACGCATCGATGTCTGTAATCGATACAGGTTTCAGCATCTGCTTCCCTACTCGACATATTGAAAGGAAAGAGTTTATTACTTCGCTTTGTTGCGAATCGAACAAAAAGCGGGTCCGTCCAGTGTTTGCCGTGTGTTGCGAGAAAATATCTTATTGTGGCTGTCGAATCGATTTATGAGTCGTTAAGCGATGTTGACGGATTTTTGGAGCTTTTTCAAATACGGAACAAATTGTTCGATTTAGCACCGTTTTTGGCAAATCATATCTTTCGTTGTTTTTCTTTTCTTCTTGACTTTTCCTTATTTGTTTGATAAAGAATTATGTTGTGATTTTGTAATGTTTTTGTCTCTGCTTTTTTGATGACGTTGGAGTAAATGGAATCCATTTTCAAAATTGAATGTTCAGGTTTCAAAATATATTTTGGTTAATTTTGACTTTCAATTTTTGCATTTGTTTCAGTTTTGTATTCAATATTATTTAATCATGGAGATTAACAATAACCTATTGATTTACCTAGTCATCATAGTTAGTTATAAGCTAAATAGGTAACCTACTTAGGTAATTAATTAGCAATCAGGATCTGGTATGAGCAAGTTTTTTTATTTGTACTTGATAATAATTAATTATACTTAATCTCTTTTTCGCAATATTTTGTTCTTGATAATTAATTACACTTAATCTCTTTTTCGCAATATTATTATTTTAGCTTGTGTTTAGTAGAAATAATAAAATTTATCAAAGTCCACCATCGATCTCCAGTTTCCATGCTCAACAGTCAATCAGCGTAACTTGCAAGAAACCAAGACATAATTTTAGTAAAAGAACAAACTGCTTCATACGTTTCTTAACCAAAGTTTATTCACCCCGCTACTCCTGACCGACAGTATAAACATCTTTGAAGTTCCCTTTTGTTTTCAATCATATTTCGCCCTGTTTTTGTCTAGAATTAAAATGAATGTCAATTTAAACTTAGCACAATTCATTTGAGCGCTACTTGAATTAAATGTAGCACGTGCTTTCGTCAACAACACTTAATTTTCATTGTATAATTCAAGAGCCCCAAAATTGAATGAAGCATACTTGTTAATATATATTTTATAAAACATTTTTGTATTTAAAATATACGTGTAATGGGAATTAATTAGTGTGCGTTGTCTAATGTAATGAACATTGTGCGGTTTTGGCAATAAATTGATCACACGACCGATACCCTTGGGTGTCGTGAGAGGTGACTAACGAATAGCATGGTTCACTAGAGTATTGATAACATTTAACTAGTTCAAACCAGTATAGATACAATTTTAAAATACATTACATATAATTCGAAACATAGTTAAACCGAAAGTTATAAATTTTAGTATCACCTACCAAATCTATCAATTTTTATCCGGTAATACAGTTAGAAATGATGACGTATAGATTACTGTTGTATGTTACACAGTTAATACAACTCATCGCTACATTAAAATATATCTTAATTTAGACGTTACAAGGTTTAAAACAGACTGCTCTCTCTACTAAAATAGAGGTACAGAACTTATAGAATAACGACAGACGCCTACTAACAAATTCATTGAGTACGATGACGTAAAGAACTAAAACGGATTGAGGATCCAAAACCTAGAGATATCGAGTTCAATTCATTGTCAAAATTGGAACAAGGTTGTCAATCAACGCGAGTAATAGAACAAAGAGTGCAAGGATTAGATTTACGAGTTACACGGCCTGTTCTCGATACTGCTAGTGACAACCCTTGTGAGCTTTTCGTTCTCACCTATTTGATTTTCGAATTGCGTATTTTGAATGTTCTTTTTTTAGAAGGTAAATTGTTAATTGGACAAGGATTTTATTATGTGACTCATTGTATGATGGTTTAATGTATAATATGTCACAAGAAAGAGCAACTGCAACTGAATTGAAATTAATGCTTTTTTATGGAATATGAGCAAACAAGTAGACAGATTACCTGATGGTAAGCGATCAGCGCCGCCCATAGACACCTGCAACACCAGGTGAGTCACAGGTGCTGTGCCGGCCTTTTAAAAAGGAATATGGGAGAAAATTTCTTAAAAGGAATAGGGATTATCTCTTGTTGGGTTATATTAATGATATATCAAAAGTAATCAATGCTACAGACAAAACTAGACTGTTGTGAATATTTTAATCTGTGATATCAAACCATTTCTATCTCTATCAGAGTATGCGGATTATGAAAACTTTAACGGAGAAGTCTTATTACCATATTGAGCGAAAAAACATTCCCTCGCTGGATTTTAAATTCAGGACTCAGACAAAGGAGAACGGATGATGTCATAACGTCTGACTACGTACTGGTGACACAAACTAAACAGTGGAAGCACTGTTTCAATATAATTATGGAACAGACTTCCTAGGAAACATTATACGAATTATGTTATTATTAATTCACACATTATATTTTGTTACGATGGAAACTGATTTTAGTTGAGACTTTGATAGGTATGGATAAAATTGCATAGCAAAAAGACTTTTAGATTAAGAAACTAAACCCACGGGTACTCGGGTAAAGCCGCTGACAGAAGCTAATTAATTATAATTATTTTTTATAGGAAACATCTATGAGGAAATTATTTCCTATACTTCAGGAAGCTTATAAACCACAATATTACACTATAACACTTAAAACACCGGCAGACAGACATTGTAGAAGGATTTCTAGGTTGTTGTTTCACTAACATGAAGTGGTGAGGTAGATACTGTTCCAGTTTAATTGTTCGATAAGAAATAGTTTTGGAGGCCTAGCCTTTTTTATTCTGGGATCGTTTTTCGGGAAGAGGGGTTATACAAAATACATGGTTAAAACCGCTCCTAGGCAACTTTGGTGTTGTAGGTGTACTAAGGCTACGGCACCTTATACCATCGGATCTCTCAAGGGCTGTATTGCTGCCAAAAGAAGCGCAAAAAGATACAAATTAATTTATTCATATTTTCATAGATTAGCTCTTACTTGAAAGAATACTTATTGATCTCAAATCTTCGAAAAATATCTAATTCTGATATTTATCTCTGAATTTTATTAATACCGTCACTCTTTCATACTTATTTTATCAGTCAATGAGTCTCCTTAGAGATTACGTATTGTTGCTTCAACAGATCAATATAGCGATATCGGAAGCTCAATTTAAAGAGAGTACACTAAATCTCTTTTGTATCAATTTATTTCGTGTTTCTTTCCCAGTAGCGATTATATTTGGCAAAATGTGTCTTATTGTTATTGGAATATGATTTGATTTGTAATATTTTTCTACTGATAGATTTTTGTCATTCTTCTTGATTTTGGATTCGACCCTGTATTGAATATAATACTATGATTTTCTTAGCTACACATTTGCGGAATTAATCACAGCAGATGTTCTTTTTTATTTTAAATAGCTGGAGATAGTTCTACTAATATATAGCTATAAAGATTTTTGGGCTAAGAATAATTCAGACTATTTTTCTTACAATTTTTAATCAAATCAAAGAGATTTTTCCAAACAACAAACCAGACTTTGTTACAGACAAAGAAAGTCTTTATAGAGATTTCTTAATTCAATTCGTCAAGCCTTAAGTCCACACTTTGACCAAATGAGCGAGTTTTCTGACAAAAACTGACCCATTGACCTCCATTTACTTTCTTACGTACTTTTGCCAAGATATCTCTAAGCCGTGAAACTAAGGGGGGTTTTTGTTTAACACTGAGATAAGACAAGCGTCTGATTTGAATTAGGAAATTGAAGGACCGAATGGCGTCGTAGTAAACCAATTTATTTGCAAATAATTTAGCGAGTGAATTAAATTTGGTCATGTTTTATACAGCGGAGGTTTAGGGGCACCCAATTATTTTTGCGTCTATGACGATATAAATTAAAATGAGCCTTGTAAAGTAGCAATTTTACATTTCGATGTTTTTTTTTTTATTTTATTTTGCTATAAAATTGTGGATCGTTGAATAACATTTTAAGAATTTACATTTTCATTTACATACATATTGAAACAAAAATTATGTATACAATCATATAGTCAATTTAAGTTGGAATAAATGAAAAGACTAAGTGATTTTTTATCAGATATGTGCTATGTAGCTGTGCGAGAAAGATGCAAAGCTCGAGTATGCGATGTATTGATAATAGAGAAGCATTCATAGCATGCATCTTTACATGTAAAAAAATATAGCTTAGCTGAGTCCGTTTCTACAGTACACAGTTTCACAGTGCTAAGCTAAGTGTACCAATGAATATGATTGATGGAAACCAAACGCATCCACAGCAACGTAGCATAAAGTACCCTAACAAAATTGAGACGCGGCTAAATGCCGGAAAAACCGCCGATTGGAATCCGTCTTAATTTTATTCACTGAACACAGGTCTAAGATTAATTGGAAGCCCTAATAGGAGTACCTATTAGGAAAGCTGTAGTACCTACTTACGTAAACAATAGCTTGCGTTTGCTCCATAGTTTGTTTTTTAATTTAACCTTTTTTTTACAATATATTAATGAATTGGTTTGAATCTAATGTAGCCGATGATAATGAATCAAATTAGTTTGAGTTTTTTTTTAATATTAAAAGAAGTTATATGATACTGAACAGTCAGCAATTTTCACGACTTCTTGTGGTGAGTTGGGTAATTCAATTTATTTAATTGTACAGTGGCATTACGTGCCTTAATGGGCAGTTCTGCTTACCCCTTCGGAGATAAAAAGGCGTGACGAAACGACGACTTCTACTGTGTAATTGTTAGTGTCCTCAAACTAATATATAAAGTTAATTGTGTTACATTTATACCTCCACTAGCAACAGCTGAACACAAACATAATATTTCATATCAAAAATATTTTCAAAAACTCTACACCCACATATAAAATAAAAAAATAAAAAGAAATCACAAAATATAATATCCACAAACTATGCTAGCGTAATTTCGTGCAAAATTTTACGAGCAGAATTTGCAACCAGCTGCAGTATCGCGTGTTATAAAAGTCCGCTTAGAAAAATGTTCCATTTGTTATGTCCTGTAGGCTTACATTGTTACACTAATATTTTAAACTAGTTTACCTTTCTCGTTTAGTTACGTTTTCAATCTTTCTGCCCGTACTGCAATATCAGATTGCTTTAGAATGTTGTTGAAGTGATAAACGTCGTTTGATTTATATATTTATTTACTTTTTTTCTTTCTGCAAATGAATTTGAGAAGTATTTGTTATTAAACTGGTAACAATTAATTATTATGTTTTTTCGGCTAACTCACGTAATTATCTGACGAGAAACTCGACTAGTTTCAAACCATGATATTGCCATATAATAATTATTAGCAAATTTATGGTATTACCGTAAATTGTCCAAAATTAACAACCATCTTTTCTTCAAACCTGAAACTTAGCAACCGACGTAATAATATCATATTAATTCGTTTAAACTACTTCCCGAGAACTTATCTCGAGGTCGGATCCGATTCACAGGTCTTATTTCCTTAGTTCTTCTCAGTAATAGCACGAAGTTTGAAACCAGACTACGCTGTATATTACATGGAATTATTGTAAAACTAATCTGACAAGAAGATAACGTTTTATAAATATGTGTTAATACACCATTGGCTTAACAACCATTGTAGTACACAACAAAACGTTTAACGTGACATTTTTAAACGAATTCACTTTTAACTAAGTTATTACGTGTATTCTCACCAAGAATTTTTTTAAGACTTTACTCCACACTAGGATTTTGTCCTGTGTCGTAAATGCGTTTATAGAAAACAATTTCACATACACATGACACCCAGACTCGAATAGTCAATTTGTGGATTACACAAAGAGTTGCTCCGTGCGGGAATCGAATACACTACACGGTACGCGGTACGCGGTTGCCCAGCTACCGCGCCAACTGTGCAGTCACTGTAAACTTGTCTTTTCGTAGATTTGTTTTTTGATCAGTTACAAAGCAAAAACTCCGTCTCATTTCCCAGAAGTGTCGTAAAAGCGACTGAGGGAAAGGGACTGTCCGTTGGTCAGTACCCTCCAATTGTTTCCCTCTTTATATGTGTATGTATAACACCATATTATGCTAATCGTTTGACCTATCCGAATTCTAAATGTCCTCCTTTTCAAATCGGTTGAATGTTTCAAGGTTTTATTATGTAACTACGGTTTAAAATTTAGGGATCTGATAAGTACCTATTTACATCGATTTTTTCGAAAATATTAGGTGGATAAACAACTCATAACGTAACACCTTTTGACCTACGAAAATGATTCAATACAGTTTATGGCTAATATAATATCAATTAGTTCAAGATGACAGATCATTCATGTGTATTGTCACGTCTTTTATCCCTGAAGGGGAAGACAGAGATGCACATTACGATACGTAATGCTACTGTAAAATGCACACCCACTTTTCACCTGTCTGGTAAGTCATTTTCGTCCATGCTTCCTTATTCTCATATAGATTTTTTGTATGGACAAACAAATATCATTGCACAAAAATCGCTTTCCAAAAATACTGTCGGTTTAAATTACAAGCAATAGGGTGTGAGCCTAATTGCCATGTACAAATGCCATTTATATCCTTGCCTCCTAATATGGATTTTTTATATGGACAAACAAATATCATTACAAAAATCAGCATAGAGAATATTGTGGTACAACATGAAAACGAACAGTAGCTAACAAATAGAAGTAAAATAAAAATTAATGAATCCCGAAAAGCTATACAATAAAAACACATTAACCTCTCATTTTCTATGGAAATTATCGCTTTGAAAACCCTCATATAACATTTATTATGGTTCGCAAACAAATTTTAATATTGTTTACAAGTAAAGTTTGGAACAACTCGTTATCAAACAAAATCCAACGAGCTTATTAACAGGAAATATATGAAACATCTTTAATTACAATCCCTTACATTGTTTTCTACAAATAGATCAATAGCTTTGACTTGGGGCTGCAGATAAAAATCAACCTTATAAGTTGAAAATTAAGGTTCATTATTCTTTGGATGGTCGTGAGTACGATGATCGCAGTACATGTCGATTAAACAGACTGTTTTAGTAATTAACGTCTCGTAGTTAGAATAAGAACAAAAGGCTGGTACACACTGTTTTTGGATGTTGTAGCCTTTTTTATGTGTTTTATAAACTCATGTTTATGAGAACGCCTTTGATGAGGGCGGCCTGTGTTTTTAAATTCCTTAGAAACAAATAAATAGTTCATTTTTCCTGTAATTAAGTTTGTTTTGTTAATAAAAGTATATGTTATTTGAGCTTTGTAAAAGTAAAATGGGAATTGTTATCTGTTTTCACTGTGTTTAGATCATCTATCCCTATATCAAGTTTAATTAAAAATGTTGCAGCAGTTTAGATGTTCAAGCTTTGAATATTAGACAAGACGTTAAGTAACTTTAGATATTTATCTCATTACATCTTCATCTCTTTCAGTTAGAAAACATCCACTGCTCAACAAAGCACTCGCCCTTGAAGGGAGATTTTGCCATGTTCCCCATGTTTAGCGTACACAGTAAGGTCACTCAAAATTCAAAGGACATTATTGACCGATACATTTACAGTATTCAATATTTTCATGAGAAATTCTATGATTCAGTGAAATATATCATTCGATTGAAAGTAATACAATGAAGTTCGTGTATGGCATGAAAAAGCAAATAAAAATACTGAATCCTTCTATTCAGACGATTCTGCCCAATTTTATTACCAAACGTATTTTATTTGTTTAATGGACAGTTTATTGGGAGTCCATTTTATCGCGACACTACACAATGAAGTATTTCAATATTCAATTTCGATTTAATATCCCACGATTTATTTACATTTTAGTTTTTTAACTGTTGACTGCTTTTTTTATCAATGGCTGTTTGTGTCAGTCAAGTGGTTGGAGTTTTTGAAATAAAAAACCTGAGGTATACTACCTAGGTTAACTGGATTTAAGCTTGAATGTAGATCGTAGGGGTTCTAGACGGACATATAGCGACCAGATTGGCGATAGATTAAAGAAGGGCCAAATTTAAAGTACCTTTAAGCGACCAACATGCATGAAAAGACTAATGACTGTTGATGGAGCGAAAGAGACGTGTAAGAATAGTGCCAATTTGCGTTCCATTGTCTCTGCCTACCTCCGGGAGAGACAGGCGTGAGTACGTAGGACGTAATACGTAGGTGTATTAGAGGATTAGGTAAGGTTAGGTTTTACGTACGCTTTTTGTAGCAAAGAAAATATATTACTTAGCTCTTTCAAAAGCACTGAGCGGTGACAGCTACAACACTCAATCATCGAAGCAATCAGTAACACAAAAGTGGTGCAGAAAAAATCAAGAGAGGAGAAAACTTAACTATTTATAGTACAGCTTTGTAACACAGGATAAATCTATTTTTATCCAAAACAACTTGGCTAGAAACAAAACCGTTTTTTGGAAACTCACGCGGGAACTGAAACAAAACGGTTACCTAGTTGAAAAATGTACTGTGACAGCACTTCAATTGATTTGTAAGTATTTTAGCAATATATTTCTGTTCACAAGGGTCTAACAATACGTCTTTTTATAACGTGATTTCTCACTAGGTGTTTCTATGTGTAGGTGTGTATAGGCACACAAATAAACATTGGGTGTGTCCAAACCCGGAACACAAAGAGTTGCTACGTGCGGGAATTGGAAGCGACTTGAAAACGAACTTCCTACAGTGTATAGTATACATACAATAACACTAATATAACTAGTATAAACGTGAAAGTTTGTTTGTTTGGATGTTTGTCCATCAATCACGCTGAAACTACTGAACTGTTTTTGATGAAATTTGGTATAGGACAGGGTAAGAGTGGACTTGGATGAATTTTTATCCCAAAGGAACGCGGACGAAGCCGCTGGCAGAAGATAGGCTTATATAAATAATAATCCATACCTGCTTCTAATCATATTTCAGAATTAAGTTGTGTGTTTAATATAAGATACAAGAATAGCTGAGAGTGGTGGGATATCAAGAGTCCATAAGAGACCCATGCTATTAGAAGTCTACACGTCTAGCATTGGATGAAAAAGTAGCCTCTAGTTATACGTCTACACCATTAGTTATCTATACTTATAATAAATCTGTAGAGAGGTCAATTCTGTACATGAAATATATTTCCAAAATAACTATCAGCGGGTGATTAGTGATCGATACTGACGCCAAAAATGCAATTAGAAAAATTTTTGTCTGTCTGTCTGTCTGTCTGTCTGTCTGTCTGTCTGTCTGTCTGTCTGTCTGTCTGTCTGTCTGTCTGTCTGTCTGTCTGTATGTTCTTTATAGAAATAAAAACCACTCGACAGATTTCAATGAAACTTGGTACAATTGTTCTTCATACTTCTGGGCAGGTTATAGTATACTTTTCATCACGCTACGATCAATAGGAGCAGAGCAGTGAAGTGAAATGTTAGGAAAACAGGAGAACTTACTCCATTTTTTAAGCTTCCGTCGCGTGTGCAGCCTTAATGGTTAAAGCTACACAGAAATAATGTATGACGGAAATGTTCTCCTTAAAATTGTTTAAAAAATATTCCACGACAGCAAATGTCTATCTCTTATGGTTAACTCACAATAACACGTATAACTCCCGATAGCTTAGCAGTTCGGAGCTTTCTGATTATATTTGTCTACTCTTACGTTTATAACACTCTCATTCATTCATTCATTCATTCATATTATAATAAATCTGTAGAAGGGTCAATTCTGTACATTGAAAATATAGAAAAACCGGCCAAGTGCGAGTCGGACTCGCCCATGAAGGGTTCCGTAACAGCAAGTAGATGACATAATATAAAAGTTTTAAAATAACTTGGTTTTACATAGTGTTTGTATGAACGACAAAGTTATATTTGCGGTTTTTGAAAATATTTTATTTCTTAAAAACTAATAATGATATCTGGTTCAAACCAATTTTCGTTGTTAGTTTCTATTGAAATCTTCAACATAAGCGTCTAACTTTCAAACGGTTGATTTTGATGAAAAATGGTTTTAGGAACCTTAATGTCTTTTTTAAAGACCTACCCATAGACACCCATCACGGATATGTTAGATATTTTTTTTTTAATCATTTCCATGTATGGAGTGCCCCCTTTAATTTTTCAATTTATTAATTTTTATTCAAAATTCGGATAGCGGTTACCGAAATACATCAACCTACAAAGTTTCAACTATGTAGGCCCAATAGTTTCGGAAATAAATGGCTGTGACATACGGACGGACGGACGGACGGACGGACGGATGGACGGACGGACGGACGGACGGACGGACGGACAGACAGACATGACGAATCTATAAGGGTTCCGTTTTTTGCCATTTGGTTACGGAACCCTAAAAAATAAATAGTATAGTGTTACTGGATCGATACCAAACCCAAATTGATTTTTTTTTGTCTGTCTGTCTATATGTTCAGTCATCACGCATTTATTTTTCAGTTTTATTCTACAGAACGCGAGCTCCACAGATCTCCTTAATTATTATGGGCCTCGCCGTATTTGGGTCCAATAGATATTTATAAGATGTCATTGTCAGAGTTACTCAAAATGGAGAAACAAAACTTCCACGCGAAGACCGACATCCGCGCGGACGGAGTCGCGGGCGGAAGCTAGTTTATGAATACGTGTATAACTTCATACGTGATTCTTTGATAGTTAAATTGCTATTCCAGCTATGTGACAATCCCCTAATGATACCTAATGTATTACGCCCACAGTAAGCAAGCATAATGTAAGATAATTGTCCCAACAATCACGTATTTAAACATAACAATACATACTGGAATCTAATTACTATTGTTTAAAGATGTTAATTGGGGCGAAATAATTTTGTTACACATTTGTATTTGTGGAAAACCCTTGTACACATATTTACTTGTTTTTGTAATAACTATCGTGAGACAAACTAAATTAATTAAAAATCACGGTTTATTCACGTTAAATTACACGTACGTCAATAAGCCGCGCTACGTAATCGCGTCTTCGCACGCTGTTCATGATGAAGAGTCCCTCTGTGACTCGAAACTAGTAGAGCTTTTCTTCATTAATATGCGTGAGTAAATCGTGACTTTTAGTAATTTTTTTTTTACTTGTTTTCTAATTATACAACCATTTATTAGTTACTACAGAATAAAACGCTTAACGTTATGTAATCTACGTCTTCCAAGAAGTATGAAATAAAATCACATCTTAAATCAAAGCCCTAAAAAAGAAATTCCTATATTTTTCTACCACATAAAATCAGTATGGAAATATAATTCCTATGGCTATTATCATAAGTCATCATCAATATCAACCCGTATTACGTATGCACCCTTGTCTGCTACACAAAACACTGGAGTTATGGTAATTTATTTAGCATAACATCAAACATGCCTTCTCTAAAACGGTGAGCATAAGTAGATAGTGTTTTGTCATGTGGCTTTGAAGTCTGTTCGTATCTTCTGTGGAAGAGAAAAAACAGATTTTTTCAAATAATATTAATGCTATTCATACAGTTATGTCTAGTCGATCAATATAGGATATAATTTCTGTCATAGTTTGTTGTGTGACTATTTTTTTATGAGATAAGCCGGTAAACCAGCTGACAGATAACATGATGCTAAGCAATCGGCGTTCCCATAGACACCCGAAACACCAGTGGCAACAGTACAAGTGCTTTTTGAGGGTGAGAATTGTTTGGGATTTGGGGATTTGGGTGATTCGGTTATTGGGTTTCCGATAACCTCACTCACACGACAAATTACGATGCAATCATTTCAGAACCTTCTCCTAAATTTATATAATACAATGCCGAAAACCGCATCCAAATCGGTTCAACAAAACGCGAGATAATCGCGCACAAACACCTATATACATACAGAACTGACAACCTCCTTTGTTTGAGTTACAAAGTTGGTTGACAAACAGTAAATCATTTTTCTGAACAATAGTTACTAATTTTGATATTGAACAATCAGAACAAATGAGTCAGTATTAATACTAGTCTTACGACTGGTATACACAAGATTCATCGATCAGGTATTTACAAACATAACTTGTATGAAACAATAGCGAGGTGACAATAATTTCTATGCGCAAATAAAATCGGGCATATAAATTATGTATTAGTCAATATACCTATACAATAGAATCTGAACAATAAATCGATTCGATGAAATTGAATATTAATTATGTAAAAAAATAATTGTAGCTTTCTTCTTCTTGATAATTTCTTGTTCAACAGGTGGTTGGGTTAAAACCTACGTAGTAAAAAAATATCAGTATTCTACTATAAAATGTGCGGTAAATTTTGTAAGGAATTTGAAACATTGTAGTGCTCAATGTATGTATGGTATCAACTTGTGCGTTAAACAAAGGTAATTGTTACATAACTAGAAAAAAGCTACATGAATATTATTTTACTAGACTATGAAAAAAGTAGCCAGTCATATCAGCAATTAAACGCCTACACGAAAATTTTTCAATCATCTTGATTGACAATCGAGAATTTCATCGCCCACCCAATTCACAGCGAATCTGATCGATAATTTCGTCCCATCCCTAGTAGCTAACCCCTATCGTAAAACACAAGATAATGTGCGTGTCGGTAATTTGTTTTACGCTCCATAAAACAACGCACTTTAAGATACAATGTGTGTACCTAATGTAAAAACTGATATGTTTATCTCACAATGTTTTTTGGTATTACAAATCAGTCAACGAATTCGTCTTTCGTCGAAGTTTCACTTTATAAATGTTACTAGTAATGTTTATACTTGAAAACCAGAATGGACTATCGATATTGTGTGATTAACTTATGAGTATTAATTAATAAAGTAAATTAAGTATGAACGTGTCCAGCATTAAGTGGAATACATACATAAATGTTTATCGATATTCTTGTACTATCAAATTAAAAACGAAATTCTTTAGGATTACAATCATTGAGACATATAAACATTATTTTAAAAGAAGACCTTTTATCCTAGTTTTAAAGTACACGTTTAAAGACATTTCAATACTAAACTTGAATACAGTAAATATTGATTTACTTCAGCATCCAGAAACAAACTTTACCGTCTTTAAAATAAGACCCACTTTAGCGCGTTTCATTTCTCAATTACAATACAGAATGACAAGAAAAGAAGTTAAAAGTCAATAATCCTCTTATATTACTCTATCAGCATAAAAACAAAATAAGAAGAAAAAAAAAGTTGTAAAATGGATTCATTATTTACGCGTTCCCTAGAAGATGTTTACGACGTTATCAGAAAAAATATATAAAACCAAAATATTTCTGTCGTGTAGTGCACGGTTTACGTGGAAAATATTTTACGACGACCAATCCGGATGCTTTCTTCTCTCAAGTGCCTAATAATATTTTTCTATGTGATTTACGTTGGAGAAAATAATAGGATTAGGTGTCGCAGTAACTGGATACTTATGTCAGTTAATTGAACTAACTACTCTCTCGATTGATTTTATCATTTCCTACAATTAATTATAATATTGAAGTATTTTATAAAAAAAAAACCTTTCCCTCGCTTGTGCTTGTTCCCGAGTTATCTGTTAATTCATATTATCATTATTATAAATGTGAAAGTTGGTTTATTCGGATGCAATCACGCTGTAACTACTGAACGGATTTTTATATAATTCGGTATACAGACACGGTACGAGTTGAGTTGGGTGATAGGATACTATTTATCTCATGGGAACGCGGGCAAATTTGTTAGCCGAACCTAGTGTTACATTAGATTATTTACAGTTTCCACCTTAGTTATACTGCCACAATTTTGTAAAAGAACCGTAAACATAGGCCGTCATGTTACGCAGTCCTAGCTTCAGAAACAGTTTAAAATTCAAACATTTTCTTTTGCTTGCTTATTCTTATTTTCAAAAACAACAAAGCGACAAAGCGCAAAGTAATTATAAAAACCAAAACCTCGTTCAACCTAAAATTGGAACAGCGGGCGACTTTAATTAGCACGATGCTAACTACTTTCGAGAATTTCTACGAAAATTTTCTTCCCACCAAAATGTCTTTGCGGGTGATGCAATTTGGACTTGTAACGGTTTGCCTCGCAATTATTTTATTAAAATAAAATTTTGTACACAAATTTGTTTGTAGTATTTCTAAGAAACTAGACAAAGACCTACCTCGTCTGGTTAGTAATTGTATGAAATATTCAACTCTTATTTATGGTTTAAAATATGATTCATGTTTGATATTACTTTTGCTGTGGAGTGTAACACAGTTTTGATGACACGTTTAAAAAATATTTATATTTCTAAAATAATTAAAATTTTCCTTGACGATACCGAAAAGCTTAATACGAGTTCGTTTTACGTTTAAAGTAATCGAAACGAAATCGCGTTCGCCCTGATTGGTTGGTATATTCGAGCTAGCCAATCAGGGCGCCATAACCAACCCATACTAAGGTTAGCAATATCGACACATACAGATAATATTATATGTAAAAAGTTTAATTTCAATTATTTACTGCCGGTTTATTCGGATTCCAATTTATATACTGTTTGTTATGTTCCAAACAACACCAGGTTTATATAATCATTTGTTTGTCAAATACGAAATTAAAACATAAACGATTTTACATTTCAATATTGGTTCCGGATAAAATATTGTTTAGTTTACAATATGAAATGAACTATTGAAAATATATGTTTATTTTTGCTGTTCGTTACTATGTTTATTTAAATTTCAATCTATCAAATACTTCTACAACACCCAACAAAAATAAATTATAAAGATGTTATCATAGGAGATTGCAAAAATGAGGTTCGTCACGGCATGGCTTAATACTCAATCCCCAACGCGACAGAGCGTAAGTAATACATTTCCTTCACATCGAGATTTTTATCACTAGATCACTTTGATAATTTAATAGGTGATACTAAAATATACAGCCAAAATACACAAACAACTTTATACCCAATCAACGAGAACTAAGGGTTCAAAGTTGATTGAAATCCGTGACCCTTGTGGACCTACCCTTCAATGTCTTGACAGAAGAAATCGACAGAATGTCCCCTATACATTTCCCTCATGTTTTTATATGGGATTCCCATTAAATTAAACATCAGCCCCTTTACTTCTTGCCCCAAAAACAATAATATCTGTGCGGGGAATAAAACAACACTTTGATAGTTTTATTATTCTTAAAATTTTATTTATGGGGCGATGTGTCTGTGGTCGCAGGAATAGGGTGGATAGTGCGTCATTATTCACGGTCTCATCTGGGCAGTTCTTTTTCATTGTTATATTTTTTATTAACATAGGTAAATTCTTCTTCTCAATCTTACACTCTTGGCAGAGTGGTCGTGGTTTCTTCGATGATACTAGGAGGTTGCGTCGTCGGTCTTCTCAGTATCAATTGCCTTCCTGGCAATGGTTTTCCATTTCTGGCGGTTCATTGCGTTGCGAGAATATTCAGCCATTAAGTTTTGCGTGATTGTTTTGATAATGTCCGTCCATCGGGTAGGTGATCGACCTCTGGGTCTCCTGCCTTCCACGCGGCCCTGAACCACCAGCCTCTCGATCGAGTGCTCATTCCTAGTTACGTGGCTACATAACGTCAGTATTTGCAGTTGAACAGTTTTAAAGGTACATTACACATAGCTAATTTAACGTTCTAGTTAGGTGTATAGGTTTTATATTGTACCTCTTACGACAAGACTGGTGGGATCTACAGGTGTAGCTCATAAACCTCCTTTAAGACACACTCCAGACGAGTAAAAGCACACATTAATATACATTAAGTTATTTCAAGCGTCAGCGTAACCTATCTTAGGTAATAAAGTAAATATATATTAGTATCAATAGTAACTAAGGATTACTTAATCATCAGTACTACTTTGTGAAAGTTTCCAAATTTATGTGTATTTTTTTTAATAAACTTCAATATTTAACTATGTGAAAATCTCCAATTAAACTCACATGTCTCTTTCTCTTTAGAGCAGCCACTATAAGTATGGTGCTTTACTGCTTTTACTAAACAAAAAAATATCGTATTGTATCGTCACGCCTTTCTATCCTCGAAGGGGTAGGCAAAGGAAGCGCATAATGCCACTGTACAATATACACCCACTTTTCACTATTTTTATTATAAGTCACAATACCAATATCCGTACTACTGAAGAAAATTAAACATACAATATTTTAGAATTTTAAATTAAAAAAGACGCAATAAATAACAATATTTGCAGTAAAACAAAAGCGAAATAAATGGCCAACGTGTGTAACGTGTAGAGAAACCAGCAGAGTCCTTATATACCGAGTATTACTAGAGAAACTGTCCGCGACGCCGACGCTGACATATTGTTACGATCCCTCTAACAACAGTATTACTTCTACATCGCGCTGAAATACTGGAAAATGTAAGCTCGAAGATCGTATATAAAACGTGTTGGATGAACTATTGATGTTGATTTTTTTAATAGATGATAAATGATTGATAAATGTCTAATTCGGTTTAGAAGGGGGTGTATCTAAAGAGGGTGGTAATATTTTTTTATTAACTAACGATGGACCCCGCAAACTTGGTTTCACCTTGGATTTTTTTCTGTCTATATTTGTTAATTTATAATTAGGATTATTGGTACAGCTGTTCTTGAGATTTACTCTTAGCAACACATTTAACAATTTATTTTTATATATTATAAATTCCATATCATAAAGGACAAGCTTAGGTATATATTCCAAATCACAAGCTCAACTTTTACCCAAAACACCAGAATTTTAAAACCCACCTCACCCAACTCAATCTTTTTAAATTGATTAAGTTGGACAAAAGGTCAAACTCCAAAACGTTGTCCCCAGCAGTGAAGCTAATAACAAAAACACTAATGAAGCACTAGTTAAATGAATTGAAAATAAATAGAACAGAGACGAGCAACACAAAGAGGATAAGACAGTTTTCAGAACAAAGAAAACTTTTGCAGAGCCAGTATTGCGGGATAGAAACGATTTCGCTAATTCCAAACTCGAAGATAGGGGCAATTGATTTATATAATTGTTCAGTTCTGTATAAGAAAATAGAGATAGTCGAGTTAGTTCGTCCGAATTTACTAGACATTGGGTTGTTCAAGGGAATTCGAAATTTCTAGAAGCCGAGATAGGGCTGGGAGTTGGGAATGATTACGGTATGGTTTTATCGGTGTCTATTGTCAGGCGCTGGTCATAATTTTATCACAATTGATTGTGTTGCGTCCAGTGGATACAAATAATAAGTTACTTGTCTTGGAGCTCAGACTCTCCACATGCTCAACGGTCACGTTAGAATCCACTTCAGCTAATTGGTAATATTTTTTGCAAAGAAAGTTAAAATGGTGAAAGTCAAATTCAAAGTCAAAGTCAAATCATTTATTCCAATTAAACCATAAATAGGTACTTTTGAAATATCAACAAATAAAGAAATTAATAATAGTCTGTCAGTCTGTCTATCAGTGAAGCTAGGTGCTCGTTCCAAAGTGTAGCTTCGAATGGAGTCAAGAATGTCATATTATAGGATATCAATAATTAAAACTCGAATTCTTTATAAATTTTTTTATGGAGTAGGAGGCAAACGAGCAGTCGTGTCACCTGATGGTAAACGATCAGCGCCGCCCATAGACACCCGCAACACCAACACCATTTCGCCACACGAAGATCACCCTTATATACATCATATAGAAATCACTCTTAGTTATAGATATCTTGTTAACTTTATTAAGTTTGAACGTAACATTTAGACGACAAACAGGACCGATACATACAGTACAAATTCCCTTAGACAGCGTTCGTTTACTATGCAGCGAGCCATGTCAAACTATGTTCCCCAATACAACGCCTATGGTCTGGTTGTAACAGGCAATTAGATACGTCTGTGCAACGTCTGATTGACGAGGTAACTTTAACTTGAGGAGACAGACTTGTAACAGGAGTTTGGGGTCTTAGTTTACGAATTGGTACGAGTACCTATGTCTTTGAGTCTTCAGTTTATGAGGAGTATGTGGTCATAATGTATGCATGTATGTGCTAATGTATCTACGTTTTGCTGTTGTGTTTACACGATATAGCTTTGAATATTTTGAGAATGTATAATAGGGATGATGACCGTCAGTTAGGTGATGAATAAATATTAGACACGTATTTTTTATTTTGGAATATAAGATAACAATACTAAGAAAAAACGAATCTAAGTTTAGGAGACGAAGAAGAAAGACGTATTTGCTCTCAGCAAATACGCAATTGTAACTTGCCAACTATTCACTGACCAAAAATCAAAGGAAGTTTTAAAAATCAGTACAAAATTTCAATTAATTTTCAGATTGTAAATTGACGTTTAATAATGTAATATAAGGTCCGTTTCTAAGCCAGCTTAAGGCAGACGAATATCAATATTTTACTCGGATAGACTGCCATCTGACCTCCACAATCCAATTAGCTCCAAACGGGCAGACATCCTATGATCCTAAGGCTAAATAGACGCCTAAAGGCGAACGCCCATCTAATTAATTTTGGATCATATATTTGTTCTGAAAATCGGATGCAGTCTGGGTTTTGTCAATAGCTTCCAATAAAGATAGATTATAAATGCCAGCCATGTCTAAAAATAAATACTGTTTGCAAAACAAAGTATGATTTCTAACGTTAAAAAGTAAGTAGTTCTTCTCCAGAATTAAGTATCAAATTAAAAAGTTATTTTCAAATCCAGAAATCAACTTCAAACTTTAGTATAATAAACAAGACTGCCTCGTTGACCGAGTAGTCGCAAGTGCGACTGTCGGACAAGGGGTTTTGAGCTCGGATAAAGTATTACTGAGCGTTTTCGGTTTTATCAGTAATAACTCAGTAATAACCCCAGGGTCTAGAGTTGTGTTCATTATATGGCAATAGTGATAATGACAATGAGTGTACATTGGACGGCGGCATCACGTGCCGTCATGTGCACCTCTGCCTACTCCTTCGGGGATAAAAGGTGTGACATTGCATTAGCATATAATAAACATAACATTAGCATTATAACTTTTTCTTTTACAGATGAACGAAACTAAAATAGCACGAAATAAAATAGCTTTATAATTCTACAATAAACTGAAAGTAACTTCATAAGTAAGCAATATATTACCCGTATTTTTACGAACAAACAACAGAAACACAAGTTAAAACTATAAAATACTATTAAAGGAGTTACAAAGCTGACAGCTTGATGCAGCAGAGAAAGTTTCCATTAAAAGCAAAGCCTTGCATTTGTTACAAAAAATATTATTCTTTGTGGAATCGCTTGGAACAGAACAAGAGAATTTATTAAAATAGTTCCTTTTAATGCTATAAAGTAAATTGATGAGCATCTTAGGTGTACTGCTATTGTTACAGTGGAATATTGCAATTTTATTATTTTAATTTAAGTATTCCCATTCGTAGAAAAATAAGTTTTTTCTCATAGTAATTTCAGGCCAGACATTCAGTATTCTGCGGACTACTGAGCGGGTTACGGGGCTCTGCTCCGGGCAATGCAGAACTTTTTTTGTCACTAAGAATCTGTCACTCCCTCGCGCCTCGCCCAAGGCGGGGAAGTCGTTGAAAGATTTTTGCACCTCAAAAAATGCCATTCAGTACTTCCCTTTACTCATTAAAGCAAACACACATAATGTCTTACAGATTTCCACAGTTTTGTGGTGGATAGTTTTGTTTATACATAATTCTATTAGTTATTAGACCAACGAGAATGAGCCGCGGAAGACTTGACAAGTTGCTGAGCCTTTTACTCGAAAAGCAGGAGGAGGCCCTTGGTCTGACACTCCATCACATTTCACCCAAGGCGGGAAAAGTAATTTAGCTCCTTTGAAAAAAAAAAACAGATCAACGTGAATGAAAAAGACTAAACTGTTAAATTCTTCTATAAAGTTACTACACGTTCACTCACTTCTAACACAATATGCAGACTTACACTGAACGCCAACCAATCGCGAACTAATCAATTTGCTTTTCGAACGTTACTAACGACCAATCAAATGTAGTGCAGCTGCAAACAACCGATAGATCCCACAAAACAATTTGCTTCAAAAAAACAAAACGCAGGTTATCTCGTCAACAATCGACTGTGGTAACTATGAATGGATATGGGAAATATAGCAGAAGGTTCATTTTGAAATGGAGCAGGGGATCTGTTTTTTTTTTTGCGTTGATAAGTCTGCCTTTGGCTGCCAACCTGCTTACTGCCAAGCGGAGATGCGGCCAAAGACGGAGCACGGAGTTGATTACATAATTTGTAAAAGTATAGGTACTAGGTTATGCGATATAGTATAATAAATGTTAGGAAAAGAGTCTAAGAAAGACTTTACTTAAAAATAAAAATTAAATATTAGACAATACTGATTTGTTACTAATATTTCTACGAAAGGAAAAAGCGCCCATCTTTTTTATTTAACTAGTCCTTTATACATGTTTTATTTGAATTAGTCTTGAATTTTCAGAAGTACGATAACAAAATATTTGCCTATTGCTTGGTAGCCGTTTATACGAATATAGCTAGAAGATCGAAATTTGTGATATGAAAATCTAATTCGTGTACGTTTTACTGGGATTTTATTGATGGGCGGAATCGATAGGGAGGCGTAGGAACATGAAATAATATTTTCTATATTGGTAATGATTTTGTTTACATGTTCAGAACTAGTTATGCTAAGATTTAATCGTTTTATGCTATCAATCAGTACATACCCGATAAACACTTCAAGACAAAATCCACACTACCTGAAACAAACAACAAATAAAAAGGTTAGATTTTAGTTGGGAGAAGTTTTAAATTTTACGAGTATTACATCAACGTCTCGCTTTTTTATCCCCGAAGGGGTAGGCAGAGGACATTAAGGCACGTAACGTCGCTATACAAAGCACACCCACTTTTCACCATTTGTGTTATAAGTCCCATGTAATAGGGGGTGAACCTATTGCCATAATAATATACTGAAACCAAGACCTTTGTCCGGCAGTCGCACTTGCAACCACTCGACTAACGAGGCAGCCTTACGAGTATTAATGATTTTATAAAAATAACAATTGGTGCACAGAAAAATAAATGAAATTACTTGTACCAAAAATAAAACTAACATAAAACCTAAACGTTGAAATTGATAGGGTTTTACTAAAACATCCATGATTTCATTGGTCGTTTGACTGCAATAAAATCAGGTGCAACTAAGCAAATAGCACTATTAGCTGGCGTGCCGATTTATTTACAGTTGTTAACTGTAAAACACACTGTGTAATTAAACTCAAACATCCAGTTAATGCAATGCCAACGCTATAATTCCTTCGAGAACGCACAGGCTCAATAAAATAATTTATTTTTACCGTGGACGTCTCTTCCATCCGCAAAAGGTTATCGGGGTTCGACCCAACTTAGACTACGTATTCGATCTTATGTAAAATATTCGGATTTGCCCGCGTAGGAAGACAAATTGCTACTTAATTTTGGATTTGAATTTTTTTCGTGGTCTTATCTTTGTTAGGCGCTAGTGTATTTTTCGTTTGTTAAGGTCTATGTTTTAATAATGGTAGATGGATGTTCTGTTTTGAATATGTGAATAATTTGCTTAATGAGTCAGCCTATTTAATTTATTGGTTGTATATTTCCAAACTATGAATAAAATTCAAATATCAAGCTAACAAATATCGGATTAATATTAGAAATCTTGCAATTATTCGCTGAATATTACTTTAAAAGTGCACTTTTTACACTAAAAATAACAAGACCTTTGCAGATCTGTTGTGAATTGCATTCCAATTGACCATTTGGCTGAAAATATTGACTCAAGCTCAAGAGTAATCCATGTGACCCCAGAACTAATGAGGCAAAGAATAACTTCGTTTTCTAAGAGCCATCCCAGTGTGATCTCAATTTATCTACACTTCGGCATTCAGTGCGCGGACTCAGGATCCCCTCAGTCCGGAAAGGAATTTTTATTATCAATATCATGGTGTTGAACTATGGCCATGTTTATGTGCTCGTATTATTTATAGTTTTCGCTATTTGTGGGGCCCTCCGTGTTTATTTATAATGTTTGTTGTTCCCAGTAAATTGGATTACGGCTTCGGGTTTCTTTTCGTCTTGTTTTATGGTGTGATCAACGGTGTTTCCAGATTTGTGAGATAGAAATAAAGTGGGAAATAAATGTTTCATTTTATTTCGGATTGAAGCGATTTGTGGAGGGTAAGTAAAATGGGCGGCGGGCCCAGATACACTGGAGATTGAAAGCGGCTCATAAAACATAGTCTAAAAAAGGTAGATTGGTGAGGAGGTTCCGTCGAATGGCAAAACTGTTATAAACATCTTTGGAGAAAGTTGAATTCTCTTTTAGCGTAGTTTTGTGAGTAGTGATATTATTATCTGTCTTTTGCAGAACAAAATCCTAGTTTCCTTTACTGAATCGTACAATATATTCTTCTGTTTCTATCTATCCTGTTTGTGCATATTTTAAAGAATGTTATAAGTTAAAGTACCATGTTGTATTCCACATCTTGTATGCTCCAGCAGTAGTATTTCAAAACTTCTTTTATCTAAGAATTCTAGTCGTACATTTTTCTCGACCCAGATTACTCGAGCATATTAAATTCCTATGTACAGACAATTGAAAATAGTTGTGAAGATCTATTTGAATTCTAATACTTTTTACTTTAAAAAGGGTGAAAATAAAAGAATAATGATTAATTCCTTATCTACTAATATACTGATTTACAAAAAGAGACAATATATTGGTATTTTTCAGGTGATATTAAAAAAACTTGTTTCATTTGACCCTTAGTCCTGACAAAATATTAATTATTTAGTTTGAAAATATGAGTATAATATAATAACTAAAGGCACAGCAAAATATGTGTAGATTCTATTACTGAATAACTTCATTCAGAGAATAACACATCAGAAATTCTAAAAAGAGTAATAAAACACACTATCAACGTCAAAGCGTTTAAGTCACCACATGACAAGAATTCCAACTTCATAAACGTCGCCAAAGAGGAACAAACAGTTATAAAGCACGGAACACCATCAAACATTTTACAAGCACCAATAAAAACAATGATGCGGAACAATGGGAACTGTTAGTTTTATCGCCAAACGTATATTATGCAATAATTCAAGCGAGGAATGCAAGTGTTGAGAAAGTTCTCTGAACAGCTACCGCTGTTCCAGTAGTTTCCAACTTGTACGTTTGGCTGACTTGCGAGAGCTGGCCTCGACGAAATTCACAGAAAATGAAGTAATTTAAAAGTTCCCCAGTGGTATTAAGTTTTGCATCATTGGCGCTTGTCGAACCGCAAGGATAAGCATTTTATTTTTTGATAAACTGTCGAGAAGTTTTGGCCAAAAACTAGTTATGTATGCATAATGGCATAGATTAAAGTTTAGGCACATATTTAACCCAGAAAATGTACTCATACTTACTTAAAAAATCATTAAGAGAGCAGGATAATAATACCTACGTAAAACAAAAAGTGAAATATAACGTTAACAGTGCATTTACTGAAAAGGCAAGAATTCTTTGCACAAAGCACGTACTGTATCCAAAGCATGCTGCAATTTTATTTGCAAATGACTCTTTAAGTGTTAAAGAAGGTATTTAAACAACGCGTTTCAGAGGATAATCCTTCTCACATTGGTTTAATTTGTGTTACTTCCACAAAACAAATTCGTATGCAAATTTCCAAAACGAAAATTATGGAGTATATTATATAATATATATTATAATCTTGCCTTTGTGTTTGATAAAGTTTTGTACATCAGAATAACGGCTTTGTTTCCCTGAAGTGTAGATAGTGGTGTTGTTTTACACATATAGGATGTAGATATTACACCCATATTGTTATTATCAATTGTGAGGACGTATCGTACGTGAGGATTTTTTTTTGCTTTTGATGGATCGACGCGACGTGATGATGATGATCAAAACCTTGCACAAATTCCGATAATAACTAAACTCATCTCTTGATGTGATTTCATAATTTAACCATCTCGAAATCTATTAGGACCAAAAAGTAAAATTTGTAAGCAGTATTTGAGAGTTCCATAAATTAATGAATACCAAACAAAATGATTATAGGCCTACTTTTTAACAACACCCCGTAACTAGCACGAGAAAGTGATCATAGGAAATAGCTTCCCTAAAATATACCTTTGACACCCAATTTACAAGAAAATTTACTACGATAGCCGTATCGGGCCATTCCTCTTGACTTATAACATCTTCAGGACTATGAACAGGAATTTATGCATGCTAAAGTTATTCATACCGCCATCTTCAAACTTTGACCGTCCTCAGGTAAAATGGATTCGATGAAATTTCAATTATGACAAGGAAATGTTGAACGGAGAAAAAAAATCCGTTCAGGTAGCCGTTTAAGCCCAGTATAATTGATTTAAGAGCTCCTTTGGAGTTCTTCACAAATTAGTCGCCAGGGAAATTCATAAAAAGCATTTATCTGATAAATTGCTCGTATTTACATTATTGCTTAAACTCGGGCCATTTGTTCCGTGACATTTTTTCCATGAGATATTGTAGGAGTAAGAGACTCCAGTGTCTTTATTAATGAGTTACTATCTCCTAGACTACTAAGCTATTTCTCTCGTCTACTTGATAAAATCTTGTATATGCAATAAATAATCGTTGACAAAGAAAACGTTGTAATAATTTGCGTAGTTTATTTCCACGAAGAGGCACAGCTGAGACAATATCTCCCCAGAACTGGACCAAATAAATAGGAACAAAAAAGAACGGTCCACCCCAAAATGTATTACCCAATCTCAATTTTAGTAAGACTATTTTATTTCTAGCGTTTTGTTTCATGTTAAATGCGAGAAAGAATGTTCCCAAGTTACCAACATTTTTCCTTTACATTCTGGCTATGGGCCAAGTTCCACCTTTTCACTGGAGTTCCTACTTAGCCAGATTTGTGAAAACTGATACTGACGTTCAAAACTCGAGGCTGCACATAAAACTTCATTGAGGTTGAATTTTTTGTTCACCGCTCCTGTTGTATTTTAAAGTTCTTTTGATTTGCAATCATTTTGCAAACGGATAGTTTAATAAAATTATAGGTACTTTTAAATTTATGAACTCTTACTTCACTTACCTACCTTAGAAAGATTTTAAATTCTTCGTAAGAGAAAGCCTTTTATGGTTACTTTGCTTCTAAAAGGATTCAATTTCCACACATTTTTCTATTTATAAGTGCGTAAATTTAATAACGCTTCCCTGTACACTCATAATTTTTCTGTAGTTGACTTATACAATTTCGCCAGACGATCCGGTTTTTCTGGCATCCTAAAGTAACAACCTTTTGGGCCCTAAGTTATTCCAACCCGCTTTTCACGTAAGCACCCCGCCGAGGCCTTTGATATACGGGTCTGTTCTCGCAGATATTTGATTATCTTACCTGAGGAGGACAACGATTTTTTCCACGGTTATGAAGAAAATTTTGGGAGGATTTTTTTTTTTCATTTTATACAACGACCGACGCTGCCGGTTTTAATGTGATGGATTTATTTCGTTTAAATACTTTTCGGGTCTTATTATGGTAATGTGTCTTGGTATGAAAGGAAGATTTGTGGTACATTTTGATTAAGTGCCAGAATTTAATATTTGCTCAAGTGACTGCCCGACTTCTTTACATAATTGGGGACTAGACTTACCACTTATATCAAGAAGTTCTTAACTCTGTATCACTGTACGCAACACAAAAGACCCACGTAGATCCCTATATATTTCATTTCGAGTTCAGATTATCTAATCAGTACATCTAATATCTTCCTTGAGAACGTTCTAACCCGGAATTACGGAATCCTTTGACTATAATTGAGTCTGTGAGGATATAACATGTTCTTGTACAATCGATGACGGAATTCAATTCACACATAATTTCCAAGTTTTAGTTTAAGTATGCTAAAAAGTTTAGAATATACATATTTTTAACATTATGTTTTTTAAGAATCAACGATTTTCGGGATCCGATTCCTGAGACGGATCACTTGATGGTAAGCCACCAGCGTTGCCTATGGACAGTACACCTAAAGAAAATATTCTTGGTCACTTTATTTGGAGCCTTTAACCTCGTTTGATACCTGTATCATGTTAGCTCCTGACCTAATAACAGATTCATAATATCTGTTACTAAGACAACATAGTAATGTTATTATTGTACGGAATCTAACGTCTATGGCTTTATCTAGTACTCTTTAAAACCGAAAATCGTATAGTAAATAATATAAAAGACATTTTTATTTATGTCGTCCAGTTACTACTACAAATTTGAATAAATACATAATTGGCTGGCCATACTAAGTAAAATACGTAAAACTCAAATTTTTTAAACACGAATTCCGTTAAAATCAAAGAATTAATTACATAAATTAGATACGATCAAAATTTGAAACATTTTATAAGTTTTCAGGATTCTTTTTATACGTTCAGTATTGCATTTTTGGCTGGTACTAAATACACATTTAATATGTTTTATTATTAAATTTGCATTTCAGTTGAGCTCGAATAAAAATATTTGTTTAGGAAGTATAAAAATCTCTTTATAAATTGTAATCATATTGAAACAATTAAATTTATCACATTTCAGTTTTTGACTGTACCCAATTGCATTATAGAAGGAAACCACTACCTAAATACAGTTTTAGCATTTGGATTAAAACTGGTCAATGTCTAATCCATAACACTTGAAGGGTAATGCAACTAAATATAGAAGTCACTTTTTCCTTAAAAGAACCGACTATATTTTAGGACTAATAAATACTAGGTTTCTTAATTTTTAGCGTCGTTTAATCGCTTTAGTAAGAGTGAGAAGTAAACATGTTCCGAAATTAATAGGTGTGTCTCTTTTCGCAAAATTATTAATGAGGAAAAGAGAGAGATTGAATACGCATG
Source organism: Spodoptera frugiperda (assembly GCF_023101765.2). Classification (NCBI taxonomy): domain Eukaryota; kingdom Metazoa; phylum Arthropoda; class Insecta; order Lepidoptera; family Noctuidae; genus Spodoptera; species Spodoptera frugiperda. The sequence continues at coordinate 12,931,926 of NC_064231.1, read as the reverse complement.
TAAACAAAGTAACAGCCGTTGTAACCTATGGTATTGGTAACATAACAGTTTTTGTGTAAGGACTGTTACAATGAATAATAGTAATAGCCGTGGTAACAGGATTTGAGGGTTTTTTATTAACAGATAAAATATGTTGGCAGTAACAGTTGTTGTTAGTTATTTGTAGATATCTGTTACTTTTATCGGTTACGATAAATACAGCCTCACTAAGTACATCTAAAGAAAATATTCTTGGTCAAAACTGAATGGGGCCAGCTAACCTTGCTCTTTTTCAAAATGGATACCTGTATCATATTTGCTGCTGACGTTAACAACAATTATAATAAAAATTCGAAAGAAGTGAACAGTAATTAATGTTCACATTACCGTTCCGTTCCTACTGGAATCTAATAATTATGCTTCGTATTTTATAAAATGAAAAGTAAATAATATTATAACAATATTTATACCAGTTAGTGTACAAAAGAGTTGGGGTTACAGTTCCCAAACTAAGCAATTGTAAAAAAATATTTGAAATAAAATTAATAAACTGAAGACGTATAATAATGCTTAAACCAAAATTTCGAAGAATTTTATATTTTCTGGATATTTTTATACAAGAACTAGTTTTGCATCGAAGTTTCATTCTCATTAATATAATTTTCTATTATTATATTTGACTTCAGTTGAGCTCAAATAAAAATATTTGTTTAAGAAGTATAAAAACTTTTTAATTTTCACATGCGTCGCTCACTGTACCCCATACATTATAAAAGGAAACCACTACCTAAAGATGGGTCAGTTTTAGCATTTGGATAAACTAAACCACTTCAATGTCTAATCTCATGTAATTTAAGGGTTTAGATAACTAAATAAAGGCTCCTTGACTTTGTAAGCAGAATTGGGTACTTGAGGTTTATCTTACATTAAGTATAGCCATTTACGTTAATTACTGGCTCGTGTTTCATTAGATCAGGTGGAATGTTTATAATGTTTTCTTAGATGTTTGTTCGTGTAATAAGTATCCTGTAGGCTGAAGGTTTTCGCGTCGTTGCGTTGGTAACAGTGTTGGTGACCTTGAGGTGTAAAATTATGGTGGATTATTTTTTTTTATTTATTTATACTTTATTGCACACATACATAAAACACATTTACATTGTAATAGTAATTAGAATACAATCTTATCACACACGGCGATTTTTGTCAGACAACCTATGGATGGAATTTTGAACTTGGTTAATAAATTGAACGTCATTAATTAGATAATTATACACTTATACAGGAGCCATTAAAAGTTCACTTTTTTTTTGTATTTCACAATTAATCGTAATATAACGCATGTCAAAGACAATATTTTGTGATGTGCTTAGAGCTAATCACATGCTTGTAAAGTCTGTAGTCAAGAAGAATGAAAATCGGTGTATCTACAATTACTAAACAGATTTCGATAACTTTTCTACTCTAGATTTCTCGATATCGATAAACTACAGGAAGTAAGTAACAATCACAAGAAAAAATCGTGGATCCAAAATGAATAGCCAGCTCACCGGGCTCTTTTTCAAAATGGAGTATGTGCTATAAATAATTCTGGTCCCACGTTAAGCTTTGACAAAAACTTCGAACGGAGTGAACTCAGTAAAAAGTTCACAAGCACCGCGTTCCGTTCCTACTATCAACCTTAATGTTAGATGTACGTGATCCATTAAGGGGTTGCTAGGAGTATTCGAATCGCACTAATTTAATACTGAAAGTATTTAAAGGTAAAATATATGGAAGGGAAATCCGATATCTGTTTCGAAGTTTTGTGGAATGGAGAAACGTTTTTATATCCAGAGCGATATTTTTCTTTGTCGTTATTGATAATTTCATTGTGTGGTTGTGTATTCACATCTTTCTGAGAATTTTGGCACTAGTTGTCACTAAAAGTTGTCAGTTGTCTGCAAATAACTTTTTTATGGTACAAACCGGTAAACGAGCAAACAATCACCTGATGGTAAGCAATCGCCGCCGCTTATGGACACCCGAAACACCAGAGGCGTTACAAGTGTGTTGCCGGCTTTCGGGGCTTAGAAAGATTATTGTTGGGTTGTTGGGGAATCGGTGATTAAAATTGGGAAGAAGGGTATTGGACCTCCACTCACATAACGAAACACAACGCAAGCGTTGTTTCACTAGTACTAGAACTTAAAAACAAAACCTGTAGGTAAGCAATCCATTCACGAAAACACAGCGTTAACTAAAACTAAAAATACCATTCGTTACCACTAACAAAAGCCAACATACGTATAGTTAGTACACAATAAAGTTTCAAAATAGCTTTCCATAACAATAAAAGGACGCGTAAAATAAAGCCACAGATTTGTGTTGTGGCCCAACGGGGGCCATATTTATAAAAATAAACGCCCCAATCCATTTAGATTGAATTCGGTGTGGCAAGAGTCTCTATGAGGTGGTTTTGGGAGCAATCCTTGCATAGAAGTTGGAAGGATCAAAAGATTTTGGTTTATCAAGAAAAATCTTGCAAGAAAAGTTTGTTGAACTGAGATTGAAACTGATATATTGCTAGTGGTTTGCTGTTGGATGATGGTTATTTAGAATTGTTGAATATTCCCTACGCAGTGATTATATTATTACTAGACGAAGTATTTTAAAGACTAAGACATTAATATTATGGTCTTGCAGGTGATCGGATCAAAACTTTCATTGTATCTGTATTGTATTTATTTTTGTTTCAACCACCCTGTTCTACAACATCAGCAGATAAACATTTCTTGTACTACTTTTATTCGTATTTAAATGTTTCATTTGAGTATAAACTTATATCACTTGCTTGTTTGTGTACAAGGCTATTTTTTTTCAAATGTAACGACATAAATAAATATGTCTTATAAACGATAATGTATGTGGATATCAACTTACATTTAGTTTCAAGGTCACAGCCTGTCTTCAGCACTAAGCTAAAACAACTTCAAACTAAAACCAATTACATTTTGTGATCGTAAATCAATTGTTGTAGTTCACAAATCATAGCAGATTGTCACCCTATTGTGTACAAAAACAACAATGAATTACTTGTTTCTTGTCTCAGTCTGATTCACTAAGTTTTCAAGTAACAGCGCTTTTTATGGAAGACTGATTGCGTCATAATCTGTTCAGAACCCTTACTACGAGTTTGCTTTACGTTGAACGAAAACGAAATGAGAACGCGTTTGCTCTCATTGGCCGGCAGGATTCAGAGAGCCGAACTTAACCGTTAACGTTAAACAAACTCGTACTTAGCCCTCTTGTAAAGAATTTGGACTTTACATATGGTTTACCAAAGGAGATCAGCAGTATTAGATGTATCCTAGCTCTTTAAATTGTCAGTATGCTATCACTTGTAACTCCTTTGGTGTTGCGGATGTCCATGGCCGGAGCCGATTGCTTACCTTCAGGTGATACATCTGGACATCCTATAAAAAAACGTTTTTTTTTTATGGAAAGACCAATCAAACTCTTCAGTCATTTTAGTAATAAATTGAAGTGTTATATTGAAATGAAGTGAAGCAAACCATCACCATACAATTCCACAACACAGAATAATTTCCAGAACCATGAACCTCTGTTATTTTACCTCTGGTGACTTAACGCAGACTATAAATTAATTAACCTCAAAAGTAACCAGTAAACAGCACCCAGCGACCCAATTTGCCAGAAACGCAATGACCCATCAACGTCATTCAGGTTTTTAAAAACAATTTGGACATTATTTAGTGCTGTCAGTTTTTATTTTTTAGCTGCAAAAATTGTTCAGCGTATTTTTAATGTCATAAATCGACGCAGTTGTTTTGGTCGTGGTGTAGGTGAGTTTGATTTAATAGAGTGGACATTTATATCCCAGCTGCAATATATTGCAGTTTTTTATCGATAATCGAATTTGGAATAGTGATGTGGTTAAATTTATTTAATCTATCCTCTTCCTGGTTTTCGCGGGGGCTAACGCGAATTCAAATCGATGGGAGTGACAATATTCGCAAAAAAACTGATAGTATTTGGATGCGATGAGCTTAAATTATTAGAATAGCCTATGTCCAGCAGTGGGCTGTAATATGAATGTTACTGAATAATCGGAAAAGATTATCTTGAAATATTTTTTTAAAGGAAAACTGTCTTCTTTAGCCTCCATTTGGAAGTCACGGAATATCCTAAAAACCTGAACCACACCAAAATCGGTTCAGCCAAACACGAGATAATCGCGCACAAACATATAATATATTGTACTTACTTATAAGTCAAACTGAGAACCTCCTTTTTTGAAGTCGGCTAAAAACCACATTTGTCAGTACTCTACAAAACGTAATAAATAATATTAAAAACATTTATTATGTGTTGATCAAACGTAAATTTACGATAGAAATATCAAACAATTTCTTCTGAAGTAACAATTATGAAAGCTTTAAAAGAAAATATCGTGTAAATACACGAACCTGATATTTGTGTTCATAGTATTCTAAATATCGTGCTTAAGGTAAACATGACGTAATTGAGTATTCATGATATGGAAAATGTGTCGTCACATTGTAAAAGAGGTAAAATATAAATAACGTCAATTCGATCTTCAAGGTACACGTCTTGAATAAAATTATAGTTCAATGACCTGCTTTCTGAAGACGTCTAGAATAATCGTGTTAGATAAATCAATTTTAATAATTTGTTCGCAGTGATGTTCCGAGAAAAGTTGAGAGAGTAATATCATGTAGACATGAGATCGAAGTTTTTATGTAACGAAGAATATGTAGTAGAGTCAAGATCCATTTTTTATTTATGTAATGAAGAATTATTATTAAGATTTCATTTGTATTCTATAGATATAGGCCGGTTACCAACAACCCCTACTAAATTGTAAGGAATCCCTTAGTTAAGTTAAATGACATTTAATGTCATTTTGTTTTTTACGAATGTTATTTTACAGTACAAGTAAGGGGTTTGATTAGGTGCTACGTCACGCTAAGAAACTTTTATTTAGTAGATGCTTTACAGGTGGTTGGTAAGAACGGCATAAAGTCCAAGCTTTCATACAGTCTTCTGTATCATACCCTAATTATGATCTTATTAAGATTTTGACTACCAACAAATATCTATTGTAGGTAAATCCTCCGCTAGCGCCGAAAATAAAACCTTATTTCTATAAAGCTAAGTATGATGCTCCATAATTTTAGCTTCTATACCATTTACAATTTCCTTTTGACTACACTATAATACACGACTTAGTCCTCACAACTTATGTTCTCGACCTCAAGCAATTTATTTCTCTAAAATATTTTCAAGTCTGCCATTTTAAAAGTAACGTTGGAACGGTTCATCGTCAAGTACCTTTGCGTTTTCGGAGCGAAGCAGCTCGGCCTCTTGACTCGAAACTACTATTGAAACTTTAAACATTCAAGTACTCACTGTATTGTTGACTTCAAATCTGTTGAAGTAAATAAGTTTGACGTTCTTGAGAACTTTATTTTTATTTTTCATATTGTATTGTTTCAGACTGCCTTGTTGGTCCAGTGGTCGTCAGTGCGATTGCCGGACAAGGGGTCTTAGGTACGATTCCCGGATTGGGCGAAGTATTGCTGGGCTTTTACGGTTTTTCGAAAATTTCTTAGTAGTTGCACGGAATCCGGAATTGTGCCCAGTATATGGCAATAGACTCAGTCCCTATTACATGGTGCTTATAACACAAATGGTGAAAAGTGGCATTATATAGGTATTGCCTTACCCTTACCCCTTCAGGTATAAAGGACGTGATAGTGCGTGCGTATTGTTATTGTTTGTTGAAATTAAAAGTTTCTGTGACTTGTGTCGTTTGAGTATTTCACATCGAGTTTCACAACTCAAACAAAATGGAAGAAAGAAAGAAGCCAACTGAAAAGTTTATTTGCCCCATTTAAAAAAATCATTGAGTTTCATTCTATGAAACACACGATTTCCGAATAATATAATGCTTGTTCCATGTGAGTCCAGTCAATACAAACACAGTCAAAGCTACCAAAACAATATTTGTCCAAATTATTAATTTCTTGATTGTTCCTCTCTATAGACCCAAACAATTCGAAACCAACTAGCAAGCTCAAGTTTTAATCAATAAAACAATTTAACAAAACCAATTTCTTAATCAAATTTTGAACAGGACTCACTAAATCCAATCACGTGATCGAGTTTAGTAAATTCTTGTTATCAAATTGAGTTACAGCTTCATCTTACCATAAAAATATTGTGGCAAAAATTGTGAACTTCTTGATGAATTTTAATAGAATTTCATTCATTTTGGTAGTGGTTTTATTTCATTGGTCGAAAAATTAGTCATCTTTAAATTGACTGATGACTGGACAGTTGACGCGGTGGCTGGGCAATTGGCTGCTGTGCATCGAGTAGAGGATTCGATTCGCACGTGGAGTAATTCTTCGTGTAATCCACAAATTGTTGCTTCGGGTCTAAATGTCATGTGTATGTGAACTCGTATATTTGTTAACGCACCACCGACATAGGAGAAAATCCGAGTTACTCCACGTAACGTTTAAAAAAATAGAGAATTCAGTTTTGTAGTAAAGAAATAATAATATTAGGTTGTTCAAAAACATAGCTTGACAAAAGCTTCTCAGTAACAAAACTGAATGCTACACTAAACTAAACGAATCATTCATGTGTTAAACATTTACCTACCACAGGTACACGAAACTATAAAATTCGACACGAACGTATCTCTACTTCATACCCAATCCTTGGAAGTAACTCATCTTACAGTACCAGACTACATAAAAAGGGCATTAGTTTTAACGACATCCGCCCCACTAACTTCCGTACCTGACCCGAACTTTGGTTAGTGTGTGTATGTGTTTGTGCACTCATCAAACTATACAGATCCAGTTTACATTGATCTCGCTTTGTATTGTATTTTCACACGTTCACCGGTCAATTTATACTGGTCTTTCATAACTCAATGTGTAGCTATGAGTTGTTCGGCTATTCAGTGTTTTAGATGTAACATCATATTTATCTTTATTCTTTGAAGCAGTAGACAGAAATTTGCATGTGAAATTATATACTGAGTTTTTGCTTATAATTAATTTCTCAGACTACTTTAATAAAAATAAATAGACAAATCCAGTACTGCTACATTATTGTGTGTTTGTTATATAGTTTAAACAAACACAACTTTAATTTACGTACTTGCTTTTAACATTCTAATAACACCAACCAGCCAACCAATGGGTTGTTCCAAGAATCTATTTAAAGTTTCTTCACTGTATTGTTACATTAACAACCTCTTGACCAAAAATGCCCAAACCTGCTCGTTCCTACTGACTCCTTTAAAGAACATAATATTAAATTGACGCTATGTAAATAAAGACCAAATTTGCAAAGCAAGTTATATTCACTTTAGTAACGCTGACAAAACCTTTGAACTATTCAATAACAGATTGTTTTGAGTTCAGACGACGATCGATGATTTACTGTCGAGAGTTGTCAAGAACCAACCGAGTTGAACTCTGAATATTCTGACTTGGATCGAAAGATCTCTGCTTTAGTTAATATACATAGAAGGGGATACTTATTAGAGAATTTGATTGGTTTGTGAGGTTCAATATTAACTAGTATTGTTATAGCGAATGGAACTGCAGAAAGATAATTACTAAAGGCGATTTCAACAGATGCGAGTACTATAAAATTTTGTGAGGGTGATGTCAAATTAAGTTTCAGCATAATCAGCGGACAAACATTCAAACAAATAATCTTGCACATTTATAATTATTACACATTAGCTTTTGCCAGCGATTTCGCCCAGATAAAAAGTCCTCATCTATCCTATCACCCAAATCAGCTCATACCTTTTCTGCATACCAAATTTCATCAAAATCCGTTCAGTACTTTCAGCGTAACTGACGGACAAACAAGCAAACTTTCACATTTATAATATATTATTATTAAAGTGCTACACATCTTCGAGTATAATCTAAATAATTTGGTATAATATACCTATGGAATTTAGGTTTGTGTCCGAAATCGTGTCAAAGACCTCCGAGATTCGATTAAAGATAGCCTTGAAAATTTAGAATCCTGGAATCCCAATAACGATGCAGGTATTAAACGAGTAGACAATAAATAACATATTATTGGTAGACGATTATTTAAAAATACGTCCAACGTGTTGAAATGTGGCCACTCATACAGAATTTAATCCATGGATCAAATCGTGAGCCCAGTCAAAAGTATTCATTACAATAATGGAATTGTTATTTTTGTCTCTTCGTATTCCCCTGCTCATCCAGCTGTATTGTTTTGTTCAAAAACTGTATTTCTTTGTTGTTCCACTTCGCAATAACAATGGCGATTTTTGCATTTTATTGATGTTCTTTTGTTTGGCTATTTAAGCTCTTTATGTCCTTTAGCACTGACTGATCTTTGGAGACGAAACTCTTAAAAGTAATAGCAATGATTATATAGCATTTAGTAATTGTTGATGACAGTAGATTAGTATAGAACTAGATGAAATAAAACAGAGAGAACATTGACTGTCATCTGTCTCTTTCTACCCTAATTTGAGTTAAGCGTGACGTGACGATATGTGTTTATAGTGTAGGTAAGTTATTAAAAAATATCACTTACGTCTATATAAATAAAAAATGAATTCGCAAAACTCTGAAACGAGTCCACGAATTCCAATATTTTAGCAACAAACATATATTTTATCTAAAACTAGTATCACCTGACTATTTCAATAGCTATCATTCGTAAACTATAACACACATTGATCAAGCATGCTCGATTTATTAAAGCCGACATTGCTCGTTCCAACGTGAAAGTTTTAGCGACAAACAAACCATTTCCAGTCTAAAATAAACGGATTTTTTAGTATAAAAACATTCATTGTTACACCGCCATTGAATGGAATGCACTCACTAGAATTGTCAAATGGCCCAGTCTCGCTTGTGATTTGCTTAGCGCGTGAATGTATGAAGGTACGAGTGTACTGGCGTTTTGCATGAACATAGAATGGATATTTTATATCAGATTATTTTATATTTTTAAAATGTGGAATAACACTTTTCTATTATTATCATGATTCCTTATTTGTTCAGAATTGGGATATTTGTTTGTAACTTTTGCATTAAATAGAAAGATGTCATGTTAATCACAACCTAATGATAAGAGTAGTTAAGAGTCTTTAAAATATATTCTACTTTCTTGACGAAGTACACATTTACATAGAAGCTGACTGTAAAGCGAACTATAAAACACTGAAAATTGTTTAACTTTTATCATTTTCCCAGAAAGGGAATATTTCGAATATCACAATTGCATTCCGTTCAATCTCATTTACGAAATTGAATCAAACACTCGCTCTGTCTGAAAAGGACTTTATATAAAAGCTCCTACATATGAAATGAACTCGACTCACAATGGATGCACTGGACACGTGAAAGAATATTACGTATATGAAGACTCTCGATTGAATATTGAATGCAATGACATTATTTAAAAGGGAACTTGAAACCATTGGATTCAAGTTAATTTTAAAATTCGTGATGAGACTGATATTTCATTGGGGTGAATTTCACAGTACACATTTTGGTAATTTATGTTATTAATATTATTGAAACAGAGAGCATATTTGTTGTAGATACTATGCATTGCAGTCAATGGATACAAAAATATATAGAAAAGAGGATCCATAGAGTAATTTTCTTTTGCTATACCACACCCAAAAGGTGAGGTAAAGTTATATATTTGTGAGATTTTAAAACAAATGCACAACATTTTTAATAACGCCATTTTAAATGGTGGGGTTCCTCAGGGTTCTATAATAGGGCCATCAATCATCTTGGCCAAGCCGTGACCTCCTTTTTAAACGCCTTAAGTAGCATTAAACAGGTATATATATACAGATAAATAAAAACAGTAAGATGACTTTTACAAATCGTTTAAAAAGTTCAACTTCTGCTAACAGCATTAAATTTTACTTCGGGACGGAGACCACGTATCTTTTAAAGTAAAAAGATTAAAACTAAAACTGAAATGACCAAGTTGTAGGATGCGGGCGCCGGGCACTAAGAGTACAAAATAAAACATAACTTTCCCCAAATACGGAAAAAACATGGTACCAACTCAAGTACTTACTTAATTTAAGTTGGCAAACTCGTAATGGCTTTTATAAGGAATGAGGGCAAAAGAAGAACTTCTATTTAGATTACCGATTTATATTAGAAACATAATATTTTTGATGTAAACTTACGAATTATGATGTCTTCGTTTATCTTCTAGATCTTGATGTATAATATTTGTTTGGACGTTATCTAGATGTTTTTTATTAAAAGAGAGTTTCATAATTTTTATCTGGATCATGCCACGTTTTTGCTACGTGAAATTTCGAATATTTCCTCGTAGAAGTAAGCAGGACGTTAAATATTACGTTCACTCTTCACCAGTCTAGTACAATGGAATTTCTTAGATCTGAAATCACTTTAAACTGAACAAGTTAATTTTGACTATCTAGTATTTATATGTATAGGCGAAGGTTCAGATATCTATTTATGGGTTTATAACAAGCTATGTGCCAATACTGATAAAAAGAACAAATCTTGCTCCACCTATGATTAGAAATCGGAATCTCGTGCTATGCAATCTTCCTACTCAATTTCGGTCAAGATCCAAAACCTAGTGAATTCTCAAAATCGTTCATAGAACCTCTAATAACACAGAAAGTTGGAATCGATAACCGAAATTTGTGTTAACCAAAAAAGTTTTTAATCAAATTGAATCAGGGAGTTGAGTTATGGTTGGCAATTTGCGACGTATCGATTTGCTTTCAAAAAACACTTCATGGAATCAAAAAGTTTGTGGAACTGAAATACGAAGCGGTGCAAACGAACGGACCCATTTAGATTTGATGCTGATTGATAAAAAATAGTTTTGTGTTGACAATATATTTAAGTGTTAGGTTTTAAAACTCTATATTATGATTATGCTCGTATTTAACAAAGTAATATGCATTCGACTTTTTATGGACTTTTTTATAATCCAATAAATGAGTAGGTAGATCACCTGATGGATAACAATCTCCTTCGTCCGTGGACACCCGAAACACCAGAGTGCGTTACCAGCCTGTTGGGGGTTAAGAATTAAAGGGTTGTTGAGGCATCGGGGGTTGGGAAGATTGGGTAGTTGGGCTTAGATGTGGCATAGTCAAGTACCTAAGAATAAAGTGTAAGATAGTTACCTAATAACATTTATACATCGGGCATTTTCAATAAAGAAAGGCGTGTACGTGCTTTAAGTGCGCTTAATCTTAACCATTTCAATAAGTTTGTTATAGGAGGAAAGCGATGCAAATGTAGACTTTGAGCGATATTAAATATGGTCCAAAATATATAAACAATTTATCAGATCGCGAATCGACCTTAAAATCGGTCTTAAAATTGCTTCTGTCCTTGCCATAAACATTGAGATATGAAGACAACCGCAACAGAACCAGATCTAGAGGTTGCAACTATTTATGCGATCCAATTTATATTGCTTTTATAAATAAAGTGCAGCGAAATTACAAATATTCCAACCAATTCCAAAATGTAGTTGGATCGTATCCAAAGTTTTGTACAACTAATCCGCGTTATGTACTAGTGTTAGAATGTATTACTCTACTAGCATTTTACTTTATTTTCTTAACAATAAGTAATAATTATGTAAGAAGTAAGTTACGCTGTTATACCTACATTCTTATCTTGATAATAAGTAATATTGATTAATTCAAACCAAATATTATTACCACTGGCTAGTTCATCGAGTGGTTGCAAGTTCGACTATCGGTCAAGGGGTCTTTGGTTCGATTCCCAAAACATTACTGAGCTTTTTTTAGCTTTTTGAATATTTTTCAGCATGAAGTCTGGTATTGTGCCCAGTAAATCCGCCATTAGGTGTCAAAGTACTTTTCCACACAACAATATTTAAAAAATGACCGAAAATTTAAAAGGCAAAATACAAAACACTGACTCTCATATATGACTGTCAACAACAAATGCATTTCAAAAGCTTTGAACATTAAATATTAAATTTATTTTGATTCAAACCACTATTACAGGCTAAATAATTTTAATACAATAATGTAGCTGTTTTGTCCAATAATGGAGTCTGTTAAGCTAAAATCAAATATTTATCTGTCGTATGAAATTAATAATGCATTTCAATAAACAAACTGAAAATATTCGGGAGTAAATATTGTCACAATGCGATCGCTATGTAAACCAATATTTTGTGCCATTGCTATTTTTGTTGAAGACCAAAAATTATGTAGAAAATGTCAATATATAAATGTTTTTAGTTATTTGGTTTGATATCGATAGCAAACAAACTCGTGGATTGGGTTGTCTATCTGTATCCAAATCTAAATAACAATTTAAAAATGTTTGTCAATACATATACTTGTTTATTTGTTTAATACAATGATAACATAGATCTACACAATGACTATCTACAGTTTATTTACAAAGTTGCTTTAACAATAGGCAATAGCAAGATGCTTTCTTGATCATTGTTTCTAGGTGACATTTTGGATGCTTCCCCCATACTGAGACCACACTTGAGAGCAAAGAAAGCCTCATTATTAACATTTTTTGTTCATTTCAAACAACCCTGTATAACTTTAAAAATAATTATATTTTACTAGAAAATAGGCAATTTAATTACCTTTCATATTTTACCTCGGAGTTTCTTGCTCGTTCTTCTCCATTCGAAGCAACACTTTGGAACGAGGGCCTATCTTCACTTACGCACAGACTGACGGACAATTCAATTTGACGTTTCAAAAGTGCCTTATTTAGGATTAATTGAAATAAATGCTTTGACTTTGACTTTGACTACCAATTAATAAAATACTTGTATTACAAAATATTACAAAATATTTAACAAGAAATGAAAATTAAGAAAACATGTTAGTGAAAAAAGTAAGTCTTCGAAGGTCATTAATACATAGTTTTATAGTCCACATCATACCAAACTATACCATGTTGATGTTGCTTAATAATAGTGTAAACCATAAAATAGAACTAAGTCTCACACTTAGCAATAGATATCCTCCTACCATTACCAGCAAAACGAATAGAATATTCCACACATAATAAATATCGGATGTAATGTTCAGAGAACAGTTATAAGACGAGTGAAATTGACTGAGAGAAATCTACGGTAACCCAAATATCCATAAGGTTTGATGGTAATCGTGAATATATAACCCTTTCTTTTTAATGTTCTATCATAAATAATCCAGGGATCCGCACTCCAAAGTTTCAGACTTCGTTTCTTAGAAAACGTTCTTATGGATGTTTGTTTAAGAATTATTATGAAAGATTTTTTTACACCAAAATGATATTTTGGTAAATCTCTCTACACATTATTATTAAAAAAACAAGATGAATTGCTTTATGACTAGAAAATCACTATAGATAAAAAGCCGAATGAAGAAACAAAGCTTTTGAGATAGCTGTATTCTTGAAAAAAACTAAACATGATTTACCTATTTAAAACATGGAGTGAAAAAAATATTCATAGTACTTATACATATGTACATACATAGTTACGGTAGTACCTATTTTCATTGAATAACCTATTTTATGGGAAATTGGATTTAGCAAAGGAACTACCTACTGTGTACTGTCCAATTTCTCAAATAGTGACTCTTAGCAGGTAAATTACTTACTGCATAACCTCATTATATACAGATTTTTTTATATATTTTATCATTTCTTTCATATCATCAACGTTGAATTAAGGTTTTATAAAACAACGTAGGTAACATCTCATTACTATGTAAAGTACAAAACAGAAATACGTTGTAACTATTACTAATTAAATGAACGAAGGCAGAATACATGAATTTATAATTTTAATGAATGGCGTCCACTAACCACGTGCCACTCATTATTTTCACCACAGCCCAGAAATGTACATGGATCATCTACCACAAAATCAAAATTTCGTAACAAAATGTATTACTGTATTTAATGTATGTATTACTGTATTAAAATTAAATGTAAAAATGTATTAAATAATGAATTGCAATAGGTTACATGCACACACCTATATGCATAATAATTATATAAGTATCCACTGATTAGTTCGACGAAATTTCAGTGTAGATAATCACATTAATATTATAAACGTGAAAGTTTGTTTGTTTGGATATTTGGATGTTATTCCGTTAATCACGCTGAAACTACTGAACGGATTTTGATGGAATTTGGTATACAGACAGGATATGAGCTGACCTAGGATAGGATAGGATACTTTTTATTATAAAATGTCTACTTTTACCATGATTCTCTTTTTACACCGAGGTGATCATAATCTATCTTTGAAAATCAATTCTGTAAACAAAAACAATTTATTAAAATACTTGAAAAATACGAAACGCATTGGTTTAAAACACATGTATTGTATTTTAGATCAAACTTAATATGTGTCAAAAATATTATTTTTGTTATACTGAGTTTCTGTACATGATTTGGGTATAGAAAATATACACATATGGCAGGTAATCTTATCAGGGTTGAGAAGCACGTAGATGCATCGTACCATAAGCCGATTTGCTTATTTTGTTTGAGGAAAAATAACATCGAAAATGGATTATCAAAATTATATTATGTGCAAATATCATAATATCATATCTGATATCAAGTAACCAGATGTGTCAATAGGTTTGTCAAAAAATGGGAACACTTTTCTTCAGTTTTATGTTAGAAATAAAAATGAATGTTAAGCCAGGTTAGTTAAAAAGTGGAATACAACTTCAAAAATTATACATTATACTACAAATGAGTTTGTCTACACGATGGAAATCCTCATGGTCTTCCCTAGTGCGAGCATTCCGGGCTCTTACCGGTTAAACCACCGCGGTGTTCCTACTCTGCCTGTAGCCAAGGTCCGGATGCACTGCACCTGGCCCGAAGTCTTAACTTATCGCTATATTTACGGAAGTTCATGTAGCAGTCCATAAAGGTTGCTTTCTGCTTCCCTTACTCGAGTGGCGCGCGTGGAACGCCTACTCCCGCCCAGTCAGTCACCCGCAGGCCTCTCCTATGGAGGTCGATACTACTTACAACTGCGAGTTGATTTAATAACTTTCTTTAACTTTAACAAAGAAACATTTTTCTCAGAAGCTACATTTGAGCAAGAAACGCTCATAACACAATTAATGCACCAGTATTTATAATAGGTCAACAAAACAAAACAACATTGCCATATTAATAAAAATGTGAAGTTCCTGTAGTGTACTGGAGGCCATTGTGACGGGGCCAACAAAAGAGTTTAATATAACTCAGTGGTACAATAATATTGAGCTGAAAACGCAATATTCAATGTGGCCAGACAATACAAAACGTGGCCCATTCAGTTTTACTTACTGTGTACGCTTTATGAACGATTTTACATTTATAAGAATTTTGAAGATGGATTAACTGTGGCTATTCTTGAGGACTTCTTTTTTATATAGAACCTTTTTTTTTATCTAGATTGTGTTTGTCGTAGGAGGCGGAGGCGTAGATTAGGCTTCTAGGTTGACCAGCAAAGTATTAAAGGTTTAATAATAACATAGAACTAATATTAATCATGTATTATTATCGGTTTACTCTCGTAACTTTTTGCGCGACACACGACGCGGAATGAATATCGCGAAATGCTATTCATGCCACTCTCCAGCTTCTCAGCATGGCTTGAAACTAGTCGAGCTCTTTGTCAAACACGTACGTGAGTAAGCCGATAACATAATAATTAAGTTAGTATGTCTCACGAAAGTTATAATAAAAGTATAGAAATAATAAATTTCTATACACGTCTTGATGTGATGTAATTAGTTATCATAGCAGTAAATTCTTCTAAAAACTGACAGCAGTCTTAATTTTCTTTAGTTTCAGTAAACCTTGACTTAGTTAGATTAGACTCAAGAGCAAAAAGAACTAGAACATTTACTAAAGTAAGCCCCAACATTTGAAATTACACTAATTTTGTACAACTAAATTACAAATTGTAATTAATTAAGTTGTAGAATTTCATTTGAGGCTGAATGCGCTAGGAATTTAACAAAGTCTACATACTTTTGGGGTAATATTGTGTTACATTTATTGTTTCAATTTATGCGTCTAGAGACTTTTTGACTGCCTTATTGACTGACTATTATTCTAAGGAATAGTCTTAATTTTTTTTCCAAACCAAAATTTGTTTTTACATTATTTTCTATTTTAGAAAAGTGCCCAACACTGGGATATATTATCTCATGTGTCTTGGGTGCATTTACAAACATCAAGTTCACATGATCATGACAATTTGTGGATCACACAAAGATTCCGCATGGAGGTGCGGGAATCGAACTTGCTACTATCTGCATTTCAATTTATGAATTATATGAAAATATTCCTATTTGTCTCAAATAGTCTTAAAAAAATATATATTGAGCTATGCAAATTATTACATGACTTATCAAAGCTGAAGGAAAGAATACCTATCATAACTAAATAAGAAAATCATTATTATCACCTCTGCACATTACAATGGTAGACCTATACCTAAGCCCACCCTTTCAAAAAATAAAGAGCCTAAAGTTACAAGAGAAAATTCTAAAAATTACTTCCAAAAAGCCTAATGCTAATACTTATAATTCAGGCAGGAGGCTATTGCCTACAAATTACGATTTAAAACATTCAATTTGATCTCGGGATGACCCTTAAGAAGGTCAGAAAAACAAAAGGACCTCTACAATTGGCAGTAGCGCCGTTCT